>NC_143085.1:3542500-4187500 GCF_052426305.1 Pelodiscus sinensis | reverse complement strand
GAGCAGGGATGTGTTACTTTACAGTGCAGCAATAAGGGAACGGGGGGCAGGAAGAGAGAGATGGAGAAGAAGGGAAGGGAAAAGGAAGAAAGGGGCAAAGACTGCAAGCAAAAGGGGACCAAGCCGGGGTAGGGCTAAAAGCAATGGGGCACTGACTCCGGCTTGGAGGGCTTCTCCTGCCCTGTCTCCTCACTCCACCCCAGCTGCGTGGGCAGTGGCGGTCCAAACTCTGGCCCAGCCACCCCATCCCCGAACCAGCCCCAGGGCTCAGCACGGCCAGGCGACAGCAGGTCCCTATATGTGTGAGTGCTGGCTGGGCCAGGAGCAACCGGAGGCCAGGGGAGACTCTTGCCACGCGGGGAAGGAGGAGGGAGCCACTTGGCAGCGGCAGCGTGGGCAGGAGGAGAGCAGGCTTGCAGCGTGGCTGGTGCCGTGGTCTCTCCTCCTGCATGAGAAGACTGGCGTGCGGGTGCCCAGGAGCTTCCACCTCTAGCTGCAGCAGACCTCCATGCAGGCGCTGGCCCCGGGCACTGGAACAGCCGCCTGCCGTGCAGCCCTGCCAGCTGGCCACGGGGAGGATGCCCCTGCAGGCAGAGGGAACTATGCTCCCCAGCCACGAAGCTCTCTGCGGGCAGAGCTCAATTAGCATCTGCATGGCCACGCTGCCACGCCGCTTACAGAGAGCTCCGCCAAACCATTCATCAAGCCACGCGCCTAGCAGCATGCCACAGCCTGGCAGCCACAGTTCGCAGCCCAGCAATGGTCCGTGGACTGGTGCCCAGGGTCTGTCAATAAGGTAAGACACCCAATAACATAATAGTCCTTTCCCCCTCTCTATTCTCCAGAAACCCTCATATTACACTTGTCATCTTTCAGCTGTGGAGTGCTTCTGTATGGCCCGGGAGCCAGAAATGCTTTCTCCTAGCCACAGAATCAGCCACGGTACAGCTTCTGTCTCTAAAAGCTCTGAAGGGCGAGCCAAGCCTCAAAAACATCCACTGGAGGGAATTATCATGGTCAGTGGGGAAACTGAGGCAGCGGTCACCCGTTGCCAACCACAGCTTAGCTGCAGAGCCTGGAGTAGCACGCTGGATGCCTGAGTCGGCCTCTGAAAACCACTGAGTTATGCTTCTGCCAAGGTTCAAGTACATGGTCAAGTCAATGAAGGAGACAGATGCCTAAAGGGCTTCTTCTCTCTCCCCTGCTTCGCTCTTCAACGTTGGTGTCATCCCAGCCAAACAATTCATCAGACTGGGGATGAGTAGGGCTTTGTCCTCAAGACTCCAGGGAACAGCTGTTACGAGGGCTGCAGTCCAACCCCTCTTGGAAACTTTCCTTTCAGTTTAACAGGAGCTGCATGGGACCTGGGTATCACATCTATTAAACACCACTAATTGGCCAGCCGGGAAGCTTGTGAAATGCTGCAGCATGTAAGGCCACAGGCATCCCGTCTCCATTAAGGGCTGCTCGTTGCAAAGCATGTGACTGATATTTTGTTTAAAAAAAATATTTTGACTAAAGAATAAAGACCAGCCAAGTTTCCAAAACCTGGAATTAACTCGGTCAGAGCAGCTCTCCTTGCAGAGACTCCGTCATCGCTCAAGTCACTTGCAGTTCGGAGGACTGAAACAGAAATCCAGGGATGGACAAGCCGGGATCAGGGAGCGGGAGGGAGGGAGCCATGCAGCCTGGAGGGAGCTCTGTGTGGGAGGGTGGGGAAGAGGTGATGACAGCACGGACATAGAAGTGTGAGCCAGGAGGAAAGGGCAGGTGGCAAGAGACGCTACAGAGGAAGCAGCAATGGGATTTGGTGAGACGCGCGATGCTAGGAAAAGAGCCATCCTTTCTCCTCATCCTACATGGTACGAGCACTGGCGCAGTTGCCAGTGAGAAGAGGAAGGAAAGAGCAAGAATGGTTGGGAAGGGAAGGGAAGCTGAGTCAGAGGAGGTCCAGGAAATGGGCAGAAGCAGGGAGGCGTATGGTTTAATGAAGCAGGTTTCCAAGTCACCTACATAAAGGCAGTGCCTGAAACCTTGCGAGCTGCTGAGGGGTCTGTGGGAGAAAGCTTGGAGGGAGGAGAGGAGCAGGCTCCCATACACAACAGTTCCCACCACAGCAGGGGTGCCATTTCAGATATTTTGGTGGGGGAGGGAGCGACCTCTGCATGCCATGAGAGTACGGAGGGTGAGAGTGAGAGTATGGGGGGAGCAGACTAAGGATAGCAGCTTCAGCAGCATTTCTCAGCATGCTCCGTAGAAGCCAGGCAGCATATCAGAGTGAGAGGGACTGGCCCTGTCCTGCACACATGTCACCTCTTTCCAGGGGTACTCAGGCACTTGAAAGTTTTTAATTTTTGGCAGATAACTTAGCAGTTAGCTGAGAGGAGCACTGTATCTAATCCCTATATAAAAGAAAGAAAATTAAATAAATATTAGCTCCATTCATCTCTAATACTAACATGTTGTGGCAAGTCACTTAAGGTGCACTGGTTGGCTTTGGCATTTTAATACATATTCTTTCTTTGATGCTAACTCCGTAGAGACAGAGAAACACACACACAGTCAGGACTCCTGGACTATATCTCAGCTCTGGGAGGCAAGCAGGGTCTCTTGGGTTACAGCAGGGGGCAAATACATCTGGGTTCTATATAAGAAACACAGAAAATCCATATTGGGTCAGAGCATTGGCCCACCTAGCACAGTGTCCTATCTTCCTGTCAGGTACCCCAGAGGGAATGAATAGAATAGGCAGCCCTGAAGTAATCCCTCCCCTGTCGCTCATTCCCAGCTTCTGGCAATTAATTAGAGGCTAGGGACACAATCCTTGTCCATCCTGGTTGGAAGAGGATAGTGCAACTGTCCTCCTTGAACTTATTTTGTTCTCATTGGAACCCTGTTCTAGTTTGGACCCTTTCAGCATCTCCTAGCAAAGAGTTCCATCAGTTAATTGCAAAGGAATAATTTCTTTTGCATGTTCTAAATTGGCAGCCTAAAAATTTCTATGAGTAACCTTGTGTTATGTTAGTGAAAGAATAAATAATATTTCCTTATTCTATTTTCACACACCATTCTTGTTTTATAGACCTCTCATTTATCCCCCGCCCCTCCACCCCCCACACACCCCCTTTAATAATTTATTTTACAAGCTGAAGAATCCCAGTCTTTTTAATCTCTCCTCATATGGAAGCTGTCCTCATCATTTCTATACCCCTTCTCTGTACTTTTTCTCAATCCAGTTTATCTTATTTTAGATGGGGTGACCAGATTCGCATGCAGTACTCAAGATGTGGACATACCATGGCTTTGTATAGAAACAACAGGCTATTTTCTGTCTTCATATGTATTCGTTTCCTAATGATTCCCTGTATTCCGTTAGCTTTTCAGATTGCTGCTTCATATTGAACAGATGTTTTCAGAAGTCTATCCACAATGTTTCCCAGAGCTCTTTCTTGGGTGATAACAGCTAACTTAGATCCCATCATTTTTGTATGAATAGCTGGGATTCTATTTTTCCAAGTGCATTACTCAACACTGAATTCCATATGCCCTTGTGTTGCCCAATCACCCAGTTTTGCGCCATCTCATTCTTTACCTCCTTTTTAAGATCATTTATGAATGTGTTGAATAGCACTAGTCCCAATACAGACCCCTGGAACAAACCTGTTTATTCCAACCCTTTGTTTCCTACCATTGCACCTGGCAATGTGTTCATGATTATCTAACAACCCTTCATTTGCTTGAAAGACAAGCCTTTTGTTATCTTAACCACCCTGCCTCCCTGGTTGTGTCTACACTGGCACGATCTTGCACCAAATGGTTGCTTTTGCGCAAAAACATGCTGCCTGTCTACACTGGCGGGGAGTTCTTGCGCAAGAACACTGACATTCTAATGTATGAAATCAGGGCTTCTTGCACAAGAACTATGATGCTCCCGCTCAGGAATAAGCCCTCTTGCGCAACTGTTCTTGCGCAAGAGGCCAGTGTAGACAGGCAACATGAATTTCTTGCGCAAGAGAGCGTCCACGCTGCTATGGGTGCGCTTGCGCAAAAGCACTTCTCTTGCGCAAAGGCAAATGACAGTGGAGACGCTCTCTTCTGGAAGAGTTTTTGCACAAGAACTCTTCTGCAAAAGAGTTCTTGTGCAAAATCATGCCAGTGTAGACTTAGCCCTCTGTTTATAGACAAACGCCCTGTCCCAAAGGCAGTAGCACAAGTTCTGTTGTAACTAAAGCACAAACCCTAGCCCAGACAAAGCTCTTAAGCAAACCTCAAGTACATGGGTGGTGATGGCAGGGCTGGGGGAGGCAAACCCCCCACTTCTGGCCCCACCCCTTCTGCTGAAGCCCTTCCCCTTTCCCACCTCCATGGGGAGGGGAGGCTTCATGCCATGTGTGTGCGCCTGCCTTCCAAATATGGGGTGGGAAGAGGAGTGGGCTGGCTCTTGCTTCAACCTCCCCAGCCCCATAGGAGGGTGTGCCACCCGGTCCGGCCTCTCCAGTCCCGGAGCTTGGCTGGGAGAGGGAGGACAGAGGGTGCACAACAAGGCCTGGCCCACCCTCTCCAGCACCAACGGGGCGGGTGCTGTGGGCAGCAACACTCCGCCCCCGAACGTCTACAGCAGGTGGTGTGGGGGCAGAGTATGGGCGGGGCCGTGCCTGGTGGTGTGGGAAAGCAGAGCCTTCCCCCGCCTTATGCTCCGGACACCCATGATCAAGTATGAAATTCAGAGTTTCAGACTTCGGAGGGGTGGGGGAGAACTACAGCACCAAAGGGCCCCCGCACCACGGCACTGGCATCTGAAGAGGAAAATTCCCCGAGAAGATGGGTTGGGTACTCCCTTGGTTTTCCCATGGCTTTCATGGTGTGACGTAGTGGGGGTACCTGGCTGGTTTCTATGCTGCTGGCTCTGGGGTAACCCCCACTGGCTGCCGTGGGTACCACGACCCAGCAAAACAGGATGAGTCACTATGCAACCAGTGGCCAGACACCCCCCATGGAGAGGAACAAAGGAAGGTGGAATGCTGCCCTGGCTGGGGGGCAGGGCTGGAAGTGGGTGAGTGAGTTGCTGGCTGTCTGAGAGCATGGAGGAGACAGCCTAGGGGAAGGGGCTGGAGTTTAGGGGCCGAGTCTCCCCCATCTCAAGGGGGCCTGAGGCATCCTAGCCCAGCTCTGTGACCAGATTCCATCTGTGCTGTGCTGTATCCTGAAGAGGCAATAAACTTCCTCTATTCCACCGGCTGGTGCAGTCTGTTTGTGCCATTTCGGGGTGCAGGAGACGGGGGACCCCCAACGCGCCGTCACACATGGGCATGCCCTGGCAATGCAATAGCCTTTGAAATGCTGGGAACTAGACCCTCACTTCCCACGGACTTGGCCTCTTGCTGAGCCAAGTGTCAGGAATTCCCAAGCTAGCTGCCCCGCTAGCCTCTTCGTGGTCTCCTTGGGGGCACTCAATTCACGTCTCAGGACTCTAGCAAGCCCCTCACTGAGGGAGGGAAAGAACCTATAATCTCCCGAAATAACCCCGTGGGGACTGAGTTTGTTATCTCGAAAGCCACTATTCCGGAAAAGCGGCAGTCTGCAATTATGCAGATGAGATGCAGGATATTTAAATCCCCGCTTCATTTGCAATTTCGGATGTCTACATTTGCATCCGTCCCTCGAAGGAGGAATGCAGTGTAGATATACCCCACGAGAGCATATTTCGACAGCCATAGTTTACATGTCTGCTAGGGATGTGAAAGATTAACTGATGAACCAGTTAGACTGTGGTTAACCAGTAACAGGTGGGGGCTGGAGCAGCTCCCCATCTACTGTGGACAGAGGTGAGCAGCCCCTGTTTGTGGTGCCCCACAGGCAAGGGCTGCTCCGGTAGAGGCCGGCAGTCACCTGGTTACTTGCCTAGAGTCTTGCATTAATCCCTCACCTTCAGGTCTTGCAGGAAACTCCTGCACCTCCTGCCCCTCCTCCCCAAGTCTACGCGGATACACACAACGCAACGTTGATACCATAGTCTCAGGAATCCATAGCATATAGAGGTTGACATTGTCTATAGGTGAACATGCTTATTTTCAATCACACACACCCCGGCACCAATCACTGCACAGCCTGGCTTGTTTCTGGTGGACGGAGGGGGGAGAATTAAACCCTTCCCACCCAGCCACACCAGGACAAAGCAAGCAGAGAAACTGAGTCACGCCTGGTTCCAAAAGGACCTATCAAATGTTTTCCCGCTTTTGACACATGGCATTCGGAGAACTGCAAAATCTTGGCCTTCTTTTCTTTGGCGTTAATTTCAGATAATTAGGTGTATTCATTTCCCCACGCTTGCCCTGTCACTGATATCACGGGCATTTCATCCCACCCAGAAGCTACCCACAAGCCGAGGTGTTTGGTCTTTCGCAAAAACCTAGCACCAAGTCTCCATGTTACGTCCATCAATCGGCTGCCTGCTTCTCCTTGAGAGCGGCTTGTGGGAGGTCAGCTCATACAGCCACCCAAGGAAACAGGGTTACAGAGCAGCCAGACTTGTTAGGTGTGAGAGGAGGGAGAGCCACCCCTGGCTGGCATGTCAGCCCAAGGCAAGTTTGTTGCCAGGGCTCTTACACCAGGAATGCTCTTGACCTAGGACCGGCAGCATGGGTTCAGGTATCTGGTTCACCTGCAAAGGTGAAAGGAAGGAGGTGCGCCCTGGTGTGGGGCACCAGGAAAGAGCAACCAGCCTGGGCCAGGGCCCTAGATGCTGTCGGCACCCTGGGGAGCACAAGCACAGTGAATCCAGGCTCCAATTCTGAGAATCCAGCAGCCAGGCAGCATAAGCCCCTACCTCCCTGGACAGCCCCGAGCTCCCCCCACAGCCCAACTCCCCCCGCCCTGACTCCTGCCCCATCCCTCACTTACATTTCTTACAGGTACTGTCCTATTGTAACCAGACCCTCTCTGGGGCCGGGGAGGTGACGCTAGAACAGTACCTGTAAGAAATTTAAGTTAGTTTCGCCCCTGGGTGTAACTCTTCAGACTGAGGATTGGAGGGAGAGAGGAGACGGCTCAGCTCCTCCTGGCCAGTCACTGGGGAATGCTGGTTTTACCTGTGATATTATCTTCCTGCCTTTGGCTCTGGATCTAGCAGGGGTCTCCAACCTTTTGAAGCATGAGATGACTCTGAATTTAAGTGCAATCCAGGATCTACCTCAAACCCAAACACCCTTTCCCTGCCTCCTTCCTGCCCCTTCTCATTCCATCCTCCCTTCCTCCCCCATCCTCACTCACTTTTATAGGCTGGGGTGCAGGGGATGCGGAGGCTGATCTTGGGTTAATGGATTTGGAGTGTGGGTGGGGTTCTGAGCTGAGCCAGGGCAGGGAGTTGAGGGGCAGGAGGGGGTGCAGGGTACTGACTGTGGGAGGGAGTTTGCATGCAGGGGGACTCAGGGCTAGAGCAGAGGTTTGGAGTACAGGAGGGGTTCAGGACTGGGGCCTGGGTTTGGAATTCTGGCTCCAGCTGGGCACCTCTTATCACGGGTGGCTTCTGGGTGCAGGTGGGGCTAAGGCAGGCTCACCCCTACTCTGGCCCTGCACTCCCAAAAGCAGCCAGCAAACTCTCTCCATCCCTAACCCTCCCCCCCCGCCCCACTTTGTGGAGATGGGGTACAGGGGGAGGGGGAGGGGCATCCTGACATCAGCACACCCCCCTCTTCTCTTCTTCCCGTGCCCTGCACAGCAAGCAGCAGGCTCCCGGGGTAGCAGGAAGGAGCAGCACAGAAGTGCAGAGAAGGGCAAATGAAGTGCCGGCACTTGATAGCCTCCCGGCCAAACCAGTCAGGATCCCCTGTCACAGACTCCAAGAACTACCGGTAGATCCCGATCGACCGGCTGGTGATCTCTGCTCTACAACATGCTCCACCAATACAAGTTACCAGCCACAAAGTCCAGGCACATACCTGCCAATGTCTGAACAGGTCTCGGTGTCGGCGGCAACGGCAGCATGCCGGTAAGTTCCAGACGCGCACCTGGGCAGCACCAGGATCAGAGTGACAGCCACTGCAATAGCCAGGAGGAGTAGGGACAGCACAAGGCAGCAGATCCTCCCCTTAGACATGGTGATCCGGACTCTCCCCAGCGCAGCGGAGAAAAAGAGGGGATTTCAGCTTTGCTCTGAAGCAGTGAGAGCTAGAGGAGGGAAGCTCTCATTATAAGGGATTCCTTGACTGCCCCACCGTGGCTTTGAAGGAAACAGTCTGGATATGAGGCATGTGCCGAACATTTACGCACATGAATCTCAGCCAGACTTTCTCCCCTTCTATGAACATAAATTGTTGGGTTTTTTTTGGCAGAACATGCCAAAGTTTGCTATGGAAGTAGAGCCAAAAACTATTAACCCTTTGACTCCTGGAGCATTTCTTGTGGAAAATCAACTTTCCACACAGCCTGATTCCAGCGCATGCCAGCTGCAAAACTCCATGCAGAAGCAGATGAGACAGTATGAACCCTGTTCCAAGCAGTCTCCGCAGGACGGCATCCCTGTGCCATGCCCTAAGATCCTTATTCATACATCAATTCTGCAACACAGGGACGCTTACCTTCTCCCACAAGTACTACCCTTTGTGACTCTCATGGTAACAAAGTTAAGCATATAAACAGGTAATCGCTGCCTGAGTTGTCACACTTTCAACCAGAACGTATTTTATTTTAAGTTCAGAGGTCAAACAAAGAGAACCAAATTCCCTCTAGTGACTGTATTGTGTGCCCTCCACAACAGCCTGCACTGAGCTTTACACCAAGTGGCTTCTGTTCTGCACAGATAGCAAATTCCTGATACATCTAAGGGTAAAGTGCACCACACAGATACACATACTTCAGTGAGAATTTTGCCTGAGTAAGAACTGTGGTAAGACTTCGAGATCTGACCATTTTAAATACAGTGGAACTCACCCATTAAGAATTACTGATACAAAACTAAAAAATTAATAAGAATCAATTCCTTGGACCCCAAACCATTTTTAACCTCTTAATTGTAATTGCAGTCATTAAAAGAATTGGTGTCTAAGGCATCACATCAGTTTAATTGTTGTAAAAAGCTTTTATTCATGTATCATTCATTCCTCTTTTTGGAATTCTGTACCATCCTTCTCCCAAACTTTCCAAGATGTGTGAATTTGGAAATTTCTTAACAAACAGAAAATAGGCCTTCATATGGATAAAGAAAACATTTACAGTTACATTAGCTAGGCTATAAGACATGACAAGAAATATGTGCCTTTCTGCTAAACAACCACTAACTGATGGAACTGGGAAGAAATTTCCCCTGTGAGCAGGTTATTCCAAACTTATATGTCACAGGATGTCTTGCACTTTCTTCTAAATCATCTGATACTGGGCACTGGTCGTGATGGGATATTGAAAAAGATGGACCAGTGCTTTTACCTGGAATTTCAATATCTATGTTCCTATGGAAGTGTCTCTTCAGACCCCAAGACCATCTAATACTATACTTCTCACAGTAAATTGTTGCTTACACAGGCAGAGTACAAATTAATTCGCTGATGTTTGTGAAGGTCTTTGAGAATTCAAAGTGATATATAACTCTAACTGTGCTGAGTGTTATTAAAACTGATAAGAATAAAACACCTCTAGGAATACACCCTGGAGGCAAATATTTACCATATTTTCTATTATAAGGCAGCAGGTAGATTATTCCTACACCTTTTCTCTTCACTGTGTAGTTCTAGTCTGCCCAGTTATCCAAACAAGATATCACATCCCTGATAAAGGACTTGCATCGTTAGTGGGTTGGGTTTGTTTTTGAGGAGACAGGGAAGGAGATTTTCCATGCACATTTATTTTAGTCCTGGGCTTTTCCCGCAACTGTCTCTACATGGAATGGGTTGTGGGGAAGCTCGCAGCTACCTCTGTCCAAATCGCTCCCAAAAGAAGTCACTATAGAAGATGGCACAGGAGCAACGGGATAGGTCGGAGAGAGCTTACAGGCTGTAGTGAATTGTGTAAGAGTGCTGAGCATGGGAGCTCACAGATCACGCACAATGGTACTTGTTCCAAAGCCAGCCTCTAGGACCGAGATGTCGTACACACTAGCCGCTAGCTCCGGGCTTGAACCATGTGGCTATCTGGCCAATTGAGTGTGGCTAGCTCGCGACAGCAGTCACCACTAGCGTGACGACTTCTTCAGAACTGGCCGGACACCACGGCTCTAGGAGGCCCTATAGAGAAAACGCAGCTTCCAAGAGAACTAACATTTATTCGTAGTAGTCAGAAAGGCAGCTGGTATGAGCATTGGAAGCACTTTCCTAGCTCATTCCAGCAGAAGTGCTTTGGAGTAAGAACTCTAGCAAACTCCATGTAGTTTTAACTGAGATCCAAACAGCCTCCATGAAAAATCTTTCTTCCTTTTCAAACGGATGCTTTTCAATTTGACTCTCTCAGAAACCAGCTGCTTTATGAGAAAAGTCATCACATTCCTCAGGGAATTGGGTAAGAAGCCAGCCTTGCACTGGTGGTCCAGAGCAGTGAGGAGGAAGTAGGAGGGACTCCAAAGGGCATTAGCTAATGTTTTTTTAATTATACAAACCCTGTAGCAGCGCCGTCTCTCGTTCCTTAAAAGAATGCACAGAACCTTAAGGGTCTGACCTTGTGCATACCCTGCCTCTCATTAACTGCAACGGAGCTTTGCACAGCAGTGAAGGTCTACATGTGAAGATGCTTTTGCTGAATCAAGAGGTGGGTTAATGGTGGTCTATGAATGGAATCAAGAACAGTGAGTATCTGCACTTTCCTCCATATCCCTACCTAAACTTCCATCAACACACAGAGGACCTGCGTGGGAGCAAGCCGTGTTTGCTTGTGCTATTGCAAATCACAAGCCTCTAAAACATCCTTACACATTAGGATACAGTTAGCAAGGAAAATATCACGGCCCCAGTCTAGACCCCCATCGAGAACAAATCCAAAGAACGGGGGAGACAGGAGGGGAAGAGCCCAAAGCAGATCCCCTCACATTTATCTTAAGTAGTGTTTGCTGCACAGAAAAGATCTGCTCCCAATCTGTCTTTTCACAAAGTATCTTAAGGAGACCTCAGTGCTGTTGTACACTGGCTGCAGCCCTCAGTGGCCCCTTTTGCACCCAGAAGGGGGGCAGATTCATCTAGATGCCCATCTAGGAGAAACACTATAGTGCTAAGATTTTAAACATCAGTGTTTTAATTGCATCACCTACCGAAATGTGCCCTGCCCCTGAACATTTTGTGAATGATCCTATACAGACCTGGAGTTAATACAGCTTCTGAGCCTATTTCTAGCAGAGTTGTGGAAAGGAGAATACAGATGAGCAAAAGGAGATAAAGGTAAGGGAGAGAAAAAGGGGGATTTTCACTGTATATCTGTACTATTCACATGGGCTCATACAATTTCTGTAAAGAGTAGGGCCGCAGAATACGGTTTCTGTGTAAGTAAGGGCACAGAAATAAAGGCTTGAAATAAAAGGTAACAAAACAACCTCTCATTATAATATGTCTCATTCATGTGGCTCCTTCCAGGTAAGAAATGCAAAATCCTTTCCATTCACTACTTAAGCGTCACAGTGCTCCTACCCAAGTCTGCAGCAGAGCCAATATTAGAGAGTACAAGTTGTGACTTCTTCCTGAAGTTACTTCTGCGCAAGTTCCCTATTAATTGCTATCTCCTCCTGTCAGAGACTTGAACACAGCAGCTGAAGGACTTGGAAACTTGTTTCAAAGCATAATAGCCTCAAGGCCCACAGTTTAGTCTACATCACAGCACTGCTATTAGCACTGCCTGCCAACTGGCACCGGAACTGAATCACAACACTCACAAATTAAACTTTCAGGATTATCGTACTCCACCCATTTAAGATTGGTGCCACTGCAGATACAATTCAGATTCAATTCAGTGGGCTCAGAACCAATGTTCTCCTCTATTTTTTTCTATCGATGTGCAGAATAAATTTTGCTACGTGCACCAAGGCCTGTGTGGATGTGCACCATCTGGAGAAACACATGCTGCTGGCCATGGGTGCTCTGCAGATCAGCGGGGCAGCATGTGACTCTCCCGGGTGGCCATCCAAGTACTCAGCTTGCAGGGAGCCCTGCTCAGGACCCATGTGATAGAACTGCCATGAAATGCCCTTTGAACATGGGAAACATGATTCAGGCATGTCCTGCTCCATATGAATTATCGTATCTAAAGTAGCCCAGTGTCTGTGCGTCTGTAACGCTGACACTCATGCTGACGTACACGGCTACGCCTCCTGGCCCTGTACGTCAGCGCCCTGCTCTCCTTCCCCTCCCTCCCTGGCGGTTTAGCCGAGCTGCACTGCTCAGCTGGGTCCCGGCAAGGGAGCAAGCGGTGGAAAGCGACCCTATAGGGTTCAGGGAGTGTGGACCCCAAAGGGCTGCTTGCTGCCTCGGCCCGCAGAGCTGCGCTCCTGCCGGGGGACAGCTAAGTGGCGCCGGTGCTGCACTGCTCAGCTGGGTCCCGGTGGGGGAGCAAGCAGCAGCAAGTGGCCCTTCGGGGTCCTCACTCCCCATGTGTGGGGAGCGCAGCCCCCAAAGGGTCGCTTGCTGCCACTTGCTCCCCCACCGGGGCCCGTCGGGAGCGCCGCTCAGCTGGGAGCAGCGCAGCGTGCCACGGGGGGGGGGGGGAAGGAAGGGGAAGGGGGTGGGGTGAGGCACCATGCAGGGAGGGGAAGGGGGCGGGGCTGGCCAGAAGAGGGGTGGGAAGCAGAGCTGGGGGGGATCGGGGCCTGTAGGGGAGGATGGGGGGGCCTGGAGGAAAGGGGGAGGGAAGCAGCGCTGGCGGGGGGATATCCGGGGGGGCAGTGAGGCTGGCCAGCAGGAAGAGGGGGTGGGAAGCAGAGCTGGGGGCCATGGGGATGGACAGGAGGAGGGGGGCGGGAAACAGACCTGGCGGGGGGGTGCAGCCACAGGCCACTTGCTCCCCTGCCGGGGCCCAGCTGAGCACCGCTCAGGTGGGCCCGGTGGGACAGGAAGGGGGGCGGGGTGGTGACGTACACGGCCAGGGGGTGGGGCTGTGTACATCACCGCCCCCCCCTTCCTCGTCCCGCCGTGGCGCTGAGTGATGCGCCCCTCAGCCAGGCCGCCGCGGGGGGGGGCGGTGACGTAGACAGCCCCGCCCCCTGGCCGTGTACGTCACCACCCCGCCCCTCCTCCCCCACAGCGGCCCGGCTGAGCGCACAACACTTAGCCGAGGCACCATGGAGAGAGGGGAAAGGGGGCGGGGCGGTGATGTATATGGCCAGGGGGCGGGGCTGTTTATGTCACCGCCCCCTTCCCCTCCCGCTGTGGCACTCAGCTGAGTGCTGTGCCCCTCAGCCGGGCCACCGGGGGAGCCAGCAGCGCAAGGGGCTGTTTGGGCTCCCCCGGGGTGGGAGTGGAAGGGGGGGTGACGTACACGTCCCCAGACCCAGCCGTATACGTCACTGCCCCGCCCCCCTCCCTCGCAGCAGCCCGGCTGAGCAGGCAGCACTCGGCCAAGTGCCACAGTGGGGGGGAAGGGGTACAGGGTTGGGGAGAGACGGAGGGGAGAGAGAGACAGGAGGGGGAGAAGAGAAAGAAAGAGATGGAGAGAGAGGCAGGAGGAGGAGGTGGAGAAGAGCTAAGAGAGAGGGGGGAGGCAGTAGGAAGAGAGAGAGAGAGAGACAGAGCGAGAGAGCTCAGGAGAGACGGGCTAATTGGCTAGTTGTATTAGAATAAATTGGAGGATTCAGGGTCACAGTACTGCCTTCCTGACCCCAGTGCTTAAGTGGTCTGAAAAAACAAAGGGGCAGAGGTGACTTGTAGTCAGGAGGTGCTCCTGCAAAAATGTTAACACAGAATGGGAGACACCTTGCTCAGAGAGAGCGAAGGGGGACTGTGCAGTGAATTGTATGTTGGTGTTTAGAGTATTTTGGTTTCACCTGGAAAACTATGCAGCGTTGCTAGTGGTCAGTGCAATCCCATACACCCAGCCAGCCACGTAAGTAATAGATTTTTTTTGTCTATCCATTGAACAAGCTTGGATGAAGATAAAAAAAATTGCCTAATTTTCCAGAAGAGAAAGAACATTGTTTCATGCCTTGCCCTCTAGTACACATCCCCTCTCATTACACTCTGGTCAGGTCTACACTAAAGGGGATGGTCAAATCAAGATACGCAACTTCAGTTACATTAATTAGGTAGTTAGAATCGGCATACTTTGATTTGAGTTTCTCTGCCATCCCCATAGTGGGAGGCCAACAAGAGGAAATGCTCCCATTGGCTTCCCTTACTCCTTGTGGGAGCAGCAGTACCAGACACTGATGGGCACTCTCTCTGAGTTTGATTTAGCAGGTCTTCACTAGAGCCACTAAATTGAACTCTGGCAGATCGATTGCAGCAGAATCTATCTTCCCCGGATTGAAGACATAGCCTCCGAAACCTGCATTTCGATATTGCCAATATTTGCCCAGGGCAAGCAGGACTGCCAGAGTGCTGACGAGGGTGCATCAGACACATACCTTGTGACTTTACCTGAGGTCAGCCAGCTGGGCAGCAGGGGAAGCACTGCTACAAAAATGTCTCAAATGTACTATGTGAGGAAGGCAGTGACTGGCACGCTTTGTGCTTTGTTGTTACTGAAGCAGAAATGCCTTTAAGAATACAGGGACATGAAGTCGCAGCATGTCTCTGGACTGGATGGCTGAAAATTATTCAAGAAGAGGCATGCACAGTGAAAACAAAACCAGATGGTTTGGATTGAAGTGGAAGAGCATTCAGCACTAGGGCCATAAGAGTTTAATCCAATTAACTGATTAGGGATGTGAAGTCAAATGCTTATTGGATAGTCAACAAGTTAGTCAACTAATCGCTTCCCCATCCCTTACTGTCTCTGTCAGAAACGGGGGCGAGGAGCGGAGAAAAGGGGGTACTTCAAAGCAGCAGCAGTGCCAGACCCCAGGCTCCATGCAGTGCTGCTGCTTTGAAACCCTGAGCACAGCCCAGAGCCAGCTGGGGTGCCCCAGGCTGTGCACGGCATTTCAAAGTGGCAGCGTCACATGGAGCCCGGGCTCAGCCAGGGACTCCCCCACTGACCCCGGGCTCTGTGCAGCGCTGCTGCTTTGCAACACTGCTCGGAGCCTGACGCTGGGCTCCCCTAGGGCTGTTGCTACACTTCAAAGCCAAAATGGGTCAGCTACTTGGGACATTTAACATCCCTATAACCAATAAGCATCAGCTGATCAGTTTCTCTTATGCTTAAACTCTGCCCTGCGGGCACATGCTGGCTTTATACTATCAAACTTAATTGTAACATCTGCAAGGCCAGACCTGTCTCTTTTTTGTATTTGTTTACAGAGAACCATTCTCCTCAGATGGCATGCACCCAAGAGAGCTGAAAGAACTCAAATGGAAAACTGTGGAACTATTGACAGGTTTGTAACCTACCCTTTAAATCAGCTTCTGTACCTAATGACTGGAAGATCACTAATGTGACGCCAACATTTAAAAAGGGCTCTAGAGGTGATCCTGGCAATTACAGACCAGTAAGTCTAATGTCAATACCGGGCAAATTACTTGAAACTATAGTAAAGAATAAAATTGTCAGGCACATAAATGAACATAATTTGTTGGGGAAAAGTCAACATGGTTTCTGTAAAGGGAAATCATGCCTTACTAATCTACTGGAGTTCTTTGAGGAGGTCAACAAACACACGGACAAGGGGGATCCAGTGGATATAGTGTACTTAGATTTCTAGTAAGCCTTTGACAAGGTCCCTCACCAAAGGCTCCTTAAGTAAAGTTAGTTGTATAGTGCGTACAGATGTGATCGCCTCATCTCCAAAAAGATCTATTGGCATTGGAAAAGGTGCAGAAAAGGGCAACGAAAATTATTAGGGGTTTGGAATGAGTCCTATATGAAGAGAGATTAAAAACATTGGGACTTTTCAGCTTAAAAAAGAGACTAAGGGTAGATATGATTGAGGTCTATTAAATAGTACTAGTATGGAAAAAGTGAATAAGGAAAAGTTAATTACTTGTTCCCACAACATAAGAACTAGGGGTCACTAAATCAAATTAACAGGTTTAAAACGAACAAAAGGAAGTTTTTCTTCACTCAGCACAACGTCACCCTGTGGAACTCCTCGCCAGAGGATGTGGTGAAGACCAGGACTTTAACAGGGTTCAAAAAAGAGCTCGATAAATTCATGGAGGGTAGGTCCATCAAAGGCTATTACCTAGGATGGGCTCTGTCAGAGGCTGGGAATGGGTGAGGGGAAAGGGATTTCTTGATGATTTCTATTCCCTTCATCTGAGGCACTTGGCATCGGCCACTGTCAGCAGACAGGACACTGGGCTAGATGGACCTTTGGTCTGACCCAGTGTAGCTGTTCTTATGTTCTCTTCAGTGGTATGTGTTTCTGAAACAAACAATAACATTAACAGTCTTGGACAAATGAGAAGCTCTAAATCAAGTTTACTCTGGTTAAAAAGTTCTGGAAAAGTTCCCAACCTTCATGAAACAAAAAAACTACATTGGATATATTTCATACATAGTTCATTTCCTCCTCCCAGGCAAACATAGTTCTAACCATAGGACACCAGCTGTTTCTAATATAATTAAATTACATGAGCTCAAGAGGACACATGCAAAGCTGACTACCACAGTATCTACAGTTATACTCAGTTTCGTTGGGGACCTTCTTTTCACCTCTGGTTTTGTTGAACCCCAGACAAGAGATGCAGCAGGGAGCAGTTCAGCTGCACAGTCCCAAGGATCTTCCAGTGCACAGCACTGGCTCCTGGGGGTGGCAGCGTGACAACCGTCTCCTTTGGTCATTGTGTTTCCTGAGACTAAAGTCTTGAGGATCAGCAGATACTGATTTCTATCCACGGATGTCTGCACCCATGAAAAAAATTCTTCATACATGCTGGGCTCTATTGATTCTTTGCTCTCATTTGGATGAAATTCTCTCTTTTGCACAGGGTCAGTGTAAATCCTCAAAAATAAGTCTTAAATGGGACTTAGCCATGCATAAACCTTGCACTGCCCACTGCATGCGGATGAGGTTAGTTCATTTATTTTTAACTAGCAGGTAAGGCCAGTCGTTGACCAGGCAAAGTCATTTTGCATAGATTACACTTATAGGAAAGTTCAATACATTAAATATATGTAATAGAATGTTTTATTAATGTGCTCACAAAAGGGAGGAAAAAGAACAGTTTTAAATTGATAGAATTTCAACTTCAAACATTATTCATTTTATTGAATAATTACCATACACCGTAAATTTGAATCAGAAACACATAAAGCTGCCGTTACTTTTTCCATGACAAATTTGAACTATTTTGTGATTTCTAACAGTAAAATTTTTTTTTGCACTAAAAAGACAGTTGAATGGGCAACTTGATTTTAATTTTGTTAGCAAACATTTTTTATGAACTCTAATCATAATAGTCATGACTTTTTGCAGAAGAAAAACAAAAATAATTATTTCAACCTTTCACCCAGCATATTGCAGTGTACAAAGTAGTACATGCAGCAAATTTAAGTGGCAGGATTATTTATGAAAAATTTGGTCTCTGTAGGTAATCGTGAAGTATGACTTTATTTTCACAAACAAACAAACAAACTCTTTAATATATACAGTAGATTACTACATTTGTTGAATACCATCTGGTGGTTTCCAGAACAGCACCTACTCTTGACTTTTACTCTCAACAGTGCATTCACACTCAAGGTTAGAATAGTAGAATTTTGTAATTTCACTAATTAACTCTCTAATTGGATTTGGGAACAAATCCAGCAAGACATGTTTTCTGGAAAACAAAAGCTCATTAGAACAATTATGGCAGTGACCGAAAATTATGAAGCAAAAGAAAGAAGGGGCTTTTCTCCCACCCAGACTTTGATACAGTGAACTTTATCTGAACTGTGCATTGGCTAAATTAGGTTCAAGAAGGACTTTAGCAAACAAAACGATTGTATCTGGACTTTCAGAAAACCTTAGAGAAGTTCTCTCATCAAAGGCTCTTCAGCAAAAGCAGGCAATGACGGGATAAGAGGGAAGGTCTTCTCATGGATTAGTAATTGGTTGAGGGAAAGGAAACCAAGGGTAATAAATGATAGAAATGTAGCCGTGTTAGTCTGGTGTAGCTGAAACAAAATACAGGACTATGTAGCACTTTAAAGACTAACAAGATAGTTTATTAGGTGATGAGCTTTCGTGGGTCAGATCAAATAGTGGAAGAAAATAGTCACAACCATATATACCAAAGGATACAATTTTAAAAAAATGAACACATATGAAAAGGACAAATCACATTACAGAACAGAAGGGGGATGCAGGGGGGGGAAGGAAGGTGAATGCCAGTGAGTTAATGATATTAGAGGTGGGGAAGGGTAAATGTCTGTGAGTTAATAGTATTAGAGGTGATAATTGGGGAAGCTATCTTTGTAATGGCTAAGATAGTTGGAGTCTTTGTTCAGCCCCCTGCTGAGAGTGTCGAATTTTAGCATGAATGCCAGTTCAGAGGATTCCCTTTCAAGTGCAGATTTGAATGTCTTCTGAAGTAGGATGCAGGTGAGCAGGTCATTGAGACAGTGTCCTTTCTGGTTGAAATGACAAGCAACTGTTTTTTCTTTGTGATCCTGTCTAATATCTGTTTTGTGGGCATTAATCCTTTGGCGAAGTGTCTGAGACATTTGTCCAATGTACATAGCAGACGGACACTTTCGGCACATGATAGCATAGATTATATTTCTGAATGCGCAGGAATATGTGTTCTTGATCTTATAACTCACTTGGTTAGGTCCATCTGTTTTCATAATGGAGTGAGGTAAATATTGGTTTTCCCCAAAGACCTATGTTGGGACCAGTCCTATTCAACATATGCATAACTGATCTGGAAAAAGGGTTAAACACTGAGGTGCCAAAATGTGCATGGTGTAGGTGAGAGCAGAATCTAGCCTCCTACATGTACTTCAGTATAAACTCTTCTGATGAGTACAGACTTCCAGGGTCACTTTTAATGTCATGGACTTTTCTAGCTCACAAAAACAAGTATCTGATCATTCAGGTTAAAGGCGTGCTGAGGCAGCACGGAGGGCATTTATGCAATGTATCTCCGCTGTCATGATTTGCCACATTCCTGATCCCCTGACATTGCACCTTGACCAGCTCCAGGCCCTATCTGATGGGAGGGGCCAAGAGGGCCATTTGGTCTGACATTTTTCTACCGAGTCATTTCCATTTATTATATACAGGCAGTCCCCGGGTTACGTACAAGATAGTGACTGTAGGTTTGTTCTTAAGTTGAATTTGTATGTAAGTCGGAACTGGTACATATTGTAGGGGAAACTCTAGCCAAACATTTCTCCAGAGGTCAGTTTTATTCTCCCACACCTCACTTCCCTCAGTCCTTTATTCTCAAGCTGAGGTGTCTGCTGAGAAAAGCCGCTCCGCATCTCCCTGGTCTGCTGGGGGGAGGCGCTAGCTTTGCGTCTCCCTGGTCTGCTGGGGGGAAGCAGCTAGTGCGGGGTTGCCTCACCCCGTTTGTAAGTAGGGATCCGATGTAAGTCAGATCCATGTAACTCGGGGACTGCCTGTACCATGCAGTTATAACAGAGACAACAAAAGAAGCTGTATAGATCAGCAGATAAAACCTCAGGCCTTCACCAATTTTTCAGTCCTATACGAATTTTCATCTGCCTGACTGGAGACAGGAGTAGCTTGTGTAATTAGTGAGTCTATATTAGGGGTATGTCTAGACTACATGGTTCCGTCAACAGAGCCATGTGAACTAGTTTACCCAACATAGTCAATGAAGCGGGGATTAAATAAAAAATGGCCACCGCGCTGTGCCAACAATCAGCTGACCCGGCACAGTGCAGCAGTCTAGACGTGGCACGGTCGACAAGGGAAGCCTTTGTCGATGGCTCCTTTATGCCTCGTGAAACGAGATTTACAGGGGCGGTCGACAAAGGCTTTCCTTGTCGACTGATCTGTGTCTAGACTGCTGCACTGTGCTGGATCAGCTGATTGTAGGCACAGCATGGCGGCCATTTTTATTTTAATGAAGCGGGGATTATAAATCTGATCCGCGTAACTCGGGGACTGCCTGTATACACAAATAGTATAGCTGAAGTTGACATACTTACCACAGCATCTTCTATGCAGTAAGGTCGGTGGGAGCTGCTCTCCCATCGACTCCTGATACTGTTCTGGTCCTGGTAGGATACCAGAATTGACAGCAGAGTGCTCAGAGATTGATTAATCGCATCTAAGCAGATGCGATAAATAGTGCACCAGCGAATCAATTGCTGCCATGTTGATCTACCCCATAGTGGAGGCAAGGCCCTATTGAGTTGTTTTGACTTTTTAGCTGTTCAGTTCTTCCAAGCTTTTCTCATCTCTCAGCAGGATTGTAAAATGCCTGTTGGAAAAAAGCTTCACTTCTGCAGTATGGCAAGCCCCACAAGACTGAACTTTCTCTGGGGAAACCATGTGTTATATTTCTGCCATTTCTTTCTAATTTATTAGTATGTCAAGAAAATGGCCCCAATATTTACATTTGAAAAACTGAGTATTCATCTGAAGCCCTCATATCAACAGAGATGCTAGAAAGCTTGCAGATGTCGGGTCATATCCTTAGCTGCTGTAAGGTGGCATCTCTCTGCTGAAGTAACTGGAGCTGCTCCAGTTGGTACCAACTGAGAACATGTCTTTTAGGATTTTACAATGATTTGAAAAAGGAGACCAAAGACATCATGCTTTTTTTGTTTTTGGAGGAAAAGTCCTTAGAAACTGCTGTCATACAGCACAGAAAAGCAGGAAAGGGCAGGAATGCCTCTTTTCTTTTACAGATACGGGTTGAATCTCTCTAGGGTGGCTCTGTCTGGTCCAGCAGCATCTGTGATCCGACATGATTTTAGTGAGCCAGATGTCCATTTGTCATGGGCATGGCCAGGTTTCCCACAGTTCCATGAATTTTGTTTGCCACCAATAGTCCTGGATCTCAGTGTTCTGTGCTGTTGTTTAGCTCTAATTTACCCCTCAATGTCTTCTCAGAGCCCAGTGAGTCGTGGAAGTGTTGGTAATGCTGCTAGATAATATTGACCTCCTGTGGACTGGAAAATTCTCTCATTTGGAACCAATCACATTCCGAGAGTGCAAGACAAGAGAAGTTCAATCTATCATTTTTGGGGGGCTCTTTTTTATTGCCTTTTGTTTTTTGGGCCTTTAGGAGGTCTCATTTTCAAATTTTTCTTTGCAACCATGAGGGTCAGACATTTACTTAAAAAACTCCACTGAGATTCTCACATGATTCCAGGAAAAGGAGCGTTATGAAGAGAATAACGAATGTCACAAGATAAAATCGCAACAGCTGGTTACTCTATGAAAGAACGTCCTGATGCTGAAATCCACTGCATACAATCTTATTATTTTGTTTTAAATAACCTGGAAGAGAAAAAGATGCCAGTAAATTTCAGCAGCAGCTGGGCACCACTGTCACAGCTAAACTTCCAGGAGAATTTCTCAGCTATGAAAAAGTCACATCAGCACATGGTCTATGAATCCCTATATCAGGAGCTAAAGCAAAATACATGTGGGCGCATAATGTCACAGGTTCAAGGCAAATGCACCTTTTTATACCTTTCTCAGTCCAATGGGAGGACTCACTTTAGACTTCAGGTTCTCAGCCATCGTCCCTTCTGGATAGAAACCCATATCTCATACCCTCCTTGCTGAGGATTTTAAGGTTGCACTGCTCCCTGATTTACCCTGATAACCCCAGCAAGCCTAAAAAAGGCTGGTGCCTGAATTTTGCCTTTTCACAACAACTATGACCAGTGAACTACCTGCAGTTAACACTTATTACACAGATCTTTCTAAACAAGCACGTTTGTTCTTAAAAGAAAAGCAATCCAGAGAAAACATTAAAACAATACATGGCCCCTGAAAAGTTTAGCAGAGATCATCCCCAAATCCAAACAAGGGCTTTGGTAGGTGTCAGTCCTTCAAAACTCCACCAACGGGTTTTCCCTGTGGTTACAAGTTCCTTAGTCTTTAGATCAGGAACCAGACAGAAGGCTAGGTTGGTCAGCCCTTTCTTTATATATCTCAGGCCTTAGATCTTGACTCTGTGCTAGGTAACCAGCAGGCAGGTAACCATCATCTTCTTAAGGTGCAGCTTCAAAAAGCCCGTTCTGTTTTATAACCGAAGCTGAGGAATTTGCATTAACTGTCCTCTCACTCCCAGAGATCCCTGGGAAATCCACTGAAGACTTATTGTCCATTCATGACTAGCACTCCCAGGTCTCATATCAGTCACATCTCCTGCCTAGAATGGTTACTTACAACTCTGGCCCACAATAATTCATAAACGTAATCCAATAAGATCTTTAAGAAATGTTACAGGGAATTGACCTTTCTGTAACACATTGGGCTCACACCAGCTCTCTGCACAACAGTGACATTCCCCCATGACTTTTTGTACCACCTAAGGTCTCCATCAGACCTGTGGAGACTTTCTGAAAGCAATGAGATATTTTTATCTTTTGATCACCAATAGTATTCAGAATGGTGCCTGTTTACAAAATCACCATGTTTCCAGCATCTTTTGAGACCCTTCACTTTACCAGGGAGCAGACATCAGCAAGAGATGGAAATTTATAATCTTACTTTCTCATTCCCTCCTCCCTCTTCACTCAAAGGGTACGTCTAGACTACAGGCTTTCGTCGACAGAAGTTTTGTTGACAGATACTGTTGACAAAGCTTCTGTCAACAAAAAGCATCCAGACTACATCCAGTTCTGTCGACAAAGCAAGCCACTTTGCTTCTTTTCAGCTTGTGACACGTTGCTGGAGGTTGCCCTTTTGAGTAGATCGACACTCAGAGCAACTACAACGGCAACCATCAGCAAGATTCATCTATCCCTGAGCAGAGGCGACCCATGCTCTGTGGGGGAGGGGGGCAGAGTGAGGGAACCCAGCTTCAGCAATTAAAATACGGGAGGGGGTCAGTTCACCCATCTCGGGGTGTATGGAATCCCTTGTGCCCCCCCACATCACCTATGGCCCTGAACCCTGCTGAGTCCCACCTCTCCACCCACAGAGATGGGGCACAGTGGTTCGGGGAGGGGCGCCCCAACATCAACACCTGCCTTCCTCTCCACTGCTCTGTGTCATAAGCAAGAGGCTCCATAAGCAAGAGCAGCTCCAAGGCAGAGGGCAGGTGCTGTAATGGAAGAGGAACCCAAGGGAAGTGGGTGGCACTAGGTGTCTTAGAGCAGTGGTTTCCAAACTTTTTGGCATCACGCCCCCCCCTTTTGATTTTTGAGAAACCCTCACGCCCCCCCCTTCCCAAAAAAATAGCAGCAAAACTTGGGGTGGTTTTGATTGGGGTGTGTGGCTGGGTTGCCTTGTGTCCCCCCCCAGAATTTCTTCATGCCACCCCCAAGGGATCACACTCCCAGTTTGAGAACCCATGTCTTAGAGGGAACTTAGCTCACAGCTTATTCATGTTAGAATTTTCCAAGCTGGACTGATAATAATGATGCAGATAAGTAATGGTGGCAAAACAAAAACTCAGACGCCCCAGCTCAGCAGGCTCATAAAAGCTACACTTTGACTTACAGAAATCATTCTGGGCGCAAGGGTGTTTCAGTGAGCTGACCATAGCCGCTTGCACTGGTCTGCCGGGTCAAGCTGGGCTCAATATTAGTTTAAATCCTCTCTGGTCCAGTTCTATCTCGCAGGTCTTGCCATCTAAACCAGCCTTCCCCTACTCTTCTTCGTTCCAAATTGCATATAGAAATGTCTTTTCTCCCCCTTTACCTATACTTCTTAAATCTTCCCTCTATGTGCTGTTACTTCCGTAACTCTGCATTTTCCTGGGCACCTTGAGATACCCCTTGTGAGAAAGTCATTATACAATAAAAAGCGGGACTGTACAGGAATTCATCAGCCTCTCTGCTTGCACATTGGGCATTGGTTCCCCTGTTTCCTAGCAGTATTTCCCTATTTACTTTGTCAAAACAGACACTGAGACATGATGGGCGCTAATTTGGTCCTATTTAAACATCTGTCTATCACAAAATAGCCACAAAACAATCGAGTGGAAAATCACATAGGAAATTACTTGTAATTGCAGTGCAATGATAATGCTACAAAATTAAGCTCCGGAATCTTCCTTTGGCAGTCCTTTGGGATGTTGCATTAATTTTCAATTGTATGTTCTTCCCAAACAGGCTGCTTTATTAATCATCGGAAGATTTACCCTGCTGCATCCTTGACTCAGTTTTCGTTTTTCTTCATTTAAATCATTGTACTGGAGTGGGGCTGGGGAGGAAGGGGTCCAGTATGCAGGCTGCTCCACCCCTCTCTTGCCATAGCAGCTTGGGGCCAAAGAAGCACCTCAGGACAGCCAGGGAAGGGGTCCATCGGGCTTTCTTGCACAAGAAATTGATGTTACCTGTGTACACTGGCCTCTTGCGCAAGAATACTTGCACAAGAGGACTTATCCCTGAGCAGGTGCATCAAAGTACTTGCGCAAGAAGCACTGATTTCATACAGTAGAACATCAGTGTTCTTGCGCAAGAACTTGCAGCCAGTGTAGACAGGTGGCAAGATTTTGCACAAAATCTTGCCAATGTAGACACAGCCTATGGGTTCCAGCACAGCCAAACCCTGGCCTTGGTTCAAGTTAGGATAAGAGGAGGCTGCCTGCCGAATGTGGTGGTCCTAGCTCTTACCGTTACGGGGAGTTCTTGAAGAAACAGATGGGTGCACAGACAGACAGACAGACAGACAAACTTTCTTAAATCTACAGTGCATTAGTAAGGCGACCAGTTAGTCGTGGAGGTCACTGAATTCGTAGAATTTGTGACTTCCAGTGATATTGGTGACTTCGGGCTGCGGTGGGCAGGAACTGCAGGATCCTCTGCCACCCGTGGGAGCAGGGAACTGTGGGGTACCTCTGCTGCTCTAAGCCTCTGCAGACGGTGGGGAACCCCTTGCAGCTCCTGGCCACCACAGGCAGCAAAGTCCCCCATAGCTCCCAGCTGCCAGGGAGGGTGGGGAAATTCCTCAGCTTCTGGCTGCTGAGAGCGACGGGGGAACCCCAGAGATCCAGGCCGCTGAGGGGTGGGAACCCCAGAGCTGCAAATGGCAGGGGAACAATTAGCTCCTGACCTCCCTGCATGCCAGAGAACCCCACAGCTGGCCACTGCTGGGGAGAAAGCCCTAAGCACTCAGCCATCTTGAACCTCAGGAGCTGCATGGCTATCCTGCATCTCCGGGCTGCCATGGGGGGCCAGAGCACCCCACAGGGCTTAGCCCTGCAGGAAATGGGGATCCCAGGAGCTGCAGGGAGATAGGGGTCCCAGCTGCCACTACTGACTGCAGACTGCTCCGAGTCCCTGTGCAGCTCCCCTGTTTCCAGCAGTGCAGGGGCCCCGGATCTCCATTTTGTCAGGGATAGTTTAGTAAAACTCAAGGACAAGTCACCATTTTGTGAATTTTTTTTTTTGGACCTCTCCAAGACTCTACTAAAAATAGCCATGACGGAAGCTTAGCCTGAACGATTAGTGTTTGTTAGATGCTGATCGTGTGTTCAAGCCAAGACAGAGGGTGGAAATAAAAACTGCCTCTTCCCCAAACTGCTTAACAAGAAAGCTTCAGAACTGAGCGATCTCTCCGGTGTTAAGTGGGGCTGCTTCCGCCATGGAATGACCTTGGGTTGGCTCCCGGCCCATGGAGGGTGTCATGGAGTATATGTACTTCATGCTGCAAGCACGGAGGGTAAAAGTGCTGCAAGGAAGAAGGACAAGGCGGCTGTCAGAGGAGCGAGCAGGCTGGAGAAAGGAGCGCCTGTCAGCCCACTACTAAAGAGCCAGGGTAGAGTCAACAGTCCAGATGTGGATGAAGTGATTGACAGGCTAGGCAGCCTGCAGAGATGCAGGAGAAGGTAGGAGGCAGCTTACGGCACTGTCACAGTCGAAGGGTCCCGATGCTGCTTATCTAGCTTGAGGGGCTGTGACGGACCGGGCCAGTCTGGGCACAGCTGAGGGCGTCCGCTCAGGGTGAATTGCTCAAATTCGGGGCTCCTTACAGCCCCCAGACTGGTGACCTCTCCAAACAGACCACAAACCAGTCCCACAGAGCGCTTCAGCTGCCTCCCTGAAGCCTCACGAGCAAAACCCCTCCGACGCCCCAGCAATATCCGTGCCCCAGATGGCCCCAGGCCTCATACACCGGTGGGGGGGTCTTAGATCCCAATCCCACCTACCCCAAACAAGTTCTGTCCGGTCCCAAGAAGCCAGCCATAGATCCCTGGTCAATTTACCCTCTGGACTTTACCCACAAATCACACTGGGCCAATCCTTTAGCATCTAACATCTGAAGGTTTATTATTACAATAAAGAAAAGCATGAGAGTAAGATTCTTAAAGGATAGTACATTACATGCACCGAATCTCCCAGTTCTCGATGCAGGCTCTAGCAGAGATGTTACAGCTGCTGGTTTAAAAGTCCTGCACATCCTAGGATCAGGATCTTCAATCCCTGCATTGCTGCCTCTGGGATGAAGTGCTGAGCTGAGTCTCCAGATGGAGTTGACCACATGGCCTATTTATCCCTCCTTCCTGGTCTCTTCATGGCTGCAGCAGGTCATCTGGCCAGCGGCCTATCCCTGTGTTCCCTGCTGGCAGCTCTCAGGTGATGGCCCTCGTTCTTTAGGTGTGTCCTTGGCCCATTGAGTGCCATTGTCCCACAGGGCCTCGCTAATTATCATGTCCATAGGCCGGGCTCTGCCCACTGCTCAACCACATGCAGGGAAATATTCAGTATCCACACAAAGTACATGCTTATATTTTCACACACGGGCATTATACAATCACATGACTAGCGTACATAGGATTAGCAGACAATAAGCTTCTATTCAGCACCTCACATGGCCCCCTTTTATACCATTTTTGGGGCCAACACCCCCACCTATGGGTGCAGCCGTGATCTGGCTGCTTCCCTCAAATTCAGTAACATGACAGGGGTCCTGCAGTGGAAACCAGGGGAAGGCGCAGGCCTGAGTTAAGTCCCCTAATGCACTTGGGAATGAAGAAAGGGATTTCAGACTCCTGGGTGCCAGGAAGAGAGAGACAGCTCTGAAAGGCAATGTGAGCCCAGGGGCTTGGCCAGAGGAACAGCCAGGCTGGATCAGACCAAAGGACCATCCAACCCAGTGTCTTGTCTGCCAACAGTGGCCAAGGCCAGGTGCCGCAGAGGGAGGGAACAGAACAGGGAATCCTCACGTGATCCCTCCCCTGTTGCCCATTTCCAGACAAACAGAGGCTGGGGACACCATTCCTACCCACCCCGGCTAATAGCCATTGATGGACTTAACCTCCATGAATGTATCTAGTTCACCGTTGCATGGATTGATCACATCCCAGCAGAGATCTGAGTCTTTTCCAGGCCCCGGAATTAGCCAGATGTGCATGGGAAAAGCAACAGGGTCTGGTCTGCATGTAGGGGCTGACGAGGCACTCGCAGGAGCAAGATTTGGGTTTCAGGAAACCCCTCTCTCTCATTTTCTGTGACACTTGGAAAGCCAGGCCGAAAAGTCTGTGCCGTGGGCTTTGTGCACTTTGCTTAGCTCACCGCGCTGCTCAGGACGGACAATGATTTGCCCACAGGGACCCGCTGCGCCTGCAAAGATTTGGTGCGATTCTAAAAACTCCCTGGCGGCAGCTAACTGGAATATGGAAGCAAATGAGATGTTTCTCTGGAAGGTCCTTCTGATAGCAAATGCAGCCTCCCTCTGGTAACTACAGTGAAGCTGATTGCTCTGGAGAAACAAGGGGATTTTTGAGCTCTCTCCCCCAAAAGAGCAATTTCTAATGAGTAAGTTCTTCCAGGAATTCACAGAGAAAGAGGCTGATGACCCACAGTGAGCTCAGTCTCAGTGTGCTTAGTCAGGCTAACCTTTTAGCCAATGAGTCAGGACGAAGGCATGGATCCAGCACTTGTTCCAACATCTGTTGCAGAGATGGTTTCATTGGGCATGAGCAAAAGGCCCCAGGGAGAGACGAAGGAGCAGAGCCTACCTTTCCCTGCAGCCCACACTGGGCCTACAAGGCCATGTCTATGGTGCTGCTGGGAATGTATCTTCCAGCAGGGCTGCACACACATGGAACTAGTTACTAAACATAGTCGTGTGGATGTTCTGGAAACATGAAAGTGTCATGGGCTGGCCATCCTTCTTAGGCCCAGGGGGGTCGAGCGGGCTTGTGCTTGGAAGGCTAGTCTATAGGACCGCCCATGCTACAACATGCGTACTGCTATTGTTGGCATGCTAACTCACTCACACGTGTCTGGCTCCCAGCTGCAAGGTGAACATACCCTAAGACTTTTCCCACTGCCTTGTATGTTGGCCCAACTGAACAGTCTTTGGGACAAAGGTTAAATGGACACAAATCAGACATCAGAAATGGTAACACACACAAACCTGTGGGACAACTTTTTAACCTGCCCGGGTGCTCATTAATGGATTTAAAATTAGCCATCCTCCTACAAAGTAATTTCAGGAACCAGCTTAAGAGAGATGGTGGAACGGGCCTTCATCTGCAAATGTGACACTGTTTTCCTGGGCCTGAACAAAGACATTAAATGGATGTCCCATTATAAAACCAGCCTTCCTTACATTTAATACCTCATTGACATCAAAAGCTGAGTATGGGACACTTCAAGCCCCCCAGTTAGCCGTTCTACAATTGACAGGTACTTTTATTTCATCTCCCTTCTTTTTTCTGTTATAAATTCTGGGTCCCTCTTTTTCCCCCCCACTCCAGCTCATCTGAAGAAATGGGTTTTGCCCACAAAAGCTCAGGATACCTTCTATATAATTTTGTTCGTCTCTAAGGCTATGTCTACACAGCAACATTGTTTTGAAATAACTTATTCCATGTCTACACAGCAGGCAGTTATTTCGAAATAATGTCGAAATACCGCCAAGCTGGAGAACTTCTTACTCTAAGTCCTGTAATCCTCATTGTACAAGGAGTAAGGGAAGTCGGAGGAAGAGTGCTCTACTTTGAAATAAGTGCTGTATAGACAGCACCAAAGCTCAAAATAAGCAATTTCAAAATAAGGTACACAATTGACATAGCTCAAGTTGCGTAGCTTATTTCGAGTTAAGCCCTACTGTGTACACAGCCCTAAAGGATACATCTACACAGCAGGGTTATTTCGGAATAATAGCTGTTATTCTGAAATAACAATGCGAGCATCTACACAGCCATGCTGTTATTTTGAACAAAATTTGAAATAATGGATGGCTTATTCCAAATTCTGTAAACCTCATTCCATGAGGAAGAACGCCTCTTCCGAAACAGCTATTTCAAAACAGCTGTAGTGCGGACGTTTCAAAATATCTTCTCCCTGGGCCATTCAAGCTAATTACTCCCTACTGCTTCCTCGGACTCTAAATTGAGGTAGCCCATCCACATTAGGGAAGCCGGCCTTGGACTAATTTTGAGGCTTCCCTGTAATGTAGACGTGCTATTTCAAAAGAAATTATTTTGGCGTATTTCTTCCTGAATTGCTTAATCCAAAATAAGGGTTCAGTGTAGACATACCCTAAGGTGCCACAGGACCACTCGTTTTCAAAGTTACCGATGAACGCAGCTACCCCTCTGAGACCCACTGACACGATTAAATCTGAGGAGGGGAATCCGGCAAGATGTACAGTGGTGAACTGGAACCAGAAAGCCACCCCAGTCAGCATTCCCAGCTCATTTCCTGACTGGCATCAAGTGGCATCCACCCCCCCTTTGGTTGAAGTGCGCAAAACTGGAGGGCTTATTCTCTTCTAAGCAAAGCGTCTAGGTGCTGATTTCATGGGCATTCTGGGGCTGGAGCGCCCATAGAAAAAAAGATATCGGGTACTCAGCACCCATTGGCAGCCATGCCAATCAGCGCCTCCCTCTCCCCCAGCACCTCCTGGCCACGAGTCATCAGCTGTTCAGCAGCGTGCAGGAGGTGTGGAGGAGGAGCGGGAGGAGTGAGGGAGACGCACATAGGAGGGAGGAGGCAGAACAGGGCTGGAAGAGGCAGGGTGAGGGTGGAGCTATGGTAAGAGGCAGGACAGGGATGAGGCTTGGGGGAAGGGGTGGAGTGGAGTCAGGATCTGGGATGGGACAGAGGTCGAGCACCCACCTAGGAAATCAGGGTATGTCTACACATCAAAGTTAATTCGAAATAACAGCTGTTGTTTCAAATTAACTTTAATAGCGTCTATTCAGGCAAACCGCTATTTCAAAATCAATTCGAAATAGCGGAGCCCTTATTTCGAATTTGATAAACCTCATTCTATGAGGAATAACGCCAAATTCGAAATAGCTAATTTGAAATAAGCACGGTAGAGATGCTTATTTCGAAATAGGGGGCCTCCAGCCTTCCCAGGGAGCCCTGGTGGCCACTCTGGGCACAACCAGGAAAATAACTCTCCTCTCCCCCAGCCCTGGAGCCCTTAAAGGGGTTGACTCTGGCCACAGTGCCTGTGCCAGCTCCAAGCCTCCCAGCCCAGAGACAGAAGTCACTGTCCCTGACCCAGCGGTCCCAAAACATGAGCCAGCAAGCCACTGGCAGCCAGCCCTCCACTGCTCCCCAGGAGCAGTCTGCCAGCTCCCAGGAACCCTCCAGGCTGCGGAGAAGGCGGGCGCCTTCCTGGTCCAGGGTGGAGATCATGGATCTTATTCAGGTTTGGGGGGGATGCCCCCAATGTCCATGATCTCCACACTAGACGGAGGAATGCAGCCGTCTATGGCAGGATAGCTGCCAGCCTGGCCACCAAAGGCCACATGGGAACCCAGGAGCAGGTTCACATGAAAATCAAGTTGATCTGGCGAGCCCCCCAACCCTGATCCCTGAGCTTCCCCTCCCCCTTCTTCCCCTTGCTTCTCCCTTCCAGCTCCCTCCTCCCAGGTTTCCCCCTCCCCTCTCCCACCCTCTCTCTTCCGCTCTCCCTCCTCCTTTCCCCAGTCTCCCTAGAGCAGGCATGTCCAAAGTCCGGCCCGCGGGCCAATTGCGGCCCGTGTTCCGGTTTAATACGGCCCCCGCTTCCTCCCCCTCTCCTGGCTCCCCGGCGCTCTTTTGAACTGGCACGCCCAGCACGCCGCTTCCGGCCACGCCGCCGCCGCTGCCCATGGCCTCCGCGGTCCTAGAGCCTGCCCTGTAGGGCACGTCCGCAGCCCCGCTCCCCCGCTCGGCTGTGGGTTCGCCCTGCCACCTGGGCCGCCGTGAGGCCGGTGTGCCCTGCGCTCTCCGCCCGCCTCCGACCCCGCGGACCCTCCGCCTTGGTGCTGAGAGTGCGGGGACAGCCCTCACGCATGTTCACTTCTTCAAATCTGGCCCTCTTTGAAAAAAGTTTGGACACCCCTGCCCTAGAGTTTCATTTCCCGCCCCCCCCCCCCAGTTTTGTTAAATAAAGAGAGTTTGTGTTCATGAAACTATGTCTATTTTATTTGACATCAGGAAGAGGGACTGGGGGAGGGGTAAGTGGAAGGACATGAGGGAGGAATGAGGCACAAGCCCCCAGTGGGGCAGACCTTAGTGCTCCTCAGGGTGGACGCTCTCCCGCAGGGCCTCCTGGATACTGACAGCCCCCGATGGACCTCCTGGATGGCAGTCTGCAGCAATACAGCCAGGCTCACAGCAACACGTCCATGAGAAGCACCAGAGTGGCCAGGGGCAGCTCTGGCTCCATGTTGCAGAGTGCTGTGGAGTCCCGAATGAGGGCAACCAGAGCATGCAGAGACAAAATGCTTTGCTGTCCCTCAGCGAGGTAGGCAAGCAAGCAGGGAAACCTGAGAACTGGCTGTCCAGGTGGGAGGGGGGAGGTCCCTTTAAGCACAAGCCTCAGGCAGCCTCAGACAGCAGTCTCACAAAGACACTCCTGAGCTGAAGCCCTGCATGAGCTGGTTCCAACCAGCCTTCATTTCGATTCAGAGTCCACTCAGTGTGGACGTGCTATTTCAAAATAGAAAAACTCTATTTCAAATAGCATTTTATGTGTAGACACGTTATTTCGAAATAGCTTATTTCGAATTAACTATTTTGAAATAAGATATTTCGAAATGATGCTGTAGTGTAGACATACCCTCACAAAGTCAGAGCCTGTGCCAGTGTTACAGATGTGATGCAAGGGGGTTGGGCCAAGGGTTCTGCTTTGAATCCGCCTCTGCTTACAACTCCTTTCTTCCCAGCGCACTTCTTACTAGCTGCAGCTCAAACACAAACCAAAACCAAACAAAACTCACACACAACCGTCCAAAGAGAATGCAGATGGAATCGCCGCTACTAGGCAAGGGAGAAAAGCAGCACATTCATGAAGGCTGCCAGGGATTTCACCATAACACCCTAATTTTCCTGGAAATCATCATCTAACTAGCTAGCTAGACCCTGTGTTTTTCAGAACCCCACTGAGCAGCCATCTGGACATCTCAGTGCAAATCAGACCAGAATGAACTAATAATGGAAAGCCTGCTTTTTCTGATACAGTTTGGCTCCTAAATCTTTCCCTAGCAGCAAGCATGAAATACCCTTGATCTTGTGCAAGAATACAAGAAAACATTGGAAAATTAGGTTGGTTTTAGGTTTTAGTTTCTTGGCTGGTTTTCTTTCACTTCTGTTTTACTTTGGAAATCCCCTGAGGGGGAAGGGGACTGGATCTTCAAGAGAATTGTTTATGCTTCCAAGTTCTTGCACAATGTGCCTTTGGGATTGTGTCTTTAACTACATCCTTACCCACTTTCCCACAACAGCTCCCCTCTTTAAAAAACACATGTTCTCTGTCATATTTCACACGTTTTTTCTTACAGAGAAACTGATCTTGTGCCAGCATCGTCTCCTAGTCTAGGTATGTAAAATAGGGATTGGGATGACTGAGTTAAATCTCAGCCCTGTTATTCACTCATTATATGGTCTTGAACAAGTCACTGACTTTTGTTTGCCTTGGTTTCCCCAGCTGCAATATGTGGATAGTAACAGCTGCCTGCCCTGAAGGAGCATTGTGGGCAATCCATCAATTAATGTCTAGGGATATGTCTACACAGCAACATTATTTCAAAATAACGTAGTCCGCGTCTACACAGCAGGGAGTTATTTCGAAATAAAATCGAAATACTGTCAAGCTGGAGGACTTCTTACTCCAGCTCCTGTAAAACTCATTGTTAATAGGCAGCAGGTTTAAAACAAATCAAAGGACATTTTTTTTCACTCAGTTCACAGTCAACCTGTGGAACTCCTTGCCAGAGGATAAGGTAAAGACTAGGACTTTAACAGGGTTCAAAAAAGAGCGAGATAGATTCCTGGAGGTTAGGTCCATCAATGGCTATTAGCCAGGCTGGGTAGGAATGGTGTCCCTAGACTCTGTTTCTCTGGAAGTGGATGACAAGGGAGGGATCACGTGATGATTACCTGTTCTGTTCCCTCCTTTTGGGGCATCTGTTATTGGCCACTATGGGCAGACAGGATACTGGGCTGGATGGACCTTTGGTCTGACCCAGTCTGGCCGTTCTTATGTTCTTATTGTACGAGGAGTAAGGGGCGTCGGAGGAAGAGTGCTCTCTTTCAAAATAAGTGCTGTATAGGCATCCCCAATTTCAAAACAAGCTATTTTAAAATAAGCCAAGCTACTGATGTAGCTCAATTTGCATAGTGTGACGGGGCTGCGGAGCCCGCTGGTGCCGCCTCCGCCGCGATCCCCAAGCCCCGCACTACAGTTGGCCCCACAGTAGCTCTATGTGGGGAGACAGTAGCGGTGCGCCGGACCTGCGCTGCCTGCTCTGGAGATGCCCTGCGGAATTGGCCCGAGGCGTGGGATGACGTCACAGCCAGTGCTGAGGGCCGGTGTGGTGTGACGTCAGAGGATGGTGCGGGGCTCAAAAGAAGCCCTGGAAATCCCCAGGGGAGGAGGAGGAAGATGGAGAGGAGGAAGCTAGGGAGGCAAAGGCACCTGAGAGGAGGAAGCCAGGGAGGCAAGGGCGGACTGGGAAAACAAAGCCCAGAAGGCAGAGGAAGCCCGGGGGGCCGAGGGGGTACACAGGGAGGTGGAGGAAGTCGAGCATGTGGAAGAGGGGAGCCAGGAAGGGCCAAAGGCCAGGAGCATGCCGCATCATGACGGAGGGTCAGTGACACCCAGCGGAGGAACCAAGGTGACTCAGGGTGGCCGAGAGGCGGATACGGACGCCGGACAGCACGGAGGAGAGGAAGAGACCCAGGACTGTGTGGCAGAGCCAGGAGGTCGCTTGAGGGTTGGTGAGTTACGGGTCGCCCCACTAACCGGGTAGGAAAGCGTGTCCCTGTCCTTAGGGTCCAGGGTCGGGACCTGGAGCGAGGGCGGGCCCATGTCTCCCTCCCCTCTGTCCATCGTTTAGGCGAATGAAGCAAACCTGGGCAAACGCCGGGTGGGCCTCAACGTAAGGAACGCTAGCAGCTTGAGACTCGAAGGGACCAAGAGACGTCCTAGACTGGGACCCTGGGAAGGGAGGAGGGTGACCCAGAAGCAAGGTGCGACCGAAATGGCCTCCTCTCCCCGATGAGGACGCCTGGAATTCTGAGGGGAAGCGCGGACCGTGACAGGTAGCTTATTTCAAGGTAAGCCCTGCTGTGCAGATGCATCCTAAGAAGTGCTAGATGTATGGTGAGTATTGTTCTGAGAGTGGTCCAGGGAGAGATTTTGTGTGCTAATGAAGACTTCTCCTTGCCCTTTTTTCTATACTGTAAGTTCTGTTTTAAAGAGTCAGGAATATATCTGGAACGTGTAGAGAAGCTCAGAATACACCAGCCACTTTCAATTTAAAGGAGAAGAAAATGCATATGTGTCAAAGACAGCCGCAGACTCGGCTGCCAAGAGTTTCAAAGGTGAATAAACAGGATATCCAAATCTTGCCTTTGAATACTCAGATGAGTACCTAGGTGGGTGAACCGTGCTAATGGATTTCGGAACTGCGTGACTGCTAGGTGATGATTGAAATACACACACCCAACAACACTCAATCAAGAACAATATGTTCAGCATTGTGTCATGGGCATGCAAGAGAAAGATTCTAATGACAGAGAGGATGATAGTACAGATGTACGGAGAAAGGAAATGTTTTTTAAGAATCTTTAACAATGCCATTCACTTATTCCCCTCTTGCTGAGATCCACTGGGAGATGGAATGTGTCACGCCAAACCGATAGGAAAACACAATTCTGAGCATTGCTTGTGGTGGGTAACAAAATCCACAGAACCCAGAGTAGACCAATTACTATTTAACAATAGTCCTACCAGAAATACTTACTAACCGACCATTTACCACAAAACGCCTTGGCTGGATTAGACCCAAGTGGGCAGCAAAACACACCAGAGCCAACGGCAAGCTGGTCAGCCAGCAAGGGAAAAGACTGAAAGCTGGGAAAATAGCAGATCATTATTTCCATTAGCTCAGCGAGTGTGGAAACAGCCATCACACACTAGGGGGGCTGCTGTATTGCAGCAGCAGTGTAGCAATCTCTCTAGACCAATTCATCCCAGTGGGAAACCTGCCCTTTGTGCTATTTGTACCAAGCTGGGGAGTGATGAGCTCATGGGTCCATGCAGATTTTGGAGGAGAGGAAACACAAGTTCTAGTCTTCTATATTCCTTCACTCTTCAAAGCCGGATCCCTGGGGAGGACGGAGGGGACGATGTCAGTGCCTTTGAGCACCTTGACCCTCCATCGGGCTAAATACTACATCAGCTTGCTCAAGTCATCCCATTCATTGCCAAGGGACAGGACACCCACACCCTACTTTTCTTCCAACACCAGTGTAAATCAGGATTAACGCCCCTGCAGTCAAAGGACTTACACCGCCAGGCCTGCATACAGGGGTGTGTGAATGGTGTGAACACCCCCACCCCCATGGTCCCTGATGGTCCCCCCCCATGGGGCCGATTCTGGCCAGCCGGGGGAAGGCAGGAGCAGCACTTTACCCCAGCCTCTCCCCCCGTACCCCAGCCAACCAGGGGAAGGCTGATTTCCCTCCCCTCCCCCAGGAACAGTGCACATATTCAGGCTCCAGCCTAAACCCAAGCCGTGGGAAAGGAGGTGGCTGGCTGTTCCCAGCTGGTGGGCACACAGGGGCGGACAGTAGCCGCCACCTGACCAGGGTGATGCTTCCTCCACAGTCAACGGTGGCTGCGGCAGCACGGGGGAAAGCTGTAAAAAAAAAGAGGGGGAGCAGGGACGGGGCAGCAGACCCTGCGAGAGGGGAGGGATCAGGCTGGCTGCTGTGGCCGTGGGGCATGGTGAGCTGGGGCTAAAGCCGTGGGGCTGATTGCTGCCCCCCCCCTTCACATTGCCACGGAGGAGACAGCGCAAGGCTGGGGGCCTGGTTCCAGCAAACTTCGGAGTTGGATCTCTCCTCTTGCCCTGCCTGCCACCCCCGTGTGCTCCCTCCTGGTGCATCCCCTGGTGCACTGCATCCCGTCCCATGCCTCACTCTCTCCACAGAAGGCGATCCAGTGCTCACAGCTCCAGCCCCATGGTGGGGCCAGAAATGAGGGGTTCAGGAGGGGTCTCCAGGCTGGGGCAAGGGGAGGAGTGAGGGCTGCCGATGAGGGTGTGGGCTCTGGGGAGTGGCAGGGGTGAGGGTGTTAGGTGTAGGAAGGGGTGAAAGCCTTGGAGTGGAGAAGTAGGCTTTGGGCTGGGGCAGGGGATAGGGGTACATGGTTTGGAAGGGAGCTAGCCTGCAGGAGGGGGTTTGTGGTGGTGGAGTGGGATCTGAGAGGGAGTTGGGGTGTAGGAGGAGGTTCCTATCTAGGGCAGGGTGTTTGGGGCGTGGGCTTCAGCCCAACAGTGCTTTCTTGAGGGGGTCCCCATCAGCAGCACAGCTGGGCTAATGCAGATTCCCTGCCCTGGCCGTCTGCCACTCCTGGAAATGGCTGCCATGTCCGGTCCCCAGGTAGAGGGGACAGGCAGAACTGCATGGTCTGTACCGGCCCCATAGCTCCTATTGGCTGTGGTTCTTGACCAATGGGAGCTGCAGAGCGATGCTGTGAGCCAGATGAAATTAAGTATCGGGCTGGATGTGACCCATGGCCTAGAGGTTCCCCACCCTTGCATGAGCGTGAAACATCCACCCTTATTATGGTACAGACATACCAGGGTAATGACAGATCCAGACACAATATTAATAATTATTAAAGAGCACAACTCCGTCAGTCCCAGGGGAGTCTCTGGTTCACGCGGGTTCACCTTTTTGACTTAGCCTGTCGGTCCGCTGAACCAAGCCTGCATGATGAAGAGGAGCTATTCATACCGTTGGGGCTCCATTTCCCCCGGGTGGATTGCATCTGCGGAAGGGAGTGGAACTAGCGAAACATTGGAAAGACCTGCAGGGTGTGGAATCCCATTATCAGGGCACGGGCTGGGCAGAAGAAGACAGCAAGAATGTCCCACGAGCAAGATAATACAAGCCCTGTGGGAGTTATGGCTTCAGCTGTAGCCCACATCATACAACCAACCACCTTCATGACTCTGACACATGGAATTAGACTAGATTTTAAATTGGCTCCCTGCACAGACCAGCTCCCACCTGCTGCCCTGAATTGCTGCCTCTGTATCAGAGGCAGCAGTGCAGGGTGGCAGGCAGCTCCCCTGTGTGTTCTTTATTTAAAACTCAGACCGGCAGGCTGGGACTGAGCCAGCGTGCCCGTCCATGTTTTAAATGCAGAGCAAGAGGGGAAGTGTCATTGCAGTTAGCTGAGAACTGCTGACCCTCCTTCTCAGGCGGTGCAACGCTGCAGTCCAGCCTATGGTATAGAATCAATGTCTCAGCCCTCCGCGGCCCCCTACCTGTGAAGACACCTCGTCCCCAGAGGCCGGCTGGCTGTGGGCACTCTCTAGTTTCTCGCTAACCCTTTTCAGACACAACGAGGCCAAAACACACAGAGACGGCAGTTAGCAAAGGAATTTCTTAAACGCGCGCACACACTTCACTCCTCACAGCGCCAGAGAGTTGCAGAACGCTGGAAGACCAACAACTCCCAAGGGCGCCCCCCTCAGACTGATTTCACCCCCTTCCCTGAGTCCCTGGGGTTGCTCCAACTTCGTAGGGGGGCCCAAGCCCGTCCTGCCTCCACACCAGCCTCTGCGGGATCGTCCCTTGCTGACGTGGCAAGAGCTTCACAAGAGCTGCCTTGTAGAACAGCCCCAGCAGCTCCGGGTCGGGTGGCAGAGCCGAGAGACTGCCCTTCTCCTAGCCCCTTGCCTCCCTCCGAAGGAATTCCCACCCTCTCCTGGGGCGCTGGAGGAGAGACAGAAATCTAGTCAAGAACCAAAGGAACCCCATTGTCTGAGCAGGGAGAGCGTCCAGAGCCCGTGGACTCTGACTGGTTTGGCAGTTTGCCGGGCGGAGGCCCTCCGCTCCATGTCGGATTGCCTACAAGGGATGATCTCACCCCAGTACCAACGTCAGTGACACGGGCCGTTCCGTGGCACCCGCGTCAGGACACAGACGTATTTCCCAGACACTCACAGATTGTTGCCGAGGAAACGCGCCCTGTGCCTGTCACAGAAGCGTTCCCCAGGCTCTTTCTTCACCCAGGTTTCCCTCAATCCAAATTCAAATACATTCTGGCTGAACGAATAGCGCAGCTTGTGGATGCAGAGAAACAGAAGAGGAAGGCCAGTGCAGCTGAGCATTGTGGCCAGTGAGTCTGTGTCCCCACCCTGAGAAATCCGGAAAGGGAAGACCCCGAGCGCTTCTTGACACATCAGGGATTTTGAAATGGAGCCACCAAAAAGGGAGGTAGCCCCAATCTGAGACACCCACTAGCAGCAGCCACTTCTGAGAGCCTGGCCTTTAAAACACGTCTTCTAAAGCACAGGCCTCGGGAAGTGGAGAGCTTTTGGACCCTCCAATCAGCTAGAGAAAGTACCATGGAAATGAGTACACATTGAAATGCAAACCAGAAGCCTGGAAAGCTGTCCCGTCCTTACCCCACAGTTGATCAACACGGCTTCATTGGAAGGACGTTTGCCTTTTTTTCTTGTGATCCTCTTTCAATCTCCTCTGCATCACAGAGCCGGCTGTGGCAATATTTATTATTCTTCTGAAGAGGTTTACAATTTCCGCTCCAGAACGCTGGGCTTGTCAAGGCTCCTTGGCCGCGGTACTGGCTTGTTTAAAATCTTTCTGTTCTTAGGCATCATGTACAATCACGAAACAGCAAAACGACACTAAGAGCTGGTCCGCATGGACCCCGGCTCGCAGCCGCTGCCCCTGGTCTGGGCGAGCGCCGCTGATCCGCACGGCCGGCTCCTGTGGGTGCTTTGCTCCCCTCCTTTTTGAGCAGACCAAGTAATAAGCTGTTTGACCTGTTTTAACGAGCACTAAGCGTCCACCTAGACAAGCCCTGACACACTTAAATAACCCGCTTCAGTCAATAGTTGATAATGGAACTAGTTCAGCCTGTCACCTGCAAACAACGGCCTCGTTTGGCAAGTCTCAGCCAGCCATGCGGCTACTCTGACGCCTGCCAGAGGCTCCAGCCACGGATCTGCGGGGGGGGGGAGGAGTAAAACTCACTTAAAATCCACCCACCACCAGCCCATTGTCGGCGCCAGGCACTCTTGGAGCAGAGCCGACCATCTGGCCTTTCGTAAGTCACGTGCTCTGAGCAGGGCCATACTGAGGGAGGTGCCAGGACTGAGTAAACCGCCCCCCCTCCCAGCACCACAAGCCCTGCTCCTTTCCCTCCTCTGCTCCACTTCTCTCCTAAGCCCCTCCCCTTCTCCTCACTGCACTTCCCTGAGCAATACGGGATTCGGGCATGGCGTCAGCATGGTTCAGGGAAAGGGGTCCCTTACCCTGCCACCTGCATGGTGAGTAGAGAGCTCACCCCCTAATTCCCTCCCATCCATAGTTGGGGCAGCTCCCAGAGAGCCCCCAAAAGTGCGGGGCCTGGAGTGGCTCTGAGTCCTGAGATCTGGCTCTGAGTTTCTTCTGTATTGGGTCACCTTAGACCATGGACCCTGGATGCCCAGGCCCTGCTGTAATCCAACCCCAGTAGGGATGTAAGCGACTAATTGACTATCGGGGAATCGACACAATATCTATCCGAAAGAGGCAGCAGGGGGAGGGAAGCCGGCTCAAAAGCCAGTTCCTCTCAACTCTGGGGGCGGGGGCAGGGCCACAGCGGCGGTGTCCCAACTTCGAAAGGCACAAAAGCCCCAGTGCCTTTCAAAGTGGAAGTGCCGCATGGAGCCCAAGGTCAGTGGGGGACTCTCCGCTGGCCCCGGGCTCCACACGGCAATCGAATAGTCGATGGAAATCCCATCGACTTTTTGATTAATTAATGAATCAAAATGTAATATCCCTAAGCCCCAGCAGCATTTGAGGAGGCTCAGCTGTGGCTGAGTGGAGGGGGCAGCAGATTAACAGCGAGAAGCAAGGGATGAGCCTGAACGGGAGACCACCAGGACTAGCCACCCCTGGCTGAGGCCCTGCCAGCTCGCTACAGCACACACCTCCCCTCAGCGCCTATCGCCACCTGCTCCCTGCCAAGGCACCTTTCTGCATGGCCCAGTCCCTGGCTCTTCTGGGGGAGGAGCTGGAGGAATCTGAAGGAAGCTTTAGCAACCCTGCCCAAAAGGGAGACCTGGCACCACAGGACTTGGTGTGAGAACAGCTGCACTGCCCGTGCCAGGAAGGGCAGCTGGAACCTGCCTCGTTTCCCAATGCTGAGGGGCTGCTCTCCAGAGCAAAGCCTCAGTCCCCAAGGAACTTGGGAAGGGACACAGGGCTGGGGAACTAGGAAAGAAAGACCAGAAGAAACACCAGATCTTGATCCACTTTTCGGACGACTAAAAACATCCCTAAACCCAGGTTTTATTTTGTGCTTGATCATGATGCCCAAGCACTGGAACTGCGGTTTGTTATGCAGGATTACTAACCCAAGGGAAAGGAAACAAGACTAATGACCCTGCTCTCAGCATAATTGGCTGTAAACCCCTGACAGAGAAGGCTGCGTAAGAAGATACTGTTACACTATTGATGCAATAACTGGCTGCTTCAGGCTGTGGGTTGCCTTGGCCAGTTAACTGGCGTCAGACGGGCTCTGTGAGCACAGGATGCTAGAAGAGCTGGGACCGTTTATACTAGAGATGTAAGCAAGTAGTTGACTACCCAATAAGCACAGGAGCTGGTGCAGGGGGGAACTGGCTTAAAACAGATTACAACAGAGAACAGGAAATAAGGAAAGTACTGTGCCCAGCTGAAGTTTGTGGGTGAATTTAGGTCAGACTGGAATTCCCAATGGTAACACCTTACTGAGGACTGAATTTATACCTTACTGAATGTATACCCCCCACAGTCCTGGCTTCTGACTGACAATGAAGGAAGAGTAATCTCTAATGAGTCAAGTCAGCAGTCACTTTATTTACAAGAAATAAAGAAAATGTAATAGAATAGCCTGGGAATGGGGCAAGGAATTTCAAAGCTGCAAGTGGGGGAGTGGGATGGAGCAATACAAATAACTATGGTTACTCAAATTGAGCAAAGGCTCGAGGAACTGAAATAGGGTCTGAGTAAAATAAGCATGTTAGCTCTGTGGCACACATAATGCAATGGGCCAGGGATTTCTGTACATCAGGGAGCAGCAGGTTAAGAAAACAGGAAGATCAGGGAGTTTCGAAAACAATGAAGGTCAGTGAGGAAATTCTGATTCCCCCCAGGAGCTCTGTGCAAGGCCGATCACAATGTAATGGCAGGGTTCTGCATGGGGACGGCATTGAAGTTTCTCTCCGGCTGGGTCTGATGGCAACACTGTCCCACGGAGAGTGCATGGGACTTGAGTTCTGCCACCCTGCAGCGTCTCCCATGCTAAGGGGAAAAGGATCTATTCCTCCCTCCATGGCTCATGGGACTTGAGGGTCACTCGGTGAGCTGATCTGGACTGTGCTGGGAGTCAACAGTAATGCGGCCTTCTGTAGCTTGGGTTGCCAGCACTGTATTTCACAAATAAGGCTGCTTCTTAGCGCCCCCGCACCACTGGTACTGGTTGTACCTCCCTACATTGGGACTCTCTGGTCCAGCAACAGCAGGGCCACAGATGCTCCTGGACCACAGAGCCCAGGAACAAGGAGGTTGGGTGGCAAGGCAGGAGCGCGATGGGTGGGGGGGACTCAGTCAGGATCCTCGTGGTGAGGGGGAGCACGCGGCATGGAGGGGGAGTTCTGGCCCCGGCCCTGTTCTGGCCCCAGCGGCTGGGGAGCACCAGCCCCAGTGGCAGCCAGGGAACTCTAGCCCCAGCCCTGGCTGTGGCGTGCCTGTCCCACCATGGCACTATGGCCCCAGCCGCAGTGGGACCAGCGGCAGCTAGAGAGCCCTGGGGGGGGCTGAGGCCAGGCTGGAGCCATAGCCTGGGGGCAGCACAGTCCATGAGGGAAGGAGCTTTCCTGGTCTGTCAAATCCCCTCCTTCGGGACTGGTCAGGACCAGAGGGTGCCTAACCAGGGAGGTCCAACCTGCATTACTTTGAGTACCATCATTGGAGGTGTTAATCATAATGTATATGCAGGAGTCGCCTATGTTCCCCCGGGGCATCTCTTGCTTGCCCTTTGCCACACTCTGCAACGCCTGCTCTTGTGCGGCGAGGAGACAAATAAGAGACTTCCCTTGCAGAGGGGGCCCGTTGGCAGCTCTGTCTGCACCGAGCACTTTCATTCACAAGCCCCTGATTTGGTGTCGTCCTTCCCCATCTAGGCCTCGCCTCGAAACGCTTGTGGCAAGAGCTGGTGGACCCGTGCAGGGAGAGAAAGCACCCACACAAAGCTTGTTGACACTCAACTGAACAGCACCATGCAAGTGATAACGGGAACTTTATAGCCCACTGCCGTAGAATGGTTACTGCCGCTGGCAAACATCAGCCCACCAAGCATCCGTCGATGGGAGCAGGAATGCAGACTCTACCAACATATCAACCACAGTGGCCAACCTCTTCCCATCCAGAAATACCTTGATCAGCCTCCAACATTGCGTCTAAAATCCCGCAAGCGCCCCTGGCAGTGAGCGAAGTAAGTCACGGCCAATGTCAAGGAACTATGACGAGCTGAATGGCAGCAAGTAGACGTCCCAAACAAACATCTTGTGTCGAATCCCACCACTGAGCAGAAAGGCTTCGATCTTCCCTGGAGACTTTGGTGTGTCCTAAACCGGCTGAGGACCGGGCAGGGCAGGTGCGGCTATCTACCGTGTAAGCGGAATGTGTTGCCGTCTCCACTTTGTGACTGGCAGTCCGCAAACTATGCACCACATTGTTGTGGAATGACCAACACGAAAATGTATTGGCTCCCTGGAGGGAGTCCGCAATCGAACCAGCGAACCCTGCTCGCTGGCTGGAGAGTTTGGATATCCAACTTTGACGAAGAAATACAGCGTTGGACGTGACATTCGAAAGAGAAGAGGGTGCAGGGAAGACTCCCAGCAGCTCTATGTTGGTGGTAAGGCCTTGGCACCTTGGCCTTGGGGACTTGGCAGTGTTCTCTGAATACAGCAGGCTCACCACTACTGCAGCTAGAGCCCTGGGCCCTTTAAATTGCCGCTGGAGCATCGCACAGCATGCTCTGGGCAGCGCTGAGGGCTGGAGCAGGAAGGCCGGTGCAGTGCGGTCCAGGTGGTGCTGAAGGGCCAGCTGTTCCACCCCACCCCTTCCGCCTTACCCTTTCCAGGAGTGTAGAGCTGGCCCCCTCCCCCCACCTTATCCAGGGGCCCAGCAAGTCTCTTGGCCCCCCCCCCCCAGAAGGCAGGGAGCATCATCCACCCTGACATTGTGCTACCCCTTGTGCAGAGGGGGGGCAGGGACTCCAGAAAGGGGCACCCATAGCCTGGCCCGACATTTCTTGGCATAGATAATTTCATATTAATGCTTTGCTTTTCTCAGGCGCCTTTTGTCTGAAGACCACACATTGCTACAGCCATTAACTAACCCTCTAAACATGTCCCCAAGATACTGCTGGCAGAACTCCATGTATTCCACAGTTCTGTGGCAATGGAATCCTCCTCTTCACACAGACTCATGCTCCAGAATGCTGCTTTCCCTGCAACAAAACTGTGCTTCCAGCCTCGGTGGCTTTGAAGAAAACCTTGAACCCCTGAGCACTCAGTGTTATCTTCCTGAGTCTGCAGCCAGCCTGAAAACCACAGCTCTAAGAGCTGCCCTGTATCTCTGAACGGGTAGCTACGTCTGAAACTGGAAGATAATTCTGTGTGGCAGTGGATCTCAGCCACGGTTTCAGAGCCCTCAGAGGTTGACCATGAGCAGTATCGGGGTTCCTCTAAGCACGGACAGCATTAGATTAGCTGGAACCCAGTGCATGGGGCTGAATTGTGGAGCTCAGAGCCCTGCCACATGGGGCTGAAGCCAACACCTGAGCAATTTAGCTCTGCAGGGGCCATGCTGCATGGGGCCATGGGCAACTGAATTGCTGGTTACCCCCTAACTCTGGTACTGGCTTGTAGATGCAGAAAACCAATTGTGGCACAGATGGGCCGTGGCGTTTTTGTAGCACCTTGGGGCAGGGGCTCAGATAGAAAGAGGTTGACAACCTGTGACCCACTGAAAACCAAGTATGCGGAGGCAGTGTGAAAAAACTGAACCCCACAATAAATGATACAGGCTATGCCAGGGGTAGGCAATAATTTTTGATGGGGGGCCACTCCAAGATTTTGGAAAGTGGTTGAGAGCCGCCCTCTTCCATGGTGTTAATGAAGGAGGTGCGGGGTCTGGGATGGAGGTTGGGTGCAGAAGGGAGCTTGGAGTAAGGGACTGGGGTGCAGGAGGGAGAATGGGATCTGGGAGGGAGTTTGAATGAAGGAGGCAGTTATGACATAGGGCAGAGAACTGGGGTGCAGGGTTTGGGGATGTGACCTAGGGTAGGAGGGGACTGTGATCTAGGGCAGGAGATTGGGGTGCCATATCTGGGAGGGGGTATGGCTGCATGTGGAGTAGTGGGGCAGGAGTGTGGGGCACAGGGTTGGGGAAGGAAAGCGCTAGGTGTCAGTGACAGGTTCTCTTCAGGAGACTTACCAGCCAGCAGCCAAACCAACTTGCCTGCCTGCAGAGCTAAAGGCTTGCAGAGCTTAAAATGTTTCTGCTTGCTTGGCTGTGTGCTCGAGTGAGTGAGCAGGAAGATTGTGTTTTGTGGCTGCCTGTTATTCAAAGAGGAAGCTCCCATTGGCCAGTATCTGTCCAGAAACCAGTCCATGGGATTGTGCTGGGGGCAGGAGCAGCATCTGAATCTTCCCCCCTCCCCTCCAGACTCAAAGAGAAAGCGCCCCGCAGCCACGTTTCTGAGCGGTGGGGCAAGCTAGGGAGCCTGCCTGGGGCTCCCCACTGCCTCCGCAGGCCAGACCCAGTGGCTTGGCGGGCCAGATCTGGCCCATGGGCCATATTTCGCCTAAGCCTGGGCTATGCTGTGGTGATGACAGTGTGACTGGGTGCGTGGAAGGACCATATTGATAATGCCATGCTCAGGGCAGATTGAAGAAATTGGGCAGCTAATCCCCTAAACGTGTGATTTCCTTTGTAATTACATTCACCAGTCCAATAACCAAAGAACTTATGCAGTACCACACTGGTTAACCAGAAGCAAAACATATCGTTTAGCATAATTCGGTTCCCTTTCGGCATTCCAGCTCTTGGCTCCCACCCCGGCAATCCAGTGTGACACAGTGAGGTAATTGAAACTCCATGTCACCGTTCGTAAAGTTCTTTCTAATCCCAAAGGGTCAGGCGCATTGCCCCAGCGTACTATGGGTCTCAGATCTTGCCAAAATATCAAACTGTCAGCCAGTCCTTAATAAACTAGTAGAAGATTTAATAAGACAATTATCAATGTTTAATAGATCATGCATCTAATATATATTTGCAAGAGTTTGTGTCTCTCTGTCTGTCTGCCCCTCTGTGAGTCTGTTTGTTCAAGAACTCTTCCTAAACAGCGAGGATCACCAAATTTGGAAGGCAGCTTCTTCATCACTTAAAAGTAAGGGTTTGTTTGTGCCAAGATAAGGGGATTTGCCTGGAAATACGATCACGGTTCCCTCTAAGCACGGCTGCACAGCTGCTTAATGAACCCCACCCAGGCTGCCACGCACGGAACTGCCTGGCTGAGGGAGGAGCACCTCTATCTGCGCTACAGCAGCAGCTCCCTGCTGCGAATAGAACAGCAACTCTCCCAGCTGGTAGCGGCATGAACCAAAAGGGCCCGGAGCTCTCTGCAGCAGCACCCATGGCCGGGGGCCCTTTAGGTTGACGCCGGAGCTCTGCACAGCACGCTCCAGGCAGAGCTGAGGGCTGCAGGAGGGGAGTGCAATAGTCTAGGTGGTGCCAAGGGCTGGCTGCTCCAGGTCCCGCCCTTTCGACCTGAGGCCTCACCCCTTCCAGGAGAGCAAAGCTGGCCCAACCTCATCTTGCCCAGGAGCCCGGCTCCCCTGATCCTGAGGCAGGTGGCAGGGGGAGCCCCCCAGACACCTCAACCCCTGGCTCTCTTCAGCACAGCAGGTCCTGCCTGCAGCACGCCTCTCCACCTCTCTCTGGTTCTTTCATTCCCTCCGAGTTACCCAGGGATGAGGGATGGAGGACCACTACTGAGGGCTGCCTGGGGTGGCGCAGTGCGTGCCGGACCGGCTGCTCCAGGCCCTGTCCCTTCCACCCGATGCTTCGCCCCTTCCAGAAGTAGGAGCTGCCTCCCCTCTCTCTCCCCCCATACACACACCTTGCCCAGGGGCCCACAGAGGCTGTCAGGCGCCTGGAGTTCTCCCACAGACTCCTTAGCTGCTGGGGCAGTATTCTGGTCAGCCCTGTGAGTCCTCCCTGCTGAGGAATGTCAAAGCACACAGCCATCTCACCCCCTCCCCCACCGCCCTTGACCCTCCTCACCATCACAGCAGCCGCCTGCCTGCCGCTGTGCTCCAAGGCCGGGGAGAGCAGCAGCATTCCACCTGAATGATTTGTTCCCAGAACAGAGTAGCACACTCAGCTCTCGATACCTCCCTGCGGCTTTGATGGGGGAGGGGGAGGGCATGCCTGCAAGGCAGCAGAGATCAAACCAGTGAGCACAGCCATTACAGCAGCAATGTGGGATTGGGGTGGGGAGGCAGTTCTGTTGACATGACATACAGAAGCATCTGCCTTGAGTGACTGTTGCTACAAAAAACTGCGCCTCCCATCCAGGTGGTTTGGTTTGGTCAGCAAAACTGCAGAGTTTTGCTGCTGGAAGTAGCTTTGCAATGTGCTCACCTCTGCTGTTTTGTTGGCGAAAGGCAGCTTTTTGCCAACAAAACTTTGTCAGGTAGGCAAGTCCAAAAAAAGACAGCCACCTGGGCAATCTCAGCTGACAGGCATGAGAAGAGTCAAGAAGAATGATAGCCCCCAGGTATAAAAGACGATGTCTTGACTGCAATGCTTTTCAGGGATCCCAGAGGTATCCCGGAAAAGCAACACTGTGTCCAAAAAATGTGCCTGCTTTTCTGGAAAAAAAAATTCAGAAAACTAGACACGTTCTTTCCCCATCCCTGTAAACTTCGTTGTATGAGGAAGAAGAGATGGCTTGAAAGAGCAGGTTTCTCTGGAATGTGGCGCCATGTAGACATGCCAAACTACAGAAAAGCCTCTTCTGAAAGAAAGCGGAAAAAGATATGCAAATTGCAAAGATGTAGTCATACTGTATTGGGTTAGGAAGAAATACTTGTTAGGTATGTTGAGTTTTTCCTTGTGACAGGAATCTTCAACTGTTAGAAGTCAAATCACGACCGCAGATCAAAAAGTTCATTGCCACACCCCACTGTAAAAGGATGTAGAGATATTCTAAGGTATTGCAAAGAGAAGTGATGCGTAGGTATGCCAGGCAAACTAAGAATCTCTTATTGTCCCTTTTGACAGACTATGTCCCTGTATTCGTACACTGCACACTACTGTAGCTATTTTTGTACATGATCTGCCTTGTAACGTGCACATTAAAACTCATAACGTGCTCATCAGCATCCTCATGGTGAACTATACGTGCCACTAGTTGAAAAGTTATGAACATAACCTGAAATTATGACTGAGGCACGTTTCCAGACAAGTCTCAAAGACAAAAGACAAGCTGACATCTCTAGTCAGCCTGGGGGGGGGGGGGTGTTTAGGGCTGCACAGTTTCCTGCTTTACACTGTGTTATACCCAGAAAATCAGTCAGACCCCATCGACTCAGGGAGGGGGCTTTGGGCAAGGGGACAGGAAGGGGAAGGGATGGGGTGGAGATGGAGCAGGGGGAAGGATTGGAATGGGAGCAGAGACAGGGTTGGGGCCTGCAGAAGGAGGCGTTGCCCCAGTCCCCACTCCTGGGACACAGGGTGGGAATTGTTCCGCAGCTGGCCTAGGGATGGCCCTACAGAGCACTGGTTGCCCTGAAAGGGCCCTGGGTCAGAGTCTGGTGGAGTGGAGAGGGCCCTGACTCTACTACCAACAATCCCCCTGCACATCACAGGCCTAAGCTCTGCCCACTAGGCAACACTTCCCTACCAGCCAAGCTAGCATGAGCCCTAGTGAGCCAAAGTCTTTCCCATCCTTTCACAAGAGTTGAGGGCCCCTCTTGGACAGAGATCCTGCCCTTTTGCTGGATGAGAAAGAAGGCCCTGAATTAGTTTAACCAGAGCCACTTTATAACAAAAGCACTGTCTCTGGATTCTGGAAAACTCAATATGAACCAGTCTGTGCAAGCCTCCCCAGAGGGTACCGCCCCTCTGAACGTGTTTATAATCTGATTCCCCTTTATGGCTGCCCGCTGCTTGCTGTTCCTGGAAGAGCTGCGATAACACTTCCATCTGGAAGGGCACACAATTCCTGACCCACAGTGATACATAAACTTAACACAATATGGTCCAGAAAGATATGGCATAGGTCTGCCAGATCTGCCCCAGTGTGTATTCTGGAAACTCACTCAGACTGGTAAACAATGAAGAGGGGTGGGGTTGTTTCTTAAATGGCGTCAGTGGGCTCATAAGAGCTGGTATTTCAAATGAGTAACACGCCCGTACACTGCTGCTTTTCAGTAACTAAGACACTTACTTAATTTTCACAGGCCTCCAGTGAACACCACTTACCTCTGGCTTTGTCTGCGCTGAAAAGTTTAAAGTGTAGCCGTGGTGGTGCTTAAACGGGAAAGCTGGGAGAACTCTCCCAGCGCTCCACAGAAACCCCTGCAAGGGGAGTAGCTAACCGCACTGGGATCACACTCCCAGCACTGGAACCTGGTTCACATGGGCACATTACATGCTGTAATTTGCTGCACTTGTGGGGAGGGGGAGGTTCACATCTCTCCAGAAGTAGACGTGTGGGGAGGTGCATGTCTGGTCACATGTGCCACCCAAGGCGGATGCGGGGGGAGAGGGGGGACGGTTAGTAGCCAGCTGAGGGGCTAGCAGGCTGGAGGGCCGATGCCTACGTCAGGAGCCTGTGTCTTGCCCTCCGCCCCGCGCTCACCAGCAGCAATGGCGGGAAAGGCCCAGCAAAGCAGCACTAGCTGTATCACTCCTGGGGTGGGGCAGGACCACCCCAGCACTCCCAGCAGCAGAAGTGACACGGCCAGAGAGCCATGCCACGAGAGTTGGACCTGCCTTGCTGCTCCTATCCCCCTGCTGATAAGTGGGGGCAGGAGGCACAGACTTCTGCTGCCAGAGCTGGCCCCGCAACCCCACTAATCCCCCAGCCCGCCTAGGGTGTGGGAAAAGGCAAGGCAGGGTGGTGGCGGAACAAAGGGAGGGCAGGGACAGGGGGAAGCTGACAGGACACGACTCTCAACGGTGTTGGGGAAATAATATACGTTGATCTTAATTCACCTATGGTATGTCTACACAGCGAAGTTATTTTAAAATAACTTTCCTAGCATCTGCAAAAGCAGCGAGGAGTCCTGTGGCACCTTATAGACTAACTGAAGTGTAGGAGCATGAGCTTTCGTGGGCAAAGACCCACTTCGTCAGATGCATGTAGTGGAAATTTCCAGAGGCAGGTATAAATATGCAGGCCAGGATCAGGCTGGAGATGACGAGGTGGATCCAATCAAGGAGGATGAGGCCCACTTCTAGCAGCTGATCTGGAGGTGTGAATTCCAAGAAAGGAGAAGCTGCTTTTGTAGTTAGCAAGTCATTGTTAGGCTTGCTTGGCCTTAAAGGCCTGTTGGGAGGGATTGAGGTGTCCCGTGTATGGCTTCATGAGCCAGGGCTGTAGGGGATAGGCTGCATCCCCCAACAGGCACACAGCCATGTCCATGTTCCCAAACCCTGATGTGGCGGTCGGGGAAGAAAGTCCCGGTGTGCAGACTCTGGCACATGGAGGAGTTGCGGTAAACCCACATGTCATGTGCTTTGCCAGACCAGCCCACGTTGATGTCCATGACCTGCCCCAGTGGTCAGACACAGCCTGCAGGATGACCGAGAAGTATCCCTTCTGGTTGATGTAGAGGGAGGACTGGTGGTCAGGGGCATGGATGGGGATGTGCGTCCCATCGATTGCCCCTCCCCACAGTTGGAGAAGCCCAGGGCACCAAACCCCTCAATCACCACGTCCACATCGGTGAGGCGGATGACTCTGCGGAGCAGCACTCTATTGATGGCCTTGACCACCTGCAGAGGGACACACAAAACCACCGAGAGTCACTGGGGTGCCAGGGTGGCTGAGCGTGCTCCTTCCCCGCCGCTGCCCCGTGCCCCCACTCCCAGGAGCAACCCCCCCCTGCAATCCTGGCCACCGCAGGCAGTCCGTAATGCGGCTAGGACAGACCAAATCCTCACGGGGAGGGGACTTTCATCACTTCCTCCCTTTTCCCTAGGGCAGCCCATCCCCTCCTCGCACCCTCCCACCCCCACCAAGCACAGTGGCTGGAGACTGCCATACCTTCATAAGCACTGCTCTGATGGTGGATCTCCCTACGCTGAACTAGTTCCCCACGGATTGGTGGCTATCCGGTGTGGAGAGCTTCCAGAGGGCAACGGCCACACACTTCTGGAGGGGGATGGCAGGTCTCATGCAAGTGTCCCATTGCCGCAGAGCAGGGGCGAGCCACTCGCAGAGCTCCAGGAAGGTGTCCTTCTTCATCCTGAAGTTCTGGGTCCACTGTTGGTCTCATCAGCGCTCCTGAACGATGTGGTCCCACAAGTCGCTTCTGGTGTCCAGATGCCAGATGAGGCAGGGCACACTGGCATCCGAGCACAGCTGCTGCTCCTCCCCGGCCCCCAGGAAGGTCCGGAAGAGGGACTGGGGATTGGGCTGCAGCAGATGCTGCCAGGCAGTCTCTAGCACTTGTTGCCAGGCTTGCAGCAACACGTCCAAAATGAGCACCCGAGTGCCCAGGGGCAGCTCTGGCTCCATGGTGCCGAGTGCTGTGGTGTCCCGAGTCAGGGCAACCAAAGCAGGCAGAGAGAAAAACGCTTTGCTGTCCCTCAGTGAGGTAGGCAAGCAAGCAGGGAAAGCTGAAAACCGACTGTCCACCGGGGTCCCTTTAAGCACGAGCCTCAGATAACCTCAGACAGCAGCCACACAAAGCAACAACTGACCTAATGCCCTGCTGGAACCGGTTTCAGTTGCCCTTAAATGCGATTCAGTGTCCAATTAGTGTGGAGGCACTATTTTGAAATAGCAAAACACTATTTCAAAATGCGTTTTGTGTGTAAACACATTATTTTGAAATAACTTATTTTGAATTAACTATTTCAAAATAAGATATTTCAAAATGACGCTGACATACCCTATGCTTTATAAGGTTCAATATCTTTTTATATACCAAGTTGTGGCTTTACAAGGGGCAGCCAGAACCAGGAAAATGGGGAGAGATTTTAGATTTCTTGCTTTTTGGTAACAAAATAGCAGATAAGAGATGTAGTACAGCATGTAGTCAACCTGTGGAACTCCTTGCCAGAGGAGGCTGCGAAGGCTAGGACTATAACAGAGTTTAAAGAGAAGCTAGATAATTTCATGGAGGTTAGGTCCATAAAAGGCTATTAGCCAGGGAATAGAAATGGTGTTTCTGTTTGTCAGAGGATGGAGAAGGATGGCAGGAGACAAATCGCTTGATCATTGTCTTCGGCCCACCTGGTGCTGGCCACTGTCGGTAGACAGGATACTGGGCTAGATGGACCTTTGGTCTGACCCAGTAGGGCCGTTCTTATGTTCTCATATTCTAGTAAAAGAATAAGGGGAAAAGACAATGTTAAAAAAAGAGCCTTAAGGTGGCTCTAAGTAATCAAACTGCCACTTTGATAAATGTGTATGAAAACTATAAGCATAAAAGAAAACAGTTACACTTTATTTAAAATAACAGTATAGCAAATGTAAGGTTATAGAAGTTAAACTATGAAGACTAATGAATTTTCATATGACATATGTACTGTCAGGAGGGGCCTGAGGCCAGCTGTGGCAGCTGGTGCCCCAGGAGAAAAACACAATCGGCGCCCCCGCCTGCATGTCCGTCAATGGCCGTGACATAATCATCGGGCGCCCAGGCACCCCGTGGCATCATCATCAGGCGCCCCAGGCCAGCTGCACCCTAGGCAACCGCCTAGTCTGCCTAAGCTCATGGGCCGCCCCTGTGTACTGTTGTATTGAAGGGGGTAAAAGAACAGCAAACAAAACATGCTATTTAATTAAAGTCCTATTAGGGCTTCTGGCTCAGATTGCTGTGTGTGGGAACAGGATTTAAAAGTAAAAAGGAATCAGAATTTGGATGAAAGTTATTATGCTCCTCTTTAAGAGAAAGCTACTGATACCTTTGGATCTAAAAGCAAGCCAGAAAGTATCTGGATGCAAATGACCTAGCTGTCAGCCCAAAGGAGCTCTGCAAATAATAAATATACCTGCTCAGCAAACAAACTACCTGGAATAAAAAAAAAGTTCAAATTGTAATCCTCTGGAAAGGAAGCGGAGGGGTGGGGATGGGGGGGACAGGAAGGAGTCGAACTTAAAGGTAAGAGGTTAACCCTAAGTAAGAAAAAAAAGTGTGTGTACAGTGCTAAAATCTAAAAACATACAAAAGGGGCTCTGCTTATATACATGATACTCCTTCCTATTAATTCACCAAAATCCCAAGGCTATAATTAAATAATAGGCCAATGGTGGAAAGATAGGAGTTGCTATAGAGAATTTTTTTCTGGGTGTCTGGCTGGTGAGTCTTGCCCACATGCTCAGGGTTTAGCTGATCGCCATATTTGGGGTCAGGAAGGAATTTTCCTCCAGGGTAGATTGGCAGAGGCCCTGGAGGTTTTTCGCCTTCCTCTGAAGCATGGGGCACAGATCACAGCTGGAGGATTCTCTGCATCTTGGGGTCTTTAAACCATCATCTGAGGACTTCAGTATCTGAGATCTAGGTGAGAGGATTATTCCAGGAGTGGGTGGGTGAGATTCTGTGGCCTGCATTGTGCAGGGGGTCAGACTAGATGATCAAAATGGTCCCTTCTAACCTTGGAGTCTCTGAGTCTATAAATTAAAGTCTTTGCAAAGATTTCAAGAGGGTATTGAACACACTGACCTCAAAGATAAATAAAAGGCATGCTGCAACAAGACACTTTAACATCCACTTGTAAAATATTCACAGGATTCTTTGTTATTTGATGCTAAAGTTACTATTTAACATTGGGCTAAGTTTAATATGCATGAGTAACCCAGTAGTGATGCATGGTGTACATGATTTTCTTTTGGAAAATGAAAAACCTGTAAGCATGCTGAAATGGAAACTGGAAACACACCTTGTGTAAAAACCCAAAATAGCTATCGTAAATAATGTGTCTTGGCTATTGCTTGTGAATAAACTTAAAGTTTAGCACAGCAGAGAAACTTACTAACCTGCTCTGCTGTAAAAGAGGGAAACTGAGGTACACCACCATGATTTTGATGATTGAACAGTAGAATAATTCACTCTAAAGTTTAAAGGGCAGAAGCCATTGAAACCTGGCCTGTCTATAGAACAAAAGCACAGGTAAGCATGGGAGCAATTTCAGGCAAAACAGAGGAATCAACAACGATATTTGCAAAAGAAAGGAGTATTTTAAGCAGTAATCTGCCACTCCCATGGGGGGTGGAAGGGGAAGGGGAAGAAAAAATGTTCTTTTTGTCTTTCAGAAAACCAAAAAGAGCTGATATCAGCTGAAAACATCCTAAAATACCATGGATCAATCTGTTGCAACTCAGATTGTATTTTGTGTTTGTGTTTGTCTTGTGGTTTGTCTGACTGCTAGCATTGTTGTGTAATTGCGTTAAACAAAATACCACATTAGGCAGAAAAGGATTAATAAGCATTTTGAGTGTATTTACAGAAGCTATTGTCTCAGAAAGGCGGAGGCCATGGAATGCCAATCTTGCTAATAGGAAAACAACCAAAAGTGGTAAAGGCACCTTTAAAGGCAAAATATACACGAAACACAAGGTCTATCTGTTGGTGGAAATGAAAAGAATAAACATAAAAAATGTAAAGCACAAGGTTAAATTACTAATAAGAAGGATGGATCTGGGGAAACATTCGTTAAAAAAAAGTTTTAAGCAACCTCCAACCTGCAAGCAAGCCCAGCTGAATGCACTTGGATGTTGTCTACAATTGGAAATTTGAAAAGGAAGGCCATTCTCACCCCTTCTCTGATTACTGTTAGAGGCAGTCCAATAAAGGTTAATAAAGGTTATTGAATTTGCTTTGAGCCAGGAAAAGCAGCAAAGAAAGGGTTCCAAAACTGTGTCTCAAAACACTGTTTTGGGCAAGACTGAATTAAGAGTTAAAGTGTAGGGTGCTACTAGCATAAAGCTCATGGCAAAAAAACAAAACTTATAAAACAACAAATAGTCCAACACCTAAGGGTATCTCTGCACTAGCCCCCTAGTTCAAACTAGGGTGGCTAATGTAGGCATTTGAACTTGCAGATGAAGCCCAGGATTTAAATATCCGAGGCTTTATTTTTATGTTCCCAGGCGGTGCCATTTTTAAATCCCCTTAGTTCGAACTGACTGCCCGCAGCTACACGTGGCAGTCAGAAGTAAATCCGAACTAAGTCCTTAGTTCGGATTAACTGTTACACCTCATTGCAGGAAGAGTAACAGTTAATCTGAACTAAGGACTTAGTTCAGATTCATTTCTGACTGCCGCGAGTAGCCGCGGGCAGTCAGTTCAGATTAAGGGAATTTAAAAATGGTGCCCAACCAGAAACTTGCTTCATTTGCAAGTTTGAATGCCTACATTAGCCACCCTAGTTCGAACTAGGGGGCTAGTGTAGACATACCCTTAGAGACTAACAAAACATGTAGTTGTTATCATGAGCTTTCGTGGGCACAACCCACTTCTTCAGATGACTGGAGTATTAAAAGTCCAGTTCCAAAATAAGTAGGGGATTGGAGGGAGAGAGGAGAAGGAAGGGGAGGAAATAGTGAGAGTGTTCATAAGCTTCAGGAGGTAGCTGAGTTAGTCTGTAACTGGAAAAATTTTAAAAAACAATGAATAGTAGCACCTTAAAGACTAACAAAATATGTAGATGGCATCATGAGCTTTCATGGGTGGATTTTGCCTATGATACCATCTACACGTTTGTTAGTCTTTAAGGTGCTACTAGACTATTTGTTGTGTTCATGGTAGATGATGCTGAGAGACAAAGTGCAAATTGTCCTTAAGTATCCACTGTTTGGTTGGTTAAGTCATTAGGATGTGGAACATCCAACCAACCAATCAAACAAACTAACTTCATCCTATTTACCTCGGACCATTTCTCTAGTTTGTCCAGATCATTTTGAATTATGACCCTCTCCTCCAAAGCACTTGCAGCCCTTCCCAGCTTGATGTCATCTGCAAACTTAATAAGCATCCACTCTGTGCCAATATTAAATCCTTGATGAAGATATTGAACAGAACAGATTGCACAACAAACCCCTGCAGAACCCCACTTGTTATGCCCTTCCAGCATGACTGTGAATTATTAATAACTACTCTCTGAGAACAATTTCCAACCAGTTATGCACCCACCTTATAGTAGCCCCATTAGTAGTTATTATAGTTTATTAGAAGAAGGTCATGCATGACCATATCAAATGCTTTTCTAAAGTCTAAGTATACACATCCACCGCCTCTCCTTTACCCACAAGACTTGTTATCCTATTAAAGAAAGCTATCAGATTGATTTGACATGATTTGTTCTTTACAAATCCATGCTGGCTCTTACCTATCACCTTATTTTCTTACAGATGTTTGCAGATGATTTCCTTAATTACTTGCTCCGTTATCTTCCCTGGCACAGAAGTTAAACTGACTGGTCTGTAGTTTCCTGGGTTGTTCTTATTTCCCTTTTATAGAGGTGCACTAGATTTGCCCTTTTCCAGTCTTCTGGAATCTCTCCCGACTTCCATGATTTTTCAAAGATGATAGATAAAGGCTCAGACACCTCCTCTATCAGCTCCTTGAGTATTCTAAGATGCATTTCATCAGGCCATGGTGACTTGCAGACATCTGACTTTTCTAAGTGATAAATTAGGCACCCTGCCACTGTCCATCTTCTTGGTGAAAACCAAAACAAAGAAGTCATTAAGCATCTCTGCCATTTCTAAGTTTCCTGTTATTGTTTCACCCTCCTCACTGAGCAATGGGCCTACCCTGTCGTTGGTCTTCTTCTTGCTCCTAATATACTTGTAGAACATCTTCTTGTTACCCTTTGGCTGTGTCTACACTGGCATGAATTTCCGGAAATGCTTAAAACAGAATACTATTCCGTTTTCAGTTTTTCCGGAAAAGGAGCGTCTACATTGGCAGGCTGCTTTTCTGGAAAAGCCCTTTTTCCGTAAAAGCGTCTGTGGCCAATGTAGACGCGCTTTTCCGGAAAAGAGCCCTGATCGCCATTTTCGCAATCGGGGCTTTTTTCCAGAAAAGACTACTGGGCTGTCTACACTGGCCCTTTTCCGGAACAGTGTTCCGGAATAAGGACTTATGCCCGAGCGGGAGCAGAATAGTTTTTCCGGAATAGCGGCTGATTTTGTACCGTAGAGCATCGTTGCTTTTCCGGAAATTCAAGGGCCAGTGTAGACAGCTCGCAGCTTATTCCGGAAAAGCGGCTGATTTTCCGGAATAAGTGGCCCAGTGTAGACACAGCCTTTATGTCTCTAGCAAGATTGAGCTCATTTTGTATCTTTGCTTTTCTAATCTTGCCCCTGAATACTTGCATTGTTTGCTTATACTCATCCTTTGTCATTTGACCTCGTTTCCACTTTGTATATGACTCCTTTTTTATTTTTAAATCATCTAAGATCTCTTGGTTAAGCCAAGGCAGTCTCTTGCCGTACTTTCTATCTTTCCCACACAGCGGAATAGTTTGCTTTTGGGCCCTGAATAATGTCCCCTTGAAAAAATGCCAACTCTCTTCAGTTGTTTTTCCTCTTAGTTTTGCTTCCCATGGGACCTTATCTATCAGCTCTCTGAGCTTACCAAAATCTGCCTTCCTGAAATCCATTGTTTCTATGTTGCTGTTCTCCCTTCTACCATCATGAACATTCAGGGGAGGCCCGAGATGGGCTGCCGGCAGCTGGCGCCCCAGGCGGAATGCGCGATCGGTGCCCCTGCCTCCACCACCCTCAATGGTGTGACGCCATCATTGGGTGCCCTGTTTAACGTGGCGCCCTAGGCAACAGCCTTGTCGGCCTATATGCACGGGCTGCCCCTGTGAACACTATCATTTCATGATGACTTTCACCCAAGCTGCCTTCCACTTTCAAATTCTCAACCAGTTCCTCCCTATCTGTTAAAATCCAATCTAGAACAGCTTCTTCCTGGTAGCTTTCTCAGCCTTCTGAAATAAAAAGTCTCCAGTGCAGTTCAAGAACTTCTTGGATAGTCTGTGCCCTGCTGTGTTAATTTCCCAACATATGTCTGGATAGCTGAACTCCCACATCACCTCCAAGTCCCTGCGCTTTGGATGATTTTGTTAGTCATTTAAAAAAGCCTCATCCACCTCTTCTGCCTGGGGCGGTGGTCTGAAGAAGACCCCTCACATGACATCACCTTTTCAACCTAACCCAGAGACTCTCAACAAGTCTGTTTCCTATGTCAGGCCTGTACACCAGGGTGTGCGAAGGGTGCAAATGGTGCAAACGCACCCCACCAAGGTCCTCCAAGTATGTGTGCTCTGGCCAGCCAGGGGAAGGCTGGAGCTGATTTTCTCCCCTTATCCCAGGAGTAAGCAATGCCAAGTCTCACACAGGCTAAAAGAGTTACATAGCAGTGGGACTTATACTGAATGTTCAGATATATGGTAATCAAGCACGGATTGTTCTGAGTTAGAGCCAAGAGCAGTATTACTTGCAGATGTACTGTTTATTATCCTCTGCCCTCAGCTTTTCTCACAACTTACAACAGAAAGTTTGGCCCACAGAGTTTAGTATTGCATGGACTTACATAGCATTCCACTTCTGATCTTGTACGTCACGTCTCTTCTGTCCCTGTTTGGAGAGCACGGGTGATCTTTTCTTTATGAGAAAAGCTGAAAAAAGATCACCCGTGCTCTCCAAACAGGGACAGAAGAGACGTGACGTACAAGATCAGAAGTGGAATGCTATGTAAGTCCATGCAATACTAAACTCTGTGGACCAAACTCTCTGTTGTAAGTTGGCCCTCTTCCATGAAAGCCAATGGAGGAAGATGCACTAGTTTACTCCAGTGCAGAATTCTGACTACTATGTGTGCCTGACTGGGAATTCCTGGCACATGAGGTAGCATGAGAAGCAGTGATAACATGCATGTGTATTCAGAATCTGTAGGAGACAACCTATCGAAAGCCGATAAGTGCATATGAAAAGAGCACTGGTGTTTCAATGAGAACTGACCTTGTTGAATAAGAATTCACTTTGGAAATAAACCCAGAAAAAAAGGGAGAGGGGGCACATATTCTCCAGAGAAGATAATTTCCTAACAAAATTCAGCCTTTAGTAGCAATTGCTCCCAGAAGCTTGGAGTGGACAACAGGAGATGGCTCACTCGAGAACTCCCTGTTCTGTTCATTCCCTCTAATCTGTAGGCATTGGTCATGGTCTGAAGATAGGATACTGGGCTAGATGAACCATCAGTCTGGCCTAGAATGATGGCTCTTATATTCTTAAAGGTCCCTAAAAAAGTGAATGACAAAGATACTTAAAAATCACATAACACAAGGAGTTTCAAGGATTTTGCCACAAATTCTCCAGAAAAATTCTACCCTTTCTGTTTGTCCAATATCTCCCACAATGGGGCCATGATTTTCACAGGGGCCTTTGAGTTGTACCACAATATAAAGTAATAATAATATTAATAATAATAATGATTAATAATAAACTTGCCCTCATGAGTTAAAGATACCTGCTTTGCACTGGTCTCCTGGTACCAAATCCCCCTCACTCTTCTCTTTTGCAGACTAAAAAAAACCCAAATCCCTCTCTCTCTCCTCATAGGTCATATGCTCCAGCCCCCTCATCATTTTGGTTGCCCTCCACTGGACCCTCTCCAATGCCTCCACATCCTTTCTATAGTGAGGGGCCCAGAACTAGATGCAATATTTCATAGAATCATAGAATCATAGAATAATAGGACTGGAAGGGACCTCGAGAGGTCATCGAGTCCAGCCCCCCGCCCTCAAGGCAGGACCACGCTCCGTCTACACCATCCCTGACAGATGTCTATCTAACCTGTTCTTAAATATCTCCAGAGAGGTATTTCAGGTGTGGCTTCACAAGAGCCAAATAAAGGGGAATAATCACTTCTCTAGATCTGCTGGCAATGCTCCTCCTAATGTAATGCAATAGACAATTAGCCTTCTTGGCTACAAGGGCGCCCTGTTGACTCATATCCAGCTTCTCATCCACTGTGATCCCCAGGGCCTTTTCTGCTGAACTGCTGCTAGCCAATTGGTCCCCAGCCTGTACCAATACTTGGGATTCTTCCATCTCAAGTGCAGCACCAGGAATTCTCCTTGTAGAACTTCATCAGATTTCTTTTGGCTCAATCCTCCAATTTGTCTAGGTCACTCTGGACCATATTCCTACCCTCCAACATATCTACCTCTCCCCCTAGCTTAGTGTCACCCGCAAACTTGCTGAGGGTGCAATCCATCCCCTCATCCAGGTCATTAATAAAGATGTTGAACAAAACTGGCCCTAGAACTGATCCTTGGGGCACTTCACTTGAAACCAAGCACCAACCAGACATCGAGCCATTGATCAGTACCCGTTGGGCCTGACAATCTACCCAGCTTTCCAGCCACCTTACAGTCCACTTATCCAATCCATACTTCCTTAACTTGCTGGCAAGAATATTGTGGAAGACGGTATCAAAAGCTTTGTTAAAGTCAAGGTATATCACATCCACTGACTTTCTCATCTCCATGGAGCCAGTTATCTCATCACAGAAGCTAATCAGATTGGTCAGGCATGACTTGTTCTTGGTGAATCCATGTTGACTATTACAGATCACTTTCCTCTCTTCCAAGTGCTTCAAAAATAATTCCTTAAGGATCCCCTCCATGATTTTTCCAGGGACTGAGGTAAGGCTGACTGGTAAATAGTTTCCTTGATCGTCCTTCTTCCTTGTTTTAAAGATGGGCACTACATTTGCCTTTTTCCAGTCATCTGGGACCTCTCCTGATCTCCATGAGTTTTCAAGGATAATGGTCAAAGGCTCTGCAATGACATTTGCCAACTCCCTCAGTACCCTCAGATGCATTAAATCCAGACCCATGGATTTGCATATGTCTGGCTTTTCTAAATAGTTCTTAACCTGTTCTTTCCCCACCAAAGGCTGTCCACCTCCTTCCCATACTGCGTTGCCCAGTGCAGTAGTCTGGGAGCTGACCTTGTCTGTGAAGAGAAAGGCAAAAAAAGCATTGAGCACTTCAGCTTTTCCCACATCATCTGTCACTGGGTTACCTCCCTCATCTAGCAATTTTAGTTTATTTTAGTTTTTATGTATAGGTTTGAGGATTTAAAAAACACAAGAAATGGGGAACTAGCAGATAGCACCAAATATTCAACACAGCATAATAAAAACAGCATTGAGGAAACAGCTATAAAATTCCTGTGCTGTCATGTTGTAAGATACCACTTGTCTCTAACCATCCCCTATTATTTCTGAAGCAGATGGGGAGGAGGACAAACTTTCAAAAATAATTAAAAATCGAGATCAGATCAATCAGATAATAATATTTACACCTTACTTGATGCAACACTAATCTCCCGCCCATACCTGGAGATACTCTCATGCATATTTTCTATCTCAAAGCTGAAACAATTCAAGAATAATGCAAACTGCAGGATGCATAAGGAGGAGAACTAGTTGTCCCCAAAATGCTATCAAAAGAGGGAGGCAGCATTCAATCAGCAGTCTGTGGCTCACCAACATAACATTCAAGATGCGTGAGGCCTGATTATGAATTTTCCAGCTCACATTAAGTAATTTTCCTAGTGCCGATGCTTATTTCTAAAACACAAATGTTTACATCTAATATTTTACTGAAAGCCTGCTTGGATATTGAGTAGCTGTTTCTACATTATCTCTGGAAGAGGAAGTATTCCGGAGCCCTAATATCCTGGCCCTTGTCTACACTAGGAAGTTATTTTGAAATAATCCACCCTAATTCAAAATAATAAGTGGAGCGTCCACACTACTAAGCCCGTTATTTTGAAATAATTGGCTGTTTATTTCAAAATCTGTACTCCTGTTTTCCTCAGGAAATAATGCTAATTTTGAAATTGTTATTTTGAAATATCGGTAATGTGGCCACTTCGGTGTTGCTATTTCAAAATAACTACTCCCCAGAGGGATTCGAACTACTTACTCCCCAGTGTTTTCGGGGGCTCTAAGTCGAGTCCCTGCCTGGGACTATTTTCGAGGCTTCCGCATAGTAGGGACATACTATTTCTATTTTGTAAAATCGGGAGTTATTAAGTCGAATTTCAAAGGGGTAGCCGGGTTAGTCTGGATCTGCAAAAGCGACAAGGAGTCTTGTAGCACCTTATAGGCTAACAGATGTATTGGAGCATGAGCTTTCGTGGGCAAAGATCCACTTCATCAGATGCATGTAGTGGAAATAGCCAGAGGCAGGTATAAATATGCAGGCCAGAATCAGGCTAGAAATGTCAAGATTAATTCAATCAGGGAAGATGAGGCCCGCTTCTAGCAGCTGATCTAGAGGTGTGAATACCAAGAGAGGAGAAACTGCTTTTGTAGTTAGCTAGCCATTCACATGTCATAGCATAGTCAAAGATTTTCAGTGCTGCCAATTCTCATGACTTTATCTTGAGTACTGTGATTTATAGTTGTCTTTTTCTTAAAGTACCTGAAACCAGATGATGGTCAGAATCTCAGCTTTTGTTTTAAAAAAGTGAATTTCTAGGTCTCATGGTGACAGAGAAAAGCTTGAAAAGAGGACCCAAGAGCATCTCAAAGGTCCAGAAACCAAAAGATAAATGAAAAGCACCCGACATTTATTATTTTTGAAGCCTGTTTCATAATTGTTAAGTGAGTCTCACAATTTTTTTAATCCCCAGGGTTGGCAATACTGAATCAAGGATAGAGGGAGTATCGACCTTTCAGAGATTAGCAGCAATGCTCCGAAATCATGTGGCAGAGTAACTATTGAGCAACATAAGCCCTTCCATGAAGCCAAGAGGACTGTGCTTGTTTCCACTTTTAATAGAGGCAATAACAGCTACTGTGCTAGGTCTCGCTTCTGAGAGCAGCCAGCTTCTTTGGGCTTTAGCCTAAATGCTCTTAGGTTAATAGTTTTAAAATAATAATCTTGAGAATGTTACTCTCAGGGCATCTCTGCTTTGATGGCTTGGTGTATAGGATGTAGGGATGTGAATAGTTAGCTGCGTAACTGGTTAGCATAACCCTTGACAGGGGATACTTACCAGTTATGGTTAACTAGCCGTCCAGCAGCGGGATGTGGTAGGCTCGGTATTGCCGGAGCATCCCTCCCCTGCGTCAGGCAGGGGTTGCTACAGCCCAGCAGAGCCTACTGCGCTGGGGGTAGGGAGCACTGCAGCCCCTGCCCATGGCAGGCCCAGTCTGACTGGAGCAGCCCACCCCATCGCAGGCAGGGGGCACTCCAGCCCGGCCAGAGCAGCCCCCCACCATGGGCGGTGGGCCCTGCAACCCATCCAGGCTGATGTGCCCTCCTCCGCTCGCCTGTGTTTAAGCAGTTAACCAGTTAAACATAGTGATTGAACGGGATTTTACATCCCTAGAAGGGTGACCATATTTCCCAAAGGAAAAATGGGGCACCCTCATCTGCTTCCTTCCTTCACCTCCCCCCCCACCCTGCCTTGCAAGGCTTTTTTCCCGTTGCTGGAAGCCTGCCCTCCCTTCCCACCTCCGTGCCTCTCCCCCAGCACCGCTCTCCCCACCCCCATGCAGGGCTGGCATCTCTGGTCCTCTTGCCCCACTGTTTCTCCACACCACCCTGTGGCAAAAGCCGGCATCTGTCCCCTTTACTCTTGTCAACCGATCAGGGCAATTACTCATGAGAAGAACTTGTATCAGGAAGGTAGTCATCTCTATATGTGTGTATCCTTTATTTTATCTTCCTCATGTTCTATCACAATGCTCATTAGCTCATTATTTTTCATGGCTCCATAACTATGCTGGGGTGAGAAGTTTCTCTTTCACACACAATGGATAGCCCGAATTCTCAAGTGTTCAGTACTTTCCTCCCCTCAAGGGAAATGACCCAAATATTTACTTTATTTTGATTTGTTCCATCTTGGCAATCAGAATCTGAACACAGGATAATCTAAAAACAAGTTCTTCTCATGAGTAATTGTCCGAGAAGTCAGCAGTTGAACTGCTAGAAGATCCAAATGAGTTTGGCAGAGTGCCCATGAGCGGGAGAGGCGGATCCTATTTTGCCTAACAAAGAAATGGTGTACACCAAAAGGATCCTTCTGAGCCGACTTATTCTTGTTTCTGGGCATTAGAAAACATAGACAAAACTCTTAAAAAAACACAGCAACTGGCAGAGACAATAAAAAAGAGGAAAATAACATGAAATTCCCCATTGGCTTCTCCTTCCAGCTAAATGAATACCACTCAGTCCATGTGAATGCTCTCATCTTATAACCTTCCTTAAGACATTTATTCAAAACATTACTTAGTTTTATTAAACAGTCAGGTCAGAGGTGGGCACGATATGAGCCATTTGACCTGGCCGGCGTCCCACCGTGGCAGGAGTGGGGGCAAGAGACTTCTCACACTCCCCTGCTCCCAAGCCCTGATTGGCCTGGGGACAGAGGAGAGTACAAAGTCTCCTCTCCCCATCTTGTCTACCACCACTAGGGGATCCCCGCACTAGAGGGAGCCACCAGCTGTTCAACACAGCTGGCAGTTCCCTCTAGATGCCACGTGACCCTGGCAAGAGGCAAGAGAGTTCACGCACTCCCTGGCCCCCTCACGCCTCCTCCCAGCTGCGATGATTGGCCTGGGGGCGGGGGAGTGCACAAAGCCCCTTGCCTCCCAGGAAAGTGTGGCCCTGGTGGCACATGGAGAGGACCCATGTGGCTGGGCTACCTCAGGGACCCTGCTAGGCTGCTGGCTGGGAGCCGCCTAAGGTAAGTGACTCCTGGCCAGAGCCTGCCTCAGGCACCGCAGCTTCTTGCACCCAGCCCCTCCCACTTCTTAACCCCCTGTCCCAGGTCAATACCCAAATCCTCTGCACACCGCCCCACATCACAATTCCCTCCCGGACTCTGTACCCTCCGCTACACCCCTCCCCGGGTCAAAATTCACTCCTGCACCCCCACTCCCTCCAAAACCCTGCACCATAATCCCCTCCCAAGTCACAACCCTCTTCTTCACCCAAACTCCCTCTCAGACCCCACACCTCCTCCTGCACCCCAGTCTCCTGTCCCAAGCTTCCTTTTGCACCCAGCCTCCAACCCAGACCCCGTGTCCCCTCCATAAAAGTGTGGCCTTTGACCACTTGCCAAAAATCTTGGAATGACCCCACATAAACAATTATTGCCAACTCCTGAGCTAGGCACTATATTTACTTCATGTTGTTGGGGAAATTAAGGTTATCAAAGCACCTGGAGGCTAAAACATCCCCAGGATGTGTGCGCCATAATCAATCATCACACACAACAATACGCTGTGTTCAAAAGCTGCTTTACACACTCAGAGCGAGAACAATCTTAATCATAATTGCTGAACACACTTCTGGCAAGGAATGATATGTTTATGGAACTGCCCATCTATCATAATGTGTTGTATTTTGCTGTCCGTGAACCTAAGTGAACACTAGAACTGACTCTCCTCCACTGGAAAATCTTAAAAAACAATTAATAGTCTTGCAGCACCTTAGGGATTAACAAAGCATGTAGATGGAGCTTTCATGGGCACAACCCACTTCTTCAGATGAATGGAGTTATTCAAGGACCAGTTTCTAAATAAATAGGGTCTGCAGGGGGAGAAGGTAAAATAAGGAGGGCGGGGGAAGGAAAACAGGAGGAAGAAATAGCCAGTGTGGCCATGCTACAAGAAGCTGATAGAGACGGTGCTAATTGTTCTTGAGTACCCGTTGTTTTGTTTTTCATGTCATGAGGATGTGGAATGTGATGTTGATTGCGGCCTTATTGGGGCTGGTTCCATTTCCCCATGGCCAGGCCCCAATACCGCTGTGGGATTTGTGCAGGCAGAAGGATCCACCCTGGGGTCTACATGGAACGCACTGAAATCTGTAGGCGGAGGTGGATTATGGTTTCCTGGAGTCCAGGACCAGAACAAGCGGGGGCTTCCCACCTCTTCCACTTGCAGTCCCACTCCGTTCCGCCTCTTGGTTCTACCCAGAGTTCTTCTATCCCACCTCCCCGCTGCTGCTGCTTTTGCCCCTTTCTGCACCCTCCCACTGTAGCCCCCAGACTGGAGAAGCTCCGTCTCAGCCTCAGCCTGCAGTGAGGAGTGGGAACTCCTCCACTCCTAAGGCCCACAGCAGGGATGAGGTGCTGGGACTTCTGCCAGGGCAGCACGTCCTGCAAGCCGGGAACTTCTGCAGCCGCGCAGGAGAGATTTAGATGCCAGACAATTAACAGAGTGCCCATAGCTAGGTTTTGTTTCTGTGGGTGGTGCACATTCGCACATACCTTGGTGCCTATAAAAATTTATTCTGCACCTGGGTGGAAAAAATCTGCACGTGAATGGAAGAGATTAAAGGGAACATTGGTTGGGCAGACCAAGTCAGGAAGAAAGCCATTTAAGATAATGAACCTGCTCTGAAAACTAAGGTCAAAACCAGGCCTACGAATGTCTTTCTGGCAAAGTATGTTTTGCAGAAAGCAGAACTTCTAGGCTACGTCTAGACTACAAGCCTCTTTCGAAAGGGGTTTTCTCAAAAGATACTTTCGAAAAGTCCTCTTTCAAAAAAGAGCATCTAGACTACAAGTAGATTTTTCGTAAAAGCGAGCCGCTTTTTCGAAAAAGAGTCTAGATGCTCTCTTTCAAAAAAGCACAGTTTGCATTCAATAGCAAAAGAGTACTTTCGAAAAAAGGCATTATTCCTCGTAAATTGATAAAAAAAACTGCCACGTTCTTTTAATTTACTTTCGAAAGTTCGTGGCTGCAGCCTAGACGCAAGTGAAGTTTTTTTGAAAAAAGGCCATTTTTTTAAAAAAACCTGTAGTCTAGACACACCTCTAATGTCCAGTTATAAGCATGAGTCCATGCTGAGTACTATGCACTTATCTTACTTAATGCAACAGTAGAATGTTTTGTAAATGTACACAGTTCTATGAGAAACCAGCAACTATCAGCTAGGGGCATTATTTTCTCTTTAAGGCTATGTCTGAGTACTAAGTCTATACAAGTGCATAGTACTCAGCATGGACTCACGCTTATTACTGGACATTAGTGGTAAGTCTAGACTACAGGGTTTTTTCCAAAAAACTTCACCTGCGTCTAGACTGCCGCTGCATTCTTTCGAAAGTAAATCGAAAGAACATGGCGGTTTTTTCGACAGCAGTAAACCTACTTTTACGAGGAAGAACGCCTTTTTTTTTTTGAAAGAGCTCTCTCGAAAAAAGGCATTCTTGACCACAAACAGGACTTTTTCAAAAGAGAGCGTCCAGATTGCCTGAGTGCTCTCTTTCGAAAAAGCGGATGGCTTTTTCGAAAAAAGTTGTGGCTGTCTAGATGATCTCTTTCGAAAGAAGGGTGTAGTCTAGACCTACCCTCAGTCATCAGGTATGGGCAGTCGGTGAAGATAGGGCTGGGGGAGGCAAGCCCCTAGACCTACCTCAAGCTCCACCCCTTCAGAGGCCCCGCCTCCACAGGAGCCAAGCTCCCTCTACCCCTTGCACGCGCAACCCTCCACGTATACTCAGAGAGGGTGGCCAGACATGTGCATGTGCATGCCCCAGCCTCCCTGGGAGGGAGGAGAGCACAAAGCCCCCACCTCCCTGGCCCCCAGAGCATGGGGTGGGTGGGCAGCACGTGGCCCCAGCCTCCTAGGGTGCACAGCATCCAGCTACAGCCTCCCTGGCCAGAAGCAGAGGAGCACAGACATTGGAAGAAGCAACACTCTGCCCCCAAAATGCCTACAGTAGGCATTCTGGGGCTGGCGCGTGGGCGGTTTGGGAAGGCAACACCTTCTCCTGCTGAGCATACTAGCCACCCATGTCTTCTGGTACAATCAGGAAAAGGAACAAGATGATGCTCTCGGCTTGCTCACATGGACAGCTGGAGTACCGCTCTCCTGACAATTGTAGCGGGTGATATGACATTAGTGAGGCAAAAAGTGGAATGAGAGCTCTGGGAACAAAGTTCCATGTCAGAACAAGAGCCAAACTTTCCCAAAACTTGGCTTTGGTTTATCTCCTTGCCTGACATACAAAGGTCACTGCATGAAGTGCTGCCAATTCATACAATTTATCATGAGTGTTGCAATACTTGGATTTTTATTAAAGCTTTCGGGTTCTGGAGTCATGATTTATGTAAAAATCCCGGCTTTCATTTTTAAAAAGATGTTCTAGCTCTCATTATGTACAAAAGCTTGAAAACAGGAATCCTAATGGCTCAAAATACAGAAAGCAAATAAAGATCCAAAATATATTATTTTCTAAAATCTCATTATTTTTAAGTCTTTCATGATTTGGGGTGCCCCTTATTCATGATTTCTGAACACTTGGCTTTGGCAATACTGCCATCTTGCTTTAAAACTAGTGCGTTGTCTAACATCCTCTGCCTGTTAAAAGCTGACAAAAATGATATTTGTAAAACTGTTAGTAGAAATTAATTGTTTTTTTTTAATATCCCAACAGAAATAAAAACAGTTTATTTCTTGCCCTTTTGTCTCTTCTTTAGGTTGCTTAGAACAGAGCAGTTTTAGAACAGCAGCCCATGCAAGGCTATTCTATTCACATGTGTGCTGTTTTCCTACTATCCTCTGTCGCATGTACATCTCAGCAGCCCCTCCAATAGACACTGTCTCAGATGAAGCACCACCTGATACCTTGTAAGGGATTTTACAGGACCTGTCAAAAACCTCATAAGTTGGAGCAACTATTTTCAATCAGAGAGAAATGATTTTTTTTTTCATTAAAAGAGTTCCCAGCAGTAGAAGTGAACAAGGACAATCTTATTTAAAAATGTTCCACTCTACTGGAGACTCTGACTCTGAAATTGGGGCCCAGAGGTTCCATTCCACAGCTGCTCCAGCAGGTGCCAAACTGGGATGCACAGCTCCTGACTGCATGGAACAAAGTAACCTCATCTGGGAAACAGAAAGGCCTGTTGGAATACAAAGAACAACAGAGTCCCATCCTGTGCATAGGACTGGGCTCATTACAAGAACAACATTCTACAATGGAACCTGATTCCCTATCTCAGGATACGTGTAACAGGCCAGATTTTGCCCTGTTACAATGTCACTGAAGTCACTGGAGTTGTAACAGGGATGGATTTGACTCTCTTTAATTTTTAACATCGGATGACAAAAATCTTTCCAGTGCTTGATTTTTTCTCAGCTGTGTTTCCAGTCCAGGACTAGCCTGATGGGACTGATGAAAACACAAAGGCATCTTCTGGGGTAAAACAACTGCATTTGTTCAGCATGGATGGCAGCAGCTGGCCCATTCATTTTGGGCGAAAACACGAATCTCAGCACAGCGCTAGTTCCTTGTGGGACAGTCTGAATTAGTACCCACTTAAGTCAATGGCTGTTTGCTGGATCCAGTCACATTACCTACATTTTTGAACCCCTGCATTCCAGCTGTTACCTTAGCAACAGGCTTTAATGAGACCTGTGCCTGTTTAAAGAGGAAGTGTGAGCAACTAACTGTTCCAAGAGCTAAGTGTTCAGCCAATCACTAAGAAAAACGAGTTTGTTTACATTCACAGCAGATAATGCCACTTGCTAATTATTCACAATGTCACCTGAAAGTGATAAATTTAAAAAACAACAAGTGGTCTGGTAGCACTTTATAGACTAACAAAACATGTAGATGGTGTCATGAGCTTTCGTGGGCACAACCCACTTCTTCAGATGACCGGAGTATTGGATGTCCAGGACCAAAATAAATAGGGGAGAAATGGGGGGGGGAGGAAGGAAAGGAAAAAAAAGACAAGAAGAGGCAGTGGGTAAAAAATATATCAAGGGGAAAGTCGAGCTGGAATGTAATAGGAAAAACAAATACAGGCAGTCCCCGGGTTACGTACAAGATAGGGACTGTAGGTTTGTTCTTAAGTTGAATCTGTATGTAAGTCGGAACTGGTACATATTGTAGGGGAAACTCTAGCCAAACATTTCTCCAGAGCTCAGTTTTATTCTCCCACACCTCACTTCCCTCAGTCCTTTATTCTCAAGCTGAGGTGTCTGCTGAGAAAAGCCGCTCTGCGTCTCCCTGGTCTGCTGGAGGGGGCGCTAGCTTCGCGTCTCCCTGGTCTGCTGGAGGGGGGCGCTAGCTTCGCGTCTCCCTGGTCTGCTGGAGGGGGCGCTAGCTTCGCGTCTCCCTGGTCTGCTGGGGGGGGGCGCTAGCTTCGCGTCTCCCTGGTCTGCTGGAGGGGGGCGCTAGCTTCGCGTCTCCCTGGTCTGCTGGAGGGGGGCGCTAGCTTCGCGTCTCCCTGGTCTGCTGGAGGGGGCGCTAGCTTCGCGTCTCCCTGGTCTGCTGGGGGGAAGCAGCTAGCGCAGGGTTGCCTCACCCCGTTTGTAAGTAGGGATCTGATGTAAATCGGATCCATGTAACCCGGGGACTGCCTGTAGTTTCTAAGTACCTAAAGGCTGGATAGTCAAAAAAGGCAGATAAGAACCAACTTCAGCAACTTTCAACAACTTCCACCCCACCGTCAACCTCAGCCTGGACCAGTCCACACAGGAAATCCACTTCCTGGACACTTCAGTACAATTAATTAATGGACAAATCTCCACCACCCTATACCGGAAACCCACCAACCACTACCCTTACCTTCATGCCTCTAGCTTCCATCCTGGACACATTTCCCAATCTATTGTATACAGCCAAGCCCTAAGATAGAACCAGATTTGCTCCCATCCCACTGACAGAGACAAACACCTACAGGATCTTTACAGAGCATTCCGAAAAGTGAAATGCCCACCTGGAGAAGTGAAAGAACAGATTGACAGAGTCAAAAAAGTACCCAGACATGAGCTACTTCAAGACAGACCTAAAAGAGAAAACAACAGAATTCCACTTGTCATTACCTACAGTCCACAACTCAAACCCCTCCAACGCATTTTACACAATCTACAACCCATCTTGGAAAATGATCCCTCACTCTCAGACGCCTTGGGAGAAAAGCCTATTCTCACTTACAGACAACCCCCCAACCTGAAACGAAATCTTTCCGGTAACCATGCTACGCAGCTACAACATAAACATCCAGGAACCCAGTCCTGCAACCAGCCGTGGAGCCAACTTTGCCCACATATCTATACCAGGGTGTATCTAGGCCACAGGGATTTTTAAAAACAAGTGGCCTTTTTTCAAAAAATCTTTTCCTGCATCTATACAGCCGCCACGTTCTGTCGACAGTAAATTGAAAGAACACGGCGGGGTTTTCAATGGCGGTAAACCTTGTTTTATGAGGAATAACGCTATTTTCAACAGAGTTCTGTTAAAAAACGGTATGTGTGGACATAGGGAAGGGTTTTTTTTTTTTAATAAAGGCCTCCAGGAAAAAGCCCTGGTGGACACTCCTGCCAGACCTTGCATCTCTATTGTTCCTGCCTGTTGTCATCTTTTAAAGGCCCAGGGACCCAGGAGTAGCACTGTGGCCGCTCCAAGCAGGACCCTGACTGCTCAGCTCTTCCTGGGAGGCTCATTACAGCCAGGCCATGGGCACAAGCCCCGAGATGCCCCTGGCCCTTCCAGGGACACATCCCCACCCCAAGCCAGGGGCAGCAAACACCGGGCACCCTCATGGTCTGGCCCCAAGATCAAAACTCTCTTGGAGCTCTGGTCCGAGGAGGCGTCCCTGCAGTCCAGGAGGAGAAATGTGGACATTTATGCCCGACTGGCCCATGGCCTTGCTAAGAAAGGCCACCACCCTGCACACTAGAGCAAGTGAGAACAAAGGTCAAGGAGCTGCGGCAGGGGCATGTTAGGACCCGTGAGCGCAGCTCCCGCTCTGGGGAAGTAGCACACTACTGCGCGTATTATGAGGACCTGGACCAGATCCTGGGGGCAGGGGAACCCCTGTCTCCACAGAAGGTTGTGGAGTCTGGGATAGAGACCCCTGTGCAGCAGCGGCCACAGCTCCAGGATGACACCCCAGAGGACCAGCAGCTCCCAGACGAGGAGGAGGAGGAGATCAGGAACACAGCGGCCCTCCCCCTGGAGCTGGACACCCAGATGCAGGAGGCCTCCCAGACAACTTCGGACACCGGGGAGGGAACATCAGGTGAGTGCTGTGAGGGTCCAACACACACAGGGCAGGGGAGGGGGAGCAAAGTGGATGGTGCGGTGCTGTGACATGTCATGCTGATCACAGCCTGGGGGGGCGCACACGGCCGACCACAGGGACAGCCGTCCTACCCCTGCACCCGCATGGCTGCGAGGCATCACCTGCTCCTGGCAGCAGCGATGCCAGATGCAGGCATGGGTTGGGGCCACTGGAATTGCCACACAGCTCCAGGCCTCTCAGCAACCTGTGGGAACCCCAACTGTGGCCTGACACTTGTCTGTGCTGCTTGGCCATGGGAGGTGTGGGGGGGAGGGGGGCAGGATGTGGCCTGCACACTGCCTGGGAGCCAGGGAGGCCATGGCTGCTGGGCAGGCCACACCACGCCTTGCTGAGACCACATCAGCATCCCCTGACCCTAGGACAGGTACTGCCTGCTGAGAAGAAGGGCACGCCCCCTCAGGGAAAGAGTGAGCATGCATGACTGACGACTTTTCCCTCTTGTCCTCCACACCCAGGCCAGCTGTCCAGGAGGGGCGCGCCACACCTGCCCCACCACCCAGACGGCAGCATGGAACCTGCCGGCGCTGGCGCACGTACCTGGACCTGGTGCAGTGCTGTGACATCTTGGTCCTGCAAGGGATGCAGGACACATTTACACAGAGGATGCAGGCAGAGGTAGAGTGGAGCAGTCGCACTGCAATTTGCACTGCTATCCAGAAGGCGATGGCCTTCCCCGATCCTGTCCCTGTTCCTGCTGCTCAGCATGTCCCCCCCACCACCCCGTTGCCCCCTGCCATCCCAGACCCCAGTGCAGCCCCACCTCCTGCCCAGCCCCCTACTGTCCCAGGTTGCATACATGGCTGTCTCCGAGCAGGACCCGTACCCAAGGTGGCAGGACCTATTCATTCAGGTGGCAGGACCTATTCATTCAGGTGGCACCCTCCCCCGAGCCTCCCTTCCCCCTTCCAGTTTTACATCCCCCTACCCTCCTTCTTCGAGGTTTATATCTTACACATGAGAGTGAGTGAAGGAAGCACTTCAGTTTGTTAATGAAAAGTTTATTTTTCTTTACAAAAGAGTTATACTGGTTTCGTTACATACAACAGTGCAATAAACTGTGAGCATTTTGTAAACCACCCCTGTCTCTCTTCTCTGTGTATGTGTACAAAGTGGGGCAGGGATGGGTTTGCGGGGGAAGGCACTGGGGGCACGGAGCAAACCCACATTTGGAAGGCCCTGGGGAAAGTCATCGGGTTCCTTGGGAGAATCTCTCCCTCAGGGCCTCCCGAATTCACAATCCCGACTGGTGGGTTTGGTGGATGGCAGCTGTCTAGGGCTGCTCAAACTTCCTCCCCTCCACATCAGCCCATGTCCCCTACCCTGGGAGGAAGGCCTCCCTTTTCCTCTCCACCAGGAAGTACAGCACACAACAGGCAGCAACCACCTCGGGGATGTTGCGTTCCCCCGTGTCCAGGCGAGTGAGTAGGCATCTAAACCTGCCCTTCAGACGCCCGAAGGCGCATTCTACCTGCAAGCGAGCCCGGTTCAGGTGGGAGTTAAACAGTTCCCTGCTCGCCTCCAGGTGTCCAGTGAATGGCTTCATGAGCCAGGGCATACGGGGGTACACCGCGTCGGCCACGATTCACATAGGCATCTGCACATCCCCGACTGCAAAGTTATGCTCTGGAAAGAATGTCCCAGCCTGTGGTACAAGTATGAGTTCCGGAAGATACAGGCATCATGTGCCTGGCCCGACCACCCCACACAAATGTCAGGAACACAGTGGTCGACCAGGGCCTGCAGCACCCTGGAGAAGTAGCCCTTTGTGTTAATGTCCTGGGCTGTTCGATGGGGCGGTGCGTGGATCGGGATGTGAGTCCAGTCGAGTGCTCCACCGCAGTTCGGAAATCCTAACCCCGCAGATCCGGCCACAATGGTATCCAGGTCTCCGAGGCAGACAGTCCTGTGTGGCAGCTCCAAAGTGATGGCCATCACCACCTGCAGAAAGGGACAAATAGAAACACACAGAACAGGACATTAGAGGAGTTGCCTGAGCTGATGAGAGGTGCTCCCCCAACCTTCTCCTCCCAGACCCAAGAGCCCACCCTCAGACAACCCCCCCCCCACCCCCGCACCACTGCAGGGTGAGGCCAGGAGGACTTCTACCACTCCCACCCCATCCCCCATTCCCTCTTCCCAGTCCTGACCATCCCCCTTATCTGCCTCCCCCCCCCCCCATGGACTGTCCCCATAGAGTGACTTACCTCCATCAAGACGGCCCCATCAGTAGACCTCCCCACGCCAAACTGGTGTCCCACCGAGCAGTAGCTGTCGGGGGTGGCAGCTTCCAGGGGGCAATCATGACTAACTTCTGCAGGGGGGTGGCGGGCCGCAAGCAGGTGTCCTGGCGTTGCAGGGCAGGGGTGAGCCAGGCACACAGGTCTTGGAAGGTGGACTTCTGCATCCGGAAGTTTCAGAGCCAAGCCTGGTCATCCCACTGCTCCATAACAAGACGGTCCCAGCCGGTGTCCAGCCTCCAAACTCGCCTCTACAGGGGCAAGGGCAGTGGGGCTGCAGCCCGAGTGAGAGGCTCAGAGCTGGGCTCTGAATCCAGATCTGGCAAAAACATCATGATGGTCTCATGAAGATGCAGCAGAACTTCCACCATGACAGTGTGGGGCCATCACCTGCCATGGGGCAGCTCCGGCTCCACGCAAAAAAAACAATTAAAAGACCAAAAGCAATCAGGAAAGTAACTGCTGTGGTGTCCCAGAAAGCAGGGCAACCAGAGCAAGCCCTGCAGAAGTTTTGCTGTCCCTCTAGGAGGTAGGCAAGCCAGCTGCAGGAGCAGAGCAATGGCTGTTCAGGGGGTCCCTTTAAGCACGTGTCTCTGAAAAGGGCACGTAGCAGCACCCAGAAGTAAATGCTGTCCCCGTGCCTTGTCAGAAGCGGTTCCGGGTGCCTTTTTTGGTTTTGTTTTGTTTTTTTTTTTTTTCAAAAAAGCCTCTTTCGAAAAAGGCGTATTGTCTGGACATAGCCCTAGTGAATTCATTACTGAAGCCAACCACATAAGTCACCAAATCAGAGGCTAATTTAACTGCACATCCGGTAATTTAATGTATACCATCAAATGCCAGCAATGCCCCACTGCAATATATATTAGACAAACTGGACAGTCCCTACGGGAAAGAGTTAATGGACACAAATCAGATATCCGAAAAGAGAACATACAAACACCTGTTGGAGAACACTTTAACCTCCCTGGGCATACAGTAACAGATCTTCGAGTAGCTGTTTTGTTACAAACCAATTCCACAAGCCAAATACACAGGGAAGGACTGAAACTACAGCTCATTCACAAGTTCCATTCTCATACCCATGGACTGAATAAAGATACTGTTTGCCAGTCAACCTCCTAAACAATGAAGGCGACAATGGTTTTGTGTCTATGTAGACTCTCATGATACCATTTACATGTTTTGTCAGTCGTTAAGTGCTACCTGACAATTTGTTGTTTGCTATAATTAATGGTTCTTATCTGCCTCTTTTGACTATCGAGCCTTTAGGTACTTATAGAGTATTTATTTTTCCTATTACATTCCTGCTCCGCTTTCCCCTTGATATATTTTTTACTCACTGCCTCTTCTTGTCCCCTCCCCCGCTCCCATTTTTTCCTTCTCCCCCTCTCTCTCCCCCTTTTCCCCTATTTATTTTGGTCCTGGACATCCAACACTCCAGTCATCTGAAGAAGTGGGTTGTGCCCACGAAAGCTCATGTTCCCATCTACATGTTTGGTTAGTTTTTAAAGTGCTACCAGCCCATTTGTTGTTTTTTTTAAGTTTATCCTGTACAGACTAACTTGGCTACCCCCTGAAGCACCTGAAAGTGAGAACAGGCATTCACAGGGAATTTCTGTAGCCAGCATTGCAAAGTATGTATGTGCCAGTGGTGCTCAACATTCATATGCCCCTTCATTCCAGAGGACATGCTTCCATGCTGATGATACTTGTTAAAAATAATTTGTTAATTAAATTTTGACTGTACTCCTTAGAGGAGAACTAGCTCGGGGAAGGGGTGCAGCAGGACTGAGAGGGAGAGGGGTTGGAAGAGGCAGGGCGGGGCTTGAGGGAAGGGTGGATTGAGGTGGAGCACAGGTGGGAAGAGGAAAGGCAGGGGAGGTCCTGGAATGAAATGGGAGGGTTGCCCTGGGACTGTACCCCACTAGGAATGGCCCTAGGTATAGAGGCAGGTAAATATATCTGTCTGCAATTGGTTAACCCATGTATTGGATATGGTCAGTGTGTTGTTCAGAAAACAAAGAGTTAAATACGTTCTATGTGTGAAGCTTTCCTCCTTTCAGATCCACATAGAACTCCATTCTTACGATTTGCTTTCCCTTTCTGTGCTACACTGTTCTGACTAATGTAACCCTCACACTAGGTGTGTGGGTTACACTAACACGCATAGCAGACCTGTGAGTGTTAGGGAGAGCACATTCAGCGTGAGCTGTTGAGAGCTGAAGAGGAGACTTTTTGCTCAGAGTGAGTAATGTGAGAAATCGTTTCAATGAGTTATGAATTTCCCTTTCTCCCGAGCCATTTCACTCTAGGATTTGTGCCAGCAGTCATGTTCATGACCTAGCAGCCAGGATACATTTCAGTCAGTGATGCGCTGACTGGACATTTTTTGAACTCTTCCACCCTTCTCTGCAGAACTAACACCCAAACAATTTTCCAGCCAAATAAACCTGTGTGCCAGAGCTCTCCACCATCTGCTTACTGGAACTGATGAACATTTGGTAAATATCAGTTAAACTATCTTAACCTTCAGCTCCTTAAAGCATTTGTGTATCTGCAAGGAAATGGGCACATAGGATTTAATGGAGCCATTTCCAGCTTCTTTACATTGGGAGTGCTCTGAGTACAACACCATCCCTTGCATATCCAAAAACTACGTGGAAATGCAGAAGCAGACGATAAGTGGTATCAAAGATTTTTGTATAAAATATACTAACTATAAAGTGACTAAATACAATACTAGAATGGAATACTCCAGATTAAATTCTGTGCTACTGTGAGCTCCAGATTAAACTAGGACAGTGGTTCTCAAACACATTTGACTGGGCTCCCTTTCTTTGTGTTTGTAGTCATTTTCGCCCCTTCACTCCCAATCCATAGACTGCCATCCGGCTCTGAAGAGACAGAGGGCAGCAGCTGCTGGATGGACACCCGCTCTGAAGGCAGCAGCATGCCTGGAGCAGCAGCACAAAGATCTGCGAGTGTACTTGCAGGGTTCTTCTGTACAAGCTCTAGCCACCCAGACAGGGCTAACAGCCAGGACTCTGGAAAAAAATTACATTATATATATAATGTATGTATAAAAATAACTCATACAGCTCACATCTTCCTTGCCATATTCCCTTGGGAGGCTGACCCCACAGTCTTAGAAACCACTGAACTTGGATGATATAAATGTTTCTTCATGATAAAATGTTGACTTGCCTTTGGAATTACATCAGCATAGAGGTGATATCACTATCAGCTCGTGCTACGCATTTCTTTGCCCAACACCGGGGGAAAGGGGGGGGGGAGATTAATACAACAAACCAAGACAATCAAACAACAATTCACCCTATCAAGATGTACTTCTAGCAGACGATAAACAGCTGACCTTCTGCTTCAAACAGCCTGCCAGCTCCGGAGATTCCTTATAGAAACTAAGCCATATGTTGTTACCCCTGCTCAGAGACAGTTGTACAAGTTGAACCTCTCTAGTCTGGAATGCTCAGGACCTGCCCAGTTCTAAATGAGAGAATTTTCTAGACCACGGAAGGTCAATATTGTAAAGCAGCATTACCAGCAGTTCTTCCACGGCTTGCTGGGCTCTTAGAGGACACGTAGGGGTAAATTAGAGCTAAATAACACTAAAAGCCAGGACTGGAGGCAAACAGACTTTATGAAACCACAGGAAACGGCCACACCCAAGAAAAGTGGACATCCGGTTAACTAAAATCATGCTGGACCACAAATGTTTCTGGACGAGAGAGTTCTGGATTAAAGAGGTTCAGCCTGTAGTAGTGAATACAAGAAGGGAGTAAGAGTCAAAAGACCTGGCTCTGTGTGACAAAGGTAAGTGGCTTTAACTTACCTCTGTTTCTCCTTCTGTAAAAACTGAGATAATAATCCTAATCTTACTTTGAGATTTCTACACGAAAAAGAACCATACGGGCCTGACGCCAGTGCTATTTAAATTAATGGGAGTTTACCCATTTACTTCAATGAAAGCAGGAACAGACCCTATAAAGGAAAAGCCTCATTACTGATGACTCTTTACTGGTCCCCCACATTTTATTAAAACTGGTGAATTAACAAATTTCACACCATGAAGTTATATTACTCACTCAATTTCACAAATGTTGACTGAGCCTTTCCCATAAGTCCCATCAATTGTTCTGCTTGCACTTAGTCACAGAGACACAAATCATTTATCGCACAGCTTTCCTGCTTCTTCCTGTCTCCAGTTAATGTTATAACCCACTGACAATGTAGCTAGGCCAACGTCTTTAATCTCTAGCGTAGCTCATCCATCATCGCCTAAACATATTACAAAACTTGCCACAAAAACTAGTAAACCTTCCAGATCTGACTATGGAGATACAGCAGAACCTTAGAATCATGAGCGAAAGCTTCCACTTGGGAAAGAGGAAGCTTTCCTGCTCAGGCCATACCCCCTTTTTACTATCTCCCTCTTTTCTTCCATCCCCCTCCCTGTGTATCCCCTGCCCCTGCTCACTGTCTGCTTACCCCCTTCCACCCAAATCCCTGAACCCACGCAAATTATTTCTGAAAAACTCTCCACTTTTCTGCAATTTATTTTTCAATGAAAAGAAGCATGTTTTGTACCATGTTGCAGACCAACAGAAGGTACCGAACTAAAGCACCAAATTTGAAAATAAGTAATGTCAGTCACAGGTTTTTTATATACCCTGATATCTGACATGCAGGCAGCTCGCAAACCCCTGCCCCTGCCCTCCCTATCCCGCCAACCTTTTTCATTGATCCTGTGGAACACAGAATGGCAAGCATCAGTTAAAGCTAATTGAGAATCTCTGTCCTTTCGTCACACAATCAAACAAGGTGTCAGGCCTCACACTTGGCTGGCATTTGCCCCCTGACAGGAAGAAAATGGATGGAATCAGACTGCAAACGTTGCCACTTCATTTTCTCTTCTTCTCACAAACAAGCCAAGGGCTTCCTGTGTTGAAACAGCAAAAAGCACCCCAACAAGGCATAGGAATTGCCAAAGACATGGAACTTTGCGGTAAAATACAGGCTGGCTGCAGCATTAACAACAACAGCGCTGTTCACCTCCTTGAACCCAAGAAGACAAAATGTTCCCCAGAGGCAGTGCTGGAAAAAGTAGCCCAAAAAGTTATTGAGTAAAAGTACTGCTACTCTGAAAAGAATGTAATCAAGTAAAAGTCAAGAATCCTTCTGGAAAATGACTTGAATAAAAGTACAAAAGTATCGCATCTTAATTGTACCCAAGTATCCAGAAGTAAAAAGTAGCCTATGAAAATGTAAGGTTAACCACCTGAGTTATCATAGGACACCATTATTTTTCATATTATATATATACACACACACATAAATATATATAATATGCATGTATATATATATCTATTGAGGGGGAAAAAAGGGTCTCGGCCTCTTTAAGAACCACATGTCCTGAGCGGGCTTCCGTTGGAAGCCAAGCCACCCCAGGAAAATGCTGGTGAAGTCTCCTCTGACAATAGGTGCCGGAAGGCCCAAGAGGAATGGCATTCATTTCTGGAATGCTGGGAAAATAGGTACCGGTATGCATTTTTAGCATTGTAATAATTAATTACAAAAACATTTGTTCAACCTCATAAGCTGTTGATTCTTAAAACGATCAGAGTCAAGCCTTGCTCTCCTAGGACAAAATATGAATCCTTCAACACAGAAGAGTCTTCCACAGGCCCCTGAGGCAGGCAGAGGTGTGTTGGGCCTGATAGCTCCCTGATGACAGGAAAGGACCCCAGCAGATTCATGGTGTCTGCTGAGCAGGCTAAATACCCATAAAGCTAGCTGGCAGTTTCATTTATATGAGAAGACTTCATTGAAGCAAAGAAGTCTTCTTCATCAGACGAGCCAGTCTACTGCTCAAGCGAGTCCAGTAGGAGCTCCATCTGTTGTCTGATGTAGTCAAGACTTGTACTGGAAAATAAATTAATGATAACTAATATAAAAACTGAGGTTAGTTATGAAACAAAATAAGAAGCGTTACATATGTAGTTAAATAAACTGCATCCAACAAAGTACGTTTATACAATCCACATAAAGCTATCGTCATAAACTAAATCAGACAGCTACAGAAAAGAGAACTTTACATACCTCCACATGCTTCTTTAAATTGGGCAGCAAGCTGATGGACGCTGCCACTGTCTTTGGTAAACAAAGAAGACATCAAAGGTGAACTGAAGATCCTATAAAATCTTTCCATTCAAAAAGATCCTTAAGGTATGGCCAGGGGTGAACCGTACTGTTGTCCGCCATCTTAAGTATAAAACAGCAGCCTTTGACAAAGAAGATGCTCCTTCTGGAAAACTGTAGATTGGGGTGAGGAACCTTTTTGGGGTTGGGGGCCAGTGATATACAGAAAAATCAGTCAGGGGCCACACAAGTGAAAGGCAACTCCCGCCCCCGGAAAAAAACAAACAACCCCCACTGATACGGCCCCCACCTGAAATACCTCACTCCCTTGGCACTCCCTCCCCACAATGGAGAGGGGAGGGGAGAGAAGGCAGGGAGGGAGGCCTAAGCTTTCCAATAACTTTTTTGAGGTGCCAGGGTTAGTAGATTTTGTAAGCCCCACCCCAGGCTCTGGAGTGAGGCCAAAATGAGGGGTTCAATGTGCAGGAGGAAGCTGCAAGGGAGTAGGATATGGATGGGGGTGAGAGTGGGGGTCTGGGTAGACTGCTAGAGCAGACTGGGAGTGGATGTCTGGCTGGGAGGGAGGTGAAGGAGTTGGCTGAGGGTGGGGTTTCTGGAAGGGGGGGAGGTGAGTAACCAAGCACTTCCCGAAATGGGAGTGGAGTAAAAAGTACAATATTTTCTAAAAAAAAGGTCTTGAATAAAAGTCGAAGTATCACAAAAATAAATGACTCGAGTAAAGTGCAAACACTGAAAAAACATATTTGGGTAGTATAACGAAGTATTTCTGCTTCGTTACTTTTCACATCGGCCCAGAGGCAGCATGGTGGAGCCAGCTTCATGTACCAGTATCCCCAGAGGTGCAGGATCCAAATCCCAGCCCTGTGCTCACCAGGCAAATGGAATTCCCCATCCAGTGGAAAGAGTTGAGGCCTGTCCTAGCAATACCTCCTCTCCTCCCTGTCACCACATTCCTCCTTCTTCTGCTCCCCTCTTCTTCCTGCCACACCCCTCTCTCCCCAGGTTCCCACAGCCCTCTCCAACCTAAAGTTCCCTCTGCCCTGCCCATCACAGAATTCAAAAAGATTAAAAAAAACTAATTGTCCCAGCCTCAGCCACTGCCTACCAGTGGAAACCCTCCGAAGGGCTCCTGTGGCCCAGGTGAAGGGGATCCATTCCTCCTGGCCATTTATTGCTCCACCAAGTCCCACTTAGCTGCCGTTGGGCCTGCGGACAGGCCATCACCAGTAGGGTGGCCAGGTATCCAGTTTTGAACCGGATAGTCTGATATTTGAGCTTTCTGTCTGGGAAACAAATTGAGAAAATTCCAGACATAGAAATGTCTGGTGTTTTCTAATTAAGTAAGTTTTATTGTTATCATGAGTATCAGTACGTAGTTGCGTTCTGCGTGAGCGTGTCTACCAGCCAGGCCGTATGCAGCTACGCAGACGAGGAGAGAAGGGCAAGGCTGGGGCAGGATGGAATCCCTGAGACTGGACTCCCTCGTGTGCCCCGCTGGGACTGTGCGGGGGACGAGCAGCACCCCGGGATCTGCGTACGCCCGCGTCAGCCCCGCTCCCCACCAGCCGGTTCTCCCCAAGCAAGCCCCACTCTTCCTGACCCCCTCCGGGCCATCCCTGCTGCCCACCAGCCGGTCCCCTGCCTCTGATCTCCCCCGGCCAGCCCCGCTCCCCCATCCCCCTTCCCGGCCAGCTCTGCTTCCCGCTCGCTGGTTCCCCCCGGCCAGCTCCACTCCCCCCAACTCCCTCCCGGCCAGCCCTGCTTCCTGCTGACCGGTCTGTCCATCCCCCGCTCAGCCCCCGCTCCCCCCGTCCCCCCGACACCCTCCTAACTAGCCCCGCTCCCCTCCCGGCCGGTCCCCCCTGCCGCCCCCTGTTCTGAGATCATGTGTGTCCAGTATTTTTTGAAAGCCATCTGGTAATCCTAAAAACAGGATGCCTGCAGCCACAAATCATCCAGCCCTACTTGCAGGGCATACCCTTACTAAGGACACTCAGCATAAGGCTGGCAGACCTACCAGCATCTTGGTCTAGCCCTTTAAAAAGTCAGAATAGGGGGCAGAGGCCCCATGGGGCCCTGCTTTCATTATCCCTGACTGTTCTGGGAAATTGCTCCAATAATGAGAGCAGCAGTGGGAGGATGAGTCATCCCATAAAATTCCAAAATGAAATTCTCATGTAATGCAGGAGGAGGGACTACTGCATGAATAAAGTAGAAAGGTTTTGGAATTTAAAAAAAAATTGCAAAATTGTACTTCTCAGCACTTTCCATCTGATGACCTCAAAGCACCTCACCAAAACCAATGAATTTACACATACTCCTGTGAGGCAGGCATGTATTATTATTACCGTTCCTTTTTTCCAGACAGAGAAACTGCTGTTTTTTATAAATCAGTGGGAAAACTCTCCTGAGAACAAGTCTTTCACGATGGGCCCAATGTCCTACTGGAAGTCTATGACAGGCAGGGCCATTAAGAAATCCCCAAATCTACACATTTCTAGCAGTGGGGAGCCCAGCCCACTGGCTGCATTGAGGTGGGAACATCACCCAGAATTTCCCATGTCAGGGCTGTTTCCTACTCTGGGAACACACAGGCTACGTCTACATTGGCATCCCTTTCCGGAAAAGGGATGCTAATGTGACGAGTCGGAATTGCAAATCTGCGGGGGATTTAAATATCCCCCGCGGCATTTGCATTTACGTGGCTGCCGCTTTTTTCCGGCTCGGGGATAAGCCAGAGAAAAGCGCCAGTCTAGACGTGATTCTCCGGAAAATAAGCCCTTTTCCAGAGGATTTCTTATTCCTACTTAAAAGTAGGGGGGGATAGAAGTAGCTGCCACCACCAAGTGAAATAAAAGAAAACCCCCTTTCTTCTTGAGCCCAGGAAGACAGCACTTGGACTTCTTCCAGCAGGGTACCCCCATGCTTCTTTACCACAAGATAGTGTGAAAACAATGAGAAAACAAGCTGCAGTCTCTGGTATCCGACCTCTGAGTCTGAGGCATGCATGTACACCCACACAGACACTCACACCCACACACCGCTCCTGTTTCTTTCCAGAACACTAGGCTCAAATCATCGTCTTAAAAACTGCTTTTATTATCAAAACAAAAAGATCTACTTGACAAAGCATATTTGGTTGGTAGGTGTTACAGAGCAACTGAGTAAAACAAATTAGAACACAGAGAACATCTCTGGGTGTGCTCTTAGATAGTGAGTGGGGGAGATCCACACAGAGACATTTTACCAAACAACCAAAACAAAGAAAAATACCCTGATTGCGACTGAATGCACCTTTTCCCTCTACTCACGATCCGGGCTGATCCATACTTCAAGGCCCAGTTCACTCCTATGCCCAATATTTCTTATAGGCATGGTAACTCTCATTACTGCCTCTGCTCCCTCCAGCCCGTAACTTAGAATTCTCTTTCAAAAGAGAGCAGGCAAGGTATCTAAATACAACTCAGATTTCAGCACTGTATCCCCTGTGGTTCTTCTGGCCAGAAAGATCAGCTTTCGAAAGGGAGATCGGAAGAAGATATGCAAATTCCTGCAGCATTTGCTTATCCTCTTTCAAAAATGGAACTTTTCTAGACAAAGCCTTTGTCACTGGGTGCGGCGCAGTGCTCCTCCTATCCATCACACCCCACCTTCCCCAGTGAGGCTGCCCCTGACCCCGACACAGAGTGAGGGCTGGCTCTGCCCCTCTGTGCTAGGCGTACCAGGTGTGACTGGGCAGGCTCAGCCCAGCATAACCCAAGCATGCAGGGCTTAGAGTTGGAAGATCCGGGGGTGGGGCAGTCAGGGTGTGGGTGGCACAGGGGAAGATCTGGACGCACAGGGACTCGTTGTGGGGTTCTGCTGTAGGGGCGACGGGTTGTGCTCAGTGGCTCAGTGTGCTTAGTGGGGAGTCCGGGTCCTGGGGAAATGGGACTTGATGGGGTGGAGCTTGCTGAGGCTCCGTGGGATGGGAGTCTGGGTGTGGGGAGCTCGTTGGATGAGTCCAGGTGTGGGGGAGCAGGGTGTGTCAGGGTGAAGGTTACAGGGTCCTGCTTAACCAGGGAGCCCCAGCTGCTGCTGATGGGACCTGGCATGCAGGACTCCTGCTTCCCCCCAGCATTCTTCTCCATCTCCCCACTGCCGGCGAGGAACCCAGGGAGGCTGCCCTCCCAGCACACAGGAGGGGAGCCCAACGGGCACTAGAACTCGGCCAGCAAGCTGCGTTCAGCAGCAGAGCTGGGCAGCCCTGCATTGGAAATGTCAGCTTGTGTGTTCCATGCACGCTCTGGGGTGGGCGGTTGAACCTGACCCTGAACCTCTTCTGGTCCATGCAGGTTCCCTGCCACTAGCCCTTCCCTGCCCCCCGGGAACCTGCATGGACCAGAACAAAAACATCAGCCCATGGAACCAGGCAGGGGTTTCGTCATGGCAGCTGTGGGGGAAGACAGAGCCTTCCTTTGCCTTATAGACATGCCACCCATGCTCAGTATTACAAACACCTTGGGAATAGAGAATGTTCATAACTAATTTCCCATGTCTTTTGGCCAATCCGTACAGTCTCTGGGACAAAGGACTGATGGACACAAATCAGACATCAGGAATGATAACACACACAAACCTGTAGGAGAACATTTTAACCCGCCTGGACATTCAATAATGGATTTAGAAGTAGCCATTCTTTTACCAAGGAATTTTATTACCCAAGTACAGAGGGAGACTGTTGAACTGCAATTCATTTACAAGTCTGACATTATCAACATGAACTTGTATACAGATATTAACAGGTTAACGCACAAGAAAGGCAATTTCCCCTGCCTTTGAAATTCATGTGTACATATGAAAAGCTATGAAAGGGACACATCCAATATGATTCAATTAGCATCATTAGCACTGGTCCTACAATGGATAGGTAATTGCTCTTGCTGTTATACATTCTTTGGACTCTGTAATTCCCACTCCAATTCATCTGGTGAAGTGGATTTTACTCATGAAAGCTCATGATATATCTGTTAGTCTCTAAGGTGCCACAGGACTGCTCGTTGATCATGAAATGTTCATAACTCTGAACAAAAAGTTATGGTTGTTCTTTCAAAAGTTTACAACTGAACAATGACTTAATACAACTTTGAAATTGTACTACACAGAAGAAAAACAAAACCATCTTTTAACCATCTTAATTTAAGTGAAATAAGCTCAGAAACAGTTTCCTTACCTTGTCAATTTTTTAAAAACTTTCCTTTTTTAAAGCAGTGTAGAGTTTGTACAATACTGTACTAAATTTGCTTTTATTTTTCCTCACCTCCAATCCCACCTCTACTGATGCCTGACTGCATATTTTTGGTTCCAAATAAGGTATGGAGATTCTGTCTCTGGCGTTTGTACTTCTGAAAGTCTACGTTAGCTCTTTATTACCACCTAGAGGAAATAACTTTAAGAAAGCTTTTACTCAACCGCGAGTAATCTCCACTTTCAAATGCATTACTATGAAATGCAAAATATCCTTTCACCAATCTAGGAATTTTTATTTTGAGAGAATTGATAGAGACATTTCCATTTATTTGCAATGTAGCATGAACAGTTATATTCGATCACAAAGTTGTATGTATCAAAACAGCTTCTTACCACGAATACATTGAAAATAACTGATGTTTCTGAACAAAATGTTCAATGTGAAACGCACAACAAAGAAAAGGAAAAGAGTTAGAAAACCAAGAGTTTCCTAGGCCTGCTTCAGACATGTCAAACTGTCCACAGAACACTGATGATACAAGGAGTCCTACCTGTGCCTGTCAGGGGAACAGCTGCTATCTTTCCTCAGTTATTCCTAACTGTCAGGGTGGTCAAATATTGGAATAAATTGCCAAGGGAGGTGGTGGAATCTCCCTCTCTGGAGATATTTAAGAACAGGTTAGATAGACATCTGTCAGGGATGGTGTAGACGGAGCTTGATCCTGCCTTGAGGGTGGGGGGCTGGACTCGATGACCTCTCGAGGTCCCTTCCAGTCCTATGATTCTATGATTCTATGATTCTATTTGGCTGTCATCTCATCAGCTGTTTTTCAGATGCTGGTTGTCCTTTGGCCTTTAAGTGTTTGAGAAAAATCTAAGCTCCGGTGGAGACCAACATTTTTATTAATCTATAATTACAGCTAACACTGTATTTTTCTCTTCCTTGTACCACCGTTCATTTTTTCACTGATGAATACCAACATGGCTCTTGATTTTTACTACAAATTGCACCGCTATAAACTGGAACTTTCTGGTCTGGCAACATCCGTGGTCCAGAAGAGTCCTGGCTCACTGCAAGGAGTGGGGGGGCTGGGAGCCAGGATGATATAGGGGGAGGGAAAAGCAATATGTGATTAGCTGGGCTGCACGTGGTAGTGGGCGGGGGAAAGCTGAGAAACCTGGTACATGGCTCAACTGGACTGTGGAGGGGGGAGGGAATAGGAGCTGGTGCATGGCTCAGCTAGACTGGAGGGGCAGCTCCGTTGGGCTATGGGGGGAACAAGAAAGATGGCTGGGGAGGGGGCAAAGCAGGTGGTAGAGCTGGTAGCAAGGGGGAGGGCCAGAAATGACCTCCCCTTATCCAGAAAAATCCCTCATCCAGGACCAGTTAGGTCCCTAGTGAGCTGGACCAGGGAGGTCCAACCTGTAGTGCAGTGGTTGTCCACCTGTTTACCGTTGTGTATTACACAGGCCACAGCCAATACTACCTCTATGGCCCTGAGGAGGTCACATGTGCCACTGATCTGTGCTGATCGGGCCACGAATGACCTGCGGGCCACGAACCGCTGCACTAGTGAGAACAACAGCGTGCAAACAATTTCTGCCTTTATAAATATTCCTGTCCAAGCAGCCTTTCCCTTTGACTGATGTTGCACTGATGTAAGCTCAGTTCTCAGGTTCATTTACCATCAGGACTTCAATGGGGGAACTGGGAGAGAAGGGATGAATGCTTTTACCTCTTCTTTTTAAAACAGTAACCGTGGCAAATGGAAATTCTGCTTAGTCATCTCCACTACCACCTACTCCCACGACCCATTTGGTAACTGACAGCATCAGGGGCTATTCAGGAGGCTATGTCTTCTCCCCATGAGGAGAGGAGGTTTGTCCTGGTGTTGCCTGAGGACATACAGCCTCTTCCCACGCCGCTATGGAGCATGTTGTTTACCAGCTGCTCTCCAGCCTCCAGACGTAGCTACATTTCAGTGACCTCTGTGGCTGGAAAAGTGACAGAATGGAAAGGGCTAGAGACATCAAATGGCGTGATAATTGTGGCTGTCGTCTTGCAGTCATTTATGAACATATGAACTAACTTTACACGTGTGAGCCGTCCCATTAAACTCACAGGGCTATTCAACTTGCGGAAAGTTGCACATGAGCATGAATGTTGGCAGGGTCAGGGCCCATGTTTCAATTCCATTCAATCTATACCTCTTTCTAAATTAGACTAATGAGATTTTACATATTAAATTTAATCAGAGATTCATAGAATTTAAGGCCAGAAGGGGCCATTAGACCATCTGGCCTGACTTCCTGTATAGCACAGGCACAGGCGCCGAATCTGCGGGTGCTCCAGGCCTAGAGTACCTAGGGTTGTTAGGTGTCCGGTATTCACCCGGACAGACCAGTATTTTCACCTCCTGTCCGGTAAAAAAATTCAGAGAATACCAGACACCTAAGATGTCCAGTATTTTCTGATTTTTTTCCCCAGCCAGGAGATGAAAATGCCGGGCACGTGGCAACCCTACAAACACTCAGCGCCCGGTCTCCCCAAGTCCCCCCCTGCCTCCCAGCACCCGCAGCCCCCTGACCCCAGCCCCCATGCTTACCTGGTTCTGCAAGGCTGCCGGCACAAAATGGCTGCCAACCAAGGGGAAGCATTGCTCAACCTCTCCCCTATTCCTATCCCTGCACTCACTCTTAAAGGGGACATGCTGTTTTAATGCCGTTTTATTTTAATTTTTTTTTTGTCTCCCCTCCCCCCTTTTTTTTCCTTCAACAGAATTTTTTCCGGGTGTTTTTTGTGGGGGGTGTTTGGTATTTTTGTTTCAACCATCTGGCAACCCTAAGAGTACCCATCTGCAACGAAGCCCCCCCGCCCGCTACCTCCAGCCCCTCTCACCTGCCAGTGACCTCACAGACAAATTCCTCCCCCTCTCTCTTAGACCATCCAGTCTGCTGTGAACAGCTTTCTCATGTCATGCAGATTGGCTCTAGGAGGTAGGGGGAAGAGCTGAGAGGAAGGTGCTTTTGGGGTGTGGAGGAGGCAGAAAAGAGGTGGGGCAGAGGCAGGAACTTGGGGGTGGGGTAGAGCTGGGTGAACTGAGCACACCCCAGCTGAAGGGGAAATCGGTGTCTAAATGACTGGCCAGAGAATTTCTCCCACTTACCCCTGCATTGAGCCCAGTTATGTGTATGGTTAGAGCATATCTTCCAGAAAATCGCAGGACCCCCCCGCGGCTGCGGCTTCAGTCCGGGAGCCTGTGGTCTGCTGGGGACCGTCCCCAGCAGACCACAGGCACCCAGACTGAAGCCGCAGCCGCGGCGGGGTCCCTCGCCTCTGAGGCTTTGCCAGAGCAAAGCCTCAGGGGCGCGGCACTCCGCTGCCGCTGCGGCTCTGCTCCCCGTGTCCCTGGTCTGCTGGGGGGGGGGGGCGCAGCTAGTGTGCTCCCCCCCCCCCAGCAGACCAGGCTTTTGTTTTGGACTCTGGGGCAGAGCAGCTAGGGCGCTGCCGATTGGTCCTGCAGCGCCCGCTCTGGGCACTACTGGACCAACCCGGCAGCACCCCAGCTGCTCTGCCCCAGGCGTCCCCAAGTCAGCTTCTGCTGAAACTGACCAGCGCTGACTACAGGAAGCCCCAGGCAGAGTTGCTCTGCCCCGGGCTTCCTGGAATCAGCTGCTGATCAGTTTCAGCAGCAGCTGACTTGGGGACGCCTGGGGTTCTTAAGTTGATTCTGTATGTAAGTCAGAACTGGCGGTCAGTTTCAGCAGTGTCTGAATCTGGACGCCAGTTCCGACTTACATACAGATTCAACTTAAGAACAAACCTACAGTTCCTATCTTGTACGTAACCCGGGGACTGCCTGTAGTGCTAAATTTTCAACAGAATATCAGACAGTACTTCTGCGTTACTCACCTAGATCCCTTGCAAAAGTCTTAACGGTAGCTACATACAGGTAATTACATATCAGTCAAATTTGAGATCTCATCAAAGAATTAAATCAGGTGTGATCCACAAGACCTATTCTTCGTAAAACTGTGTTGATTGGCATTAATTACATTCTTATCCTTGATTCTTTATCAGTTGAATTCCCATGTTATTAACCTTTACATTAATTTGCTTAGGATAGGCTAGCCGCTAAGACCCAAAGCATCCCACTTGTCCTTTTTGAATACAGGCACAAAATGAGCACTCTTCTACTTGTCTGGAATTTCCCCAGGACTCCATTTAAAATTAACATCCACAGTTCTGAGATTTCTTCAGCCAATTCCTGTGGGACTTTTGCATACAAATTAGCTAGGCTTGCTGACTCTTAAATGTTTATCTCTAAAAGATGTTGCTTAACATCCTCACTTACGAATAGATGGAATGTACTTTATCATCCTTATGTGATTCAAATGCACCATCTTGTTTCTTTCCAAATACAAGACAAATGTTTATTGTACATTTCTGCCTGTAATGTAACATTATTAACAATATTATCATCTCCATCTAATAATGGACCTGTAACATTGCTAGGATTAATTCTGTCCCTAATATACATTAAAAGCTCATTATTGTCTTCAGCCCTGCTAGTCATATATGTTGTCCTGATACATTTAGCTTCATTTATGAATTTTCTACACTTCTTAACTTCTTATACTGATTAGTATCTGTTTCTTCTTTTTTTTCTGTATGTTATATATTGCTGACTTCGCTTCACCTCTGAACTAGGACGTATCTTCAGCCAAAGTGGAACTTTGTCTTAGCCAACTAATAAACCTTTCTTGAAGAACTCCCAGGCTATGTCTACACTGGCGGGTTGTTGTGCCAGAAATATGCAAATGAGGCTAAGCATGGAATATCACCGAGACTCATTTGCATACCTTATTGCGGAAGAGGTTCTTGCGCCGGAAGGAGTGTCTACACTGCCCCTTCTTGCGCAAGAAAAACCCTCTTGCGCAATGTCACTACGCTGATTATTTTCAGGAAGAACAGCATTGCGCAAGAGGGTTTTTCTTGCGCAAGAAGGGACAGTGTAGACGCTCCTTCTCGCGCAAGAGCCTCTTCTTCAAAAATGGCGGCTCATTAGGTATGCAAATGAGGCTCAGTGATATTCCACGCTTAGCCTCATTTGCATATTTCTGGCACAACAGCCCTCCTGTGTAGACATAGCCCCACTGTTCATTTACATTTTTCAGTCATGTATCAATACATCTTACTCATAATTTTCCTAACTTTGGAAAAGTATTTCTTTTCAAGCACCAAGTTTATATATAACTGGTTGGGACTCTTCTCTGCTTGCCCATATTGAAAGTAATCAGGCCATGATCATTGGTCCCTCAGCAATCACCAACTTTGAGTCCAGGGATTAATTCATCTTTATCCATTGCAAGGAGTTTCACAATGTTATTCTCTTAGGATGGGTGCATTATCAATAATTTTTAAACCCAACAGTGATGTTTTACAACTGTCTCCATGAATCCTGCCACACTTATCTCCCAAATGGAAGTTACTCTTAACAACTAGGGATGTGAAGGTGTAAAGGTGTATATGATTAACCAATGAGTCTGGGGCTCATCAGTTAACCTCCATGGTTACACACACATAGGCTGCCTCTGTATCAGAAGCAGCAGAACTGGAGGGGTGTACGGCGGGAGGAGGCTTCACGCGCTCTCCCGCTTCCAAGTCCTGATTGGCCTAGGGGTGGGGGAGCGTGCGAAGCCTCTTCCCGCCCTGCCAGAGACGTGTGTGCCTAGTGGGAAGGGGGGGCAAAGGGGCTCCCCCATCCCCAGACCAATTATGGTCCGAGGATGGAGAAGCCCAGAACCATCCTGGCCCCGCCCCTTCTGATTTAGGCCCCGCCCCTTCCGGGGCTGCTCTGGGCCAAAAATGATTGCCCACTCCTGCTCTACAGCCTTGTATTTATCCTGCCCTGACAACCATGAATTTCTCCTCAAAGATGTGGCCCTCAAAATCAATGGAGACTGCAGGGTATCAAACCTGTCCTACGTGAAGCTCTCTGCCTCAACCAGCAATTAAATGCAAATTCTTCATCAGTGATCATTTTTCATGATAATTAAGGATGTTAAAATCCGGTTAATTGACTAATAAGAACATAAGAACGGCTGTACTGGGTCAGACCAAAGGTCCATCTAGCCCAGTATCCTGTCTGCCGACAGTGGTCAGCACCAGGTGCCCCAGAGAGGGTGGACCGAAGACAGTGATCAAGCAATTTGTCTCTTGCCATCCCTCTCCAGCCTCTGACAGAGACCAAAGACACCATTTTATCCCCTGGCTAATAGCCTTTTATGGACCTAACCTCCATGAAATTATCTAGCTTCTCTTTAAACTCTGTTATAGTCCTATCCTTCACAGCCTGCTCTGGCAAGGAGTTCCACAGGTTGACCACGCGCTGTGTGAAGAAGAACTTTCTTTTATTAGTTTTAAATCTGCTACCCATTCATTTCATTTGGTGTCCTCTAGTTCTTCTATTTAGGGAACTAATAAATAACGTTTCTTTATTGGCCCTCTCCACACCACTCATGATTTTATAGACCTCTATCATATCCCCCCTCAGTCTCCTCTTTTCTAAACTGAAGAGTCCCAGTCGCTTTAGCCTCTCTTCATATGGGACCTGTTCCAAACCCCTGATCATTTTAGTTGCCCTTTTCTGAACCCTTTCCAATGGCAAAAATATCTTTTTTTTGAAATTCCATCAACTAGTCGACTAGTCAATAGGCACTTCCGCATTCCTACTTCCCCCAACTAACCCTGCATTCTGGGGAAATGCCACACAGAGCCCAGAATCAGCTGGGAAGTCCCCAGCTGATCCGGGGCTCCACTGCTGCCCCTTTGATACATGTGGAAGTGGCATTATGCAGCGGCTGCCCCTTTGAAACGCTGCTTTGGGGTTTCAAAGCGGCAGTATCCTGCACAGCTGTGTGGGGTGCTGCTGCTTTGAAGTACCTTTCCCGCACCCTTTGCTGCCTCAGTCTCATAGAGGCAGCAAGGGGGTGGGGAGGAATCGACTAGTTGACTAATCAGATAGTCTTTTGACAAGCAAATGTTTATCAGATAGTCGACTAGTCTTTAACATCCCTAGTGCTAATACTAATTATGCCTCTGCTGAGGTGCTTTTATTCAAGAGCATTTGATTTCACACATTTAGCATCCCCCAAGTATTTAGGTTTGTTTGTTTTCATGGAAAATCTGTGTTTACAAACTGAAGGAGGAGAGATCTGCTAGCTCCCACATCACAGTCACCAATTTTTGTGATTTTATTATGAGTCCTATAGATCAGTGGTTGTCAAACTACAGTTGCCACCCACTACTGGATCAGACACTGGTTTGCATTGCTGAGGGTACTAAAGCAAGCTTCCTGCCTGTCCTGGCCTCACAAATCATACTGCACCCCCCTCCCCCCCCCCCCCCCCCGAGGTGGCCAGCTCCAGCTCCCAAGGAGGGGGTCACAGATCATTAGGGATAATAAGCTCCACTTTCAGCCCCCACTCTCACCAATTGGAGCTGGGCAGTAGTGCCTATGAGTGAGCAGCATCCTTACATACATAAAGGGAGGAGTTGGGCCTTCTGCTGGCTGCTTTGTACATACCGTATATTCTGGTGTACAAGACGACTTTTGATGTTAAAAAACATCCCCCAAACATCGGGGGTCGTCTTGTACGCCTGGTATACTCCCAGGCGCGCCTGGGATGCCCCCCCGCCGGCTTCCCCCGAGGCTTTGCAAAGCTGCTGCGGCTTTGCTCCCGGTGCCTCTGGTCTGCTGGGAACCGTCTCCAGCAGACCAGGGACACCGGGATCAAAGGAGGCGGAGGGGCGCTGGGCTATAAGATGAAACCCTATCTTTTAATTAAAAAATTAGGGGGTCGTCTTATACGCCCAGTCGCCCTATACACCGGAAAATACGGTGCTAGTGTAACCCATACACCACCAGGTGGATTTGAACCTGGGATCTCTACAGCTCAAGCGTTGAAGCCTCTACTACAGCTTGAGCTATAAATCCAGCTGGAGTTCAGCTAAGGCCCTAGAGCTCCCTGGTTCTGATCTCTCTCTGCAAGTCCTCTAAGTGCCACTGCATGGGACAGTGAAACATGCTAGGAGGTCCTAGCGCTGGGCGTGCAGTAACCAAGTTAAAAGCGACGAGGAGTCCTGTGGCACCTTGTAGACTAGCAGATGTGTTGGAGCATGAGGTTTCGTAGGCACAGACCCACTGCGTCAGGTGCATGTCAGATTAGGTGGGTCTTTGCCCAGGAGAGGCTCTAAGGTGCCACCGGACTCCTCGTGGCTTTTGCAGATCCAGACTAACACGGCGGCCCCCCCGAGCCTTGACCAGTTAAACACGAGGCGGGAGTGGCGCCGAAAGGCTCCAAAACCAAGTGGCCCCCGTGCCGATTTGTACAGTGTGTAAGACCAGCCGCGGGAGGCTGTGCCTAGCTGAGCGCAGGCAGGTCCCAGCGGGCTGGGGGCACCACCAGCCGGGGTCCCTGCAGCTCCCGGGGCTTACACAGCCCCGGGCTCCTGCAATTGGGGTGCCTTAGCGCCCCTTCTTCGGGCGGCCCCAGCGCTGCAACCTGCTGTTCAGGGGGCCTGGCCGGTGGGTCCTGCCCTAATACAAGGACCACAATCGCTCCCCCCGCCCCGGGGTGCCTTGGCTAGCAGGATGCAGGCCGTTGCCAACTTCCCGGCCGGGCGCCATTGCCGCGAATGGGGGTCCGGACGGCCCGCTCGGGAAAGTTGGCAACGTTCGGATGCGGAGGAGGGAAAGCGCCACCTCCCCACTGCGCATGGGCACCGCGCGCTGCTTTCCCGCCCGCCCGGGAGAGGGGCAGGGGCTTCCGTCATTGCCGCGCGCCCAGAGAAGTGACGTCAAATGACCGCGCCGGTCCCGCGCAGGGAGGAAGACGCGGCGGCGGGTTGAAAATGAGGCGGGGCGCGCGGGCCGGGACAGCGGGCTGAGGTGCGGGGGGGCGGGGCCTGGGGGGGCTGCGGGCCGGGGCCCCCCGGTGTCTGCCCGGGGGGGGGCTGCGGGCCGGGGCCCCCCGGTGTCTGCCCGGGGGGGGGCTGCGGGCCGGCCCCCCGGTGTCTGCCCCGGGGGGGGGGGCTGCGGGCCGGGCCCCCCGGTGTCTGCCCGGGGGGGGGCTGCGGGCCGGGCCCCCCGGTGTCTGCCCCGGGGGGGGGGCTGCGGGCCGGGCCCCCCGGTGTCTGCCCCGGGGGGGGGGCTGCGGGCCGGGCCCCCCGGTGTCTGCCCGGGGGGGGGCTGCGGGCCGGGCCCCCCGGTGTCTGCCCGGGGGGGGGCTGCGGGCCGGGCCCCCCGGTGTCTGCCCCGGGGGGGGGGCTGCGGGCCGGGCCCCCCGGTGTCTGCCCGGGGGGGGGCTGCGGGCCGGGCCCCCGGTGTCTGCCCCGGGGGGGGGGCTGCGGGCCGGGCCCCCCGGTGTCTGCCCGGGGGGGGGCTGCGGGCCGGGCCCCCGGTGTCTGCCCGGGGGGGGGCTGCGGGCCGGGCCCCCCGGTGTCTGCCCGGGGGGGGGCTGCGGGCCGGGCCCCCCGGTGTCTGCCCGGGGGGGGGCTGCGGGCCGGGCCCCCCGGTGTCTGCCCGGGGGGGGGCTGCGGGCCGGGCCCCCCGGTGTCTGCCCGGGGGGGGGCTGCGGGCCGGGCCCCCCGGTGTCTGCCCGGGGGGGGGCTGCGGGCGGGGCCCCCGGTGTCTGCCCGGGGGGGGGCTGCGGGCGGGGCCCCCGGTGTCTGCCCGGGGGGGGGCTGCGGGCGGGGCCCCCGGTGTCTGCCCGGGGGGGGGCTGCGGGCGGGGCCCCCGGTGTCTGCCCCGGGGGGGGGCTGCGGGCCGGGCCCCCGGTGTCTGCCCGGGGGGGGGCTGCGGGCGGGGCCCCCCGGTGTCTGCCCCGGGGGGGGGGCTGCGGGCGGGGCCCCCCGGTGTCTGCCCGGGGGGGGGGCTGCGGGCCGGGCCCCCCGGTGTCTGCCCGGGGGGGGGGCTGCGGGCCGGGCCCCCCGGTGTCTGCCCGGGGGGGGGGGGCTGCGGGCGGGGCCCCCCGGTGTCTGCCCCGGGGGGGGGCTGCGGGCCGGGCCCCCCGGTGTCTGCCCCGGGGGGGGGGCTGCGGGCCGGGCCCCCCGGTGTCTGCCCCGGGGGGGGGGCTGCGGGCCGGGCCCCCCGGTGTCTGCCCCGGGGGGGGGGCTGCGGGCCGGGCCCCCCGGTGTCTGCCCCGGGGGGGGGGCTGCGGGCCGGGCCCCCCGGTGTCTGCCCCGGGGGGGGGGGCTGCGGGCCGGGCCCCCCGGTGTCTGCCCCGGGGGGGGGGGCTGCGGGCCGGGCCCCCCGGTGTCTGCCCCGGGGGGGGGGCTGCGGGCCGGGCCCCCCGGTGTCTGCCCCGGGGGGGGGGCTGCGGGCCGGGCCCCCCGGTGTCTGCCCGGGGGGGGGGCTGCGGGCCGGGCCCCCCGGTGTCTGCCCGGGGGGGGGCTGCGGGCCGGGCCCCCCGGTGTCTGCCCGGGGGGGGGCTGCGGGCCGGGCCCCCCGGTGTCTGCCCCGGGGGGGGGGCTGCGGGCCGGGCCCCCCGGTGTCTGCCCTGGGGGGGGGCTGCGGGCCGGGCCCCCCGGTGTCTGCCCTGGGGGGGTTGCGGGCTGGGCCCCCTGGTACCCACTCCTGGGGGGGGTCCCAGTTCTTGGGGCAGTTGCAGGCTGGGGGGGTCCCAGTTCTTGGGGCAGTTGCAGGCTGGGCCTCCATATCCAGCTCCTTCGTAGGGTTTCCTCCCCAGGGGGAGGCTGCTGGGACCTCAGCATTCAGGGCCCTAGAGGGGTCTAAGCACCCCTGCTCCCCAGCCAAGAGAAAATCTTCCAGGAGCCTGCTTCTCTTAGTCCCTTCTTTGTTCTTTCCTGAGAGACAGCAATTTGGGGGTAATGTGCTTGTGCTCTCCATGTCGGTAGCCACCACCTCAGGGGGAACTGTAGCCTTAATTGTTTGCAATCTCTCATCTGGGTAGTGTCTTCTTTCTGCAGCTGGACCAGTGCTTCCCTGAACACGTCATACAGTCCATGCTGTATGAATTGCACCCCCAGGTACGGTTTTGTGCTCCTGCAGCAGCTGCAGTCTATAAGCAAGGCTCTTTTTGCATCCCCCTTTTGCCTCCCACTCAGTTATGTTTTCATTATGAATGTGCTAGCAACTATAAGGGGAATATAATGTAGTTACCATTGTTAGGGATCTGTCTTGGTTTAATCCCGTCACAGAGCCATAATAAACATACATTTGCCTGTTTTTGTGCATAAACGTAAACGTATCAGAAAGTGAGTTTTACCAGTGTTATAACATGAGATTTTAATATTCATGAAGATGTTTCTGACTTTTCTTTGCAGTGTTTTCCTGAGGCCATTTTGAGTATTATAGAAAGACAGTTATGGCTGTTCCTCACTTACAACAGCCTAGCTTCCTATTGGTAAGTGCCAGTACGAATGGTCATCGGTATTAAGAAAGTATTATAATGCTATTACTTTTGACTAATGAATTGCTAGATAATCACTTAAAAATTTTCATCCTCTACACATTAATTCCTGGCAAATTATCTACAAGAAAAATGCACAGCATATAATCCAAAAGCAATCTGTGAGAATGGCATGGAGAAAGTTCCAGATCCTCTTCTCAAATACTCTAATGCACGGGTTCCCAAACTTTTTGACATGGGGACCAGTAAATCAATTCACGAACTTTTGGAGGACCGGTAACATTCATTTGCATATTTGCATATTCATTAATCAAATGATGAATGTTCAAGTAAGTTGTTTCTAGTCCTCTCAAAGCCCCAGTGCTAGCTTTAGCAAAGCTTTTGATATGGTCACCCACAATATTCTTGCCCTCAAGTTAAGGAATATGGATTGGATAAATGGACTGTAAGACAGACAGAAAGCTGGTTAGACCAGGGTTTCCCAAACTTTTTACTTTAGTTGGAACCCTTTTTTTTCAGTACTGTTTTTTGCAGCCCAAAAATATAAACACATAAAAAACAAACTGAGAAAATACCAGACATAGAACATGTTTGGTATTTTCTCATTAGGTATGTTTTATTATTATTAGATGTATCAGTTTGTAGTTTCGAACTGCCTGGCTGGTAAATGTGCTCAGACTGCATGAGTGTGTCTACCAGCCAGACAGTTCGCAACTACTCGAGAGGGGGTGTGTGTGTGGGGGGGAGGCACAATAGAATCCCTGGGCTGGAATCACTTGTGCTTTGCGGGGTGGGCAGCGCCCCAAGATCTGCATATGGCCGGGTCAGTCCCACTCCCTGCTGGCTGATTTGCTCCCCCTACTGCACCTCTGGCCAGCCTCGCTTCCCCCAATCCCCTCCCAGACAGCCAGTTCTCCTTGCTTCTCCTCCCAATCTCCCTTGGCCAGTCCCACTGCCCGCGTCCAGCCCTGCTTCTGGCGGCCGCTTCTCCTCCCCCCTCCTCCATCTTCCCTGGCCAGCTCCCTACCCCCAACCTCGCGCCCCCTGGCAGCCCTGCTTCTGTCAGCCTCCCAATCTCTCACGGACAGTCCCGATGCCCAAGGCAAGCCCAGCTTCCAGCGGCCGCTTCTCCTCTACTCCTTCTCCTAATCTCCCCCGGCCAGCCCCCTGCCCAGCTCTGCTTCTGCTGGCTGCCCCTCACCCAATCTCCCTGGCCTGCTCTGATTCCCCCGTCCAGTGCTGCTTCTGATGGCCGGCTCTCCCCTCCTCCTCCTCCTTCCTTCCTTTCCCCCCTCCTCCCAGGTACGCATCTGCCGGGCGCCAGAAGATCCAGCTGCAGACTCTGCCCAGGCCGGCCAAGGGCTTGGGGAACCTGGCGCCACACAGGCACTCCGGGCCCAGAACATCCCAGCAACCACACCAAGGCCCGGTGCTTTTTCCCTGTAGCCCAGTACTAGGCCACGGCCCATAGTTTGGGAAAGGCTGCTCTAGTGTTTGTTGGCCATTCTAAATGTTATGTAGTCCTATTTTCATAGAACTTAAATGGTCACAATTTGACTACTTGTTCTTTATTTAAAAATTGTAATGTAGGTCAAAGTAGGTTAAAAAGTCCAAGTTTAAAATATTAAGTCTTATGATGGAAACAATGACAGCCTGTTGCTTTGTTACAAGCGCAATATATAACACTGTTACTACAGAATTCTCTTCCAAAATCTTTGCCAGTGTTGTCCTTTTTACTTTCTCTTGAAGTGATCTGATTTCAGTTTCTGTCCATAACAGGCCAGTTTGAAGGCAGATTGCATGAACAAGCCCTTTGTTCAGAGGTGCCATGATCTGGAGATAGTAATTGAAGACTTTCCTGCCAAGGTACAGAGCAGCATCCTTTATGTTAGTGTTTGAGCTATGCTTCAGTGGAGTTGTATAATTCTTATTTTAATTTTTTTTCATTTGTGCCTTTTGTAAAAAATTTGAGATCCTTCTGTGAAATTTTAGGAGTTCAGTAGTTTCCCAAATGTTACATTGCTGTTCCATTAGTAACAAAACTCCAATATTTTAATTGATCACATTTAATTGAATGCTCTGCACAGAGAAGTGTGTCCTGGCAGTAGCAAAAATTATGTACATGACACATATTGACTGTAGTTGGTGGAAATTGTGTCATGCATTCAGATGTCTGAAATTTAGGTTCTTCCAGACAAAGAATCTACTTGAACAGAAACCTTTCTTTTTTAAAAATTATATTTAGCTGTCATCTGTTATGATTGCACTTTTTTTTTTCTGGTTGTTTTCCTGTAGGAACTGCATGCCATCTTCCCATGGCTGGTGGAAACTATTTTTGGTAGTCTGGATGGTGTTATTGTAGGTTGGAATCTTCGCTGTTTGCATGGAAGAGCAAATCCTACAGAGTATGCAATTGCCCTGGATTTCCTGGACCCCAGGTAACTTCAGAGCTGTGGAATATACGTGGTGAATTATAAACTGGTATTTGACTGACTTCCCATTATTTAAACATATAACTAAAATAAGGGTGGGAAGAGAGATGCTCACAGTGTTTTTCCTTGTCCTTGCTTCCAGTGGCCCAATGATGAAGCTGGTTTACAAACTCCAAGCTGAGGAGTACAGATATGAATTCCCAGTCTCCTGTCTTCCCGTAAGTAACTGTTAAAGGCCGTGTAAGAGAAAATACACTATGGTATTTGAGTTACTATTCCATAGCATAGTAGGCTCTGGAGACTCGCTTTTTAGCTTGTTGATTGTTTCAGAGGGCTGTTAGAAGCAGAGAATGCATCGTCAGGGATTTCATAGGAAGTTGTGCTGTTAGCTTGTATTACGATCAGCAGGGCTCGCCAAGCTGCGGCAAGCCCCGCTTACCAGCCGCATGGTTCAGGATGCTGTGCATGCGCAAACTGCGCTGCGCATGCGCTGATCTTGCTGCAGCGCCATGCCGGGCTATAATCTACTTGTCTGTGGCTCTAAATTGTCGAGCCCTGACTGAGCAAATTTCTGTACTGTTCAACTAAGAAATGTCACTTTTTTTTAATTTGGATGCCAAAAGGGGCACAAGACTATATTTGTCTTAATTATCAGTAAACATTGGGGTTTAAAACTTCTCTTCCAAGCTTCTCTTACTCCTATCATCACATACCTCTCAGACACTTCATTTTTGTCTTAATGAAGATTAGCTATCCTCCTGGTCATGGAACATAACGTTTTATGGTTGAAGGAAAAGAAGTGTCTGTGAAAGCATTGTGAAATAACTTTTCCATTGCTACCAGATAGCCATAATCTAATAACAAGAACAGATATCATTTTACAATTTAATACAAGAATATATTCTCAAATGCATCCACATTTTCTGAGTAGCTTGATAGAAATCTCAATTCTCCCTGTCTTTTCAGGGCCCTGTGAAGGCTTCAATGCAAGAGCGAGTCCTACCAGAATGTTCACTGTACTACAACAAAGTCCATTTCCCTCCATCTGGAGGCCTAGGTTCAAACTTGGCCCTCAGTATCCTTTTAACAGTTGAAGAGTTTATATTTTTTTAATTCCTTTTAATATTTTAAGCTACTAAAACTGAGAAATGCGGTTCTGTTTCTGTTTGTTTGTTGAACTTCTACAGTGAAGTGTGTTAGTCCATTACTTCTGTGTTCAGATTGCAAACACGGTAGGTGAATCATTAGACTTAAATTTGTTTGTCGTTGAAATCTTGAATCTTTAACAACAGCTATGGTAAAATTCTGGCCTCATTGAAGTTGATGGCAAAACTCCAATTGACCTTCAGTGGGGCCAGGATTTTACCTTTCATGTTCCATATATACTTCTAGGTTGTTTGTCTGGTAGAATGAGAGAACCTAAATTACCTGACAGTGTCTAATAAACACTGGGAAGAGAGTGAAAGCTCAAATCTGAACTTGCTGTTGAGCTATAGAATATCTTCTAACCCTAGCACTGAGACACTGAAGTTTTAAAAAGCCAGTAAGTTCATATTGTGTTTCCTGTAGCTGTACTTATTGTATCCTTGACTTGTCTCTCCAGATCCATTTGAGTATTACATGTTTTATTTTGCAATAAGTCTTATCACACAGCGGGTAAATACATTTTATGTTTTTTTACCTTTAAAATGTTTTATTCTGGCAAGCCATTTCTTCACTCCACTTTGAAAGCTTCCATCTCTTCTCTAAATGCATGAATCCAGATAAACTAAATCTTGTACCTGTTAACTTGTAAATACCATTTGGTATGATGAAAACACAGGTAATGATTATAAACCTCTATAAAATTATACACATCCTTCCTCTTCTCAGTGCTGCATTCCATTGTTGGTGGCTGAGGATGAATAAGGTATAAAAATGTCAGCTTTCTGTGCACTCTATACCTGCTGAAAATGTGGGTCATCTTTTTTCCTTTGTTGTACAGACAATGCACATAGCAATCTTATATTGGACATTAAACTTCCATTGTTTTTAGCAGTATCTACTGGTGCTGTCAGATGTGAAGTCCGATATGGTCTACGGACTCATTGCAGAAGAGCTTATGAAAATATAGATCTTTAAGAACAGAATACAGTGATCCTCCAGTATGATTTTTTTATAATGTAGGCAATATAATTTCATCCAGTAATTGCTCCATCAGACCCACAATGAGATGCATCAGGTCCTGAAATCCTGGTACCCAATGACTTATTGTAACAGTCTTTGTATTTGCTTATTGTAGCTATATGTATATATTCCAGAATTCTCCCACTACCCAACATGTCAGCCCTTCCAACAACGCTTACTTCACTCTAGTGGACACATACCTGAAATGGTTCCTCCCCACGGAAGGAAGTGTTCTTCCTCCACCGTCTTCCAATCCTGGGGGAGCCATCTCTTCACCGGCTCCTAGGTAATGACTTTGTAAACTTGCACTCTTAATGATAGACTACTTGAGTATTGCTCACAAACTGGCTTGCTTCAGTGTTGAGTTTGTGCCACAAATTGTGAGAAAATACCACCAATTTTATATTGTGCACATGTATACTAGGGATGTTAGATACAGTGTAGTTGAATAGTCGTGTAACTGCATGAAATCTTATCAGTTAAATGACTATTCGATAGTCCCCAGGGGCAAGTCTGGCAGCCAGTACACTCCTAGCCCTGCTCCTGGGGAGCCCCCTCTGTATCTGACAGAGACAGCAGCATGGGCAATGGGACAGGTGGCACTGTGGAGCTGGTGCTGGGGGAAACTGACTCTTAAGCTGGTTTCCCTCCCCCCAGCACTAGCTCTTGCCTCGGGGGGAGGGGGAAAGAGAGGAGAGGGCAGGTGCATCTGCAGAGCTGGCACTCATGGAGAGCCAGAGTTGACCCCCTGCACATATTGGCTCCACCCTGCCCCCCTCATGCTGTTCTGCTGCTTCTATTAGAGAGGCAGCAGCATGGAGGGAGTGAGAGGGGGCAGGTGGATCTGGTGTTCATGGGGAGCCTGCTTAAAGCCAGCTCCTTATGGGCAGTGGCCTCCTCTTTCCCCCCACCCCCATCTTACACTCTCCCCTCTCTCTATCAGAGGCAGTATGTAGTTAAGATTAACCAGTAAGACAAGGCAACCTATAATAAACGTGATTGTACATATATAGTAGACTTATACAGGTGTCATTGAAAGTAGAGAAGCTTCTATCCTGACAGTTTGCTAGACTAGAATAGTGGAGCTGGAGATGAGTTATAAATATGGTTTGTAGCTCTTGGATTTTTTTTTTCATTTAGCACCACTAATTATGTTGCTTGCTGTATGCTGTGACCAGTGTGGGGGGGACAGTGACCATTCACCCAGGAGTGGTGTATACTACTGAATGCATTTGCGTGCAGTCAGGGAGCAGTTGAGCTGATTTTGGCTGTAACTCCAGGAACCTCTCACATTCTAACAACTTTGGTGCTGACTTTAGACAATTATGGCAAACAGTACTTTGTGTGATAGCTTTTTTATATTGCCTGCTTCAGTCATCTCTGCTGCTATAATCTTTCATGTCCTACTTGAGAATGTCAGTGTTTTCTTGCAAGCTATCAGTTGTTGTGGGTTTCTTACTAGATCTCTTATCCCCAAGCATGGGTAGAATTTTTATTTTACTAATCAGTATGTAACAAGGCATCAAAGTTTGTGAAAGACTATGCATGATTCTCTGTTGATTGTTTGAACCACAAAGTAAAAGGGACCTGAGAAAAGAGTTTCAACCTCTTAATAAAGTTTAAGCTTGTATGTAGTTTTAACTTGCGTTTCTCAGTTAGCCGTGTAAAATTGACATGAAAAATTACTACCGTATGCACAAAATCTGTCTACTTATCTGCCCTTTACAATGATTAATAATGACAAAACTGAAATTCACCTGCAATGGTTGGGAATGTACAATTTTGTAAGGCTAATTTTTAATTTGGTTTTGTATGTGTTGTTTTTATATTAAAAAAATCTTTATTCAATAACAATAGCATTTTGAGTGACTTCAAAAAGCCATCTCTCAGGCTTTTTTCACACTTAAACTAGATTAAATAATTAAAGTCTGTTACTGAACCAGACAGTTGACTAATGACCAATCTCACAATCAAATTGAATAGACGGCAGAGCTAAATAAAAGCAGAATGCAGTGTGTGGTATGCACAGTAAAATTAAACATTATAAATGAAAATAGGCGCAGAATACTGACTTGTACTGTAGCTAGTAACTATAAACTCTTGCTTAATTTTAATTCTGAATTATGCAGATTTACTTACAAAAAATAAGAGTTTTATGCTATGTCCTTGTAATTTTAGTGTATGACTTCTGTACCTGTACAGAGGCCTATTGACTTCAATATTTATATGCACTTCTTTTTAAAGATCACCAGCAGTGCCTTTCACTTCTTATGGCATGCATCACACTAGCCTGCTGAAACGGCACATTGCCCATCAGCCTTCAGTCAATGCTGATCCTGCTTCCCAAGAGATCTGGAGATCAGAAACATTGCTTAAGGTGAGTCTGATTTATTTTCTTAGTTATTTCAAGGTAGAATGGCTGGAAAAGCTTATTTGCAAGTAAGTCTTTTTTTCCCTAACTGACAATCACGGTGCTTTTCCATTCCTCTCTAGTTTGCAGTCTGCTAGTGGAACTGAATAATGCAGCTGCTGTTTTCTGTTAACCTCTTGCTATGTATTTTAGAAATGTGCATCTGTCTGTCCGTCCATCTGTGAGTCTATTTGTTCCAGAACTCCTCCTAAACCATCTACATGTTTTGTTAGTCTTTAAAGTGCTACCAGTGTATTTGTTGTTGTTAAAGTTTTTCCTCCTAAACGGTAAGACTAAGACCACCAAATTTGGTATATAGCTTCCTCTTATCATAACATAAGGGGGCGGGGGTAGAGAAGGGGACTGCTAGCTACCTATTGTATATTTCAGAGAGTTTGTCTGTATGCCTGTTTGTGTGTGGATCTGTTCCCCACCCTTACCCCATCTGTGCCTGCTGCAGCTGCCATGAACAGGTGCTTCTCCCTTAGCCCCACACTGTTGTGGTGAGAGAGGACTTGGGTTGTCCTCTCTCCTCAGGGCAGTCTGTGCACTGTACTCCTCAGCCCCAGCCCTGCCCCAGATCAATGATTTGGATGAAGAAAAAAACTTTTGAGTTACGGACTTGAGCAATGCCAGGCATGTCTTCTAGTAACATAAAAAGACACTGCTACATTATTAAGCAACAGTTCTCATTCTCATTTGGATTTCAGGGGGCTAATTCTCTTCTAGCTTGTACCAGAGTTGCTCCTGGTTTAGGAGAACATCAGGAACTAGGAGTATATATATTTAAAAAAAAAACCCTTATCTCTTGCCCCCATGCTGAACTGAAATATTGATTTGTACAGTGTTCATGACTGTAGGATGTTTATGCAGAAGGATGATCTAGTGACTAAAACATGATTGGGAGTTTGTAGGTTTATTCCTGGCTCTGCCACAAACTTCCTATGTGATTCTGGACAAGATAATCTTTGCACCTCAATTTAGGGACTCAACCTGTAAGATAAGCATATGAGGACTGATTCATTAATGTTTTTGCGTTATTTGCATTTCTCTTATGACTTCTAGCCAAAGCATTAATAATATTATGAGGAGTCGCTTGCTAAAAGACCTAAGTTGTTATCTTTTCCAGTAAGCAAGCAAGCAAAAATCAATTTTTAAATCCTACAGATTAAACTGTAATCCTACAGTTAAGGTGATCGGGGTCTCATCTCCCAAAAAAAAAAAAGCTGTCAGTGCGGTCAATGTAGTTTTATTTTAAGATATTGTGACTTTTATAATGTGTCTTTTTCAAATAAAGCTGCTCTTCCCTTAAGTATAAGGGTATGTCTTCATTATGGAGCTAAATTGGTACTGCTCTAAGCAAATGCAGTAGCATCAATTTGGTGGGTCGGTTGAAGGTATTCTAAATCAATGGGAGAATGCTTTTGTCAGTTTCTGTGCTCCCCAAGAAGTGTAAAGTCAGTCTGCCAGAGAAGGTGCTTGTGTGTGTCTTTCTGGCACCTCTCCCGCTGACTCAGCACATTGTAGACACCACAGTAAATGGATCTAGCTACATCAGCTTTAGTTACGTCATTCATGTCATGGAAGTAACATAGCAGATTGATTTACTGTGATTGTGTAGACCAGGCCTAAGTGATGTGGTTCTTGTTCATTTCCTCCTCCATGCTCCAGTCATCAGCTAGGCAGTTGAAAAAAACCCTCTTTAAATGATTCTTTCCATTGCCACATATATGTCTGTGTGTAGTCTGTAAATTCTTCTTTTCAAGGATAATGTATTTCTCTATATGAGGGAATTGACTAACATATATTGGGTGCTATTGCACACTCAATAATAAAACAACAGTATCTGAGAGTCATCCACTGAAGTCTGTGCCTGCATCACCCCCAAGCGTTTTGCTTTCCCTTGATTAACAAATAAACGAATATTTCACTTGAATTGATGTATCTTGGCCTTAAGAAACCTAACCTTATGTTGGTAGGTCTTGCTTCAGGATTCTTAGATTCTAAAGAGTAAACTGATCATTGAACTTCTATTCCTAAAGCAAGTTGGAAGGGAAGTGAATTCAGATGGAAGAGTCAAAAGGGATAGATAGTTCTGCTAAGGTATTTCAATTCAGGGATGGATAAGTAATAACTGTAGGAAATGTGTGATGTGCCTGTTACGTAGTTCACTTGCAGCCTTTTCCCATCTCCCTTAGAGAGAGAGACACACACACGTTCTTATTAAATAGATATGCCAGTTAATAAATTTAAAGCTACTAAACTTGGATCACTGGTGTTCCTAAATGAGTGAATACTGCATACAGATGTGGTTGCCTCATCTCAAAAAAGATACATTGGTATTGGAAAAGGTTCAGAAAAGGGCAACAAAAATTATTAGGGGTTTGGAACGGGTCCCATATGAAGAGAGATTAAAAAAACTGGGACTTTTCAGCTTAGAAAGAGGAGACTAAAGGGGATATGACAGGTGCATAAAATCATGACTTGTGTGGAAAAAGTGAATAAGGAAAAGTTATTTATTTACTCCCACAGTATAAGAACTCGGTGTCACAAAATTAAATGAATAGGGTTAAACAAAGTTTTTCTTCACGCAGCTCACTGTCAACCTGTGGAACTCCTTGCAGGAGGATGTTGCGAACACTAGGACTTTAATGGGGCTAAAAAAGAGCTCGATAAATTCGTGGAGGTTAGGTCCTTCAATGGCTATTAGCCAGGATGGGTAGGAATGGTGTCCTTAGCACTGTTTCTCTGGAGATCTGGAGGTAGGTGACAGGAGAGGGATTACATGAGGATTACCTGTTGTGTTCCTTCCCTCTGTGGCATCTGGCATTGGCCACTGTCGGCAGACAGGACACTGAGCTGGATGGACAGTTGGTCTGACCCAATATGGCCATTCCTATGTTCTGCTATGTGACCTAAAGGAGGAACTCTTTTAGTGTTTCAGAACTGTTTACACAATTCTTCAGACTTTACGATGTACATCATGTTTCTTAAGAGTGTGCCATGAGTCCACTTGGGAAAAAACACTAGCAGCCCACACAGCTTTATTTTCCTAAAGCAGGGGTGGGGAAACTCAGGCCCAGCTTGCCTAGATCTAGCCTCTGAGGGTCAGGGCCTCCCCTAGCATTTGGGAGCCCACACCGGCGTTTCGTCCCCGCTGCTGGAGCACACACTATCTACTAGGCTGGGCCCCCTAGGCTTTGTGTGGGAGATCACATAAGTGGCTTTTTTGCTTTTCACTTGTGTATGACCCTTAACTGATTTTTTTCTGTGGGTCAGCAGCCCCCAAAAAAGGTTCCCCACCTCTGACCTAAGGGGTCCATAGTAGGTATGTTAGTTTGTACATATTTACACAATTAAACAATGATAAACAATGAGCCCAGGCTTATCAATTAATCAAGTTAACCCTAATGGTTACACATACACGTCCCTCCCCTTGCTGCCTCTTTATCAGAGGCAGCAAGGCAGGGGGGAGGAGGGAGGAGCTGGTGCCCATGGGGAGTCAGTTTTTAAGCCAGCTCCTTGTGCCTGCTGGCCTCCTCCTCCCGCGCTTCTGCCTCTTTTATTTATATGAGTTGTTTTGACTTGTATAATTGTTTCCTCAGAACATCTAGAGCAGGAACATGTTCAGTGAGCATACAAGTAATAGCAGAAATAAAATGGGCCTCAAAAATATTGAGAAAAGAAATAGAAACCTTGGGTGCAGAGAGCTCTTGCACCTATGTAACAACATTGAAATGTAGTAGTTAGATTTGTGTGTGTGTAACTGGGAGAAGTTTTGGCCTAATGACTGCATTATGCAATGTAACTATACAGACGTGTGATTGCAGATCATGTGAAATAATCCTTAGGGATAATAGTATAATATGTATCAGACTTATCTCACTAAATGTAATACATTTAGCAAAGGTTCTTTCCAGGTTCACCATGTCTGTAAGAAATGAGACATCCTTAAGTTGTGTCTTTTGTTGAGTGATGTACCACAGTTTGTCCAGTCAAAGGCAGCTTGTGATTGATTATTCCTGGGGCCTTCCGCTTTTCCTCTAGCTAAGAAAGCATTTATTGTTTTGCAGGTTTTTGTTGAAATGTGGCTTCACCATTACTCACTGGAAATGTATCAGAAAATGCAGTCCCCTCAGGTCAAGGTAATAAGCCTGTGTGTCATTCTTGGATGTCTTTTGCTTGTTGGCTTCTTATCTTGCGGTGAACCTTTATCACTTCCCATCTTATGGCGGATTTTTAACTGGATGGTTACAAAGGAGCGTTCTTAAAAGCGTACATCAGAGCTTCTAAACCTCAGTGATGAAAAGGTGTTGTGAACAAATGCTTGTGTCATCCAAATTTGCCTTTGTTGCAATAGCTATATAAGTCAACTTTTGGAATGGTATAACAATCAATGTTACTTGTTGTAATTGGAGTAGTAAATACTGGTAAAATCTCAGCATAAAATGCCTTGTTAAAATCCCACACAAAAATATCAACATGGCCCTACAAGAGATTTAAATTTGGTTTCTGGAGCTGACAGTGTTACAGAGGAATTAATGACACTCTTGATGATCCAGTGACATGTTTTTCAAGAGCAAAGATTTTAGCTTAAATCCAATTTCAAGGGGTTTTCATAAACTATCTTTATAGTTTTAATTGGTTAAAGCATATTCTGTGTTTCCTGTCCCAGAAACTGACCTTGTGAAATATATGCTGCATTTCAATGGTGGCCAAAAGTGCTTTCTGTGTGTATGTAACTTTAGGATCTCTTATAAGGTCTGACTTAAATAAGACATTAAATTGATTACAAGCCATTTGTTCTAGCTGTTCTAAAATAAAATTGATGTGCTTAAAGGGGAACCTGATATAGGAAGGATTGTGAATGCTGAGATTGAGAGAATTTGGGAGGGAAAACGTGGGACTAATGATTCTTAGGGGAGAAATGCAAAAGTTACTAAAGGATGTTCATGTGTGAAGGAGCAAAATAATTGCTTGACTGAGAAATTCTGATCATTTCATCAGATTATTAAACAAATATTTTGTTAGGAAAGAATGATGAAGTGTAGTGAGTTTGCATGTTTTTGTTCAAAAATTATTTGATATCAAAGTACAAACTATTCATAGAGATGGTAGGTCTCCACTCAGGAACCCCAGGAGCATGGCTGTGCACTGATGACGCATAGGCTTTGCTTTTAAGTACCTTTGTTCTCTGTCTGCATCGTATTTGTGCATGCAGCTTTATGCTGACGTAAAAAATGCATTGCTTTAAACTTCTCTCCTCTATTCACCCTCTGTAGTTGAGCCACTGTCCACTAATGGTATAGCAGCATTCAGGCAGACAATGGTTTCTTAGTGCTCATACACAGTGTGATTAACGCTGTGGAATGTATGGCTAGAACCTGAAGGGGTTTTACCACATAGGCTCCTACCCGGATGCCTGGATTAGGTTAGGATTGAGGCTGTGTCTGCCTGATGGCTTTCTACTTCTGTCCCTGATTATTTCCCAAGAATCACTAGCTATGGACATGTAGACAGATGACATCCTCCTGCTTTTTTGGTGGGTTGCTGGATAGGAAACAAGGCCACGTAGTGTCCTCATTCAAAAAGATACCTTCCTCCAGACCTTTGAGAGGTATGGCTTTAGAAGGTGTGGAGACAGCATCATCTCTCCAGTAGTGACTATTTAACTGACCAGGGTATTATGTGGAGGAGTTGAAGAAGACTAGTGAAGCTTATCATTCAGATGTGAGCAAGAAACTAGAACTTGCAAAAAATAACATTTCTCTGGTATCGAGAGGAGGTTTTTTAAATGGCTGCTTTTGACTGACAGTCTAGAGCACATCAAAACTTTTTAAAAAGTAAATTGAATAAAGACCGCATATCCTCCCCTATTTCCACGGCCCTTTCTGCATGTATAGAGCAGGGGGATGGTTAGTGCAACAGAAAGTCTTTATACCTGGGTCTCTTAAATCATTGCTGTTTTATCTCTCTCGCTAGAAACACTTCTGTAAAGAGGAGGGAGGGGATAATGTTCCTCAGAACTTGATGGCTCTTTCTCCATCAGAAAGACACAGTGTGCTGGAAGTGCCCTGCTGGGTTCCAGCTGTGTCATTTCCCATTGCCCCTCTGAATTGTCTGAAAAAACAGGCAGATCCTAAGAATAATTCGTGCCATTAAGGATCTCTTACACTTCAGTAATAAAGGGATGGGTGAGGTATGGGGAGGAGCCGTAGAGAGTTTACTTCAAGAGGAATTACCTGTAAGAAGAATTACTTTATTTTGTGATTATCCTGCTTCTAATTGCTCCCAGATGTGGAATAAGCCTGAGGTTGACACTGTTATCATGCTGGGTTTGATTACTGCTCTATTAATTAAATTTGATTCAATTTCATATCCCCTCCCCCACTTTTTGCTGTACTCTCCTTTCCTCTCTCTGTTTTGTAGCAGCTCAATGCGGGGAGCAGGTGTGCAGTATCTGTTTTCCTTTTAGCTTCTGCTTTTGCCATTATTTGATTTATTTTAAGGGGTCAGTATCTCACTGGCTTCTATGGAAAGCCTGTTGCACCTCCACTCACAGGATCTCAGTAACAATTGCATGCGTGGCACCTCTCAGGTATCTAGATCTTGCTTCAGCATATGGGAGGGGAGTTAATTACCATGGCAGAAGATGAGTTCTGCTCTTGGGGAGCTTTCAGTGGTATAACTACCACTCTCTTAGCAGTGTAGAAACAAAGCAATTCTGAAAAACTGAACTGAAAATAGAGGAGAAAGAAACAGATAATCTTAGAGGAGATGAGATGGAGAGTTAATTTAGAAGCCTGATAATACTAATTGAAGTCTCTGTTTACATTTCGTTTTGATTTTTTTTATTTATTCCATACATGTCTATGTGGCTACAGTATCCTCTTCACCACTATATTGGTTAGTCTTAGAAAATGTTTCTGTCCCCAAGAAGGGTCGCAGTTAAGGCTTCGGAAGATCTCTGCAGTAGACCTAGAACTTTAATAGCCCTGTTCTTATTTCAGCATGTCATCTTTACAACAAGCCTGTCTTTTTGTTTTGTTAGGTTCTTTTCCCCCCATGCTTTAATAGCAGAGGCTATTCTCTTTGAGACCTGTTAACTTTCCACAGACTTGTAATTACCATAATTAGTATTTAGCCTTTAAATAGGAGCTTGCATGTTCCATGCTTTGTTTTCCTATCTGGCAATTGCTAATACTGCAATTAATTAGACTCCTAGGGTGCTATCAGCTCTTTCTTTTCCCCCTCCATTTCTCTGGGACACAACAGTCCTCTGATTTACAAGTCCTCTGACTGACAAGGTTCCTAATCAAAAGCTCTTAAGTAAGTTGTCATGGGAGAAGAGGGAAGGTCCACTCATGGACTGATAACGGGGTAAAAAATAGGAAACAAAGGGGAAGAATAAATGGTCAGTTTTCAAAATGGGGAGAGGTAACTAGAGGTGTCCCACAAGGGTCTGTACTGGGACCAGTACTATTCAACATATTCATAAATGATCTGGAGAAGGGGGTAAACAGTGTGATGGCAAAATTTGCATATGATACTAAACTGTTCAAGATGGTTCAGACCAAAGCAGACTGTGAAGAGCTTCAAAAAGATCTCACAAAACTAGAAAATTGGGCAAAAAAATTGCAAATTTTAATATTGATATATGCAAAGTAATGCACATTGGAAAACATTATCCCAGCTATAGATACAAAATGATGGGGACTAAATTAGTTATTACTTCTTAAGAGAGACTTGGAGTCATTTTGGATAGTTCTCTGAAAACATCCACTCAATGTGCAGCGACAGTCGAAAAAGGAAGCAGAATGTTAGGAATCATAAAAGAAGGAATAGAGAATAAGAAGAGAATATCTTATTGCCTCTGCATTAATCGATGGTACGCCCACATCTCACATACTGTGTACAGATGTGGTCGCCTTGTCTCAAAAAAGATATCTTGGCATCGATAAAACTTCAGAAGAGGTCAACCAAAATGATTAGGGGTTTGGAACAGTTTCCAGATGGAGAGATTTAAAATACTGGGACTTTTCATCTTAGAAAAGAGAAGACTAAGGGGGTTATGATAGAGTAGGGATGTTAAATTTTGATTGACTAATCAAAGGGATTTCCATCAACTATTTGATTAGTCGTTAAGGGCTAGCATAGTGTTCCACCTTTGGAATGTACAAGAGTCCCTGTTGAGGTTCTTGTACAAAGAGGATGTGCTGCATGGAGTCTGGGGCCGGCAGGGTACTCAAAGTTCCAGGCTGGCCCCAAGCTCCATGCAGTGCTGCTTCTTTGAAATGTACAAGATCCCCACCTGGAGCTCTTGTACATTTCAAAGTTGGAATGCTTCCTGCACCCTTGCCCCCTCCCACAGAGCTGGAGCTGGGGAGAACCAGCTTTTAAGCCATCTCCCCACAGAACCCTCTCCTCTTTCCCCCTCCCCCTTGCTGCCTCTTTGTGATAGAGGCAGCAAGGGGGGAGAGAATGACTAGTCGACTATCCAATAAGCTTTTGCTTATGAGCTAGTCGATTAGTCACTTGCCTGCCTATGAAAGAGGTCTATTAAAATCATGACTGATGTTGAAAAAGTGAAAAGGAAAGTTATTTGCTTGTTCACATAACATAAGAACTAAGGGGTCACCAAATTAAATTAATAGCTAGTAGGTTTAAAACAAAAGAGAGTTTTCTTCCCTCAGCCCACAGTCAACATGTGGAACTCCTTGCCAGAGGATGTTGTGAAGACCAGGACTTTAACAGAGTTCAAAAAATAACTGGGCAAATTCATGGAGGGCTGGGTCCATCAATGGCTATTAGCCAGGATGGGTGAGAATTGTGTCCCTAGCCTGTCTATCAGTGGCTGGGAATGGGTGACCGGGGTGGGGGGAATCACTTGATTATTCCCTGTTTTGTTCATTCTCTCTGAGGCACTTGACATTGGCCACTGTCGGCAGACAGGTCACTGGGCTAGAAGGACCTTTGGTCTGACCCAGTCTGGCCGTTCTTATGATTCTCTGGCACATAAGCCTCAAACATTGGCTTCCCAATGCTCTGTAGGCTAAGGGATGACTTTATAGTAACCTTCCAAACACTAGTTTGGGACTAAAAGTTTTCAGAAAAATTACTGGGTTTGCTCCATTTCAAAGCATTCTGCATAGTTTAGGTGTTTTCAAGTGGAGAGATCCGACTTCTTTTCATGAACCTAAGATTTCCTCAACATGGAAGCTGTATGGCTCTGTGCATTGCTTGTTAGGTCATTGACACAAGCCTGTTGCTTTTGTGGTAGAGGCAAAGACAAAGTCTGCCCAATCATAGCTCTTTCCCCCTCCCCCACTGCTCCCCGGCCACTGTTAATTGTGAACCCAATAACAACATCCTGTCAATTACTTTCCCAACTTGAGTGAGGGTCAAGGTACCTGTGGAATCGGGCAACTGAGCCCCAGAAGAAGAGGATACTGTGGCTGCAGCTGTTGTGATATGTTGTCATGAACTGTATTTGTGACTTCCATTTTTTTTTCCCACCCCTCCTCCTTTGGATCATTCTCACTGTTTCTTGTTTTTTTTGTTTGTTTTTTTTTTTCTCTTGCTTTTCTCTCTCTCTTTTTCCCTCCTTTTTTGTTTCTGTTGTCTCTTAGCTGGAGGTTCTCCACTACCGACTCAGTATCTCCAGTACACACCACAGTAGTCCTGCCCAATCCGGCTACCAGGCCCTCCACGCATACCAAGTATTACCATCTTTTCATTTTGTTTCTTTTTAAAAATCTTGTTTCATCATATAATCTGCAAAGTGTATTAATTGACACTAGCAGAAAAGGCAGCTGTACAGCCAATGTTTGGTTTGCAAGATGATTCAGAGATTAGTTCCGCTGAAACAAAATTTGGCAAAGCTAGGTGAGAGATGCAGGTGAACACCATGGAAAAGCATGTTAGCTGAATAGCACATATTAAAAGGAGCAACTGGACTCTTCATTTTAAGAGACGCATCTCTCAATAGATTGTAAAGGGAAAAAAATTGGCACTGTGCTAATACCTCCTTGGCCCAACAACTTGCTTTGCTAATGACAGAATCGTGATTGTCATGCACTGCTCCTTTAAATGAATCTTGAAGGGAAGAGGAGATCAGAAATTGCACAGCTGTATCTCTAATGGGAAAGGTAGGTAACATGGAAACAATCATTCTGCACTTCCAGTAGAACAGAGCTGGACAGTGTTAAAGTAATATTGGCAGCCTGAGCTTAATTGCCTAACTTCATGAAGGGGTATGTGGGTTGCCCATCTGCCGATTGAGGACGTACCTGGAACGCCATTCCTGTTGGAGCAGGCACCTGGGTTCATCCTCCCCTATTTCAGCCCTTTTATTCAGTGGTTCCTCATTTGGTGGAGCGCATATTCCATAAAGCCAAGTTAATGTTGGTATGAATTCTCCTTGCCTGTACCATCGAGTTCTCTGCTTTTCACACGAACACTTTTATTACTAATCATCATACTGCTTAAGAAGGAAAATAAGGATTTGCTACCAGGTGCTTGGTTTTATAGCCTTAAATCATCATGCCAAGCCACAGTGGTGTTCTTAAATGTATGTGAAATATGTATCTTTTCCACCTTCCTGGATGGTTGTGTGAACATTCCTGCAAATGGGAGCTGACAGTTAAAGCTTTTCAAAAGAGCAGGGGGAACAGAAGTTACCTTTTAAGATGAAAGAACAATGCTCATGGTGATGCTTATGGTCCATCTTATGAGGAAATTAGCCTGTTAAACAGCTCTTAAGTGTCAGAGGATTTGTTAGTGTGAAAATGCAATTAAACACTGCCACGCAAACAACAGTGGGAAACTCCTATAAAATAATGGAGAATGCTTTCTTGGAGGTAGTTGATGGCCAAGATTTTAAAAAGTGACTGGTGATGTTGGGTGCCCAGATTGAAGTGAAAACCAGACACATTCTAGCTTTTGAAAATTTTGGCCTACGCTCATTGCATCAGAAAGACCCTTTCCAAAAGTTCTTTGTTAGGTATTTTCTTTTTCAGACTTTATATAGACTAACTGATTTACAGCCACTTCTCAACTAGTGTGACGCCTTTTATAGCTTCACCTCCATTGGGGATGGATACTGGCAAGAATACAAATGAAGTCTTCATTAATCCTAGTAATAGGGACTTTACTCCCTTTAGAAAAGGCATTGGTTCAACTGCACTGTTGCAGTAAGAGGCCCTTCACCACCTCCCATTACTCAAGATTTGAGCCTTTTCCCAGAGGGAACCTTGCTATGTAAAAGCGGTCAGGGAATGTTCAGAACTGTTTAAACATGTGAATGCTGGTAGCTTCTTCCTCACCGCCATTGGAATTAGGAGAGGCTCTAAGGTGTTATCACAGCTTCAAGAATTGTTCTGAATTGCTCATAAACACAATTAAAAATGAACGCCTTTTCCAAAAAACAAAACAGCCCGTCCCAAGTAATCAAATTCTGCTGCTTTGTTGTTTTACCTGAATTACCACTTCAGTATAGCATCCAGGAAACTCCTTTCATAGCTGCCGCTAACATCCCAGTGGGACCCTCCATTGCACTTGGTTTTGTTACCATGGTGCTTTTGTTTGGCTATCCTTCCTCTCCCACAACCATCAAGAGCTGTGAGATTTAGGAAAACAAAAATGCTCTACAAATCAGCTCTCAATAGTGGTTTGAGACTAATTTACTGTTTCCAAGGCAGGTTACAACATGAGTATATTTGGTGTGTGCCACTGGGCTCTGTAGTCACACAGCGCGTAGTCAACCTGTGGAACTCCTTGCCTGAGGAGGCTGTGAAGATTAGGACTATAACAGAGTTTAAAGAGAAGCTAGATAATTTCATGGAGGTTAGGTCCATAAAAGGCTATTAGCCAGGGGATAGAAATGGTGTCCCTGGTCTCTGTTTGTCAGAGGATGGAGAAGGATGGCAGGAGACAAATCACTTGATCATTGTCTTCGGTCCACCCCCTCTGGGGAACCTGTTGGCAGACAGGGTACTGGGCTAGATGGACCTTTGGTCTAACCCAGTATGGCCGTTCTCATGTTCTCTGCAGAAGTCGGGAAGGATGCCCCTGATTCCCTTTTTCTCGCCCTTTAGATTTTCCCTAGACCTATATATCCTTCTTCTGGCAGCAATACCAGACTTGCTCCCCTTTGTTTCTTGTGTGAAAAAGATCTTCCTGTCTCCTACACTTCCAGTAACAATACCCCAGCCAAACACTCTTCCAAACTTACCCCTATGTTAAGTGCAACCGAATCATTCAGTGCATGAGCAGCAGAAGCAATATTGCTCTTACCATACCTTTGTGTAGGATTTTTCTTTTTTTAGGAGGAAGGAGAAAACCCACATAAGAAGGAAGGCATAGTAGAGAGTTAGCTGAGAGCATAACAATAGTTCTCTGGTGATACCCACAGCATCTTTAATTTATTTATTAATATTTAGTATTTTTATTTTTTCCTGGGAGGGCATAAGTTAAACTAAAACTTAATGATGTTCTGTTACTACTCTCTAGGGGTTGCCATAACTTGAAGCAAATAGTGATAAAACCCTCTCTCCCGGTCATTACAGTGAATACAAATATTGTTAGTAAGCTATTGAAGGCAGAGTTGTGATGCAAATTGTTCTTTTGGGGAAATAATCTGTTCAAATCAGTGCAGAACTAAACATTTAGGGACACTCCTGATCTGTTTAAATATCTGATATGAAAATACCTTTGTGTTAAGCTCCCTCATAGGGGGTTAACCCGTAAAATTTATCTTTATGCCTATTGCTTTGAATCCAGGAGTCGTTTAAACCCACCGAGGAGCATGTGTTAGTGATAAGACTACTTGTGAAGCATCTACACGCTTTTGCCAACAGCCTGAAACCAGAACCACTCTCGCCCTCAGCCCATTCCCATACAGCCAGCCCGCTGGAGGAATTCAAGAGGTAGGCATACTGTAAAACTGCCTTTTGAGCATGCAGTACACCAATACACACCTTGGCAGTTTTGCCTTTGTTGAGCACTTGAAAGCAAGTTGTTTGCAAGGCTGTCAGAAATTGCATTATTAGGAGGATGAGAGAACCTGTTGTCACATTCCTCATGTGCTTTGGGATTGAGTCCAAATCAGAATAGGGAAGAAGGAAGTAGTTAGCTCCCACTCAAGAATGTTTCCACAGTGGAAAATATTTCTGTTTTTTCAGGAAAGGGAGAGGGGATTAAACTGCTGTACAGGTGCTAGCATTTGTTCTGAGAACAGCGAGAAGTTGAAACCAGTTTAGAAGAGCAGTCAGACTGGTGCAGAATTAATTTCTGTATATTTCTCTGCAAAGGAGACTTGCAATTCAGAATCGGGTAGAGAGAGAGTTGTGTTACTGTAACTACACTGGAGGGAAATTCCATTTAAGAACACAAAGCAGTTGTCTTAGGTCATGGAATTGCAGGTTGTGTGAATCAGGATTAGAACTCTGCAGACTGACTTTCATCTTGAAAGAGACCATGATTTGAGAACACCCATCCAAACTCATTATGTCAGTATTAAACGTTGGCGGTATTACTTTATTATCTATTATTTGTTTATACGTGTTTGTGTCTCAATCTCATTGCAGAGTTGTGATTCCTCGGTTTGTCCAGCAGAAGCTTTATGTCTTCCTGCAGCATTGCTTTGGCCACTGGCCTCTGGATGCCTCTTTCAGAGCTGTATGTACCAGCCTATATTATTGCTGAGTCTGTACAAAAATCGAGTTAGTGTTTAATAAAACATTGAGCTGACCACAGTGATAAAACTGCTATTTTTATAGAATTGTTCCCCATTCCTGATTGGTTTTTTCCCTCAGGAGGAGGGAAATTAAAACATTTATTAAGATAAGAGTTAGAAATGAAGTGTAGCAAGATGTGGAAGGGGGGATTCTGAGATACTGGTGAAATTGAGTGGTGGTTGTTTCTTTCTCTTTCCTTTTATGGAAATGATCTCTAGTTGAGAACCTGTTTTTGTTAATACAAATAGCCTGTATGGATACATTTGTCCTATCTAATAATATGCTCTAATCTTGTAACTAACCAAACCAGAAGGAATGTGGCTTTAATTTCTCTGTCAAGATATGTTTAATATACATTTCTCCTCCTCGGGGAAGGTTGGTTGGTCAGCCAGTTGACCCCCTTAGAAATTTGCCCTGCCCCTCCACCTCTCCAAGAAATCATTCCAGGGACCTTCTACCCTTTTCCCAGGATATACAAACAAGGGAGTCCAAGCAAGCTGTGGCACTGAATGAATATTGGGATTTATAGAAACCATCCTCCAGCCATGCATCAAGAAAAGGGCCAGGTTCCTCCAAGACACAATCATCTTCTTCCACAAACTCTGCAACATTAACAGCCTCCCTCAGAACATTGTCCTTGCCAGCATGGGTGTCACTTCACCCCAGCGTTCTTTGCACTGAGGGCATAGCTGCCTGCTTCAAGTATTTATAAGACAATGGCCAGCCGGCAAGTATGCACCCAAATACATCAGCCAGCTCTTCCATTTCATCCTCACGCATAACAATTTTGCACTCTGTCCAAACCAGCAGAACGGGTCTGGATACTAGGATGGCTCCTCAATAGGCCCTATCTCCTTGAGTCAGTCCCCTTGAAAAATGTCTGGACAAATGCACCATGGCATCAATACAATATCTGGAATATGTTGATAGTATTTTCACCCTTTGGACAGATGTAACTTCAGCAACAACGCCGCTGCCCTGCCCTCCCACCCCCCAGTCTATTAAGGTCTCTGGAATGCTCCCACACTAGCACCAACTTCCTGGACACTGCAATCAGGATAAAGTCCAGGATATACACCTTAACACACTCAAAACCGCCTTACTAAATTACCACACTCCACCGGAGAAGCACATCCCATCATGGAACAGGCTGCCCAAATACCCCGAGAAAACCTGCTTCAGTACAGAAATAAAACCCCTCCAACTACACACCCTGGTTGTCACCTACCATCCCACACTGGCACTGTTGAGGTATCCTCAGAAACTACAACCCATTCTTGATGGAGGCCTGATCTTGGAAGTATGGTTCCCAGATCTGAAGAGCCCTGTATAAACCTGAATACTTGAGTCTTTCTCTCCAACCCAATAGATATTATATCCCTCATCTTGTCTCTCTAATATATTAGGCCCAACACTGCATACACCAGTATTAGTGCATCAGTTTGCTTGGTAAGTGCATGTTCTTTTCTGTGACAGCCGCGTGTGCACGCTTTCCTCTCGTTGTAGAGGTGGAACTGCTTGTTCAGTACAACAAAGCATTTCCTAAAATGTTTTGTTAATGAATTGCTGCTAAACATTTAATTCTCTTCAGCGCTGATGCAAGGGCACATGATCACCAAAAACTTGTTCTTCAGGCCTGAGACTCTTGCAAGAAAGTGTTATCGTCCAAAAGACTTAATAGAACAGACAAGCAAAATCTTTCTTCTTCTGTTGAATTGATATTGTATGTTTTTGTGTTCTTGCCTCAGGTGCTGGAGATGTGGCTAAGTTACTTGCAGCCTTGGAGATATGCTCCAGAGAAACCACTTCTGGGTGCAGAGCCTCAGCCTCGCAGTGTGTCAGAGAAATGGTAAAAATAGGAATATTCCTGAGCAGAATCTGCAGGTCGCTCTAATTCTGACATCAGCATTTATTAACTACACTAGACCTCTGTACTCTGGGTGTCCCCGCTGCGGGAGTGGCAGCATGTAGAGCTAATTCCCCTGAGGCTTTTCTTCACTGCTCCCGTACTGGTGTGGGGTAGTGCCTTGGAGCAGTGGGGAGTGTGAAGCCAACTGTACTCCCGGGAGCAGGGTGGCAGGTAAGTGCCCCATCCCCTCATGTCGAGGCCCCACTGCGTCTTCTCTGGCCCAGCAAAATCTTTAATCTGACATACACTGTTTCCCAGGGTATGCTGGAGTAAAGAGGTTCAAGTGTATCAAGTAAGGAGGTATGCCAGAGCAAGGAGGTTCAAGTTGTACACAAAAATTTCAAAGGCAGAGTTGTAAATGTTGTTCCTTGTAAACATCCAGTTTATGGATTTTGAACTATGGAATTGAGACCAAGCACTCTCTTGTTTTATTGCCAGGTGGGGTCACAGAATAGAAAAGGTTAAGAACTGCTTTCTAGTTTACCCCCATTTGGTTCTTCCTGACATGTTACTCCATATAGCTCACTTCGCACAGCAGGTGCCAGACTGACCTTCCTGCTGAAGAAGAACAAAGATGGCATATCTATCATCCTGACATGAGTAAAAGTGTTTCTTTGGCTTAAAGTTATATTGAGAAGCATAAGCCCTGTTCACTGTTTGTTCTGTGTGGTCTCCTTGGAGTCTTTTTTTTTTTTTTTCCCCCTCTCTCATGTGTTCAACAAAGTCTCTCTAGAAACAATAAGCAGTCCTGTGGCACCTTGAGACTAACAAATCTAATATATAATGAGCTCTATCTAGATTGATCGATAGATATTCAGCAAAATCACTCCACTGTAGGACCAGTGTTAATGTAACTAATTGCATCAGGCTGGATGTGTCCCATTCATAACTTTTGATATGTAAATATGAACATCAAAGGTGGGGGAAATTGTCTTTGTAGCGCATTAACCAGTTAATATCTTTATTCAAGCCCAAGTTGTTAGTGTTGAACTTGTAAATTAATTCCAGTTCAGCAGTCTCCCTCTGTACTTGAGTGATAGAATTCCTTTCTATAATGGCTACTTTTAAATCCATTATTAATGTTCAGGGAGGTTGAAATGTTCTCGAACAGATTTGTGTGTTACCATTTCTGATATCTGACTTGTGTCCATTAATCCTTTGTCGTAGAGACTGTCCAGTTTGGCCACTATACATTGCAGAGGAAGCATTGTTGGTGCTTGCTGTCAGACATCACATTAGAGGATGTGCAGTATGAGCCCTTAGTGTTTTGGGTTATGTGGTTAGCTCTTGTGATGGTGTCGCTTGTAGGTGGACAAAGTTGGCAGTGTGGTTTGTTGCAGAAATAGGTTCTTGGCTGAGTGTTTCTGAGTGAGGTGTATGACTGCTGGTCAGTATTTGCTTACGGTTGGGGGGCTTTCTGTAGGTAAGGATTGGCATGTCTCACAAGGTCTGTGAGAGTGAGGGATTGTTTTCCAGGATTGGCTGTAGATTTTCAATGATGCTCTAGAGGGGTTTAAGTTGGGAGTGGTAGGTGATGACCAGTGATGTTCTATTGTTTTCTTTGTTGAGCCTGTCTTGAGGTAGGTGGCTTCTGGGTACTTGTCTGTTTCTGTCAGTCTGTTTCCTCACTTCCCCAGGTGGGTATTTAAGAATGCCTGATAAAGTTCTTGTAGGTGTTTGTCTTTGTCTGTTTGATTGTATCTTAGGGCTTGGCTGTAGACAGTGTATCATGTGACATGTCCTGGATGGAAGCTAGAGGTATGTAGGTAAGAAGGTAAGATCAGTAGGTTTCCAGTATAGGGTGGTTTGTGTGACCATCCAGTTCCTTCTAGGTGGCTCCAGCATTACAAACTACACTGCTCATTGCATAGTGTGCGGAATCCAAAATCCTGACCCATAAGAACAGCCACGCTGGGTTAGACCTCTGGTGCCTTCTAACGCTGTCTTCTGCCAATACCAGATGTTTCAGAATGAATGATCAGAACAAGCAGTCATTGAGAGATCTATCCTCTTGTCCGCTCCTGGCTTCTGGCAGTCAGCGGCTAGGGATGCCCAGAGAATGGTTTTGTATCCCTGACCATCTATTATAGACCTATCCTCCATATATTTATCCAGCTTTTTTTAACTCTGTTATAGTTTTGACCATTACAACATCCCTCGGCCATGAGTTCTGCAAGTGACTGTGCGTTGACTTTACCAACTAATCTGAGGCACCTTCTCCTTCTCTAAGACCTGTAGTGACACACACCATTTAGCAGTGAGGGTGGGCTTCATGGAGAGTCTGCACTAGTTTCCCTGGTTCATGGATATTTATCTGGGAGGAGGTAAAGTCATTGTTTTTGATAGAAACCACACATGAGACTTCAGCTTGCCTCTGAAGTCCTCCCGTTACACATCAATGCAACTAGATATCTGCCAGCACAATGTCAGAGATTGCTATGGATAAGTAAAAACTCTTGAGTAAGGAGGGACATTCTTTTGTCTTTGTGGGAAATGGAAAGGATGAGATCATTCTGGTTGAGTTCTAAAATATATTCTATGGGATTATTTATTTGGCAGAAGACTGACTATACTTACTCATTTTAATATCTGTATTCATAAAACCACCATCACTTTGGCAGGGCTCCCTTCATTCAAGAGAACCTGCTGCTGTACACCAAGCTATTTGTAAGCTTTCTGAACCGAGCTCTCCGCACGGATTTGGTCAGTGCTAAAAATGCCCTGATGGTATTCCGAGTAGCCAAGGTCTTTGCTCAGCCCAACCTCGCTGAAATGATCCAGAAAGGTACATGAATATCATGTTGCCTCCTTGCAGTTATCTGTCCTGTGGTGACTCTTGCCTCAGAAGCGTGGAGAAATATGAATTGTCTGCTTCGTGTGACATTGAAATTCAGTGATCTGATGTCTCTGTTCCTATTTGCAGTGTTGGTTTAAAACGTATATTCAATTTTTTCTTTTTTCTTTTCTAATTTTCATTTAATCAGTCTCACTGATTCTTATTTGTACTAACTAGTGTGAAAAGAATATTTTCAGTAAACATAAAACTCCTATCTGCCAGCTCTTTATTGTTTGTAGTGATTGGTTATTAACTCAAAAGTAAAACTTTGTAATACCTTCAGGAATGTATATATTTACTCAGACTTCAGCAAGATGGCTAGTTATCAAAAACTTGCACCCCAAGTTCTAGATATCAGTTTAAAGTGTCTTGAAAGGTGCATGTTGAGAGTATTAGGATACTGTGGGCAGGGAGAGGAAAGGTTTGGTGGGGACAGAAGAGTTTGGGCAGCTACAATTTCAGGTGCTGGAACATGCTCAGCTGGACAGGTATTGGGACCATAATATCCTTTCCACCAGCCATGCAGGACCCAGAAGTACTCTGTCTATAGACTTTTAGAGGCATTATAATAATGAAAGCACTTTATTCTTTACAAGTGAAAAACTTGAATGTATAACTAGGGTTCTGCCGTCTCTCCTCCCACCAAATAATCTAGCAGCCTTGTTACAATGAGTAGTTAAAAACCTGTATTGCTAGAACTCCAGATCAGAAGGAAGGTAACCTAGTCTTCTCCACCCCACATTATCTTACCCCAATTCTAGGGGAGCAGTTATTCCTGGAGCCGGAACTTGTTATCCCTCACCGTCAACACCGAATTTTTATGAGCCCCAATCTTGGTGGGAGCTTCCTGTCATCATGGCCTCCAGCAATCACAGATGCCTCATTTAAGGTGAAGAGTCATGTTTACTGCCTGGAAGGACAGGACTCCCAGTACAAGCAGATGTTTGGTCTAGAAGTCAGGAATTTGGTAAGAAATTATCTTGCTTACTTGCTCCACATAAGCCCTTTATTGCTGATGTGAAGAAAATGAATCCACAGTGAATATCTGCTCTGTCACATGAGAGGGGAGAAATTGTATCTGTTTAAAAGTAGAGAGTAAATCAAGAGGAGTTGTTGGTTGTAGGGTCGGATTGGAAAGCCCAGGACAAGTATTAAAATAGAAATGTGCAGATTGCTTTCCAGCCTTGAGGAGTGAGGTAGACTAGGCATACTGCTTTGGAGCAATCTGCTATGGCCATGTACTTGTTTCATCTCTCAGCAGTGGTTGTGTCTTTCTGATTAATGGTGTTAACAATCAATAGCCAGCAGCAAGGCAATCACCAATGGTTTAGCAGAGAGAGAGAGAGAGACTCTCCCTAAGCACCAGGCTAATAATCTGAAGGAAGATGCATCTCAAAGGATGCAGAGGGACACTCCCATTCCCCTCTGTACTTCAGCTGCTATAACTTCCTTTACTCTGTTGGAGATGGGGTGCATGACTGCTACCAGCACAAGTCCATTTTCAGCTAATTGAGTTAATGTACTGATTCTGTTCTGACCATCGGACCTGTGTGCACATGCTGGTGCGTGCTTATTGATTTGTGTCCTTTATTCTGTTGCTTTATTTAGTCACCCTCCCATTTTTTGTTTTTCAGGTATTGAGGCTGGCCCAGTTAATAGGCCAAGCCCAGCAAACAGCCAAATCCATATCGGACCACTCTGCAGAGACCATGGCTAGTCAGTCTTTCCTATCCTGGTTTAGGTTTGTCCCTTCTGACATGAATGGTTGCTATACAGGCAATGACCTAGATGAAATTGGGCAAGACAGCATCAAGAAAACAGATGAATATTTGGAGAAGGCACAGGAGTACTTATGCCAGATATTTCGGGTATGTAACTTCCTTCTAGGTGCTGTCACTAGGAAGTAGCATGAATGGAGGAATCCCGACTCCCAATCTACTTCCAGATTTCTCACTTCCTTGCAGTATGATCATTATCAAGTCACTTAGGGCAAAATTTTCAAAAATGGCCACTTATTCAAAAATGGCCATCTTGAGACACTTTCAGGATTTTTTTTTCCAAGGTGCTGAGTGCTTATAAACAGCTTGATTATTGCTAGAATTGTGGGTGCTTTGCACTAGTGAATGCCAAGGCCAAGCTATCTTACTCTAGGTACTTTGCTATAAGTGACCACTTTAAAAATCGCATATTTTTCCTGCCTACCAAGGGGCATTTTATGGCTGAGTGTTTTTAAAACACTTTAGCATCTTACATTAGAAGGTTTCATAGAAATGCAAAAGGGTGTGCACAAGGCGATAAAGCTAATAGGAGATACTAGAAAGAGGCTGCCTTTTTCATTAACCTAAAAGGAAGCAGAGAGACTTTACATAAGTTCTCTTATAGACTCATAGACTTTAAGGTCAGAAAGGCCATTTTGATCATCTAGTCCAACCCCCTGCACAATACAGGCCACAGAATCTCACCCACCCACTGCTAGAATAATCTTCTCACCTATATCTCAGATATTGAAGTCCTTGAAACGATGGTTCAAAGACCCCAAGATGCAGAGAATCTTCCCGCTAGTGACCCGTGTCCCGTGCTACAGAGGAAGGCAAAAAACCTCCATGGCCTCTGCCAATCTACCCTGGAGGAAAATTCCTTCCCGACCCCAGATATGGCAATCAGCTGAACCCTGAGCATGTGCGCAAGACTCATCAACCAGACACCCAGAAAAAAGTTCTCTATAATAACTCCTATCTTCCCACCCTTGGCCTATTTACCACTGATAGTGAAAGGTCAATTAATTGCCAAGATCAAGTTACCTCATCAAACCATCCCCTTCTTAAACCCATCTAGCTTTATCTTGAAGCCAGATAGGTCTTTTGCCCCCACGACTTCCCTTGGAAGGCTGTTCCAGAACTTTACTCCTCTGATGGTTAGAAACCTTCATCTAATCTCAAGTTTAAACTTCCTACTAGCCAGCTTATATCCATTTGTTCTTGTGTCCACATTGGTATTGAGCTTAAATAATTCCTCTCCCTCCCTGGTATTTATCCCTCTAATATATTTAAAGAGCAATCATATCTCCTCATAGCCTTCTTTTGGTTAAGGTAAACAAGCCAAGCTCCTTCATAAGACAGGTTTTCCATTCCTCGGATCATCCTAGTGGCCCTTCTTTGTACCTGTTCCAGTTTGAATTCATCCTTCTTAAACATGAGAGACCAGAACTGCACACAGTATTCCAACTGGGGTCTCACCAATGCCTTGTATAACGACACTAACACCTCCTTATCCCTACTGGAAATACCTCGCCTAATACATCCCAAGATCATATTAGCCTTTTTCATGGCCATGTCACAATAGCGGCTCATAGTCATCCTGTGATCAACCAGGACTCAGAGGTCCTTCTCTTTCGTTACTGCCAACGGATGTATCCCCAGATTATAATTAAAATTTTTGTTATTAATCCCTAAATGCATAACCTTACACTTCTCACTATTAAATTGCATCCTATTACTGTTACTCTAATTTACAAGATCATCCAGATCTTCCTGTGTGATATCCCTATCTTTTTCTAAATTGGCAGTACCTCCCAACTTTGTGTCATCTGCAAACTTTATTAGCACACTCCCACTTTTAGTGTCGAGGACAGTAATAAAAAGATTAAATAATAATAGTCCCAGAACTGATTCCTGAGGAACTCCGCTAGTAACCTCTCTCCAGCCTGACAGTTCACCTTTCAGTATGACTCGTTGTAGTCTCCCCTTTAACCAGTTCCTTATCCACCTCTCAATTTTCATATTAATCCCTATCTGTTCCAATTTAACCAATTAACCAATCAAATGCCTTACGGAAAAGGAGGTAGATTAGATCCACTGCATTTCCTTTATCTAAAAAATCTGTTACTTTCTCAAAGAAGATCAGGTTGGTTTGGCACGATCTACTTTTTGTAAAACCATGTTGTAATTTGTCCCAATTGCCATTAACCTCAATGTCCCTAACTACTTTCTCCTTCAAAATTTTTTCCAAGACCTTGCATACTACAGATGTCAAACTAACAGGCCTGTAGTTACCTGGGTCACTTTTTTTTTCCTTTCTTAAAAATAGGAACTATATTAGCAATTCTCCAGTCAAATGGTACAACCCCTGAGTTTAGAGATTCATTAAAAATTTTTGCTAATGGACTTGCAATTTCATGTGCCAGTTCCTTTACTATTCTTGGATGAAGATTATCTGGGCCCCCTGATTTACTCCCATTAAGATGTTCGAGTTTGGCAATATCTATCTCCACATCCTTATTCCCATTTGTTATGTTGCCATTATCCCTAATCTCTTCATTAGCCTAATTAAATACTGAAGCAAAGTATTTGTTTAGATATTGGTCCATGCCTAGATTATCCTTAACCTCCACTCCATCCTCAGTGATTAGCAGTCCCACTTCCTCTTTTTGTTTTCTTCCTATTTATATGGCTATAAAACCTTTTACTATTGGTTTTAAATCCCTTTGCAAGGTCTAACTCTACATGACTTTTAGCCTTTCACTTTGTCCCTACATGCTTGATCTTCAATAAGGTAGCTTTCTTTGCTGATCCCTCCCATCTTCCACTCCTTATATGCTTTCTGCTTTTTCTTAATCACCTCCCTGAGATGCTTGCTCATCCAACTTGGTCTAAAACACCTACCTATATATTTTTTCTTCTTTCTTGGGATACAGGCTTCTAATACCTTCTGCAACTTTAACTTAAAATAATCCCAGGCCTCCTCCACTTTTAGATCCATAAATTCTTTAGTCCAATCCACTTCCCTAGCTAATTTCCTTAATTTATTAAAATTAGCCCCTTTGAAATTAAAAACCCTAGTCTCAGATTTATTTTTGTTTATCCTTCCTTTTAGTTTGAACTGAATTAGCTCATGATTGGTCGAGCCGAGGTTGTCCCCTACAGCCATTTCTTCTATGAGGTCCTCGCTATTCACCAAAACCAAATCTAAAATGGCTTCCCCCCTTGTTGGTTCAACAACTACTTGATGAAGAAATTCATCAGCTATCACATCTAGGAAAATCTGAGCCCTATTATTATTACCAATATTTGTTCTCCAGTCTATATCTGGAAAGTTGAAGACTCCCATGATTACACAGTTTCCATTAGTATTTACTACTTTAAAAACATTAAAGAGGTCTCTATCCATATCCAGATTAGATCCTGGTGGTCTATAGCACACCCCAAGCCTCTATCACAGGGGAGGATCTAATAGTTTTCTTCCCCAATGTGATTTTTGCCCAGACACTCTGTCTTCTCCATTCCTTCACTTTTTAATTCTTTGCAGTCTACCTCATCATTGATATACAATGCTACTCACCACCTTTACCTTTATTTCTGTCTTTCCTAAACAGCACATACCCTTCAATACCTGTACTCCAGTCATGCCTAGTATTCCACCATGTTTCTGTTATTCCTGTAATATCTGGTTTCACTTCCAGGACCAGTAGCTCTAGTTCCTCCTTTTTGTTACCTAAGCTCCTCGCATTGGTGTACAAACATCTTCATTTTTGCTGTTTCACCTCACTCACATTCTTTACCCCATTTGGCATGGACATTGTACCTCCAATATGACCTATTAGACTAGTATCCACTCTGCCCTCCCTCCTTATGTTCAATCTCCTACCCCCGGCTATATCCTTTCTTACTTCATTTTCCTCCCTCTCAATGCTAAAATCCAGCATAGAGATTACCTGGACATCTCCCAACTGTCTCCCCCAAATTCCTAGTTTAAAGCTCTCTTAATCAGTTGATCCAGCCTCCATCCTAGAAGTCTGTTTCCTTCCCTACTTAGGTGAAGTCCATCCCAAGAGAACAGTCCTCTGTCTGTGAATGCCTCCTAGTGGCCATACATCCCAAAGCCCTCCTTATAGCACCACTGCCTGAGCCACCTATTGAGCATCATAATCCTGTCACATCTTTGTTGCCCTTCTCTAGGAACAGGCAGAATCCCACTGAAGATCACCTGAGCCTTGATTTCCTTAAGCATCCTCCCCAACCTAGCATAGTCTCCCTTGATTCGTTCCAGCGAGAATCTAGCCGTATCATTTGTTCCTACATGAAGGATGATCAATGGATTCTTTCCCACTCCCTTTAGGATCCTCTTCAACCTTAGTTCGACATCCCGTATCTTAGCACCTGGCAGACAGCACACCCTTCTATTCTCTGGATCAGCTCTGGTTCCAGGCCTGCCTATTTTTCTCAATAAGGAGTCCCCAATCACGTAGACCTGCCTTTTCCTGGTGACAGTGCGATTCTCTGGTCTATCCCTTGTTTCCTCTGGCTGCAAGTCCTTTCCATTCCTATCTTCTCTTGTTAACTTCAACCCATCCTGTATCCTCCTGGTGCTCATCATTGGTGTTTTCCCATTCGACTCCTCCCCTTTATGTATGGGACTAGCCACTCTTCTCTTCTTCCTTGCCTTTCCACCTTCAGTGGCCACTGGCTGTATCCCTTCTCCAGTCTCCAACTCCGCATACCTGTTCTTGAGCTCTATTTCTCTTTCACTGGCCCATCTTTTCCTCTGCCTGGTTCTCATAGTCACATGCTTCTACTGTCCATTTTCTTCGCCCAGCCGTCCCTCCTCAGAGGCCTTTGATCCTGCTTCAGTCTGCATGTCTAAGCTTTCCCCTTCAGTCACCTCATGCCTTTGCTCCATCATCTGCTCAAACCCCCTTCTAAACTCGATCAGAGTTTCCACCTGCATCTCCAATCCTCGGATGTTTTCTTCCATCAGTTCTATTAGGCGGCATTTCATACAAACAAAACTCTTTTCAGGTACCCCCTCCAGAATCATATACATACCACAGCTGCCACATCCACTCACTCTCATTGTGTCCGCCACTGCTTGGGTTATGGCCACTGCTGTCTCTGTGTTAATCAGCCTTCTCACCTAAATCCTGTTAGTCCAGCAAACACACACACACAAAAAATCCCCAAAACACCCCCTATGGCAAAAACAAACCCTAAACGAGTCCTACAGTCCAAACTCCCACTCAAACTCCCCTGTTGACCGCTCTGTTTGCTGGATCCTGCGCCGCTGCTGCTGTCTGTGCCGCTGCCTGACTGGAAGGCTACCTTTATAGGACCTCTAATCAGTGAAGGCCCACCCCCTAATCAGAGCTCAGCTTCTTTCCCAGCACACTGCCCCTACAAGCCTCTACACATACAAACAATACAAATACAAAACCAAATACAAACTTCTCCTCCAACAGAACTCCCACTCAAACTCCTCTGTTTACAGCTCTGTCTGCATATAGCAAGAGAGAAAATAGAACTTAGTAACAGCTGGGAGAAACCAGGATGCACTGAGCAAACAATTCTTCTGTCTGCCAGGGCTTGCCATCTAAGTAGTTAGTCACTTTTTAAATTTGTATTGTAGTCTGGTAAATGGATTGTTTTCAGTTCCTGTTCTGTTGCCAGTCACTGGCTTTGTGGTTGTCAGGAGCTGGTGAATAGGGAAATAGAACAGAAAAAGGTGGTTAAACCGAGTAATTATGAAGAAATTGATCTTGTTGACTAGCTGAATGAAGCCCAGCTGACCCAGCTGATGATGAACTGTGGAACAGCTCAGGATGAGAATGGAAAGAAGCAACTTCCAGACTGCGTTGAGAGTGAGACAGGACTAATTCTTACGCCTCTTGGCAGGTATCAGGTAAGAGAGAAACCTTCCAGCCCAGTAGTTCTAGAGCATCTGTTTAAGAAAGCAGCCTATGCCTCTACAGCAGAATAAATAGCTTGTCAGAGATGAGAGGAGAGAGACCAGTATCAATGCATTTCAGATCTGAGCTATAAAGTACTAGAATATTTACCCAGTGTTACTTGGGTCCTTAATTAATTTCCATTTTTTGCAAAATAAAATGGAATGTCCAGGCTTCATTTGAACCGTTGCTTTGGGGTGGGGCTGGGATGAGGGGTTCGGTTTTCAGGCTGCCCCAGGAAGAGAGGAGTATCCCAGCTTGCTCTAACCACCGCAGCTTGGGGCCAGGTGAGAAGTGCTTCTTCGTAGCTGCAGCAAGTACAGCTGAGGGAGGGATCCATGTTCCCCGACTGGGGTAGGTCCAGATTAGGCTAGGTGGGGGCCAGGGAAGGGACCACCTATCCCCTAGCAGCAGCAGCTCTAGGTTGGGTGTCATGGCTGGCCCCCCTCCCAGACCCGCTAGCACGGAGCTGCCGCAGCTGGGGGGAAGGCACTCTGCATACCCAGCCTGAGCCTGCCCTGAGCCCTCTTTCAACATTAGTCATATCCGTTTGGAGGACTGTACTTGATTTGGTGATTCTGTCTCTTTTCCTTTTGGTTTTGAGAGGAAATCCCCTCTTGTCCTGGAACAACCAAACCTGACCGTGTTGAAGTTATGATAAGAGGAAGCTGCCTACTGAATTTGGTGGTCCTAGCTCTTACCATTGAGGAGGAGTTCTTGGACAGACCGACAGTTCTCTCTCATATATCGTTAATGTGATTTTCTTTCTTGTTCGTAGATCATAAATGGCTTGCGCAGGTTTGAGATAGAGTACCAGGGAGATACTGAGCTCCAGCCCATTAGAAGTTATGAAAATGCCACTCTAGTGCGACTGTTCTTCCAGTTATCCTCAGCAATTAATCAAAGAGTAAGTCCAGTGAGACGTCGCTTTCTCTTTTCAGTTGCGTATTCCTATTCTCCCTCTGACTCTGTACAGCCTACACACTTGCTTTATACTCTCACCGTTAATGTGACGTCTACATGAGTTTGCAGATACTCCATAGGGCTCTCTTAACCTGGAATCACTTTTTTTTCTCCTATTGCTCAAGAGTCACAGCAAATGTCACAACATTCTCTTGAAATCAGAAATGGTCAGTACACTGAAATGTATTGTTCATGGTAGATGAGGTAGAAGGAATATCCTTCTCAGAATCACATTAGCACATGCAACCATAATGAAAAAACACTCTTTTCCTAGATGTCAAAATAAGCAGGAAAAGGGTTAATCACTTTTATTCCTTCCTCCTGCCTCTTACTCCTTTAAGATCTGCCTTGCAATGTGCTGGTTAGTCCTCTCTCCACTGTGTCATGACATAAGATTTGCGCACGACTTCTGTTGTTATTCCAGATTTCCTTCTCTTGGTTTAGTGTTTTGTACCACTAATAGTAAATGAGCAGAATTACTACAATACACGTGTATCTTTTTGTTGGAACAATTTTATATTTTGAAATACATATGTGCGCTGAGTTAATTGCTATAATCCTCTTTCCTATTTCCTTAATAGACACCAAAATACAAAAAATTTTCCAGTGTGAACTTAAAAAATAAATTATGGATTTTGCTTACATTTTTCTTGTTCTGTTACTGACTTTAAGTTTTTCTTACCTTAGTTTGCTGATCAAATGGAGATTCTCTGCTCTAGGGAAGACTTTATTGGCAGATTGTGTCGCTATCATCTTACCAACCCATTCCCTGCAGAGAGGAACAGACATAGCCCAGTACTGAAACAAAGATCAAGACGTTCTCCGCAACCAAGGATCAGTCTGAGATTTCTGGCTAGCTACAGGACTCTTCTTTCCTTGTGTATGATATACTTCTTTGCATCCTGGTTTTGTGTTGGACCACTGGCTTGCACATTCATAATTCTTCTTGGGTATCTACTTTATGCAGTAGTAATGACTTTCTTCACTGAAAGGTGGAAACCTCATCAACACTAATTGTTGCCCTTCAGTGTACACTGTAAAACACCTTTACAGGATAAAAGTACAGTGCTTAGTAATTAAAAGGTTTCAGCAAAAGGATCACTTTTGGGTTTGTGGTTGTAGAAGACACTGTAATCTATGTAAATTCAGTTTTGATAAACCCTTTTCTATACAGAGTATTGAATATGCAGGATGAGACATTGCTTGTGGTTCTGGGAACAAGCTCCAACAGTTGTGGAGCTAAATCGGACAGCTCAAAGCAGTATGGGAAAAATACACATACAAACAGCCCTAGATTTGACACTATATCCATACTGCAGCTTTTTTACTTATCCCACTTCATTTGAGCTGCTTTCTGCAGGTTTTCTATCATGTTGCTGTGGGGAGGGGTTTTCAGTCTGACAAAGACAATAGTAGTCACAATTCATGAGTTCTGGACAGAAAGCTGAATCCCAAGAAAGCAATAGAACAAACATGACATGATTAGCAGAAGCAAGTTTTTGGCTTAAGTTACACAACAGAAAACTGAAGGAAATAGAGCAGGGCTCGACAAATAATACAATCTACTTGCCCATGGTGAGTAGATTGTAACCCGGAAGAGCCAGGTTTGGGCGATCTGTGCATGCGCAGATCGCCGGACAGAGTGGCTGCTGAGCAGGGGTCGCCGCGGTTCAGCAAGCCCTGGAAATAGGTAATAATGGTTTGGCTCAGAAATGAGAGAGGGAAGTTGCATCTTGTTGCCAGGTACATATACTTGCTTTGATTTGAAAAAAAAATGCATTATAAATATTTCAGAATACAAGGAAAGAAGGATGTGACAGCTAGAATCCCATAGCCTAGCCCAGGATGTAACTCTGAATTCCCTTTTCTGAACCAATACCTACTTGTTTTTTTCACTGTCCCTGTCTATTAAAAATGAGTAACTCTGGATATTGATTCTTTTAGCATTTAACGTCACCATGAATCATGTGTTAAAGGGGAGAATTCAGCATTCATCTAAACTAAAATTCTAGTTCTCTGGATATTCCCAGATGCTATTTATCCAGCATTCCCACTGTGATGGCAGTTAGCATCTAGTGGGAATAAATCAATCACTTCACACCAGTAGTATAAAACTATCAGAGAAACTGTACCTTCCATGGTATTGAGACTCACTCAGTTGTAGCAGGAAAATTTATCTTTTAACATTTCCTCCAGAACTTGAGCTCTGACTAGATGTTTGTGTACCAACTATAAAATGGGATCCTTCTCTGCCCTCACTGCCCCTTTCACAAATGTGCTACCTCCCAGCAATAAACTATTTAAGAACTAACCAAAGTAAATTGAGATTCTTTCGTTTAACCTGCTCATACGCTGCTGTCAAATGTATTGTGGCATTTGTGGTGTAAAGGACTAAATATACCTTTGAGTAGAGAGATGAGAGGTACTATATGATTTACATCATGTGGAGTAAGTGTGTTCATTTTTTTTCTTACCTGTGTGTATGCATTTAATAGACACGTGTTTGGAAAACAGCTAACATTTGGCTCTTAACTGGGAGTTTTCTTTTACATTAGAATTTGTAACTCTTTGGCAGCACCCAAACTATTTTTCCATGTTTCCTGATAACTGCTTGTACAGTTTGTTTACCAAATCCAGAGAAACTTTCATCCATGTTCATTCAATTTTTTTCTTTTTGGTACAAGATTTTCCTTTGGATCAGCATGTGTCAATTAAAGTACTTGCTTGACTTATATGTAAAGCAAAGTCTTCTGGTATGTTTTGTATTGCACCTTCTTTTTGAGTAGAGCTGTGTTGCAGTGTGTGTGTGAAATAGTGAGTACTGTGGTATGCATTTATTTTTAGTAAGATTTTGTCAGTTTCTTTTTAGTACTGCAAGTTGTTCTGGTAGATGGCATAAAGGAAGTGAGTTCAGGCTAGGGGTATAAAATCCCATTTAATCAGTTAACCTGTTATACATAAATGTGTAAGTATATCAGAAACAGGAAGCTTACTAACAATCCAGTGGAACCCCCAGACGGTCGAGATGCAAAAGAAGCACTGAAAGATAAGAGAAACTAAATGAATTCTTTGCTTTGGTCTTCACAGCTGAGGCTATTAGGGAGATTCCCAAACCTGAGCCATTCATTTTAGGTGACCAATCTGAGGAATTGTCCCAGATTCAGGTGTCATTAGAGGAGCTTTTGGAACAAATGATAAGCTTAACACTAACAAGTCACCGGGACCAGCTGGCATTCACCCAAGAATTCTGAAAACTCAAATGTGAAATTGCAACACTATTAACTGGTTCATAACCTATCCTTTAAATCATCTTCTGTACCTAATGATTGGAAGATGGCTAATATGACACCAATACTTAAAAAAGGCTCTAGAGGTGATCCTGGCAATTACAAACTGGTAAGTCTAATGTCAGTACTGGGCAAATTAGTTAAAACAAGTAATTAAAACTAGTAAAGAATAAAATTGTCAGACACAAATAAACATAATTTGCTGGGGAAAAGTCAACATGGGCTCTGTGAAGGGAAATCATGCCTTACTAATCTACCAGAGTTCTTTGGGGGGGGAGGGTGTCAACAAACGTGGACAACGTGGATCTACTAAATATAAGTGTACTTAGATTTCCAAAAAGCCTCTGACAAGATCCCTCACCAATGGCTCTTAAGTAAAGATAAGAGGGATGGTCCTTTCATAGGTTAAAATAACTGGTTAAGACAGGAAACGAAGGATAGGAATAAATGGTAAGTTTTCAGAATGGAGAGAAGTAACTAGTGGTGTTCCCCAAGGGTCCATGCGGGGACCAATCCTCTTCAACCTATTTATAAATGATCTGGAGAAAGGGGTAAACAGTGAGGTGACAACATTTGCAAACAATACTAAACTGCTCAAGACAGTTAATACCAAAGCAGACTGTGAAGAGCTTCAAAAAGATTTCACAAAACTGAGCAACAAAATGGCAAATGAAATTTAATGTTGACAAATGTATAATGCCTAATGGAAAAAATCCCCGCTATGCATCCAATATGATGGGGACTAATTTAGCTATAGCTACTTGAGTGAGACCTTGGTGTCGCTGTGGATAGTTCTCTGAAAACATCCACTTAATGTGCAGCAGCAGTCAAAAAACCATTAAAAAAGGAATAGAGAATAAGACAGAGAAGATCTTTGTGCCTCTGTATAAAATCATGGTATGCCCACATCTTGACTACTACGTAAAGATGTGGTCACCTCAATTCAAAAAAAGGTATCTTGGCATTGGAAAAGGTTCAGAAAAGAGCAACAAAGATGATTAGAGGGTTTGGAATGGGTCCTATATAAAAAGAGTTTAAGACACTGGGGCTTTGTCTACATTGGCACGATCTTGTGCAAAAGCAGCTGCTTTTGCACAAAAACTTGCTGCCTGTCTACACTGGCCACGAGTTCTTGCTCAAGTACACTGACTTGCGCAAGTTCTAATGTATGAAATCAGGGCTTCTTGTGTAAGAACTCTAATGCTCCCGCTCAGGAATAAGTTCTCTTGAGCAACTGTTCTTGTGCAAGAGGACAGGCAACATGAATTTCTTGTGTAAGGAAGCCCTATGGTTAAAATGGCCATCAGAGCTTTCTTGTGCAAGAGAGCATTTACACTGGCATGGATGCTCTTGTGCAAAAGCACATCTCTTGTGCAAATGCACATGCCAGTGTAGACGCTCTTTTCTGGAAGAATTTTTGCACAAGAACTCTTCCGCAAAAGAGTTCTTGCGCAAGATAATGCCACTGTAGACATAGCCTGGGACTTTTCAGCTTAAAAAAGAGACTAAGGGTAGATATGATTGAGGTCTATTAAATATTACTAGTATGGAAAAAGTGAATAAGGAAAAGTTATTTACTTGTTTCCATAACATAAGAACTATGGGTTACCAATGAAATTAATAGGCAGCAGGTTTAAAACAAACAAAAGGAACTTTCTTGTCACTCAGCGCACAGTAACCTGTGGAACTCCTTGCCAGAGGATGTGGTAAAGGCTAGGACTTTATCAGGGTTCAAAAACAAGCTAGATAAATTCATGGAAGTTAGGTCCATAATTGGCTATTACCCGGGATGGGTAGGAATGGTGTCCCTAGACTCTGTCAGAGGCTGGGAATGGGTGACGGGAGAGGGATTGCTTGATGATTCCCTGTTCTGTTCCCTTTGTCTGGGGCACTTGGCATTGGCCATTGGTGGCAGGCAGGACACTGGGCTAGATGGACCTTTGGTTTGAGCCAGTACGGCCATTCTTATGTTCAAACCATTTATGCAGGATCTTGCAGGTTGACAGCTAGCTGGGCTAGTGTGACCTCCCCCCCCCCCCCCCCCCGCTTGCCGCAGTCTGCTCCCAGATGTCCATTAACCAGTTCCCAGTGAGAATCACCCTCAGTAAGCCTCACCCAGTAAAGATGATACTTATCAGGTAATTAGCTAACTGGTTACTTTTTCACATCCCTGATTCAGGCCTGAGTTAAAAATCTGTTTCATTCTGGTAAACAACTTTAGGTAGAGATTTATCATTTAACTTTTATAAAGCATCTTGCCTACCATGGGGCCTATATAAATAACACTTATCCATTGTCACATGATAGTTGGCTTCTATACCGGGCTAGCTATTATGTTAGTCCAAGTTGCCAAAATATTATTTGAATGGGAGAAAGCTGGTTCACATAGCTTTGTGTAATCACTGTTCTTACTGCTGAGCATAAAATTAATCAATGCAACTTTGAAAGTGGTATGGAAGAGATGAAGCTGAAGGGCAAAAGCAGAATAAGAAATGTAGACTTGCATCGTAAACTTATCTGCAAAAGCCTTTAGGATATCTAGATTTTTCCCCTAGCTTATCCTCTCATATAGTCTGGACTACACTAGTCCTTTAGGTCAGACTTAGCCTCATTAGGATGATTTTTCTAAACAATTAGTCCACAACACCAAGCCTGTTCCATTGACATTAAGGACCATTAAAATCTGTTTTGGTACTCTTGCTTTTCACAAGGAGTTACATGCCAAGTTGACACAGGGCATGGCATGATGGAAAGAGGCTACACCAGGAACACCCAGCAGTGCTGTATAAAAACAAAGGAGCTCAGGGCAGGCATCCCAGAAAACAAGAGGCAAATGGATGGTCTGAGTCATCACTGGAAACATGCAGCTTCTATGAGCAGCTTCATGGGATTCTTGGTGGGGTGCGGAGGGGAGTCGAGGGCAGGAGAGAGAACCTGACCAGTTTCCCAAGCCATGATGGGACTTTTTTTTTCCTTGCCAAGCCTGGGCTCACAGGCAAACACACTTAATGCAACAGGCACCTTGTTAAGTGCAATGCACATGACACTTGTGTCTCTGGTCATTCACAAAACTGTTTTTCAAAGCCTCTCTGATTTCCAGTGCCACTTGCTGTGGTCTCCTTGTCCAGGTGTCTGGCTGCTCATCATTAGTATCTAAGCACGGTGCCTTGGCCACCCACCCTGGCATAAAACTCCCCCTTATTTTCACAGATATTATAGAGCACACAGCTAGCTGCCACAATGGGAATGTTGCTTCACTGAGATGTGACCTAATCTATAAACTGCAAAAACTTCCCTTTAAGTATCCAGAAGTACTTTCTACCACCATTCTGCACTTATTCAGCTTGTAATTAATCTGCTCCTTGTGCAGTCTAGGCTGCCTGTGGTCTATGTTCCCTAAGCCATGAGAGCAAGGTAGGCTGGGTCTCCAAGGATTACTATTGGCATTTCAGCATCTCCAGTGGTAACTTTCCGGTTTGGGAAGTAAATTCTATCTTGCAGCTTTCTGAAGAGAGAGGAGTTCCTAAAGATGCACGCAACATGAATCTTTCCTAAGCATTCCATGTAGATTCTGGTGAAACAGCCTTTGTGATCCACCAGTGCTTGCAACAACATTGACAAGTTCCCTGTGCGGTTATGTACTTTGGCAAGGTAGTTGGGTGCCAAGATGGGGATGTGTGTTCCATCTGTTGCCCCACCACAATTAGTGAATCCTATCACAGCAAAGCCATCCACTATGTTCTGCACGTTTCTCAGTCATCATTCTTCGAAGGAGAAATGTATTGATTGCCCTGGGTACTTGGATCACAACAGTCCCCCTTGCAGATTTACCCATTCCAAATTGCCAACTTCCAGTAGCTGTCTAATGTTGCAAATTTCCACAGCATTATTGCCACTCGTTTCTCCGCTCTCAGAACGGATCTTATTCTAATATTGCTGCACTTCAGAACAGGGAAAGCAATTTGCAGAGTTCCACAAAAAAGGCCTTACGCATGCGAAAGTTTGGTAACCCATTGCAGCTCATTGTCCCATTGCACATATAACTATGCGCTTGCACCAGTCTGTGCTTGTCCCAAAGCCCCAGAACCAGTGCCAATAGGAACAAAATGCTAGTGGCATTTGCTAGTCGCACAGTTCAAGTGCTTTACAGAAAGTCATGTTCATGGCCTCCCAAGATTCTTCCTCATTCCAGCAGGCCCTGGATACGCTGAAGGCATGAGATGGTTAATAGGATTGCCATAACACTTTGCTGCTGAGTGGGTTCTATGCTTACCTTACTATGGCATCTGCACAGGTAACCAGGGGAAAAAAGGCATGAAAACACTGCCATTGCTTTCAAGCAGGGAGGAAGGGAGGAGATGAGTGCTTTATGGGATGTTGATGACATGTACCCAGAACCATCCACTGCACTGTTTTGTTCCCCGTGTGCCCTGAGCATAACCAAGAAAGCAAAGGGGCAGGAACTGTGGGATAGCTACCCAAAGTGTCGAGGAGTCCTGTGGCACCTTATAGACTAACTGAAGTGTAGGAGCATAAGCTTTCGTGGGCAAAGACCCACTTCGTCAGATGCATGTAGTGGCTAACACGGCTACCCCTCTGATACTTGATACCCAAAGTGTGTCGCTCTCAGAATTGATGGTAGCCACCCTGCTGGGGATGAACTACATTGATCTATATTGAAAATTCTTGCTCCCAGTGGGGACATGCACCTTCAACTTTATGAAAGTGGGTGCTAGAAAATCGATCTTAATAAAGCTGACTTTGTCGCGTAGTGCTGACAAGGCAATTCGTGGCATTCTGGGCCAACAAAGGCAGCGTAGCTAGCTGTGATGTAGTGGGCAGACAAGAGTGAAGACCACAGAAGTCACTCTGTGCCGGCGAGTTGCTCGGTGCCGCTGAAGGGCATGGTGCTGAGTGGCGACTCGGTGCCGGCGGTGCGCTCCGTGCCGGCAGCATGCTCCGCGCCGCGGGCTCGCTCGATGTCGAGGTGGGAGCCGGTGCCGTTAGAGTAGCCTGTGCCGAGGTCACTTCCGGTGCTGGAGCGGCGGGTGTTTTCGGTGCCGCATGTACCGACGGTGCCGGGGAAGACTTCGGTGCCGACGGCAACTTAGCCGCAGGAATAGTTGCGGGCTGTGGAGCCGAAGTGCTACGGCTGTGCTTCGCCTTAGAAGGGCCATGCACGTCCGAGGTGCCCGGTTTGTCCCCCACACTAACCCGCGTCGGAGGTAGAGAGTGAGAAGGCGAAGGTCTTTTCTTGGCTCTCTGTGGGGATGGCTTGGCTGAAGGAGCAGGGAGGGATCCGGGAGTCGCTCCATCTTGTGGCTGTAATGCCCTGTTGAACAGGAGCATTTTAAGCCTCATGTGCCTGTCCTTCCTCGCTCTTGCGGTGAGTTTAGAGCAGTGAGGACAGTTCTGGGGTATGTGTCCCTCACCCAGACACCTGATGCAGAGACTGTGACCGTCGGAGGCAGGCATTGCTTCCCGGCATGAACCGCACTTCTTAAATCCAGACGAACCCGGCATGATGGCCCCTGTCTTCCTGTGACTGAGTCAGGGGGAGAAACTATTTACAGATAACTTGAGGGAAAAAAGTTTTTTTTTAAACTAGAATGACTACGACTAATAACTAACTAATTATCTGGAAGAACTAACTATTAAATAAACCAAATGTAACCAATTCTTCCTCTCTCTCAGTCTGACAGGGCTGAGGAGAAACGTATATTCCGTCCACAGCCGAGGACAGTCAAGAGGAACTGGCGGGAGCCGGACCGCGCGAACACAAACAGCACGAAAGAGCACAAGCCGCGCTTCGCGCATGCGTGGTCCGGCAGACTACGGCTACAAAAGTTCTCCGATCTGCGGTGCCGGGACAAGCCCGACACCTATAATGGAGCACCCACGGGACACTTCTCGAAGAAGTGAAGTTCTGAACAGCATTCCAACTGGAATAAATGTGCAGGGGGGGAAACTAACTAGTTCTACGACTAAACTTAATGGCTACGTCTACACTGGCATGATTTTCCGGAAATGCTTTTAACAGAAAAGTTTTCCGTTAAAAGCATTTTCCGAACAGAGCATCTAGATTGGCACGGACACTTTTCCACAAAAGCATTTTTTGCCAATCTAGACGCGTTTTTCTGCAAAAAAGGCCCGATTGCCATTTTCGCGATCGGGGCTTTTTTGCAGAAAACAAATCTGAGCTGTCTACACTGGCCCTTTTGTGCAAAAGCTTTGTGCAAAAGGGACTTTTGCCTGAACGGGAGCAGAATAGTATTTCCGCAAAAAGCGCTGATTTCTTACAGTAGGAAGTCAGTGCTTTTGCGGAAATTTAAGCGGCCAGTGTAGACAGCTGGCAAGTTTTTCTGGAAAAGCGACCGCTTTTGTGGAAAAACTGGACAGTCTAGATGCAGCCAATGAGTGTATGAAGGAGCTGGTATGGTGAGATTGTCTGTAATGGTACAGAGATCTTTGACAGATATCTTCTTTGGTCATCAATGGGGGAGGCTCTGATTCACTATAGAGAATTGTACCATGGGGCTATGTCTACACTGGAAGCTTTTTGCGCAAGAAAAACTGTCTACACTGCATGCTCATTCTTGCACAAGTAAATTTACAGTACAGTGTCAGAAAATAGGGCTTCTTCCGGAAGAGTTATTCTTCTCCCCACGAGGAATAAGCCCTCTTGTGCAAGAGCTCTTCCAGAAGAAGGCCGTGTAGACAGGCAACATGAATTTATTGCGCAAGATACCCCTATGGCTAAAACGGCCATCAGAGCTTTCTTGCGCAAGAAAGCGTAACAATCCACACCCCACCATCAATCTCAGCCTGGACCATTCAACACGAGAGATCCATTTCTTGGACTCTACAGTACAAATCACTAATTTAAAATTAAATATCACTCTCTACAGAAAACTCACTTACATGCTTCCAGCTTCCACCCAGGACACACCATACAATCCATCATCTATAGTCAAGCCCTTAGGTACAGCCACATCTGCTCTAATCCCACTGACAGAGACCAGAAACATCAAGATTTCTACCAAACATTTGTAAATCTCAATTACTCACCCGGGGGAAATAAAAAAACAAATCGAAAGAGCCAGACGAATACCCAGAAACCATCTACTTCAAGATAGGCCCAAGAAAACCAACAGTAGAACACCACTTGTCATCACCTATAGCCCCCAATACATTATCAATAACCTACAACCTATACTGGAACAGGATACTACACTCCGAGAGGCTCTGGGGAACAGACCCATAGTCTCCTATAGACAACCACCTAACCTCAGGAAGATTCTTACCAACAACCACAGGACATACCATATTAATACCAACCCTGGAACTTTCCCTTGCAACAAACCACATTGCAAACTTTATCCACATATTTACTCTGGTGACACCATCACTGGACCTAACCATGTCAGTTATATAATCAAGGACACACATTCCTGTTCGTCCAAAAATATAATTTATGCCATCATGTGCCAATGCTGTCCTTCTGCTGTGTATATTGGACAGCCTCTCAGACACTTCGCCAAAGGATTAATGCCCACAAATCAGACATCAGACATCTTCACAAGGAAAAACCAATTTCTTTTCATTTCAACCTACCTGCACATAGTCTTAACAACCTTACTATATGCATCTTACTTCAAAGAGACTTTAACACCAGATTACAGAGGGAAATTTACAAACTTTCTTTCATGCTTAAATTTGATACTTTACGAATGGGCCTTAACAAAGTGTTATACCAATAAAAGCAAGCAGGATCTTATGAGGGGGATAAGGCAAAAAGCCACATTTATTGTAAAGATAATAATAAAGAATAAAGAAAAGATAGACGCAAACAATGTTGTTTAACTACTTAACCCTTATACATATAAACATTCATTCATTCATTCAGGTTCTGTGTATTTGTTACAGTTACCAGCCTGGAAGTTGCTTGTGACAGAATACTGGCCAGGTACTCTGTACACAAGTGATGGTATTGGGGAGCGAAGTCCTGATCAGATGCGCATCTGAAGCTCCTGGTAGGCTGGCAGCAGAACCTTGGACTCCATAGTTTTTTAGTCCAGTTCTTATAGGAATTTCTTCCTATGCCAGTCTATGGAAATTGCTGCATCATTCTGATGTCCAGGGTGGCTGCCAGGTGCTCTTCAGTGATCTCATCGAGTGGACCTCCAGTACTTGTTTTTCTCCACTTGACACCTTTTGGTTGCACTGGCACCTGACGCCTTCTTCAGCCCTTTGTTACTGCATTCTCAGGCTGGCACCTCTCAGAACCATTCATTCATCGTCCAAGCACTCTATCTCTTACATACATTCCCTAATTAATGTTTCCCACACAGTATTTTGTATAATAACAACTTTACATATTCAAGAGTTATAGTTACAAAAAAGTCACAAGTTTCTGCCTGGCATTTCTTGAAACATTCTCTGTCTGAGTGCTGAGTTAGTTACAGTTACAAAATGCAGGACAGTGTAGCTAGTTACAGTTACAATGAGTTAGTTACAGTTGCTTTGAAGAGAACAGGCGTCAATTATGTAACAATGCCCTTAATCAATTACAGGGCTTGGCTCCCTGGGACACAGAGAGGGGAGCTGTTTCTGGCTACATAATTATATTTTTAACAGTTTTAAGTTACATGACCTAATATTACATTCCTAACAAATTATATTCTAAAGGGACAATAATAATAAATCTAAACATTTAACAATCTTAACAAATAATAATAATAATAAATCTAACCACTTATATGCTTATGCTACTTGGACTTTAAATTGTGGGGAACAAATTATGGGGAGTCACTTCTACTTGGGGGAATCATTTTCAATACATTAATATGTTATCCCTACATTTTGTTGGCCTCCGTCGGTTAGTTGACCATGGATGACGTATCCTAGTTCTCGTCTTGGTTCGTGTCGGATTGTCTGGGACAGCGTCGGGGACAGCGTCGCTGGTGGCTGAAAAGGCCAATCCGGGACAGTTGAAGCAAAATGCAGGACAATGTAGCACTTTAAAGACTAACAAGATGGTTTATTAGATGATGAGCTTTCGTGGGCCAGACCCACTTCCTCAGATCAAATAGTGGAAGAAAGTAGTCACAACCATATATACCAAAGGATACAATTAAAAAAAAATGAACACATATGAAAAGGACAAATCACATTGCAGAACAGGAGGGGGATGCGGGGGGGGGGGGGAGGAAGGAAGGTAAGTGTCTGTGAATTGATGATATTAGAGGTAGGGAGAGTGGGATGTTTGTGAGTTAATGGTATTACAGGTGATAATTGGGGAAACTGTCTTGGTAATGGGTGAGATAGTTCAAATGTTTGTTAAGTCCTTGTTGGAAAGTGTCGAATTTTAACATGAATGACAGTTCAGAGGACAGGCATTCTTTGCCGCAGAAGTCGCAGCTGTAGGTGGTTCCCTGGCTGTTGTTGTTGCGTAACTTCCTGCGGGCTCGCTTTTCTTCTGATGCACGCATCATGTTCGTTTCGCCTGACTTGAGCTGTGTGGTCAGGGTGCCCCTCCACTTCGGGCGGTCTGCTGCGAGGTCTTCCCAGGACTGCGTGTTTATGTCGATGGCTTTCATGTCCCTCTTCACAACATCTTTAAATCGCAGGTTCGAACGCCCTGTGGTTCTCTTCCCAGATGCCAGTTCCCCGTAGAGGATGTCCTTTGGGATCCTCCCGTCCTCCATGCGGCGTACATGACCAAGCCAACGCAGGCGACGTTGTCGGAGCATGGTGTACATGCTGGGGAGGCCGGCTCGAGTCAGAACTTCGAGGTTGGAGACTTTGTCTTCCCAGGTAATGCCCAGGATGCGGCGCAGACCTCGTAGATGGAAGGCGTTCAGTCTCCGCTCTTGTCTTGCGTATGTGGTCCATGTCTCGCTCCCGTACAGCAGGGTGCTGATGACGCAGGTGTTGTACACTGCCATCTTTGTTGTGGTTGTCAGCCTGGGGTTGGTCCACACTCGGGTTGTCAGGCGGGCTAAAGTAGAGGCTGCCTTCCCGATCCTCTTGTCGAGCTCAGCGTCAAGGGAGAGATTATCGGTGATGGTGGAGCCCAAGTACGTGAACTGGTGGACGACGTCAAGCTGGTAGTCGTCTACTGTGATGGCTAGTGGAGTGACAGTGTCCTGGCTTAGGACGTTTGTTTTTTTCAAACTGATAGTCAGCCCAAAGTCTTTGCAGGCCATGGAAAAACGGCTCATCAGCGACTGTAGTTCTTCCTGGGTATGTGTGACGACTGCTGCGTCGTCGGCAAATATCATGTCCCTGATCAGTGTCTCGCGTATCTTCGTCTTGGCTTTGAGGCGAGAGAGATTGAATAGCTTGCCGTCCGATCTGGTGCGGAAGTAGATTCCTTCCGTTGCTGAGCCGAAGGCATGCTTGAGGAGCAGGGCAAAGAAGATCCCAAACAATGTGGGGGCAAGAACGCAGCCTTGCTTGACGCCGCTGCTGATGCTGAATTAGCATACTATGCTAATTACCTTAACCATTACAAGGATAGCTTCCCACTTAGCACCCCTGATTAGCCATTCATGGACTCAAATAGCAATTCCCTCCCCCCTCCCCCACCCCACCTTCTGTACTAAATCTGATTTGTCAGTTTAATAATGTGTTTACTTTTTTCATTGTATTCCTTTGGTATACATGGTCTTGCCAATTCTCTTCCAGAATATGATCTGAGGAAGTGGGTCTGGCCCACAAAAACTATTAAACCATCTTGTTAGTCTCTAAAGCGCTCCCTAGTTTGTCCTTTTGTTTTAGCAAGATCAGCTAAACACGGCTACCTCTCTATTGCCACACTGCCATGGACGCGCTTGCGTAAAAGCACATGGCGGTGTGGACGTGCGCTTGGGGAAGACCTTTTGCACAAGAACTCCTCCCAAAACAGCTCTTGCCTGCAGTGCAGAGGTAGCCCAGGAGCGTCTGGTTGATGACCTCTGCCCAGGCCCGTGGGAGCAGGAAGTGATTTCCGGGGGGGGGGGGGGGCAGAGAGAGCTACAGCCCCTGCCTATGGGGGTGGCTACCCCCAGATTTAAGGACTGGGACCCAGCAAGGGGCCTTGGTGTCTATGGGCGGATATAAGGGATATGGACCATCAGCCCGAAGCGCGCTGCTCAGGGCCCCTCCCACTGCGGGGGAGAGGCAGGACGGTTCCATCCCCCACCGCTAGGGGGCTTCCCGCAGCGCCCCAGGCCCCACAGCTGTCCAGGCAGGCGCCTCATCGTGCGCATGCGCCGCTCCCGCTGCCTCTGGGGGCCACAGCGCGGCCCCTCCCCCGCGCGCTGAGCCGGGCCTCGGGCCGGCTCGATCCCTGGCGGGTGATACCACCCTGCCCCGCGGCGGGGGGAGACGGCTCCCCCCCTTCTCGGGTGAGACCATTGTGGGGAGGGCGGCGCCCGGGCGACCGGCCCTGCTACTGTGGAGTGTCGCTGTCGCCATGGCAACGCGGAGAGCCGGCGCCGGGCCTGCGGCGAGCGGAGCGGGGGGAGGCTGGTCCGGCCGCGGGTTCGAACCTGGGCCGGGCCGGGGCGGGGTGAGCGCCAGGCGTGTCCGGGGCGGGTGAGACCGGCGGGGGGTGGGGGAGGGGCTCTGAGCCCTAGGGGTGTGTGGGGGGGAGGGGCACTCAGCCCTAGGGGTGTGTGGGGGGAGGGGCACTGAGCCCTAGGGGTGTGTGGGGGGGAGGGGCACTCAGCCCTAGGGGTGTGTGGGGGGAGGGACACTCAGCCCTAGGGGTGTGTGGGGGGGAGGGGCACTGAGCCCTAGGGGTGTGTAGGGGGAGGGGCACTCAGCCCTAGGGGTGTGTGTGGGGGGAGGGGCCCTGAGCCCTAGGGGTGTGTGGGGGGAGGGGCTCTGAGCCCTAGGGGTGTGTGGGGGGAGGGGCACTCAGCCCTAGGGGTGTGTGGGGGGAGGGGCTCTGAGCCCTAGGGGTGTGTGGGGGGAGGGGCTCTGAGCCCTAGGGGTGTGTGTGGGGGGAGGGGCACTCAGCCCTAGGGGTGTGTGGGGGGGAGGGGCACTGAGCCCTAGGGGTGTGTGGGGGGGGAGGGGCACTCAGCCCTAGGGGTGTGTAGGGGAGGGGCCCTGAGCCCTAGGGGTGTGTGGGGGGGGAGGGGCACTCAGCCCTAGGGGTGTGTGTGGGGGGAGGGGCACTGAGCCCTAGGGGTGTGTGTGGGGGGGAGGGGCACTGAGCCCTAGGGGTGTGTGTGGGGGGAGGGGCACTCAGCCCTAAGGGTGTGTGTGGGGGGAGGGGCACTCAGCCCAAGTGGGGGGTGTGGGGGGAGGGGCACTCAGCCCAAGTGGGGGGTGTGGGGGGAGGGGCCCTGAGCCCTAGGGGTGTGTGGGGGGGGAGGGGCCCTGAGCCCTAGGGGTGTGTGTGGGGGGAGGGGCACTGAGCCCTAGGGATGTGTGGGGGGAGGGGCCCTGAGCCCTAAGGGTGTGTGTGGGGGGAGGGGCCCTGAGCCCTAGGGGTGTGGGGGGGGGAGGGGCCCTGAGCCCTAGGGGTGTGTGGGGGGGGGAGGGGCCCTGAGCCCTAGGGGTGTGTAGGGGGAGGGGCACTGAGCCCTAGGGGTGTGTGTGGGGGGAGGGGCACTGAGCCCTAGGGGTGTGGGGGGGAGGGGCCCTGAGCCCTAGGGGTGTGTGTGGGGGGAGGGGCCCTGAGCCCTAGGGGTGTGTGGGGGGGGAGGGGCACTCAGCCCTAGGGGTGTGTGTGGGGGGAGGGGCACTGAGCCCTAGGGGTGTGTGTGGGGGGGAGGGGCACTGAGCCCTAGGGGTGGGGGGGAGGGGCACTGAGCCCTAGCGGGGTGTGGGGGGAGGGGCACTGAGCCCAAGTGGGATGTGTGGGTTGGGGCGGCTGAGCCCAAGTGGGGTGTGGGGGGGAGGGGCACTGAACCCTATAGGGTGTGTGGGGGGAGGGGCACAGCCAAAGTGGGGTGTGGGGGGAGGGGCTCTGAGCCGTAGGGGTATGTGTGGGGGGAGGGGCAGCTGAGCCCTAAGGGGTGTGGGGGGAGGGGCGGCTGAGCCCAAGGGGGTGTATGTGGGGCAGGGGCAGCTGAGCCAGGGGGTGGTGGCAGGATGTATATGGGGAGGGGTGGCTGAGCCCAAAGTGTGTGTGTGGGCGGATGACCCTCAGGGTGTGTGGGGGGGCAGGAGAGGGTCTGAGCCCCAAAAGTAGGGGGTGGCTGACCCTGGGGGAGGGAGGACTGAGCCTAAAGGGGGTGTATGTGTGGGAGTGGGGGGCTGAGACCAAGATATGTGTATCTGGGGGAGAGGGTCTGAGCCCAAAGGGGGGGCGAAGTGGCTGACCCTGGTGGGGGCAGAGGGGCCGGCCCCGTGTATCTGGGGGAGTGAGTACAGGGGAGCTGAGCATAGGGTGGGTGTGTGTATGTGGGGTGGGGGGGCTGAGCCCAGAGATGTAAATGTACCTGCAGATGGAGGGAGCTGAGATAGGTGGGAGAGTAAGGTGGGTGAGCTGGGTGCATGCGATATAAAGGGTGACTGAACCTAGGTCCTGGGTTCAGCCTGCTAACTCAATGCTGACTTAAGTTCTTATTCTTTTGCCCTCTTTCCCCAATCCATTCTAGGTTGGCAGCTGTAAATGTGAGGCTCCTGCAGAAATGGCTAGTGATGGTGAGGAGTGTTGGGGCAGTGATACCTGCCTTATCCCCATCATCTTTTGAGGAAGTTACATAGGACAGAGGTGCACAGATCCATAGTCCACCTGTCCCCCTCAGAAACACTGAACAGAAGCTCCAGTGTTAGGGCCAAGTCCTGAGGTGACAACCCCGACACTGAAACCCATGATGTTAGGGTCACAGTGAAGGAGCATTTGCATGCCAGGGGTTCTAGACAAATACAGGGTCTGACCTAATAGAGATTGAAGCACATTAAACATGGTCACAACCCTTGTTCGCCTTCAGAGTATTTCTGGCATTTCGTCAGCTACTCTACTGAGGGGCAGTAGACTGCCTGTGTAAACCTAGCTTGAGTTAGGTAAAAAAAAGTATTTTTGTACCAGGACTTTTGGGGATGTCCAATACAAGTTTGCCTCCGTTGGGGAATCTACCACAGTGGTCAAGAGTAGGACGTCTGGATAAATCAAGCCATCTCCAGCTTGATAACCAGGATAATCTGGAACATCAGCCTAACTCTCAGTCCAAACCTGTTCAAGTCTGCAACAAAGACCGCGATAAACTAGTCATGGACTTGGAGAAAAGCCTGGCATTCTTGCAGCAGCAACATGCTGAGACCCTAATGAAGCTTCATGAGGAAATTGAGAATCTCAGAAGGGAAAACAAAGGTGAGGTGACTTTCCATGTATGACTTCCTATAGATTCTGAAATTATTATATGAGAGATTAGGTAATTGCTGCTGTAAATCAAGAAATCTTTTAACTTCTTTTCCTCACAAATGCTAAATTGTGAATGAATTACAATGATTGTAGGTTTTTTGATTCTGCAAAATCTGATTCAGTATCCCCCCTTTTTTTCTTTTTTGTCATCTCTTTAAAGACCACCCTGATGCCATTTGTTTAGGCCTACCATTCTTTGTGGTTTTTACAAGAGTTTTATTTTGAAATTGTCAGAACACATTTCCTAACATTGAAGATTATAACAGGAGATACAAGAAGGGAATGCTAATGATTTTGACTGAGGGCTAACAAAAGCTACATGACAAACCCAGTCAGACACTAGACTCCAAAGCCAGAAAATGCACAAGAAACTACTAGACAGCTTAAGGAAAGGCAATGAATAAAGTCTTTTCACACCTAGTAGGCCACCAGTTCCATTTATCAAAGGGTGGATACGTAGTACAGGTTGTACTTCTAGTTTGGCATCCCCGGGGCCCAACCAGTGCCAAACCAGAGAATTTGCCAAACTATGGGCAGTCAGTATTGTAGATGCATTACCAATACTTCCAATGCTTACTGGGTCTTAGAAGACCTGAGTTATGCTATACAGACAGTCCCCGAGTTACGCGGATCCGACGTATGTCGGATCCGCAGTTACGAATGGGGCTTTTCTCGCCCCAGAGGACGGGAGCGGCGGGACGCCCAGATGCGCTGTGGTCCGCCGCCCCCGTCCTCCAGGGTGAGAAAAGCTGCTCCCCGTCTCCCTGATCTGCAGGGAGACGGGGAGCAAAGCCTTGGAGCACGCCCGCAGCGGGACAGCCCAGGTGCGCATGAGCTGTCCCCCTGCGGGTGTGCTCCGTGGCTTTGCTTCCTGTCTCCCGACCAGCAGACCAGGGAGATGGGGAGCAAAGCCTCGGAGCACGCCCGCAGTGGGACAGCCGCGGCGAGCCTGGGCTGTCCCGCTGCGGGCGTGCTCTAAGGATTTGCTCCCCATCTCCCTGCAGACCAGGGAGACGGGGAGCAAAGCTGCAGAGCACGCCCGCAGCGGGACAGCTCAAGCATGCCCGGGCTGTCCCGCTGCGGGCGTGCTCCAAGGCTTTGCTCCCCGTCTCCCTGCAGACCAGGGAGATGGGGAGCAAAGCCTTGGAGCACACCCGCAGCGGGACAGCCCAGACGTGCTTGGGCTGTCCCGCTGTGGGCGTGCTCCGCGGCTTTGCTCCCCATCTCCCTGGTCTGACCAGCAGACCAGGGAGATGGGGAGCAAAGCCACGGAGTATGCCAGCAGTGGGACAGCCGCAGCGTGCCTGGACTGTCCCGCTGCCCGCGTGCTCTGCGGCTTTGCTCCGCATCTCCCAGGTCAGCAGACCAGGGAGACGGAGCAAAGCCGTGGAGGACTTGGGCGGTCCCGCCACCCCCGTCTCCCTGGTCTGCTGGGGGAGGGGGTGCAGCTAGTGCCCCCTCCCCAGCAGACCAGGCTTTTTTTGCCTACCCCTGGGGTAGAGCAGCTGGGGGCTGCCGGGTTGGTCCCGCAGCGCCGCTCCGGACCAATCCGGCAGCACCCCAGCTGCTCTGCCCCAGGCGTCCTGATTCAGCCGTTGCTGGTCAGTTTCAGCAGCGGCTGAATCAGGACGCCTGGGGCAGAGCAGCTGGGGTGCTGCTGGGTTGCTCCAGTAGCGCTGAGGAGTTGTGCTACTGGAGCAATCCAGCAGCACCCCAGCTGCTCTGCCCCAGGCGTCCCCACGTCAGCCACTGCTGAAACTGACCAGCGGCTGACTACAGGAAGCCCGAGGCAGAGTTGCTCTGCCCCCAGCTTCCTGGAATCAGCCGCTGATCAGTTTCAGCAGCAGCTGACTTGGGGATGCCTGGGTTTCTTAAGTTGAATCTGTATGTAAGTCAGAACTGGCGTCCAGATTCAGCCGCGGTTGAAACTGATCAGTTTCAGCAGCGGCTGACGCCAGTTCCGACTTACATACAGATTCAACTTAAGAACAAACCTACAGTCCCTATCTTGTACGTAACCCGGGGACTGCCTGTAGTTTGCCTTAAAACTACTGACATGTTTCTTCTGTAACTTTTTCCAATCTCTACTCCCATCTCAGTATTATTTAAATGTTATGAACTCTTAAGTTTCACATTATAGATGGTCCCTCACCCCTTGTACAATAAATATATGGGCTTCATAGTTCCCAGTAAGGTGTGCACCTGTGCGGCCATGCACAAAAAATTCTTCCCCTGCCCACCTCCTCTGGAGAGCCATGCAGCAGTACTTGCACAGCAGATGGCTGCTTCAGCAGGCGGAGCTGGCAGAGATGGTGGGGTGAGGGGCTGGGACTTGCTGCAGTCACTGGTGCTGGGTTTCTGCTCTGGTGGCCAGGAATGGAACATGTTGCATGGCTGAGGGAGAAGGCGGAAATCTGCTCTGGTGGGTGTGAATGGGACATGCTGCATAGTGGAGGGAGAGGAGAGGGTTTCTGCTCTGGTGACCAGGAACATGTGTATGTTAATAAATTGGGTGCTATGGTGGCACACATCCAAACCAGTGCACATGACCTGGTGCAGAAGCCAAAACTCACTCCACTCATGGTTGGCAAAATCTTAGAAGGAACACTCATGGGCTTATATTTTTGATGAAAAAATCTTCAGTCTATTAGAAATGTTGAAAGCAGATGTGAGGGGCATTCTCTAGGGACAAGCTTGGCTTACTCTACAATAGGAAAAGGGAAGTTGGGTTGGAGAGAGCTCAAACTAAATTGTGTTCTCATTTGATTACAGAGCTTCATTATAAACTCATAATGAATGAGTCACTGCACAGGAGAGGTATGCTATTCTATTTCCTGTTCTAGAAATAAGATTATATAATGTGTCTTGTCTGCTTGAAATCCCTTTTTTCCCCCTCAGTAATTTCATTAGTAATAGACAGTTGCATTGGTGCTTTGTCCATTTACCAGCTCCAAGAGAGGATCTTGGAAGTGTCAGCTTTCCCTTTGCAATGCAGAATTGTTAAGTCTCTGGTGACTGAATACTTCATACAATGAATGCAGTCTTGTTGCTTTCATATCAGAACTCAGTTTTCATGGGTTGGTAGGGAGGAATGGGGTAGCTAAACATGGCCTGAATTTCATTATTCTGATCTGCCCTAAACCAATGTGAAGGTTGACATGACTGACAGTTTACAATCTGAATGGGTTAGGATAACCAGGAAGCATACTAGTGATGCTGTAAGAACTTTAAACAGTACTTGCCAGCACTATAATTCACTTCCATTCAGCTTATGCTACAGTTAAGACCCTAAGGACCAGTTTAGACTAGAAGCTTTTTGCTGGTATAACAAGAGCAGTTGAATGTGATTTTGGGGGGGTGGGAGAGAGGAGTGATTTGGGGAAAAGTTTATACTAACAAAAGCAATTCTGTAGATGTCGTAACACAAGCAAACATATTTTTGGCAGTATAATTTATTTCCTCTCCAAACATAAGCTAGACTAGCTAAAACATTCTGTGGTTGGCATAAGTTGCATACTTTGCTAGGAGAGTTTGGACAATATAGCTACAGTGGCAAAACTTTCACAAGTACAGAATGTATCATAATAGTTTTTTCCTTTAAAGCTTGGGGTTCTGGCATGGTAATTACATGATATGTTGATTTAATTAAAGTTTCTAGCCCTCTTAGGTCTAGAGCAGAGGTTGACAACCTATGGCTTGCAAACCAAATATGGCTCTCTAGGGAACCAGATATTTTGGAGCCCCAGTTCAGCTCCCTCTTGCTCCCCCCACAGCAGGGAGCCTGTACCGCTGTGTGAGGAACAATCCAAGCCAAAATTGGCTCAGTGCGCTACAGTTTTCCTTGCCCTGGTGTGCGAGGAACAAGCGGAGCGCACTGCTGTTTTCCTTCTCCCAGCTGGGGGCCAGCCTTGCAGGGACACACTTCCTGGGGCTTCCTTCTGGTGAATGGGAGCAGCAGGAGGCTGTTACACATACGATGTGGAAGCAAGTAAGTGGCCGCATACACCCTCGTGCCTAGACCCTGCTACCCCACCTCCACCCCCCCCCACCCTACCCCCAGCCTACTCCTGCCTCCCCCTTGCTCCTGCTCCCTTCCCACGGCCAGACACTCCCAGCCTGCTTCTACACCCTACTTCCCACCCAGACCTCGCACCTTCACCCCCTCCTGCACTCCCATCCCTATCCCATTCACTGGCTGCCCTGTCCTGCACACTTAACCACTCATTTTTGGCCTCAGCCCAGAGCCTAGGGGGCCCATAAAATCCACTAACCGTGGAACCTCAGAAGAGCAAATCTTGCTTGATGCCTTGAACCTCAGTCCTCCCTGCCCCTACCCCCACCATGGGACTGGGCTAACGGGAGTGTGGTATTTCAGTTGGGGCCAGTGAGGGTTGGGTTTGGGGTTTTTTTGCTTCTCACTTGTGTGGTCCCAAATTGATTTTTCTGTGGGTCAGTGGCCCCTGACCCAGAAAAGGTTCCCCAATCCTGCCATAAGTAAAGACAATGATGAAACCTTTTGTGTTGGACATATTTTACTTTATTTAAAATGAAGCCTGGCCAACAAGCCCCCAACTGAGGTCCAGCCCCCATCTGGCTGCAGCATCATAACACTCCTGCACCCTCCCCCACACCAAACCTGAGCCCATCATACACCTGAACCCCATGCCTTGAGCTCTTTATACCCCCATCATCTCCAAACCCTTGCACCCCCACATCTCCAGTCCCTGCCATAATATACTTCCACTCCCCAACCTTTTGCCCTAATTCCATCATGCACCCAAACCCTCTGCCCTGAGCCTCTCACACACCCCAATCCAGACTCCTGTACCCCTACATCACCAGCCCTGCCATAAGATTGACCGAAGACAGCCTGAATGTGTTCATGAAGCTGGCTTTGACCAGTTATGTTGTAAACTTGAAAGAACTATGCAAAAAGATGCAGCAGCAGAAGCAACAGAAGCTTAAATAAAGTCTGTGAGCACAATGTTTCAGTTGTGCTATTATTAATCATTATGTCGATTAACAGTAATATTAGATTGCATCTTTTCAGTCATGCAAATGGGCATTCTTATATGGCTCTTTGTGGATGGATCACTTGTTCTGAATTTTGATGTAGTTTGGCTCTTTGGTTTGAAAAGGTTACCGACCCTTGTTCTATAGAAGCAATGTGAACAGGAGTCTTACAGGCTCAAAATCTAGAAGGGAAATAAAAAGAAGCCCTAATTTATTATTTTGCAAAGTGTCATGATGTGTTAGGGCTTGACTTACAACTTGAGAATGTTTGGCAGATAACAATACTGAATCTTTCACTCATGAGGCAAATCTATAGGCAATCCATTAACTAATTATATACAAGGTCAAAGTTCAGATCTTTGTGAATAAATAGTTATTACTTGTATGTATCCATCATGGACAACTGAAGGGATTTGTATCTCCACAACTTATCATAGAGATGATACATAATCAGATGTTCAACCTAAATTACACAATGTGCTTGCACTATGCTCCGAAGGTCAGTACTCACTTTGGCAACTAGAAAAAGCAAATTCTGCAGTTAGGAATCCTCCCCATAAAAATGTCTTGCCACATGTTCTCAATACTGCACATCTAAGATGTCAATGGGAGTGCTTAGCTTACCACAACTACTGTAGTGGTTTTTGGGAAAGAAGCATTCATGGAAATGGCTGGGTCCCAAGACAGGTTCAATTTATAGATTATTTATTTGGTGTATAAAATCCAGTCAAACTACAGCTTTTTTATCAACAGTGTAGAAGGCATGAAGACCTCCAGAAAGTTGAGACATGTTGCATTCCTCAAAAATGTGTGTCTCATATGGATTGTAGCTACCCTCGTTGATATAGTGGACAGTCTCTAAAATGCCACCAGAATTCTACTGTAGCACATATTCAGTGAAACTGGTTGAGACTGTTTTATTGCCTTTGGTAAATAAAACCCATATCGATATTAGAGTCCAAAACAAGATAATTTCTTACTTCCTTTGCGGATCATGAAGCTTACCACACGGTCTCTTCCATAAATCCTTCACCTGGTAAACTTATCCACAGTGGGCGTCATGAGGGCAAAAAACCATCGGCAGTAGATACAAGAGGCAATGGGAGGTAAATGCATTCCTTAGGCCTTAGTGCTCTCCCCTCTTTTTATCCCTATTCTGACAGTTCCTGCAGGTTCCCACAACAGGCTGTTGCAGCATGATGAGTCTTCCTGGGAAGAGGATCGAGTAACTTAAAAGTGAAAAAAAGTCTCAGAGGATGGCCATGTCAGTCTATAACCGAAAAAATGTAAAAAACAATTAATAGTTCTGCAGCACCTTAGTGCAGGCCTGGGCAAAATACAGCTCGTGGCTGGATCTGGCCCACAAGTGGCAGTGAGAAGCCCTATGGAGGCTCCCCTGCTTACTCTGTACGTGGCTCAGAAATACGGCTGCGTGGCACTTTCTCTTCGAGTCTGGATCAGAGGAGGGAAGATTCAAATGCTGTGCCTGTCCCCAGCACAATCCAATTGGCCGGTTTCTGGACAGAAACTGGCCAATGGGAGCTGCTTGTTTGTGTAACAGGCAGCCACAAAGCACAGCCCTCCTGCTCACTCACTCAAGCACATAGCCGAGCAGGCAGAAACATTTTAAGCTCTGCAAGCCTTTAGCTCTGCAGGCAGGTTTGGCTGATGAGTCTCCTGGCCAGAACCAGCCTCTGGCACCCCAGTCCCTCCCTTCCCCAATCCTCTGCTCCCCGTTTCTGTCCTGCTTCTCCACGTGCACCCATACCCCCTCCCAAATCTTTCACCCTAATCTCCTGCCTGAGATCACAATCCCCTCATATCCTAGGTCACATCCCCAAACTCTGCACCCCAGTTCGCTGCCCTAGGTCACAACTGCCTCCTTCACCCAAACTCCCTCCCAGACTCCAGACACCCTCCTGTACCCCAAGCTCCCTTCTGCACCCAGCCTTCATCCCTGATCCACAACTCCTCCATTAATACCATGGAAGAGTGCAGCCCTCAGCCACTTTCCAAAATCTTGGACTGGTCCCCCATCAAAAATTATTGTTCACCCCGCCTTAAAGGCTCACAAAAAATGTAGGTGGTATCATGAGCTTTGCCCATGAAAGTTCATCATACCACCTACATTTTTGTTAGTTTCTAAGGTGCTGCAGAACTATTCAGTGTTTTTAAAGTTTGTTTTTTTAAAGTGAAAAGCCTTCCAGCTTGCCAGACCTATAAGAACATAAGAATGGCCGTACTGGGTCAGACCAAAGGTCCATCTAGCCCAGTATCCCATCTGCCGACAGTGGCCAGCACCAGATGCCCCAGAGAGGGTGGACCAAAGACAATGATCAAGCGATTCGTCTCCTGCCATCCCTCTCCAGCCTCTGACAAACAGGCCAAGGACACCATTATCCCCTGGCTAATAGCCTTTTATGGATCTAACCTCCAGGAAATTATCTAGCTTCTCTTTAAACTCTATTTTAGTCCTAGCCTTCACAGCCTCCTCTGGCAAGGAGTTCCACAGGTTGACTACATGCTGCGTGAAGAAGAACTTTCTTTTATTAGTTTTAAACCTGCTACCCATTAATTTCATTTGGTATCCTCTAGTTCTTCTATTATGGGAACTAATAAATAACTAATAAATAACTTTTCTTTATCAGCCCTCTCCACACCCCTCATGATTTTATAGACCTCTATCATATCCCCCCTCAGTCTCCTCTTTTCTAATCTGAAAAGTCCCAGTCGCTTTAACCTTGGACCTGTGAAAGAACCGTTAAATCCTAATGAAGCCATTTAACAGGCAAGCCCCAAACTGGAGGTATGTACTGTCAAATTCTGAATTTACTGACAAAAATAATTGTGCATTATTGAAATATATAGAGAGGATCTCATTTTAAAATTTGCTTTAAATATTTCATTAATTTGTTGCTGAAGAAGATAAAAATCACATCTCTAAAAAGAATCCTTGCATAGATTTTTAGATGCACAATCTGAGTATTTAGCCTTAAATTCTTGTGTTTTCAGGCATAGTTTTTAATTGAATTCTTCCAACCGAAGCCAGAAATAATATGAATAAGAGAATTAAGTTGTTCATTGATCATCCTTGTGTGACATGAGCAAGTCCTTACCGAAAGAGTGCCAAGGCTGAAGTGTAACATTTGGACATCAGCCCCTCATCATTTTCTAGCCAATTTTCCAAGCAAGTTGTTGCACATTTTGACTTTAGTGGTTGTCTTTTTAAGATGGTCATGATATGTGAGAATTCTGTCCAACATGATGCCTAGATAGATGGTATGTGAACCATGCTTTATTTGCTGGCCATTGAGAATTATATTGAAATGACTATCCACTTGTGTGTCCAGTTCGTGTGCGGGGAGAGGGGGCACATTTCAGGAAAGACCTGAACAAATTGGAAAAAGTCGAGAAGAGCAACAAAAATGATTAAAGGTCTAGAAAATATGACCTGTGAGGGAAGAATGAAAAAAATGTGTTTGTTTAGTCTGGAAAAGAGAAGACTGAAAGGGGACATGATTCATTGAATGGTTTGAGACCCACGCGCCTTGAAGGGCCCCACGCGTCAGGGAAACTGGGGCCTTGGCGGCATGGGGGCCAGTGGCAGTCGCTGGGGAGAGAAGGGCACGGGGGCTTTAGGGAAGGGGCAGAATGGTGGCAGAGACAGGGTGGAGGTTTGGAGGAGAGCAAGGTGGGAAGGGGTGAGCCATGGGCAGGGACTTGAGGGAAGGGGTGGAGCAGGGATAGGGCTGGGGGGAGGGAAGGGTTGTCTCAGGCCCCACACCTGGTCTACGTGGTGCTGGGCCCTGCAAAGAGGTCAGGGGACTAGACTTGATGATCTCTCAAAGGCTATGTCTAAACTACACTCCTTTGTCGGCAGAGGGATGTAAATGAAGCACTTTGAAAGTGCAAATGAAGTACATATCCCGTGCTTCATTTGCATAATCGTGTCATGGTGAGTTTTTGAGGAGTATAGGATCTTTTGAAAAGGTGCCCCGTTATGGAAAAAAACCACGTCTAAACTGTGGTTTCAATTTTGAAATGGCGCTTGTTCAAAACAGTGCCATGACATGATTATGCAAATGAAGTGCGGGATATTTAAATCCCTGCTTCATTTGCACTTTTGAAGTGCTTTATTTACATCCCTCTGCCGACAGCGGGGTGTAGTTTAGACGTAGCCAAAGTTTCTTGCAGACATGTAGGACCTGAACCTATTTTTAAATTTTTCAACATTTTACCCAGTTCCAGACTAGTGAATGGATCTATCTTATTATTAGCTGGATTACTTAGGAAACGCTGCCACTTGTCATGTACCTTATTGTTTGGCAACTCTATTAACAGGAGTTTTGGTAACATTCAACTGCTGACTGGCAATCTGATTTGGAATAACTGCTGGCCTGCTTTGCATACATGGGCATTTGAGCTGCACCTAATCAATTCAATTAAGCTCCAGCTCTTCCAAAGTCAAGCATCATTGTTGCTGCCTCCCATCAAGTCCAGCAAGTGGCATCCAATGATGCTGTAAGATGGTCCATGATCTCCAGATTACCAGACTGCTCAAACTGCCTCATCCAGTCTGCACATTCCAACAGGAAATGTACACTGGTAGGAAGCCACATGGAATTGTTGCACTTGTATGTTTGAAAAGGACAACAGAAACAACAGTTTGTATCTTTGTTGGCGATTATATTTAATGGGAGTGTCATGATGCTCCCTCCTAATAAGTAGAGTGGCTGTGATATGCCTTCCAGAAGTTCCATTTAGGCTTTGGTACACTCCTTATAGTTGGCAGACTGAAGACACATTACCATCTGAATCACAAGACAGCATTGGTTATGTGGAAAATCATTTGGCAAACAATGTAATCAAAGACAGATCTGGGCAACAGAATAGTCCCTATTCCAACATGTTGAATAGAAGGTACCATACTACTTACGGTTATGGGCCAGTGTGAGATCATTATTAGTTGCCCACCTTTTTTTGTGTGTCTGCAGGCACATAGTCATCACAGCGAATGGGGTTAAGTTGCCAATATACCCAGCTGGATGCATAAGCCTTGGGAGAAAATGTGGTCTCCATATTTTATCTGGTGGCTAATGCATTTTTGACTTGAAACTCACCAACCTCAGTTGTGCCACAAAAAGGTGAAGATTCAATATGGACAACTGATATCAGTATGTGTGTGTATATCGACCATGTTTTGCATGAAGTCTGTGACATAACAGATTGAATCCAGTGATCTTAAATGACATGTTTCATTCTGCATGAGAGTTTCTTGTAAGCAAGTAATGTCAGCTAGGGACTTCCTTTGCCAGAACACCAACAAGTTCCCTCTTGGCAGCAAATAACCCTTCGGTTGGGAGACCTTAAGTGCCAGACCTATGACTAGAAAATCCTTGTCTGAAAGCTTTATAGATTAAAACGCACAACTTCATTCAGAAGTAAATGAGGACCGGTGTATTTCGTAGCATATTAATACACTCTTGCTGATTCACAATGAAGTAGATGATATATTTCACATTCTACCTTAGCTGAAGCTTCTAATGTATGCAAAAGTAATAAAGGAAAGTTGTCCAGATCAGAGAGGACAAAAGAAATGACTGATTGCAGAGAGATTAGCCTTAGTAAAAAAAGGCTGCAGCCTCTAAGTTAACTGCAGATGATATGAATCTCTACTGCCATCTAAGCATATAAATACCACCATGAGGCAGCAACCAGTCTTCAGTGTTCTTAGTTGCCTTACCTTGCCCCCGAGCTTCCCCCCTCTTCAGTGATTTTGTCCAGGTCTGTGCGCTCATATGACGAGTGTAGAAAACAAACTTTCACTGGTTAAACCAAACAGCTGTTGTGGTACTATAGGAAACAGTTACACTGCAGCTTGCTTTCAGCAATCCTACATGGAAAGAGCCTGGCTCTGCAGACCTTAGTTTACCTGTGTTTCCTGTTCTAAATGGAAGATAATATAACCTCCTTGTTGGTCAGCTTGATGACCATGATGCCTAATTCATCACTTGTTCTTCTTTGCAGATGGTAATTTAACTCCCGTCTCCTCTGACAAAGTCCATTCAAGGGTCTGTTCAGCAGGTAAGATAGCTTAAAACTGCAAGATAAACTTAAGGGTAGCAGGACTGTAAAAACTGGATATAGGAAAGAAAGCAAAGAAATTATTAACTGAATAGGTATGTAGACCCAGATAAACAAGCAACAATGTAAAAAGTCAGAGTCCCTCTGAGATTTGTTTTAAAATCTCTTCTTAAGGCTCTTGATAATGATCATGAGTCCTAGTATGCCTGTTTTCCACTTATTTGGATCATGAGTGTTTGCATACACATTCATCATCACTTTTACATTGTTAGTTACTAAGAAATTGGAAGCGTAAAGTCTAAGTCTGAGCTGCTTCTATTTGTGGTTGTTAATGTAAACATTGTCAAGAAATTCTCTTTACTATATGTTAAAGGATTAAAATAAGCTATACAACAAAACTGTCCAACTGCTCCCAAAGTAAAAAAGAGAGCATGGAATACTCTGAACTGCTGTGGAGATGAAGGTACTTAAAGCTAGTATCTACAAAGTTGTGAGGTCTCTGGCCTGTGATACAGGAACTTGAATTCCCCCCCCCCCCTTTCCTTTCCCCTTTTCATGTTTTGTCCAACAGCTGCTGCAGCAGCAGTTTTTAGGTCTTCACAGACAAGCAAGCCACAGATAGATCCATCCAAACAGCAAAAACAGAATGAAGAAGAGGTGGTCAGTGTGGTACAAGGAGAACCAGAGACTCTCAGTCCAAAGGAGGAGAAGCGACTACAGGAGGTTATTTCTAGGTAATAGCAGATTATTAGTACGTAGCAGTTGTAGGGGTTTCTGGGGTGTAAGCATGTGTGGGTTTTTGAGTCTTTGACCATGTGGATCCCATTGGTGGAACACATGCTCCTTGCCATTTCAGTCACATCAAGTACAAATTTCGGAGGGTTAACAATAGATTATTGTGAGCAACTTATTTTAGCAGTGGTGTTGAAGCTCTATGGGGATAAAGTCTTCAACTGAGTTGTCATTGTGTATTGCAGTGGGCACAAACAGAAGTACAGATTAATTCAAAGGAAAAACTCAGGACTAAAGTGTACTGCACTGCACCTTACTAGGCATAGAATACAAAAAGTAGTAGTTTAGCTACAGAGAAGGATATTATCTTGTGGAGCGAAGATTCAATGGACCTGCTTGCCATGTTTCCATTTCCCGCTTGTGAAATAAGTTTATCTACCTGTACCACCAAGCTCTTGATAACTGTAATCCATGTTTACAAATGTTTTGGTGAGGTAAATGCAATAAATGCTTTTTGCTATACCGTAAAATCTCGAGTATAATGCACACCTATGCATAATGCGCACCTACCTTTTAAACATCAGAAACCCTGAATAAACTGAACTCTTATCTATAGTGTGCACCCCAACTTTGCTGTATGTTGTCTTGCCTTTTTGTATTGCTGGGTATATAGTGAGCACACGAGTATATAGTGCACGGCGTTCCATGCTCTCTTTGGGATGCCATGAGTTGTCGGCGATCTTACACGACCTCTGAAAAACTGAAAGTTGTTAGCTGTGCTGAGGCTCATGGCAACAGAGCTGCCAGCCGTGAATTTTATAACATAGCAGAGTCTAACATTCGGCTTTGGAGACGGCAGAAAGAGCGCCTGCAAGCGCTGCCTAGGATGAAGATGGCTGAGCAAGGTAAAAGCACTGCATATCCTGAGTTGGAGGCCAAGCTGGTTGAATGGATTGCTGAGCATAGACAGCAAGGTGGTGGTGTTAGCATTGCGGAGGTTAGAATGAAGGCTTTGACCATACCAAAACGTGCGCTAACACAGCTGGGTTTAAAGCTTCATATGGCTGGGGTGATTGGTTCATAAATCGCCATGGCCTATCAGCTCGACACCGAACAACAATCGCGCAGAAGCTACCAATGGACACAGACACCAAGTTACTGCAGTTCCAAAACTTTATCATAAAGCTATAGAAGCAGCACTGCTACGACCTTTCATTAATTGGTAACGCAGATCAGACACTATTAAATTTCGATAATCCCTACGACAGAACGCTTGAACTGAAAGGTGCCAAGACAGTCTCCATTGCTACCACAGGCCATGAAAAGTCTAGGTTTACCGTAATGCTTGCTTGCATGGCCGATGGAACGAAGCTGCCTCCTTATATTGTGTTAAAGCGCAAGACAATGCCAAGGAATGTAATCTTCTCGAACAGTGTTCAAATGAGTGTTCACCCTAAAGGCTGGATTGATGAAGCTTTAATGCTTGATTGGCTACAGACAGTTTGGGTGAAGCAGCCAGGTGGACTTATGAGAAAGCGGTCTCTAATAGTTTTGGATGCATTTCGGTGTCATCGTATGCCATCTGTCAAGAAAAGGCTTCAGCAGGACAATACAGACTTGGCAATTACTCCTGGTGGAATGACCAAAATGTAGCCGCTTGACATGACAATTAACAAGCCAATGAAAGAGGCACCATGCAAGAAATGGAACACCTGGTTGTTGGAAGGTGAACATACATTTACTGCGGGTGGATGTATGCGAACACCAATGCTGCAAGATGTTACTCAATGGATAGCAGATGTCTGGCTTGAACTTGATCCCGCTATGATAAGGAAGGGGTTTCTGAAATGCAGCATCTCTAATGCCATGGATGGCAGTGAGGAGGATGCCCTGTGGATGGATCCGAGCGACGTGAATTACCGGTATGCGAAGATGACAATGATTTTTATTACCTGGATGAAGATGTCGAAGACCATACCCCGGAAGATATTGCTCAACTGTTTGAGGAAGATTCTAACAAAAGCGAATTTGAGGGCTTCGAAGATGAGTAGATGATCAATTAACATATTGGTATTTGCTTCTTTGCGCTGCAGTGTTGATTTCATTTGTTTAACTTACCTTTTTGAATAAGGTAAGCAACTGTGTATATAAGCAACTGTGTATATAGTTGCTTGTTGATGCTAATAATCAACTTAACCTCTGGTGTCCTGCGATTAATTAGTTGCCGCAGAACTGCCAAATGAAAACTTAAAAAAAAAAACCTCCTATGGATAATGTGCACCCTGACTTTAATGCTAAAAAAAGCCGGGAAAAAAGTGTGCATTATACTCGAGATTTTACAGTAGTATCACAAGGGAAATGGTTTAATTTATTCATTAATTGTGATCATTTTTCTAGGGAGGAAAGAGAAGTCTGTCATCAAATGACATCTCCAGTACTTTCACTGCCAAGTCATATTAGATCTAAACAAGCTCAGGTACCACCAGCCTCCTCCAACCCTTTCCTGGTGAACGTCCTCCCTTCCCACATCCGGAAACCACCTACATTGGAAGAGTGTGAGATTGTCATTCATCAGCTATGGAACATCAATCACATGCAAGCACAGGAGGTGAGGCTGTTTCACCCCAGGCTCACTATTTTATTCACAGCTTTTAAGATATGGTATGTTTGTGGTGGTGAAATAGAAAATAGATTTTCAGAGGCAAGTAGAAAAGTTATTTTCTCCTCTCTGTCCTTTAGCTAATGTATTTGAAATCCTATCTGGAGGACATCCACAAGAACAAAAGGATTCCTGAAGACTATCTGCTAGCCAGCCAGATTGGGTAAGCTGTTTTGAGTTACGGTTTCAAGGCTAGGCTATGGGCCAGATTCTAGCTGAGTCCACTGGTTCCCTTTCTATTTTGTAATAACGTGAATTTGCAGAATAGAGGCCGTATGCAAGATACCTAGATAGAGGCTGTTAGCAAGCTTTTTGACACTTTAGGGCTTCCCTCCTTAAGTCACAAGGGAAAGTTAACTTTGAGACACCCTTGCCCCTATCAAACTTTCCAAAATGTGACCTGTTAATCTGAGGTGAGAGGGTTTTAATGATATATGCCTTTATGTATGTCTACACACAAGGGGCCCCTGTGTGCTATATTATAACAAGATTACTGCACACAGCTGTTAACACCACTAACCCAAATGGAGGTAAGTGTCCATAAAACAAGGTACAGAGAAGACATGTCAGTTTGTTCTGTCAGAGCACTTAGGTTCATTTAGCAGGGCAAGCGTGGACCAGTCAAGGAGGTGTTGGCACATGGTTAACAGAATCCGCTCAATCCAACTGAGTCACGCTCTTCCACAAAGGAGATTTCTGAGAGATTCAGAGGACCCGTGCTTCACTGGCTTATGTTTAAGGAAAACAATCATATATAGAATGATGATATGTGCAGACCTCATTTGGGTTGAGGGCTGTATTGTAGCAGGCAGTATATTGTAAGTTCTTCAGGGCAGGAACTGTTACTGTCTAAACAATGAAAATGAGCAAGAGATTACTAGGGCAAAAGAGATCCTGGGTTCTCTTCCCTCCCCCCCATTATTGCCACAACAGTTCTCCAGTTATACTCTGGGAGGATGATCAATAAGTCTATTAGAGTAGCATTTGCTGCAGCCAATTAACAAGGGGTGCATATTCAAAAGATTCCAAAATATCATCTAGATTGGTCTGAATACCAGAGGTCATTAAACTTTACCATGTTACCCCTATTATTGCACCAGCAACTTGTTTGACTAAACATCTTTTCCAGAAAAGGTATCAACACATAGAGAATCCATCATTTCTGTTGTTAGTTTGTTCTCATAGTTAATCATCCTTGCTGTTACAAAATTTTCTGTGTTCAACTTGCAGCCCTGGGTTCTTGTTATACCTTTCATTGCTAATTGACGAGCCCTGTATGTGGTATTTTCACTTTGTGAAGGTATTTGTGCACTATAATTTAGTCACCTCAGACTCTGAGGAGCTAAACAACTAAGCTTTTTAAATCTTTTTCTCCAGATCTTTAATCATTTTGACTTCTTTCTACACCCCCTCCAATTTTCTCATCTTTTTTAAAAACATAGATATCAGAACTATAGAGGCATTTCTACGGAATATTCCCTACTACTCCCATGCATACTTCCAAAGATTGCACCGTAGAGCTCTTCCACAGCATTGTATGGGGAGCGCATGTTGAGTTGCATGATTCTTGTATCCTTTTCACAGGCACTGCTTTCTAGGATGCAATCCCCAGTTCTATAAGTATGGCTTATATTCTTTGTTCCTAAACGTATAGCTGTTTATTTGGCTGTATTAAGGTGCATTTTGAATGAATGGTCCCAGTTTATCACTCGAGCCAGATACTATTGTATGACAGATGTATCCAGGTGCTATTGTGAAGCTATTCCTGTTCTCCAAGTTCAGCATTTACATGCAGCAAGATTACATTGTTTTCAAATATAAATTACACAGACTCAACTCACACAATCTGTGCTCTGCTACTATTCTACAGAATAAAGTAGCCAAGGTATCACATCTACAAATATTTTTTGCTTTAGGAATAAAGAAGTTTCACGGTTACCCAGAATGCTAAAAGATACAGCTAAGAAATGGTAAGTACTTCTACTTTCTTTAGAGACTAACACGCTTCATGAGAAGCCATGCTAGCTACATCCACTGAGCCAAGCATGTGATACCTTTAGCAAATATTATTACATCATGAAGTAAAAAAAAACAACCCTATTATTGGTTCCCCCATCTTTCACCCCAATTCCATCATCAGCTATAAGATTTTCCCCACTTCTTTTGATCACCATTGCCTAAAGGTCAATCCATATGCTCTGCTCAGAACAGATTTTAGATTTCAGATTTTAGAAGAGATCACTGCAGCTATCTGGCTTATTTCTGTGCCCTAGTATTATCACAGAAGAATCTGCACAAAGTGTCAAATCATTTAGGCAGTGTTTACAAAACGAGATTTAGGTCAAATTTTTTTTTTAGCACTCAGTTTTGTAAAGCTGAAAGTGTATGTCCACACTGGGTGCAAGAGATCGACATAGTGCACCCCCAGTACAGTGGCTACCTTTGACTATGACAGCGATGTCCTGTGGATAACTCTCTCGGTTCCTGCCACCCCTTTTCATTATAGGTTAGACTTTCAGTGCCTGAGAGGACAAAACACAGTGCAACCAGTTGTTCATGATACATATTGTCAGCTGCCCCTGGTACACTTATCTTCACCCTCCCCCACTTGATGGCAATTGCAAACAGTGTTTTTGCGCCCACTTTCTCCTGGTTATCTGTGCAGGCGCCATAGCAGGGCAAGCATGGGCCATGTTCAGCTTCAAACTGCTGTGGCAAGAACACCTCACACTTTCTGCAGCGGTATGTCCAGGGCCTAGCCAGGAGCCAGGAAGAATGTAAGGAGGGTTTGAACACAGACATGTATGAAACCATTCAGTGGAACAACTGGCAGATGCTGGAAACATTCAATCCCGTTGGCACAGTGCCATGCCAGTTTTAGTACCGTGAGACAAGCTGGTGGGACTGCTTAGTTATGCAGTTGTGGGACAATGAGCAATATCAGACAGCTACCAGTCAGCTGGGAATTAATTTGGACTGGGTAAATATACAGTAGGGACTGCTGTAATTCAAGTAGCCAGAGGAAGTGAGCAGCAGACTCAACTGTTGCACTCACTGTAATGAAAAAAAAGGACAGACTTAGAATGCAAAAGTTAATCTCTTGCCGTGGATGAATGTCTGTCCAAAACTATAAGCGTGTGTTATGTACAAGTGCAAAGTTAATGTTTAAGCACCGAATAGGCAGCAGGTACAACACCCATCTTGGGGGAACAGCTGGACATGGTATGGCAGGTATGGTAAGGAACAGGCTGGGACTCTTGCTCTTTTGCTTCTGCTTTGAAAGCATGAGTGACCCAGTGGCTGCAAATTGCAGCTCCCAGTGAGGAAAGGTCAGCATTTGTAAAGAGGGTCCCCGGGCACAAGAGGCTGTGCTGGTGAGGGAGATGCAGTTGTGGTTTATGTAGTCACAGTGTGTTCAGCACCTCGTTTCCCTTGAGTGCCAGGGCGGAGGCTCACATGGCCAGCAAACCATGCTTTGCTGGGGATGAGCACACAGGTATAGTGCCCTGGTATCAATTAGTTAGTTTTCCCTTCTTCATCCAGGTCATCCTGTGCGATATCAGTTTTCTCCGACTCACAGAGGGACAGGTAGCAGATGCCGACTGAATGGGGCCAGAAACCTGGACCCTGTGCTGCAATGACACCAGACCTCTTACTGCTGGCTTCGCATGGCGAGGTGTCCTACAGTGCAGGGTGGAATAAGACAGGCGTCCCCAGAAACCTTGTGAGAAAGATTCAGAGATCTCATCTAGAGAGTTTTTCAGAGATGTGCAGGGAGGAATCCAGCTCCATCTCCACAGCCATTAAACTGTTCCAGGGAGCCCCCGCTGTGTAGGCAGATCATACCCAGTTGTCATAACCTACTTGGTAGCATGATTAAAAATGTGAATTGTCCTCCCTGTCACGAGTGCCCGGGAGTAACACATTCTGTGAGGAGGGGATTGGCTCCAGAGTTGACAAGGTCCTGGCTGTCGGTGGCCTGCTGACCATTCTTCTCCTCAACAATGTCCTCCCCATTGTTACCCAAGGCTGCCTGAAGAGTCCCTTGGGAAGTATCCACAGATGCTTGTGGGACACTGGGCGGGTCCCTGCTAAAATCCCAGGCAGCTGCTCATAGAAGCAGCATGTTTGCAGCTCTGGCCCAGACTGTCCATTTGCCCTGTGGAACTCCTGCCTGAGCTCCTTTACTTTCAAATGACACTGCTGGGAGAACCTGGTGTGTCCTGTTTCCACCATGCCCTGAGTGATTTTGACACAGTAGCAGCATTTCTTCGGCTGCTTCATAGGTCTGAGTTCAGAAATTTACTTTAACTGCCCTTAAAAGTCAGTGGAATGGGCTTGATGTTGTGATCTCATTGTTTAGCAAAAATCAATCTAATGTGTCTAAGTTCAACCTAAAGTCGTAGTGTAGACCAGCCTATTTCTTTGAGGTTTACTTTTGCATATCCACAGATTCTTCTCTAGCTCCCCCTTTAGAATGATTTGCTGAGAGTCAACTGCAAGGATAGGTTCTGCCCATAACATTACACACATGTATTGCCGCTGAGGAAGCAATCAGCAATTTTAGAGTGTAGTGGGATTTAAAGCAGTACTGTGTTTTGTAAGAATTGCATAAAAGGGAAATAGAAAAGTAATGCTCTCATCTTCCACAGTCATTTGAACAAGACAAATAGTTGGATTAGATTGTAATTATTTACAGAGAAACAGGTATGCAATAAAGTCATACAAGCCCTGCCATGAAACACAAAAGCTCAGTTCAGAACTCATCCTGTGAATAGGGTTTCTCCATTCCACCAAGTCAGAGATTACAAAGCCAATTAAAGTTTTCCACCTATGAAATAATGGGAGGAATAAAGATTCTAGATTTTCCAGCAGCTGCAACCACAACACAAACCCATTAAAACACACAAGTGACAGATACAGGTATGTCCCTTTAAAAAGCTGAAGTGAATTGTGGTTATTGGTAAAGGTTTTTCTGCAAGTTAGACTGCAGGATCCCCATTTCATGTAAAAGTTTATGGGGGTATTGAAAAAAAAATCAGGTCTCTGCTTTAGCTGTTCATTAACTACCTGAAGACAGGACTAGTCTCTTCTTTTAACATGAGATGTTAGCTACTCAAAACAGAGGAAGAAACCCAATTTCATGTACAGGCAGTCCCCGGGTTATGTACAAGATAGGGACTGTAGGTTTGTTCTTAAGTTGAATTTGTATGCAAGTCGGAAATGGTACATATTGTAGGGGAAACTCTAGCCAAACATTTCTCCAGAGCTCAGTTTTATTCTCCCACACCTCACTTCCCTCAGTCCTTTATTCTCAAGCTGAGGTGTCTGCTGAGAAAAGCCGCTCCGCATCTCCCTGGTCTGCTGAGGGGGGCGCTAGCTTCACGTCTCCCTGGTCTGCTGGGGGGAAGCAGCTAGTGCAGGGTTGCCTCACCCCGTTTGTAAGTAGGGATCCGATGTAAGTCGGATCCATGTAACCCGGGGACTGCCTGTACTCAGTGTTACAGGAAAACTGAATTCTGAACTTGGATTTTAGCAAGTAATGAGCCATTCCCACTTAAAATACCTATCTGACACATAGCACTTTTCATTTGTTGATCTCAAAGCATTTTACAAAGGTCAGTATTACTGCCTTCATTTTACAGAAGGCAATGGGAAAATGTCTAGCTGAAGGACTGTTATCAAAAAGGCTGCTATGTTTCTAAATGATCACTAGCAGGACACACACTCAAGTCTCATGGCACTTGTATTGAAAACCACTTCTTTTCCTCATTTTACTAGAGAAATGTAAGCACACTGAACGGTAGAGAGAGTTCTTACCACAGAAATTTCAGTCAATGCAACAGAGCGCTGTTAAGTCAACATGTAGAATCACTAGGATGACTAATGTGAAGAGTAACCGTAATGCAGGAGACCTTGGTTAAGGAGGAAGTGATTTTAAATCACATTGCCAATCATCCTTTGTCCCACTCTTCTCTCCAGCTTGATTTTAACTCCACTGCCAGCTGCTGAAAGGGCAGTTCTGCCAGCACTGAAGCAAACACTGGGAAACAGATTTGCTGAGAGACAGAAGAGAACTCAAGCTATTCAGAGAAGCCGTCTTCGTCGGACTGTGCTTTAGTCTGGTTGTTTAGTGACTGCATTACACATCTCCTCAAGTGATCCAGTAGCTATAGCACTCCCAGTACGTGTTTGAGTGTACATTGCAGTTTCAACATAGATTGGTTTGCTACTATTTCCCCCCATTTCAAGTAAAAATGAATTATGAAATCAGAGTCATTTATTCAGAAACAAAGGAGCTACTTTTCTTTTGTTGCAGCCTTGCCTCATTCATAAATGGTTTCTGTGGGTACCACTCTATTAGTTCCTTCAGAACTAAATTGAGAGAGTTAATTTAATGATGAAAGCCTGTAAGATTGCTGTTTGATAAGCATGCAATTTATCAAGCATGCCACAAACTTCTTTAAAAAACAGGACTATGTAGCACTTTAAAGACTAACAAGATGGTTTATTAGGTGATGAGCTTTCGTGGGCCCACGAAAAGCTCATCACCTAATAAACCATCTTGTTAGTCTTTAAAGTACTACATAGTCCTGTCTTTTGTTTCAGCTACACCAGACTAACACGGCTACATTTCTATCACAAACTTCTTTAGTTTGTCAGACTGTTTAAAAGCAACATACGTTTATATTTTATGTAGATACAGGCTGCAGTTTTACAAATAACACTAAATCACTGCTGATCCATCCATAGAAAAGCTGGAATCTACAAGCTACATTGTGAGACTAGCCAGAACAAGATTTCACACCCTTCCATGGCTTTTAGGTGAGAAATAACCTGAGTTTAGTAGTCTTTTATCAGAAAAAATTCTGATGCAGATCTAGAACCCTCTGATTAGCAGCAAGAGGCAGTCGAAATTACGGGGGCTCAGATATTATGTTGCTCTAGGTTGCTTATTCTTTACTCAGAATCTGTAACATTCCATAATTTCATCTTTGCTGTGGGCCAGTTTCCATTTCACTCACAGCAACATAGCACTGACTACACTGCAAACTAATATATGTATAGCCAGGTATGCAAAATCTCCTATTCCAGGCTACTGCAATGCATCACAATCTTATTCCCAATGGAGTGGTCCTATGTTTGTTGGCACCACAGTAACAGATACCTTAAAAATGTCTAAGAATGAGTGTCTGTGTTCATTCAGCTTCAGAGGGGTAGCTGAGTTCGCTGTTTAAGTTTTTCCAGTTACAGACTGGAATAGTTAAAAGAGGCTGGTAAGAACCATTAGTTTGCACTAGGAAAGGAAAAGTACTAACAACAGATTCTACTCAGACATCAAGAACCACTGGCACCTTCATTGTTTGATTGTTGATAATGTGCAAGCTATCCAATATTGCGATTTAAACCATTTTCATGAGTTAAACTTGAGAATGAAGTGGAGTTCCAATCCTTCTGTGTGTATTTGGCTTGTGGAATTGGTCTGAAACAAAACAGCAACATGGAGGGAGATCCATTAATGAGTGTCCAGGGAGGTTAAAGTGTTCCCCAACAGGTTTCTGTGTGTTGCCTTTTCGGATATCTGATTTGTGTCCATTAATTCTTTCCCATAGGAATTGTCTAGTTTGTCCAATATATATTGGGTTAGGAGGTTGTCTATAAGTGAGAATAGGGCCTTTTCCCCCAAGGCCTCTGAGAGTGAGGAGTCATTTTCCAAGATAGATTGTAGATTGTGGATAATGCATTGGAGGAGTTTAAGTTGAAGACTGTAGTAATAAGTGGAATTCTGTTTTCTCTCTTGGGCCTTTCTTAAAGTAGCTCATGTCTGGGTACTTTTTTGGCTCTGTCAATCTGTTTTTTCACTTCTCCAGATTGGTATTTCAATTTTAGGAATGCTCTGTATAGTTCCTGTAGGTGTTTCTCTCTGTCTGTGAGCAGTTATCAGCCTCTTTTTTGTTGTTTTTTAAGTTTTTCCTGTTATAGACTGGCTCAGCTGTCCATTTTAAACTTATCTACCCAATGTCCTAATCTCCCTCCCCCTTTCCTTATTTATTCTTGGTTCTGGACTTCCAACACTTCAGTCATCTGCAGAAGTGGACTATGCCCACAAAAGCTTATGATACCATCTACATGTTTTGTTAGTCAACAAAAAATGGTCTGGCAGCATTTTATAAACTTGATTTACAGGAAAAACTTAAAGTTCCAAAGCTTCCCTGTGTATTTGGCTTATGGCCTGAAACAAGACAGTGACTGTAAGCTCCATTAATGAATGCCAGGCAGGTTAAAGTGTTCTCCAACAGGTTTCTGTGTGGTGCCTTTTTGGATATCTGATGTGTCCATTGATTCTTTCCCATAGAGACTGTCCAGTTTGGCCAATATACATGGCAGAGGGGCATTGCTGGCATAGGTCACATTAGTGGATGTGCAGTTAAATGAGCCCGATTTGGGGGCTGATGTGGTGGGGTCCAGTGATGAAATCACTTGTGTAGATGTGTGGGCAGAGTCGGTACCAGGGCTGATTTCAGGGGTGGGTTCCTGGATGATTACGATGGAGGTGTGTTGCATGGGTACTGGAAATAATTTGTTTGAGGTTAGGTGTTTGTCTGTAGGCAAGGTCTGGCCTTTTCCCCAAGGCCTGAGAGAATGAGGGGTCTTTTTTCAGGATCACCATTTCCATGGTCACCAACCCATGAATCGCGATCGACTGGTCGATTGCGAGGCCTCAACCAGTCGATTGCAAGGTGTTCCAGGCCCCCCATTTACCCCCACCTCTAAGAAGACCCACTACCTACCTCCAGCAATAATGGAGGTAGTGGCAACTTCCCGCGGAGTGGATGGAAGTCTTGTAGATGCGCATCACTTCTGGGGGTTCTGGAAATGCACTGGCTGCTTCCTTGCCCCAGGTCTATGGCAGGCCGGAAACTTACTGGGGGAGTCCCCAGAGATGCGCGCACGGATGCCCCTTGGCTGCAGGAGGGGGGAGTTGGGCCCAGAGGGGACGTGTATGTGGGCTTCCCTGCTCTGTGGGAGGCATGCACCGGCCCTGGAGAAAGCACATGATGGGGCTTCCTTCCGCCACAGGAGGGGCCGGGGGTCAGCCCTGGAGGGGCCACATGTGTGGGCTTCTCTGCTCTGTGTACGCGCAGGCCCCGGAGAAGGTGTGCAACAGGGCTTCCCTTGTCTGCTGGGAGTCCTGGGAGGAGGCAGCTGGAGGGGACTCTGCCCCCTGCTGAAGAACCCTGTCCCCTCTCCTCTGCCCCCAGCCACAGAACCCTGCCCCCACTAGCACCCTTCCCCAGTACTATGTCCCCTGCTCCCAACACAGTTGGGGCCACATTAGTGAAGCTTGGGGGCTTTGGGGAGGAGATTTTTTTCTTCATCTCACTTGTGTGGCCTCAACTGGCTTTTCTGTGGGTCAGTGACCCCTGACTCAAAACAGGTTCCCTGCCATGCTCAGAAATAAAGACAATGCAGAAACTTTGTGTTTGACACAGTATTTTATTTAAAAATGAAGCCTGACCAACAAGCCCTTATCTGGCCACAGCACTATAATACTCCTGCACCCACCCTTCCCCCAGACCCTAGATCTGAGCCTCTCATACACTGGAATCCCCCTGCCCTGAGCCTCTCATACCCCACCCAAATTCCTGCACCCTCACATTCACAAACCTGTGGCTTGCTTAGTATCCCAACCCTCCATCTGACCTCAACACTGCCCATCCTGGAGCCACCTCTCCAAGCCAGTGTCCCCTTCTCCACCACCTCCTGCATCCAGATTTCCTCCCAGAGCTTGCACTGCTCACCCATTCCCACACCCAAATCCCTCATTCCCACCCCAGAGCCCACACATCCTGTCTCAACCCAGTGAGGCTATGGCTAGACTGCAGGAGTTTTTCAGGATTCCAGAGAGATCCCAGAAAAATTATTCTGCATCAAGGGATGCATTTGTTCTTCCGCTTTTTTTAGTGGAAGAGCAAACATGCTCTTTTGGTCACCCCTATATTCCTCTTTCCATGAGGAATAAGGGGGCTTCTAAAAGGTTTTATTCTGACATTTGGTCCAGTCTAGAAGGCCAAATGTTGGAAAAACCTCTTCCTACAGAAGAATTGGGGGGAAAAGCAGCAGTATAAGGGTTGGGGATAGCAAGTGATGGAGAGGAAGAGAATAGAGAGGGTGCAGTGGGGCTTCAAGGACAGGGCACTAGATCGTGGCTTGTTCTGTCATTTAAAAAGTGATCTTGGGTGTAAAAAGGTTGGAGACCACTGCTGTAGATTGTTGATAATGCGTTGGAAGAGTTTAAGTTGTGGGCTATAGGTGATGACAAGTGGAATTCCGTTGTTTTCTCTTCTTGGCCTGTCTTGAAGTAGTTTGTGTCCAGGTACTCTTCTGGCTCTGTTGATCTGTTATTTCTCTTCTCCAGGTGGGTATTTCAGTTTTAAGAATGCGCTATATAGATCCTATAGGTGTTTGTCTGTGGGACTGGAGCAAATCCGGACGTACCCTAGGGCTTGGCTGTAAACAATAGATTGAGAAATGTGTCTGGGATGGAAGCTAGAGGCATGAAGGTAAGTGTAGCAGTCAGTAGGTTTCCAGTATACGGTGGTGGAAATGTGTCCGTCATGTAATTGTACTGTTATGTCAAGGAAATGGATCTCGCCTGTGTTCATTCAGTTCTTGTCTTCTCACCTGACTGCAACAAGCATACAAACTAAGTTGTTGTCTTTTCTAATATGAACATCTGTCCACTAATCCATTTCACATAAGCACCTGCACCTATATTAAGTTAGTGAACTGGGTTAGATCAAAATTAAAAGTCTTTCACTTCTATATAACATTTCTATTAGCAATCTTTTGAATCTCTCCTTCAGTCGAACTCACTTCTGGGAGCAGAGATTACAGCTTCTGCTAGGACATATGAAGTAACCACCAGCCTTTGGTCATTGCAGGGCTGTTGCACAAAGACTAACATTGGAATGAGAGTAGGTTAGTTTCAAACACAGAAATAATAATAAATTTATTATGATAAAACAAACAGGTAATGCATTAGTTCATGTACAAAATATTGATACCACTCGGCTGCCTCAATCAGTGCTTACTAAGTATCCACATTTTAAAACATCCTAAAACTGATGACACCACACAGATTTACAGGAGGTCACAGCAATTTCTTGACACCACTGTAAGAGTCCAGCTGCTTGTCAGGGACTGTTGCACAATACTGGGGGATGGAGCAGGGTGTGATATAAATACTTTAGACTTTGAAATTCCCTTACATCTGGGAATTAAGAATGAATGAACTACAAAGAGAAGGCCAATTTAAATGTAATCACATTGCATATAGAATCACTGTGACTTATAGCAAGTGACTTCATTTGCATTGCCTCACAACATAGCAGCTGATAATCAGTCTTCTGATCCTAACTGAGATTACCAGTAATACTTTCATAGTTAGGTGCCCCTCAGTGCCTGAGGCACAGAAGTTCAGCTGTCAAGTCTCTGACCTGAGCTGTGTTCAGTTTTTTTTTTTTTTAAACTAAACATTTCCCATGAGTTGCATCACTTCCCAAGAAAGCCATCACCAAGAGAATTGCCAGGTAAATATAAATGCAGATAAGTAGCTGAAGCCCACTGGATTCATTTACAGTGCTGCTATGATTAAATCAATTGATTTTCCCTGCACTCACAGGGAAATCAGTCAGCATGCACACTGAACACACTTTCTTCAAATTACCCAACCTTCTAAGTGAGAGAAATGTATGGTCCGTGCTAACCGAAAACTGTTTATACAAAGTAGTGTTTAAAATAAGCTATAAAAATTTTCCTATGGTTGGTTTTATTCCTAAACATAATTATTCAGATTAATCTGAAACAGTAGGCAGGCCCTAAAAATGCCCTGATTTCTTCCTTGTCTCCAAATTAAATTACCAGACTCCTGCAACCACAGGAAAGTTTGTGAGCACATTCTAGTTGCAGCTGATTTATTCTTGGGGCAATATCAAGTCACACAACAAAGAGTGTGAGGAATACTGGCATCAGGCAAAGTCTGAAGCAAATTAGGACATTCTCTCCTCTCCCAGCTATACCATTCAGACTCCCTGATGGAAGTCTACAAATAATTTCTTCTCTAAGAAGACAATAAAAGCCCCTTCTAATACAGTCTCAAGAACCATATATACACATGTTCTGTATATGTGAAAATGCTGGCAAAGTCCACAAAGGCAGAAGATAAAAGCATGAAATCTAAATCTAACGCCAGGTTCTCTATTGAACCTGACACCTAGAAACAAAACAGTATAAGGCTTTTTCTGGAGTTCCCTCCCAAAATGCCTGTGATTCTTCTAGTGGCCATGGGAAAGGCCAGCTGTTGAGACCCAATTTCTTTACTTCATGATTTCACAAGGTGAGGGTTGGGGACAGTTATGCAGCTGAGAGGCAGGCTTGACGAATACTCTGTGCCCAGGTGTTTAAGAGTGCTGTGACTGAATGCTTGTCTGGAAGTTGCAGCAATTTTGATGTCATGTACTGATATACCGATTGCAAGAAGGGATTGGCTGCTGGAAAGAAAAAAAAGGAGACAGCCCAGATGAATACAGTTGCGTAACTGATTATCACATATTGATCCCCCACTTTTAAAAAGCAATGCCATCCTTTTGTCCCCATACCATATTGCCGAGAGTTGTCTATCCACAGAGGACTCTGATCTGGATAGTCAGCTGGAACACTGAGCTGTAGTGGTGGGACATTTGGAAGGTTCTTGTCATCTAGGATTCAAACATACTTACTTTAACCAAAGATATTTTCCATCAGGGCATCAGAGTCTTCCCTATGTCTGTTCATTAGATCTAGTCTCTTCCTATCCAGTCCAGTATCTAATCTTTGAAAAGAAGCAAGGCTAGGAGTCTTCATTTCTGAAAAGTTCACTTTAAAAATGGCCTCTGCTTGTTGGAAGCACAATATAAGACTTCCAGCTCCACAACACATTCCCACTCATCAGTCTCAGTCTTTCATCTGAATTTGGTTTCCTAAATTCAAAACGTCTAGGCAAGGGTGGGGAATATTCTTTGGGTCGGGGGCTGCTGACCCACATAAAAAAAATCAGGTGTGGGGGCAGTGTGGGCTCCTCAGTGCTGGGGGAAGAGCCCTGAGGAGCCAGATCTAGGCAAGCCAGGGACAACATATAGCCCCAGGGCATTACTTTCCCCACCCCGGTCTGGGTACTGTCCATAATACACACAGAAGTCAAGAAGAGAGCATTCCCATGTTTTGTCTTGTACACATTAAAACCAGGGATGTAAAATCCCAGTTTAAAAGTTAAACATTAAGTTTAACTGGTTAACCCACGATGTGGGTGGGGACTGCTCCAGTCAGGCTGGGCGAGCCTGCCACATTGCGGGCTGCGTAGCTCCGACTCACCACCACCATTCCCACTCCAACCTACCAGCAAGCACCACATTATCTTTTTCAGTTAAAGGGCAAAACAAGTTCACTTGAAGATATATTCTATTCTTGCTTGTTTGAGAAAGAAGGGCAAAGACTTACACCCTTCCTCACTTACAAGACTAGCTGTGACAATTAGTGGTGAACTAGGAAAGACATTTTCAATTCCAAAAAAACCAGACCTAGTTCCTCTATGTCCCAGTATCAGATTTCAAGGTGCTGAAGGCTTTTGTCCAGACTACACAAGGCATCAAACCATTTTCTAATACCAGGGAAGGTTGAGCCAAGGGTGAGAAATTGTTATCAGCAAAGTACACTTATCATTGCAAAAGGCAGGATTTTTCATCTGGGGAGCAGAAATCTAACAAGATCCAGTTGTACAATTAAATACTGTACTGTTTCATTCTTGGGATTCTCCCACGTGGCAACAATTACCTGGTCCTATTTATTTCTCACATCCCAAACAGCAAATTTCTTGAAATACAAAGAAAAAGGAATGTAGATATGTTTATAAATAGGCTACTTCATACTATCAGGAATTCAGATTACCTGGAGAATTTGCTTGGATCCCAACTTAGGGAGCCAATTAAACGCACACATTTAGCCACAAAAATCCACCAATATTCCAGTTTAAAAGTCCCCCACCCCTCCCCCGGGGTTAGAGGGTGCAGAAGAAAACAATGATTTAGCTTTAGAAAGATTATTTCCCAAGCTCCACAGAGCACATAATGCACTGCCACAACTCTGGCAAGCTGAAGAAACACCATGATGAAATTGCATGTTGGCAGGATTTACAGTTGTACATATTAACAGGAGATAAAAAATTAATACCCCTTAAATAGTCTTCATTTCTTCTCAGCTTACCTAGTTTGCATATGAGGTGGACTGTACCATTATTACTGCAATGGGAGGGATCCAGATTCACCAAGAATTTAGGATTTAATCTTGCAACTTCCCCTTGTAATACATTTGGTATGGTCTGCCTTTCATCCTCTTCATATTTACGCTTTCGAGGCGAAGCCATTTGGGCTCTGCATAAAATACATCCACAAAAGAACTCAGAATGGGCACCATGTTATGCCACGTCCATGTTTTTCAATCTAAGATGATTTTTCAAGTACCTTACAGATGACGAAACAGCCACCTATCCATCACCCCAGTCCATCATTCCAACATTTCAACCAAATGATTAATTTCGCTAAAGCAGATAACAGGGCAATGATACATACGTGATTGGAGGGCCATGTATTGCAGTCATAGCTGGTACAAAGGTACGATAAAGGGAATGGTTGAAGACTGGTGAACGAATGTTTGCCAAAACAGCATCCAAAAGTGGCTGGCACAAGTACTGCTGTTTGGTAGGGGGCACTGGTGGAGGTGGTGGTGTGGGCTAAAGTACAAAGAAGCATATCTTATTTATGTGCTGTAGCAAATATTTTAGACATCTTGACATATAATTCATTACGCAAACTTTCAGTTCAGTATTTCTAATACACAGAAGAATTCCTTGCATTCTTCTAACCTGTTTTATGCTACTCTAGAAACATTAAATGCTTGAATACATAGGGATACTCAGGAATGCAAATTCAAATTTAACTAGTGATAGAGATGTAGCCGTGTTAGTCTGGTGTATCTGAAACAAAAGACAGGACGATACAGCACTTTAAAGACTAACAAGATGGTTTATTAGGTGATGAGCTTTCGTGGGCCAGACCCACTTCCTCAGATCAAATAGTGGAAGAAAATGTGACAATTTTCTTCCACTATTTGATCTGAGGAAGTGGGTCTGGCCCGCGAATGCTCATCAACTAATAAACCATCTTGTTAGTCTTTAAAGTGCTACATAGTCCTGTTTCAAATTTAACTGAAATTTTAAATGGATTAGTTAAATTGTATTAAACCTCTTTACGGGTACACTCACTCAGCTTAAACTCTGAAAATCATTAAACTAAACCAAATTAAGACCACTAACTCTGAATGGGATTGTCCATAAAGATATTTAATGCAGTTTTGGATTCACGCTTTTAATATTAATTAATGGTCTTGATTGTCCTCATGTAGACAAACCCACAGTAACCAAAAGTGACACGTAAGAACAGCCAGACGGGGTCAGACCAAAGGTCCATCCAGCCCAGTATCCTGTCTACCAACAGTGGCCAATACCAGATGCCCCAGAGGAAGGGAACACAATAGGGAATCCTCACGTGATCCTTCTCCTGGCATTTCATTTCCAGATACTGTCAGTATCTTTCATGTAGAAAGCCTTGTTGGCAACATCTGCTCAAGACAAGAACAAGAATCATTCCTAGGTGCTTGTACAAGACAGGAATACCTGAAAAGAATACCTTGTACAAGAAAGGAATACCTGATTATTCAGTAGAATAATCTTTAAAAGGTGTGCAAAAGACACTTCTGTTGAAGGGTTTAAACAGTTTTCAATTTACTTGCTCAGTCCAGCACTAACACAAATAATCCTGTTGTGACCATGAAGAGAAGGGAAACAATTCTGCTAAACTGGTGCCCTCTGTGGAATACACTGCCAGCCTGACTCTCCAGTTAGATTAAAAGTAACTCTCATTGCTTACTACAGCCATGTCATTCTTGAGCTTCTCTAGAGCAATTTCACATTTCTGTAGCGTCTTCAGAGGGCATCTGAAAAGAAAAAGGAAAGAGTTAGCATAATCCTCTCTACTGTTCAAGATGAGGATTTTGTGATATCTGAGCCACCCATCAACATTATTTCAATGCTGATGTGCATGAGTGCTATTCAAAACAGGAACTATAGCTCTGCCTCAGGGAGCATAAATTCTAAGTTAGATAACATGATTCAGACCTAACATTCTGGCAAAAAAGTGCCAGATCACAAAGTACTTAGATTTTTAAATAACTTATCTGGATCCTTTAAAGGATTTGCTGAAGGGCAAGAAAGGGAGTGATATAACAATGAAAGACTGCAAAAACAAAGACATTCTGATTAGAATTAAGAACTCCTAATTTATTGCTATGTCTAGATACTAATATTGCCACAGAATGGCAGACTAATGTCTGGGACACCACTGGTAGCCTAGGTATTCTCTCAGACTCCTTACAGTGGTCTGGGAGGAACAGAATTCACTGGGGAGGTGCTGATACAAGCTGAACAGAAAAGGAAGTCACCGTTTTGAAGGATCAGTCAGGATATCCAAGAGGCTCTTCATCTTACTTAGGTCCTTCTTCCTATCTGAAAAAAAATAAAAAGGACTCATGAGAAATGCATGCAATGACTGCAGAGCTGGAAACTCTGACCACAGTCATTAACACAAAAATGAGGAAGCTTGGGAAAACCAAAAACATGACCCATATAAGGAGAACGCAGAAAAGGATCTATGATTCTCCATCTTTTCCTAAGGAAGAGTGGATCAAAGAAAGTGTAGTTATAGTAAAGAAAAACAGAGGTCCTGAAGAGAAAGGGATTTGGAGATGTTGCCATGCTTCAGAATTAAGTCACTGCAACCATGAGCGAGGAAAACAATAGACATAGGCCTGGTCCTGCCAGAACACCCAAAAGAGCAGTACACAGCTGTCTCAACCAAAGGCTGACAACTGTACAGTGAAATACAAGGGGTCACACCTTCATTTTTATCAATCTTATTGATCATCCTCCGGAGTGGTTCAATGTACTTTGACAGCTGTTTGAGTTTCTCCAGGTACTGCTGTTCCTCAGATTGGCTGGAGCTTGCTGGACTCATGACAGAATTTGGATTTCCTGCACAAGGCAAAAAATTGAAAATTATACATCACTTGACAGAAGGGGTCAGGCAAATCAGCACATTGGTTTATAAACCGCTAGCAATTTCCAGCTGCATGAAATCCCAAAGCCAACAGGCTTTACATCCCCTTAAGGTTATCATTTTTGTTTTGTCAGAAAGTTATGAAAACCCTCATGTAATTCAATGACCAAAAAACAAATCAACAATAACATCAGATTAGAGAATCCCAAACAAGCTAAAGACCAGAATATCCTCCTTGCTGCACATGTAGTGCATATATCAAGTCAACCACTTGACTACTACTCACTTGGCAGAGCCTCCATAAAGCCAAAGGCACAACTGTGCAACTTTAGATTTCTCTGTATATGTTTTATTTGCTGAGATGCATCACTGGATCATGCTGTGCAGCACAATTCTCATGGACGACCACAGGAGTTACCTGGAGTGTTCAAAGGACCTGGAGATGGGACACTGAAGTTTTGTGGTGTTCGTGCAGCTGCTGGGCTCTGGGATGGTTGAGGAGATGGACTAGGGAGGAAGCTGCTAGGAGATGGGGCTGGACCGGAGCTGGAGAATGGAAATGAAAGTCAACTCATCACTTAACATGTGGATAAAGCAGCCTGTAAGATGCTAGCAGAGAAACAGTCTTAGCAGGTGTGTTTTACTAACTGCTGCTGCTGCGTTCTGCAGTCCCCACGGGCGGTTACTATTGGTGAGTGCCTATCCCACCCATTTGCACTGGAATGAAATTTACAAGTGTTCACACTGACCTAGCCCTGATCCCAGTAAACTCTGTGGTTAAAATATCATTGATTTCAATGGGAGCAAGGTTAGATAGATAATGCTGACTGCTTTTGAAAATCCTACCCACAGTCAGAACCAGGGCCCACTGTGCTGATCAGTGCAGCACAAACTGGTCTCTTCCCCAAAAAGCCTACAGTCTAGAACTGACCCAGTTTTGTGGCAGTGTCAATGCCACTGCTGCAAGGTGAAGAGTCAGAATTCCCTGCCAGATAGCTTTGATTACAACAATCAGGAAAGATTCCAAAGCTAACAACATTGAATCGTGGCTTAGTGAGAGACTCACAGCTCTAGGGAGACTGAATTGTTATAGTAGGTTTTTAATAACTCCAGAGGTCTCTGCATACCTCCTCCATCAATCTAGGAGCAAGATGGGGCCTTTCTCTGCAGACCAAGCAGAAGCCTTGGATTTATAGCCACTGCCTTCTGCTTTTGGCATTCCATTCAATCCTTTAACTCCTGCCTTCCATTATGCCACACTAGGCATGGGAGTGAGTATCTGTATGTGGCTAAACACAGAGTAGCCTCAGAGAAGGTGACTAAGGAGGGGAATGGCAATATGAGCATGACTCCTCCTGGTTCCTATGACACGAAAGGCCAACAAGTTCTAGTGTATGCTATGCTACAACCTCAAGGCATCACTAGGATTAGAACCCCTTCTGGAAAACGCAGGAGGACAAGCACCTATAACCACTTTGTTTTAACATTCATTCATGTTCAATTGCCACCTGGTGAGAGCATCTGCAGCTGCCACTCATCTTAGGTGGTTGCATTCCTGCTCACCTGACATTTGAGTTTGGCTGGGAAGTTGGCTGCCCTGGTTGGGGCGATGGCTGTGGCTGAGGAGGCGGTGGCATTGACTGGGGTGTCTGCACTTGCTGGACAGGTGAAGGAGACGACATCATGGTAATGCTACTCTGATTGACCTAAAGTTGGAAAAAATACAATCAACCAAGAAGTGAGCTGGCAATGGGAACCTATCTAAAAAGGCTTTGGCTATGGTAAGAAGAGCATCCTTTGGACTCTATAAGAAACAGAAAGTGTTAGTTTCCTAAACCCTTCCATAAAGAGATCACTGCCAGTATCTCACATTTCCTTTTGAGGTCCCCAGAGGAATGTTACATACCAAGATTTAACAGTTAAAACTCAAAATGCAAGCATTATTTGAGTCAGAGATTGCATTCCTCCTTCCCTAAAGCAACAAGCTTAGATTAAAATAGCAAGAGTTTTATCTGAACTGGCATTTCCTTTATTAAAGCTACAATGAACAGAGTCATGAAGAACTGGCTTGAGAATTTGTGATCACAATAAAAAACCCTTCTTTATTTTGGCTTTCAACTTAAGTCTTCAAAGCCTTTTCTTATTTTTTGGCTACTGCCTCCAAATCTGTTTTCTTTCAGAGAAGGGGTAAGGAAAAGGCAGTATATGAAGAACGAAACACAGGACTCTTACTATTCAAATTTGGGGAGCCAGAAAAGATTTCAAGGGTTTGGGATGGGATGAGGAGGGGGCAAGGCGTGTTTATTTATTGGTCTTATAGGTGGGGTTGCATAAACCTAAAGGATGGAAGGTCAAGATGGGGAGTATTCTAAGATGATGCAACAACTTCAAATCTACAGTCCTTAAGAGGAGAAATACTGGGTACAATAAAGTTTATTCAACTTGTAATGGTAAGATGATGAAATTAAGGAACAGAGACTAAAATAAAACAATTTATTCCTACTGTCTCGGAGTGTTAACTCAGATAAAAAAGGTGATTTGATCTAGTGTACAAGACAGCATATCATTAATTAATTTACCATGTGGTCTTCTAACAGGATCTTGATAATAAGCCAACTTCTATCATATGGAAACCAAAGAACACAAAAATACTATTCCACACACTACAGGGGCTCTGTAGATTTGCTCCTTTCCCTCATTAACTCCTAGCCACTCCATTATTGCTACAGGCCATATTGACTCTGGCAAACACAGTATGGCATAATTCACCACATGCACCCACAGGTAACCAGGTATTTTTGGCCTGGAACATCACATCTGCAGAGTACAAAGAGTTGAACTTTTATTATCTCTCCTCTCACATTCTCTACCACCTCTTACACAGCTTACAATGAGCCATAACATGAAAGTTACTATAATCCTATATGCAGGGCTCGACGATCGCAGCGAAAACCACTCGCCAGCCCCGCACTGCGCATGCGCGAGACCCGCATTGCACATGCGTGAGACCCGCATTGCGCATGCGTGAACTGCCGGTGAACGGGGCGACCGGCTGAAATCTACTTGCCACAGGCGAGTAGATAAGCGGATTTGTGGAGCCCTGCCTATATGTGGTTCTCCAAAGAGTTGGATTTTAGTAAAGTGTGCTCTCCACCCTTCAGCCAGCGACAGGGCACAGCAAAATAGCAGAGAACAAACAAAAGCAAAACTGACAGTTCTGGGATTCCAGACAGGCAAAAGTAATGAGCCCAAATGATTAAGGTAAGTGGAAATCCAGGGCCTCTTTGAATGGACACTTCAGTTGATCATCCACTGAAACATAGCTTAAGGGTCATGGCAATGCAACATGTTACGGTCTCATTTCTACTTCCAGTAACTCCATTCCTTTCCCACCCACTCCCCCATGATTTTAATACATGTTTTCCAGGCCTCTCTTCCCAGATGCTTTGAGACAGTTACTCCCCTTTCCTCCAAAACAAACAGTGAGGCTGTGCTCACTGGTTTTCTTGGAGAGGAGGGGGCTATTTGCCAGGTTCCCAGCAGCTGAAGAACGATACTTGGAATTAAATGGCGTAATTCTGCCTCTGTTGGTACTTGTCCCCAAAAGCTCAAGCAAAGGAAGAAAAACATTTCACAGGGGGTTCCCTTTGTTTTAACTTCCAGTCTGCCCCAGTGCAGAGCTCCTCTCTTTCTGGCAAGTAATCCTTCAGACCACATCAAATACAACTGTCGGAGAGCAAAGGACCGCATCTGCAGTGCTCTTAGCTCAGGATCACATCCTCATCTCCTATGTATGGGGTCCTTCTCTAAAAGACTGTATATCCATCGTACAGTGCCCCTACAACACAATGGAAAAATGAATTAATGCTTATATCCCGTTTCCTTTAATAGCATATCCATTCCCACAAGTTGCTCAGAGGGTAGCACCCTTTATGGGACTCTTCCCAAGGAATGAGGATACTTTTGGTGTAAAGGAAAACTAGCAATCAGTTAACTACCAATATTTTTATTTTTAATGCTTTGCCAGTGAACTCATGTAACCTGTAGTAAACTGTTTTGACGTTCATCACCAGGGGCCCCTGAAAATTCTGCAAAAACTTCAAATAAAGCTTACCACACAGGTTTTCATATTCACAGCTGTATGAGTATCTGATCTATTTAATTTCATATTCAATTCATTTTTACTTTAATCCTAAATTTCCAGTGTGCTCAAGATTTCTGCACAAACACTTCGTAAGTGCTTTATAGCAGTCAAAGCTACTGAAGATTATAGAGGATCAGGCAGGGAAGATGGGGATTTTGACACCAAAAATATATATTACAGACTCTGCTTGGGATGAGTACACTGGCTCTTATATTAATAGAAAGCTTTGGCTAAACATTATTAAAATAGAAGAAAGCTATTTAATCTGACATTTCAAATACAGTCAGTAAGCTTCACAGTCAACCCAAATGAGGCAAATGGGGAAGCCCACACTTCTTAGTTATTGTTTTAGACTTTGCAAGATGCCATTAGGTAGGGATGTGGAAGTATAACCATGTACATGGCTAATCAGCGAGCCTGGGCTCGTTGGTTAACATTCACAGCATGTTCACTCCTAGCACACACTGGCTTTCCTGAGCATATTGCACCACCCTGCGTGTAACTATGTAACTGCTGAAATTTTCAGCAGTTACAGTTACAGTATTTTCCGGCGTATAAGGCGACTGGGCGTATAAGACGACCCCCTAATTTTCCAGTTAAAACACAGGTTTTGGCCTATACTCGCCGTATAAGACTACCCCCCCTTCCGAGGCAACACCATTTAATAACATCAGATTTGATTTAAATAATTTTAATTAAAACGGTTTTGACTTACCGGTACTTAAAATCCTTCAAAATCCTCATCATGTTCATACAAAGCCTGCTCGGATTGGCAAAGGTTGTAATAGCCCGCCTCTCTGACTCAGCCAATCCGAGCAGGCTTTGTATGCATTAATAGATGACACCGCTTGCCGTGATTGGCTCAGCGCGGTACATACAGTATCAGCACAGGGACGTTCTGTATGTAGCCGAAGCTACAGTACTGTATTAGGGCACATCCAGCGGGCTAAAAGGTAATAATAGGGACGTTCTTTATGTAGCAGAAGCTACAGTATGTTTTTACCCGGCGTATAAGACAACCCCCGATTTTTGGGGGATGTTTTTTAGTATAAAAAGTTGTCTTATATGCCGGAAAATACGGTACTTAAACGTTTTGCAATGTCCTTACCACTGACATTCAGTTTGTGCTTCATAGCCCTTCAGTCACAAGGGCTAGAACAGGTGCCTAACTTTTTTTAGATGAAAGTTTAAAAAAAATTGAGCTCAATTCTGAATTTGGCAGCAAGTTCAATTAGGGATGTTAGCATGCAGTTGTTTATATGATTAATTAATATGCCTGTATCAGAGGCAACAAGGGGGGAGCTGATGCATGCAGAGCTACCTGCCCTCCCGGCGCTGCTACCTCTGTGGCACACAGGAAGCCAATTTTCAAGCAGGCTCTCCACACATTTTGGCTCCTGCTGAGCCGCTTCTTTATCTTTAAAAGCCAGCTCCCCACAAGCACTGGCTCCCACCTCCGCCCCACCCCCAGCAAAGAAACGTGTAACCGCTAAAAATCCAGCAGTTAGACGTTTACGCAAAAATACACAAATACATATTAACATCTCTGAGTTCAACAGCCATGAAACTGTTGAGTATTAAACCCTAACAGTGATTAACAGTGCAGCTGCGTGCTGAACAAGATCCAGAAGGGACTCTGCAAAGAGTCTATCAAGCCTTATAGTGACAGGGGCATGTGCAGGTTTTGTATCGCGTAGGATAAAAAGAAAGCACAGCCTGGACAACGAATATTTTTATACCAAGTCTACATTTAGCCCTTTCTTGGAAAAGGGGTTATCAAATAGGATACCAAAATTCTTAACTTTAGCACTGTTTCCCATTTAATCTTTCAATTACTGAGATCAAGATGATAGACTTATACAGTACCAATAATCAGAAACAGCCATAAGCTATTTCTAGTGCTGCTTTAACCAAGAGCAAGATGTCTGAAGACAAGATAATGGCGACACATTCGAGTTCAACTAACAGTATTATTCGAGCATTTCTCTAGGATACAGACCAGAACTATGTTTTCTGCCATCTGAATTGAATTTGGGGGGATTGTTTTTACTAAAAAAAATTCACACTTTGGGTCTTAAACTACCTAAACACCTGCCAAATCAGTTTGCTTTTTAAACATTCTTCCCACCACTGCTAACCGATTGGCTGTTCGTCCCACTATTTTCATTGCAACTAGTGCCACACATACACATTCCCCTCTTTCACTGACCTACACTTCTCCAGTAGACAATACTACAGGACATCATTTTTCATGAAACTGACATGTTCTGCATCTGGTTCATTTCATATCAAGAGTTAATGCTTCCCAGCAACCACTAGCACAATATTAAGAGATCAATATGTAGAACAGACAGTTGGAGAGACAAGTTAAGGCTCTCTCTCCATTTAATGGATGGATGAGAGATTCAGGGCTATTAATGTAGCACCACCTACTGACATTCTTCTTTGACTCAAGTAATCCCAACTACAGAACAATTAGGAGGAGTAAAAATTTCCAGCTCAAAACCAAGGAAAAAAGGCAATGAATAAACATGCCACAGTCTCTGGTGTATTTCTGGTCACTGCATCTTGCTACAGCACATGCCACCTTCCCGACACCTTACTTTAACACTAAATGTACCTCATAAGTGTGAACTTCAGCAGCAATAAATACACCATGCTAAGGACTCAGGGTCTATGGGTCTCACACTCCAGAGCTCCCAGGAAACTCAACTCACAACACTGGGAGAAATGGGAGAAGCCATTTGTCACCTGTTAATAAGAGAAAGCAATATGGAAACTGGAGCTTCTGGGCAGGAATCAGTCTGTGAAGGTGACAGCATGAACATGTAAGACATGCAGCTCATGGAGTAGTCTGTCTTTATACATGCAAAGCCAATCAAGCACTGGATGAGCAGTAGAAAGAGTTGATCTCCGCTTCAGGGTCACTGCATAAAATAGCTTTAAATCAAGAGATTCGGATAGAGCTGAGCACTATGGAACAGTAGTGCATGGTTTTATAACCAATTCATAGAGCTGAAGAGGGACTTTGTTATTGTGACAATGCTAATAAGTAGATGTACAAAGAACTCCCTTTCTGCTTCCGTTTACTTTACCTCCTTTCATTCCTGGAATGACATATACTGGGGCAAGTGAAACAAATGCAAGAAAGGCTAGTGTTGGTCCTATTCTGTTACAGGAGGTATAATAATAGACTCATATTTCAAAGGTCAGAAGGGACCATCATGATCATCTAGTCTGTCCTCTGCAGGCCACAGAACCTCACCCACCCACTTGTGTAATATACCAGGGGTTCTGGGTCTATTCTGATCCAAAACATCTCTCAAAATCAACGGGATAGGAGCCTTGTGAGCCTCTTCATTATTGCAGTTCCCACAAAGTGCAGCTATGCTAATTCCTTTTTTGTACCTCTGAAAGGATAGGAAGAACATGGACAATTGTCCTGACTGTGAAAGAGAGGTAGGAAATGTAGCAGAAATCTAGAACTGTGATTTGGGGGGCATAATCGTGCTGTTTGCCATAGGTCCATATTTTATTTTATTCAAAGATTGTTTGCAACTTGCAGCTTTGCTAGGAATTTTTAAAGTATTAATTTTTTTCTTCAGTTCAGGGTCATTTCAATTAGCTCTGTATTTCCTGCATCATGTCTTAATCATCTCAAACTGAAATTAGCCAAATTTGATTGCTCGTGAAAGGGTTGAATGTTAGCTAGCATAATGCATAACATGAGGAACTATCATGCAAGCTTCTTAATACAACCCAGCCAATGCCCTAATACTCCTGACCTATGACACATCAGTCCTGGGCCTCTCCAGAGCAAAAACTATCCATGCAGTGGTTTTGTGATATGTGCAAAGAATAAGCAGAGACCAAAAATGGTGATTCATTTGAGCCCTGAACCAGATATGAAATGGAAAAGTTTTAAACATTCAAAATAATGTGAATTGTGTAACTCTTGCAAAATGTTATTTAATAGCTCAAGTTCTCAAAAAAATCTTCATTTAAAGGGAGGAAGGTACACTTGGACTATCGTATTCCCCCCTTCTCCCTCCCCCAAAAAGCCCAGCAGTCAGTAGCTAAGAGCAATTATCTGCACACAGTATCCTGAGGAAGATAAGTGAACTTCTTTTAGTCTGATGAGCACTAAATATAACCCAAGTACTGAACACCTTGTATAATTCCTGACACAATGTGCTTTGACTCAGTAAATACCTGTGGCATTTGCTGTCCGCCCAAAGGAATGGAGCTTGGAGGCGTGGCAGATACAGCGGTGGTAGGCGGGAACCGTGGTCTTATTTGCATCCCACCTCTGGCCATAGTTGCGGTGATCATCTTTGAGGACAGAGGGACAACAGACAAAAGTAATCGCAAAACAAGAAATGCAGTGCACTGGCAGGATGAGAAGCACATGCAACCTCCGGGATGGGACTTGAGTGAACTCTTCTCCTGACAAGCCTAAGGAGCTAGTTTATTGACCCAGTTCCCTGCTTCATACCCTATATCTCCACTGTAGAGGGTATCTATTGGACCCTAAAAAATTATGTGGGGTGACATTTAGATTAAGATGTATGAGAAAGGCCAATTATATAGAAGTATGATTTAGTTGAAGGGGTTTCCCAAATTTTGCCTGACATCTTGAATTTCTAACTTAATATTAGAATTAAAGGCTCTAAGACTGCTATCAAAAATGCTTTGTTCAAGCTTCTTCAATCATGGACTGTCGCAAGTCTTTGTTTCTCATGTCCACCACCACATTCTGGATTCATCTGAGGATTCATAGTAATATTGGTACGTTACCGCTTTCCACATGAATGGAACTGATTGGTATGTCAACAGTACAGGCTGCACCTCTATAAACCTAAATGTTATGGTCCAGCAACATCAGTTAAGTCCACCAGGACCATGGATGTTCCAGGATCAAAGAGTCCCACTGCTGCAGAGTGTGTGTGAGAGGGGCCCTGAAAGCCTGGCACACAGCCCAGCTAGATTTAGAGGGGAAAGGGAGGGCAGGAAGGCCATGTGCAGCTCAACTGGGTTGGGGGGGGGAAGGAAGTTGGGGAGGCCGGTGCCTGGCCCAGCCAGGCAAAGAGGGGATCAGAAAGCTCAGCATGCAACCCAGCTGGGCCACCTGGGGAGCTGGGGGGCCCGGTGGGCTGACAAAGCAGGAAGTGGTATCAGCAGCAGGGACCAGAAAAGACCTCCCCAGGCTGGTCCCAAGGGTGCCAGAGCAGAGATGTCCAGCCTGTAAAGGATTGATAAGAATCCTCAAATGAAGCCTGTGATTTAGTGAACAAGACTTCAGAACCAATCAACCTTTGGCAGTATAATGATTCTAAAGAAAAGACTTTCATCATTCCAACAGAAAGGACTTCTAGGATTTAGATAAAGTACTTCCTGCCACCTCCAGAATAGGTGAAATTAATAGTCAAAATTAAAAGTTTGAGCTCCCCTAGGATGAACACCTATTCTCTCTCTTAAATCAGTAACCCCTTAAGGATGAGGGCCATAAAGTAGCCTTTCCTCAGGTACATTTATCTAAACCTTTACTCAGAAGAATCTGTTGGAATATAAATACTACTAAAGACCAATTACAAAGGTCAGTGCTACAATTAGGAATGTGAATGTGTATCTGAATATACGGTTAACTGATTAGCCTGGATTCATCAGTTAACCCTCTAGGTTATATGCATCCTGCCCTGCTGCATGTTCCCACAGAGCTGCCTGTCCCTCCCAACCCCATGCTACTGCCTCTGATAAAGAGGTAGCAGCAGGGAGCAGGAGGGGGCATGCAGGTGGGAACCAGTACATGCAGGGAACCAGGAGGCAGCAGTGCATGGAGTGGGAAGCCAGTACTCGCAGAGAGCTGGCTTTTAAGCTTCTCTTAAAAAGCTGGCTCCCCACAAGCACTGGCTTTCCTCCACCCCTTGTGTAAACGTGTACCTGCTGAAAATTTCAACAGGTGCACATTTACACAAATAATGCATTTCAACATCCCTACCTAGAATGCATTTATTTTTAGAAATGGTCTTAGGGATGAGCTATTCTTGGTTCCACAATATTCAAACCTCCTTGCAGGCTGCTGGTTCTAGAAACCAGCCAGTTTTAGTTATGTATACCTGCATGTTGGTTTTTGTTTAATAATTGCTTTCAATTCTGTAACTGCACAGAATGTGCTATAGATCAGAAGTCTGATACAAGAAGTGAAAATTTAGCATTTTGTGGCACATTGTGCTATTGATATTCAGGAAATGAGGGCTATCAATGGGGAAGAGCTCTTTTTCACTTCTTGACAGAGAGCTCCAAGTTCCCTTTCTCTAATCTGCATACTACTAGTGGTTCTAGCAGGACCTAACTAATCCAGGTATGAAAAAAGTCTCATTTTATTTCAATGGCTGTGGGCAGTTTTGCTTAGTTTCTGTGTCAATGGATTGAAGCAGCCAGCAATATGTTTCTAGAGAGTGTCAGAGAATGCATGTGCTTACAATTGTTAAAATAAAATTAAATTACAACACAAAGATTGAGAAAGGAAAGCAATAACTGATAAAAAAACCAGCATCAAATTCAGCACAGCTGTTAGTTCACAACATTAGAGCAATGACATCTCTTTCCATCCAAGCAATGAAAGATGGCCAGAGACAGTATTTCGGAAGATAAACAAATGAGAGAATTTCAGACACTACACACACACATGCACATGTACAAACACAGCATGCAACAGCCACCACAAGCAAAAAACTGAGCACTGGCACAAAGCACAGGTGGATGCTACAGAGTGCAGTGAAGAGCTATAGTATCAACGTAAGAGTGTGTGGAGCAACACAACCCTAACGAAAAGGTAAGTGCTGGCAGAATACATGTCCCTCGAAGCCCAGTCCATACATCCCACAGACTCACATGTACACACAGGAGGATCCAGTAACATATGTGAAAACCCATGTATGCCATGCTGAACTGCATGTACCATCTTGGTCTTACGTCTCATCATGCCAAACCACCAAAGTGAGTGTATCATATCTCCTTCAGAGTCAATGAAATCAGATGCAGATTCATGGTTAAGGCGTCTGGCTAACCATGAAGCAACAAAAGGGAGACATTCTGATTGAAAGGCTCACAGCTGTTTGATGATTTGTTTTGGATTAGTTTGTTTTTTAAGCACATGTTGCTGGAGAGGAAGGGAATGTACTGTTAAAATTATACCAATTCCATGACCAGGTGCTCACAAAGTTCATGACAGTATTTCCAGCGGGCATGTAAGGAACCGCCACCCTTGAGGATATGAGGGAGGGAAAGCAATTCAAGAGACTGCTGTTGCTTTGTGCAAGCAAATACAGGACATCAGCATCACAGTTACAAGACAAGATATTGCTGCTCCTGAGACAGTGCTCCGGGACTTCTGGAGAAAAATGTATACTGGAGGCAAAACAAACTACTCTTGAGATACCCTCACTGTAAAAATCAGGACAAGTTAGCTTGAGGGAAGGGAGAGAATCCTTCTTGAGAGAAGACAACAAGGATAATAAAGAAAGGATTCTTCCCCCAAGACACAGATGAGCCAGATCCGGCCCACAGCCCACCCAGCAGCACCCTCGCCTCCAGGCTAATCGAGACCGGGAATGGGGGAGTGCACAAAGTCCTTCACCTCCCCCTACCAGGAGTCCATGGCATTCGGTTCAAAATGGCTGGCAGTCCCCTCTGGTGCTCCATGCCCCTGGTGGGGTGGGGGCTGGAGGGAGAGACTTCCTGTGGTCTCCTGCCCCATGGGAGAGCGCACAAAGCCTCCTTCCCCTGACTTGTGCGCAGTGCCTAGAGGAACTTATTGCTCTGCCCAAACCCCAACCCCTTCTGGGGCTGGCCAATATTGGTGAAGTGGCCCCTCTACAAAAATTACTGCCCACCCCTCTCTTAAGATATAAATCCCATGATTTAATAGTATCAGTCCAGGTATAAGAACCCACAGATTTGCTCCAGATGAAGTCTTGATTCTTTCGTTAGAGGAAGGGGCAGCAGATTTAAAACAAAAGGACGTTCTTCTTCACACAGTGCATAGTCAATCTGTGGAACTCCTTGCCTGGGGAGGTTGTAAGGGCTAGGACTACAACAGGGTTGAAAAGAGAACTAGCTAAATTCATGGAGGTTAAGTCCATCAATGGCTATTAGCCAGGATAGGTAAGGAATGGTGCCCCGAGCCTCTGTTTGTCAGAGGGTGGAGATGGATGGCAGGAGAGAGATGGCTTGATCGTTATCTGTTTGATTCACTCCCTCTGGGGCACCTGGCATTGGCCACTGTCGGCAGACAGGCTACTGGGCTGAATGGCCCAGTCTGGCCGTTCTTATGTATTCAGAATTCCCCAAATGTCTAAGTTGGCATGATGTTGGGATTACTAGGATAGCTCCTTATTTTCAAAGAGCAACAAGCAAATCTGCATTCTGAGCATTAACGTTTGGAATAAGTCAAAGCAGAACAAGAGAGGCTCAAACTTTAAACTTAAGTTTAGGTCATGATTCCTTTGTGTGGTATCCAGTGTGATCTCATAGCACTTCATGTAGGCTCTTGTCACTAGAACACTGCTTACTTCACTATCCGCTCGATCTGTGAGCACCGTTACAGTCTCAAAGGGTTGGTTCATAAGCAGCAGAATGCTTGTGTCTGAACAAAATCAGTGAACTTTCACACTTGAGGCATGTTAGAATTTAGGAATTACTTTAGTTTTACCTCACAGAGACTTAAATGAAAATGACACATATACTGGTTGGTACTCCTTGGTGCTAAAATACAAATAATAGCAGCATTGATCCCCGAGTCCCTGACCATTTGACAACTACAGGACATAGGGTATGTTTATAATAAAACTTCCTCACAACAGACTCTAGAATTCAAGGAAGCCTTACAGAAAATTTTAAGGAAGCATTGTTAATTGACTAAAAGTAATCGATAAAATTTACTCCCCAAAAGATGTTATTTATAAATCCAGGAAAATCCAATCAATGCTCTGAAGTCCACAATTATATGGAAATAAACATTTTACTCTACAAGGTACATGAAAGTAAAAGAACATGTTTAATTACTAGACAGAAGAGAATTAATTTAATTTATTTACCTTGTCTCAGTATGGCTATACATGGAGCTTCATGAATAAGCTTGCCAGGGGGATTCAGAGAGCTTTCAGCAGCCCTACTGTTGTGACAGATACTGAATTACACCTTAGTTTAGTTTATCCCATATGTTAATGTAGCGTGGATGCAAAACCAGCTGTCAACCACCATCACCAGAAGCTTTCTAGATGCACTATGGTATTAAGTCACCTGTATGAGGAATTCATTTAACCAGGGCAGGAAGTAGAATGCCCCCCATATAAACACAACCCATTTGACGGACAGCAATACTAAATTAATGATATGACAGCTATCCTGCTTGCAACCTTAACTCCCTGTAGCGCCCACCTGGAGATTATTCACAAAACAAAACAAAAAACTTTTATAAGCACATGTTTAAACTGTAGTGAATAGGTTCGGTGTCATTGCCACTGTACTTACCATTGTTCATCTTTCATCTGGTGTCAACATAACGTAAGAAATATAAAAGGCCCAGTATAGAAACAGAATAATGGCCTAGCAGAACTACAGCATCAATAAGAAAAGTGGCTTTCAGTTATCCTATTCCTAGCACAAATCCTAAGGGATACAGGTGAGACAAGCCACCAACTGTTACAGCTCACCATCTACACAAACTTTAAACACTGACAGGGTATAAGATCTCTAGGCCATTACTTTTGCACTGGAGACAGCATGATACAGTAGACAGGGAGTCAAGGAGAACCAAATTCTATTCCCATCCGTGCCACTGACAATATGAACAAGTCACTTCATCTATGTACTTCAGTTTCCCCTCCTGAAAAATGGTGATAATTATACTTACCCACATCAGTAAAACAGTACAAATGACAAGCACCAAGCATTATATGAGATCCCTAGGGAGGATGGGAAGCATGGTTCAACTCAAGCCCAGATAGTCTTCCCTTGGTGCTGGGCACACACGGGAGCACAGGCATTGAGGCTGGAGTATACTGCAGGTTAAGGAAACTGAGTTGTGCACTGGACAAGTTTTCATCCAGCACTTCGTGCTACTCATTTACATGTACCATTTATCTTGAGCGTTCACATTCAAAACAAGAGGTAGCAACATCTGTCCACTGTACTAAGAATGACAGGGGGAAGGAAATAATGGAACAAGAAAAGTGTGGTTGGGGAGGGAGGGAAACATGCCAGAAATTCCTGTATTACTACTGTGTGTTGAAGATGGGGAAGAGAAATCACATCTGAGTATAGACCAGCAGTCACCAGTTCACAGTAGAGAAATAAGTCTACATGACAAGACAGTCTCCTCAGAAACAGTTTTGGAAATAGAAGTGAAACACTCCAGGAATAAAGTTAGACTTATCGCATGACCACCAAAGACAGTCTTAATGTGCACTGCTAGGTCACTCCAGGCAGCAGTATCTGACCTACTAGGGACAAGCGTGCACAAAGAAGATGTCAACGAAATCCTGCCTCTGACTCACTCATACCTCCTTTGTAAAGACAACTGATCTTAGAGTCCTCCTCAGACAGCCACCAAAAATCCACCTCCATGCTCAATTTTAGCATGCACTTGCTACAGGCCTGCACTACTAACGGTGACTCCATGGGCCCTTACCTGTCCTGACGCTCCCATCTGAGCAGCCTGGGCCTGAGCTGCTTGGGCTGCTGCTGCTGCCTGCTGCTGCTGCACCAGTTGAGCTCTTACCTGGAACGTTAAAAAGAAGTCGGGAGTAAACATGTGTGCTGATTATGGGAGATGGAGCAGCCTATGTCCATGGGGAGGTCGGGACCAGTTGTGGACAGAGGCTGCTTTGCAGCAGCCTCCCCTGCTCTCCACACCATGTGCTGCCTGATCGAGCAAGCACTCAGGCGGCGAGGGGGACAGGCAGCACTACAGCGCCTGTGCTGGGGGAACCAGCTTTTAAGTAAGCTCCTCCCAGCACCAGCTCCTGCTTCCCCCCCTTCCTGTCTCTGATACAATGGCAATGGGGGAGGAGGGAGGAGAAATGTGCATCGTCAAGATTAACTGATAAACCCAGGCTTATAGGTTAATCGTCTAGTCAACATCCCTAACATGTATTAAGGCATTCGATTAACTTTGCTCATGTTCTAGCAAGATCAGCATTCATCAGAATTTAATGTTATGTCTATATAATTGAGATTTCTCATCTTCTTGTCCCACCAATGGCAACAGAGGAACTGCATTTCAAACACTAGCATCTCTCTTTAATACACTGAACAATTTCATAGACTTGCTCCACAACTGTTAGCAAAGCACTATGCTGAGCTGGCAAGCAATAAAGCAATGCAAGTTAGTGGTTAGCACTCTTAGGCATGCACTAGGTTAACAGGTAGCCTCTTAACATGTCACACGATTTCACACCTCAGCTATTCACACTAACAAGACTTATTATTATTTATTTTTCTATTTCCCTAGTGGCTCTCAGAGCACACAACCACTGGCTTTGGGTCTTTAACGCACTCACCTGCATGGCTTTTAACTGCTGCTGGGTAAAAGTGACAGGCATAACCTGATTAGGGAGCTGTCCTGAGATTGCCTGTGCTTGAGAGACCATGGGCTGGGGCTGTGACTGCGGTGGAAGCTGAGACTGCTGAGCCTGAGCAACCTGCTGCTGCTGCTGCTGCTGCTGCTGCTGCTGCTGCTGCTGCTGTTGTTGCTGCTGCTGCTGTTGCTGCTGCTGCTGTTGCTGCTGCTGCTGCTGCTGCTGCTGCTGCATCTGTTGTATCTGCTGTTGCATGACTTGCTGAGGTGGCTGCTGCTGTATCTGTTGCTGTGGAATTTGTTGCTGCTGCTGCTGCTGCTGCTGCTGCAAAGCCTGAGCTGCCTGCTGTTGCTGTAACTGCTGCATTTGAGCAATTCGCTGTAGCTGTTGTTGCTGCTGCTGCTGCATCTAAAACAGGAAAAGCCAGGGTGCTAAAGTTTCCAGCAGTGTCTTTGGTTTTAGAATGAAAGCCAGTGGCAGGCAGCATACTAACTTAAAGCACTTAGCCCAGATGAAGAATCCTACACTCTGAAGCCTTAGGCTTCAAACACCTCACCTGTATCCTGTTACTATTCTCAGTTCCCTTTCCAGATGGGCACAAAGCCATTTGACATTTGTGTACCTCAATTTTTTTTTGAGTTACAATGAGTAATTCACACAACTGACATAAAACAGCTCCTATTTCTAGAGGGAACTTTGGGGAGGGGAGGGAGGGAGGAAAGCAGGTTGTCCACTATTGTTCTCTTTAAGCTGAGCACTTGTCCGGCCACCCAGGAGAGATTCAAATGCCACCCAGCTGATTAGCAGAGCGCCCACAGCCAAAGGTGTGTGTTTATATTGGTGGTGCACATCCACATATACCTGAGTACACAGAACTGAATTCATTTTGTGCATCGTGACACTTGGACTCAAACAAGAAGGCAACAAAATCCTTGGCTTTTTCCTTGCTATGAAAGATCAGTCTGATCAAGAAAAGAAAGAATCTCTCTTCTCTAGAATAGAGCACAATTGTTGCCAATGAACTCTACTAGCCCAAGCTGATGCCTTGACCATGAGCAGAAGCATGTTAATTCCCTTTGGGTATGTCTACACTCACTGCTGACATCAAAGTTCTGGTGTTCAATTTAGCAGGTCTGATTTAGGCCTGCAAATCAAATGCTGAGCGAAGCTCCAACCAGCTCTCGTATTCCTCGCAGTCATGAGGAGTAAGGGAAGCCGCCCCTCACTGTGGGGACGCCGCCAAGCTCAGTTTACGGTAAACCGACTCCAGCTACGCATTCTACATAGAGTAAGCCAACCTGCCTGGTCTAGTGTAAACCTGGTCTTAGTGTGGAAAGCTGATACGTCATATGGCTATGCAAGCCAGAGCTCTGGAAAGGGTCCATTTGACAAGTGGCTGAGGGGCTTTATTGGTCATCCATGTGACTGCTTTGCTGTTCATTACCTGTTGCTGATTTTGCTGCTGCTGCTGCATCTGCAGTTTCAGCATATGCTGCTGCTGCTGGACTGCTTGCAGTTGGTGCTGCTGTTGCTGCTGCTGCTGTGCAGCTGCTGCTGCTGCCGCTTGCTGCTGCTGGACCTGGAACTGCTGCTGCATGACTGACTGTGCCTGGAACTGTTGCTGCTGCTGCAAAGCCACCTGCTGCTGCTGAAATTGCTGCTGCTGCTGCTGTTGCTGTTGCTGCTGCGCCGCCATCTGTTGCAGTTGGAGCTGTGCTGAAAGCCAGAATGCGGGTATACAATGTGACAAACGTGGACAGCTATCTAACAGATTGGTAATCTCAACCTAACTATTTTACCGGAAATTTAAGGTACCTTGGTTTCTTTTCCAGCACACATTCATGCTAGTAGCAACCGTGGATAAGCTAGTCCATTAACTCATTATAACCCCTCAATTCCAGATGTATGTTATAACACATCTGAACAAACTGTTATCTGCACTGTCATGGCATTTCTTACTTCTATTTCATCTAAGCCTCGATGCTTTGGCTGACTCTACAATCTAATTCAATATATTAAGAACTGCAGTAAGGAGATGGAGAAGCGTGAGCTCGTTCATACCCTTGAAAGGAACAGAAGGAAAAAGTCTCACACTGTTCTACAAAGAAATCTTTGGTCAAAGGAGGAGCAGTTCTGATGGGCTCAGAATACTCCACTTCAGTCTCAAATGCAGTAGCAAATGAATCCACACCCAAGTGGAAAGCCACAAATGTTACATATGGATAGACAAACAAGCTGAGTGAGGTAATCTCTTTTATGGGACCGACTTCTGTTGGTGAGAGCCAAGCCTTCAAGCTTACAGAGAGCCAAAGAAGAGTTGGTCCAACAAAAAATACTACCTTCTTTCTCCTTCACTCTAATACTCTGCAACCAACACAGCTACAGCACTGCAAGCAAGTCTAGGCAGGACATTTATTGTGGGAATGGAGGCATTGTAAGGCCACTATCTCTTTCCTCAGCCTGATTTAAATCTGTTTTTCCCATATCAGTGTTTTTCCCATATCATATTCCCCAAACATCCTGCCTGAAGCAATAAAAACAGACCTAAGGAGTATTTTGTAATTTTTTCCTCCTTTCAACCTAGAAAAGGGTTCTGCACTGGAAGCCTAAACTAACTTAATTTCAGAGGATGGGAGCATAGCATATACTTACTCTGTTGGGTAGCTGCAGACACACCAGTCATACCATGAGGGGCCATCCCAGAGGTTCCAGGAGGCTGTTGCCCTGGAAGGCTCATCTGTTGCCCCATTGGCCCAAGTCCACTCAGCCCACCCATTGGTGCTCCTGGAGCTCGTGACGCCATGCCCATTCCAGCTGCTCCTGCTGGGGGGCCGCCTGTTAGATTCTGCAGTGCATTCATAGGATCTGCCAATACAACATCAGTACTAAGTGAACAAGATGAAGACTTGTCCACAGAATAGTGCTCTGTGCTGCGGAGCCATAAGAAAGTTTTGGGCTAGAGGATTCAGCATCAGACTACAGGTCCAACTTGAATTCTACACTCATAATTCTGCCACTGAGTCAGCAGCTCTACATAAGTGTTGCCATCTGTAAATTGTGGACAACAGTGTTTGTGTATTTAAATCACTTCACTAATTTCTAAATAACCCTCAAAACACCAAACAAATGCTAAATATATATAACAAAAGTGAAATCATTAGTCACTTCTCAGATATCTAGGTATACAGACAAGACATGGCAGCCACAGCATGCTATCAGCAGAGCTCTGTGCTACCACATGGGATACGTTGCCTTTAACTCCAGGAAATAAGAGCACTCTGATGTGATGGCTCCCATTTAGGTCCCTTCTGTCCTGGGAAAGGAGTGAGAGTGTTCAGAAGACCAGGTGTCCAGCCTGAGGCGCCTTGCAAGGCATTTCCTCTAAACTGCACACTGAAGCTCCTTACACTCCTCAGATTCCTATGGTCAGCACTCCTTCCTCAGAGAGAGGGTGATAAACTAGGGAAAAGCATCACCAGCTTTTCAGAACAACATCACTGTTATTTATCAAGTAATATATGCCTGGTTTATAATAATATAAGCAGCCTGGGCTTTTCCTGTGTAATATGCGCCTTCCTCCAAGGGCAGAGATCGAAGTGGACATAACTTTGGAGCACCTCCAAGTGCTGGCATTACCATTACTGTGCAGCACATCTTCCATCCATGCTGGGAGGAAACAGCAACAGACAGTGCCTTGCTATATATTCCCTTACAGGAGATTAACAATTCCAGAGGAGACTGTTTTAGTCATATGCAGAGTCCACCAGGACATGTTCCAGTTGATGGGACTACTCCACAGACTCGTGGAGGTATCAGGTATCAAACTCAAATACCAATGAGGACTGCAGGAAGGTAAGCTGGGAGGAACTCAGCTGCTCCCTGCTGAAGAGTACATATCACAATATTGGCATTTGTTGCATAGGTTTAATAATGATAAACACTAGTAGACAGTACAGAGGTAGAATCAAAGGCATGTTCCATGCAACAGCCATATGTGAAGAGTCCAGAAGGCTCACTAGAACTTTCCTCCTCATCACAGTATGATTAACAGTTTCAGTTGCCCTCCTTTGCTGCAAGTATGCAGTATTCCCTCCCCAGTTTATACGTCACCAAAAATATTGACAGTTTTTTTTTTTTTTTTTTTTTTTTTTTACTTAGACTGAAAAAATGCTCTTACCACTGACTGAGGCCTGAGATTTCTTATTGACTAGAAAATAGGAATGAAAACATACACAAGTTATACATTTTGCTGTACTGCATTGAACAGGTGATCATAAATACATGGCAATGTAAACTTTTGTTCCCAACAACCAATACATTACCACCACAAAAACCTGCTTTCTGTTAGTTAGCCCAATGCCAATATGTCTCCAAACATTTTACCTAGATTCCTTAGCACAGGCAGCAAGCTACAGAGCTTGTAAGGTTACTTCCTCATCAGGGACTTAACATCCCAGCTGAGCACAAAGTGCTGCTGCAGACAGCTCTGTAATGTCAATTATTGCTACCAATATCCCACACAGTTTGTCAATTTAAGAGCTCTACAAATCAGATTTCACACTCAGGCTTCAAGACTAACGCTTGTTTTGTGAAATTGTCTATAGAATGGGACAAGCATCTAAAGCAGCTACTCTAAATAGCTTCCTGGTTCAGTGTATGACAGGTGGCTTCCTATAGCAGTTCCACACAGAGGAAGACTCATAAGCACTCTGAGATGTTTGTTCCATTCCAGAAACTTATTTCAGAAGGAACAAAACTCAAAGGAAGGGCAGATACCCTAACTACAGGGTCCATGCCAAGGAGAAAATGTACTTGATTTAAAAAGCACCCAGCTGTGAAACATTAATTTGTAAATCAAAGTAAAGCAAATAAATGAAGCACAACCACTTTGAAGCTCTTCAGCATTCTGGCCATGATGAAAACAAGAGAGGGTAAGCTGAGAGAAAATATTTGGTAAAATGAAAATGTTGCTTATTGATAACTTTCTACTGGGTTCTTTAGTTCTAGACATCGTGAAGATGGTTACACATTCAGGAGCTGGGCCCAGACCCCATAGAGAAACCACTAGAATAACTCCTGCCCCAGTCAGAACTGGCAGATTCAAGCTACTCATGAACCTAGCTATAACTGTAACAAGAAAATCCAAGGATTACTTACGAATGTCTCGAAAGTGGATAATAAGTCTGGCAACAAGAGAAAGATATTCCTCCTAAAATTGAAAACAAGTCATAGATTAGCACAACACGGGGAAGCAATGCACTCCATCCCTCAGTGTTTCCCTTCTTCACATTCTTACACTGATGGAGTGGCAATGTCCATCCTCCTGCAGGACTGGCATACTTTAACAACAGACCAGGATCTACTCAGGCTCTAAAATGGACAGTTCTATTAAAAAAAGCATTGTGTTTAACTATGCAGGACAGGAGGAGAACAGTGAATGCTCAGTAGAAGGTGGAGACAATTGCCAATACAGTTACATACTGTAGGTATGTTTATACAAGAACAAAGGCTATGCCTACACTTCAAGTGCTATTGTTGCATTTTCAGTGTAGACACACTATAGCAACCGGAAAGGGGTCTCCCATTGCTGAAATTAATTCATCATCTAGAGAAGCGGCAGTGCTGTCTACATTAGGGGGTTACAATAGCATAACTACATCTCTCAGGGGGTAGATTTTTCCTCATGAGAGATGTAGCTATACAAATGTAAGTTTTCAGCATAGACCACCCAATGCCTATACTTAAACCAGATCTACACTTAAAAATTATGTTAATCCAGTTACACTGCATGGGATGGCAAAAATCCTAAGCAGGGTAATTAAGTCATGCTAAGCTGTACATAAAGTGCAACCCCCTTTGGTTTCCTTGAACATTAAATGGCTCCTGTTTACATTTAACCTCGTTTATGCAAATGTTCTGACCAGTGTTGATAGACTGACAGGTTTTGGGCACTTGGCTTATCTACTCCCAGAGACAGACACAATTGGAAATATACGGAAGTGCCTTACCCGAGTTTTGGCTTTCATAAAAACATGACTCTCCATATCTTTGCTGGATTTATTGTGGGCTACACCAGCCTTCCTCATGGCCTCATCGCTGCAAAACAAGAGACAGAATCCATGAAGCCCATTAACTGGGGCCAGCAGAGTCATCTTGACCTACCAAGGGAACAGATAGATGGCAACTTTTCACAATGAAACACTGACAAATTCATGCATACATCACACACAAAGGAAAGCAATACTGTTGATTTACATGCACATAAATCTGATTATCAACAGCAGATAACCAGGCTAGGGATGTTACATGTTGAGTAACTGACCAATCGAATAGTCGATGCATTTAGTGTAGCAACAGTCCTAGCTGCCCTGAAGTGTAGCAAAGGCAAAAGCGTCATGTGGAGCCCAGGGTCAGCTGAAGACTTCCCCACTGATCCTGGGTTGCATGGGGCGCTGACGCTTTGAAATGGCACGGGGCCCCAGTGTCAGACTCCACGTGGCGTTTCAAAGTGGTAGTGCCGCATGGAGCCTGGGATCAGCAGGGCAAGTCCCCAGCTGTCCTGGGCTCTATGTGGCACTGCCGCTTTGAAGTACCCCTCCCCCCCCCGCCACTCTCCCCCCGGCTGCTTCTTTCTCATAGAGGCAGCAAGGGGAGAGAGAGCAACTAGTTGACTAGCCTGTAAACTATCTGATAAGCATTTGCTTATCTGGTAGTTGACTAGTTATTCTCATCCCTAAGACACATAGACAAATTAGTTATTTATCTCCTTGATAGAAAGGAAGAAATGGAGGTTAGAAATACCTCCAATCAGATACAGATGGTATGCAATTCAATAACTGATTTCATTTCAAGGTGTATAGGAGATCATCATCTACGGTCAGAGGGATAACATAAACACCTTCTGTGGTATGGGGGCTGCATACTACTTTCAGCCCAGTGCCATTTAAAGACACTAATTTGGAAGTAGAAATGTTAAGATGTGGTTAACAGGCTAATCAAATAGTTGATAAAAATTCTATCAACTACTCAATTAGTTGATAAGGGAAGGCAGCCCGGCTAGGTCCTGGCTCAGGCCAGGTCCGGGACCTACTCCTGCTGCAGCTCTGTATTTTAAATGTAGTAAGAGCCAGACTGCCTGCCCATCTGGCTCTTAGTACATTTAAACTGCAGAGCTGCAGCAAGGGTAGGCCCTGGACCCAGCATGCGCCGGGACTGAGCTGGGATGCCTGCCTGGCCAAAGCAGCCTCTGTCCACAGCCGAGCTGCCACGGACAAAGACTGCTTCACTTCAGCAGTTCAGCAACAGGGGTCCCAGTGGGAAGCTGGGACACTCTACAGTCAGGGGCGAGGGAAGGCACCGCGGAGGCAGTGCTGGGGGGAACCAGGTTTTAAGCCGGTTCCTCCCAGTACCAGCTCTTGTTTCCCCCCACCCTAGCTGCCTCTGATACAGGGCCGGGGGAGCAACTAGTTGAGTAGATCAGCAATTCCCAACTAAGGATGTTAAATATAGGGTAATTGACTAATTGAATAGTTGATGCATTTTTGCATCAGCTATTCAATTAGTCGATAGGGTGCTTCCGCCTTTGAGGTGTAGCAATCCTAGGGCTGTTGCTATTCTTCAAAGGCGAAAGCACCGAAGCCCAGTCAGGGTATGTCTACACTACCCTCCTAATTCGAAATAGGAGGGTAATGTAGGCATACCGCAATTGCAAATGAAGCCCGGGATTTGAATTTCCCGGGCTTCATTTGCATAAAGCCGGCCGGCGCCATTTTTAAATGCCGGCAGTTCAAACCCCGTGCCGCACGGCTACACGCGGCACGGAGTAGCTAGTTTGGATTAGGCTTCTAATCCGAACTAGCTGTACTCCTCGTGGAATGAGGAGTACAGCTAGTTCGGATTAGGAAACCTAATCCGAACTAGCTACTCCGTGCCGCGTGTAGCCGTGCGGCACGGGGTTTGAACTGCCGGCATTTAAAAATGGCGCCGGCTGGCTTTATGCAAATGAAGCCCGGGAAATTCAAATCCCGGGCTTCATTTGCAATTGCGGTATGCCTACATTACCCTCCTATTTCGAATTAGGAGGGTAGTGTAGACATACCCTCAGTGGGGAGCCCTCAGCTGCTCTCAGGCTCCACACAGCACTGCCCCCTTTGAAATGCCACCACATGAAGTGCCGATGCCGCACAGAGTTCTCAGCTGATCCTGGGCTCCAGGTGGCACTGCGCTTTGAAATGCTGGGAGCAGCCCGAAGCCAGGCTCCCCACAGCATTCAAAGTGGCAGCGCCATACAGAGCCGCTGACCCTGGGTTCTGTGCGGCACTGCTGCTTTGAAGTACTCCTGTCTTCTCCCCGCAACTTGCTGCCTCTGTCTGATAGAGGCAGCGGGAGGTGGGGGTGATGGGCGACTAGTCGACTAGCCTGTCGACTATCTGATAAGCATTTGCTGGTCTGCAGCAGCAGCTGGGGATTTTGCCCACCAGCAACGCTGGGGCTGAGACAGCGACAGAACAAGAGGAGCCTCCTTTCCTCGTCCCACGCAGGTAAGATGGAGGACTGGCTGCGACTCCATGCTCTCCCCCACCCCCCGCCACCTTTACTCATGGGGGCATGAGATGTGCTTGGGATGGAAGGGGGGTCAAAGGAGGAGGGAACACGCCTACAGCCACTCCCCCTGCCCGCATGGCCAATTTTGTCCAGTGGTAGCGTTGGGCTGAGGTGGCACCAGGAGGCACCTCCCTCCCCCTCTCTCCAAGTTAGATGGTGACACATCCGGGACTCTACACTCCTCCACCCCCGGTCTCTACTGCAGAGGGACATGGTCACAAACACGGAAGTGACTGAGGAGTGTAAGTCATTGAGAGTCAGTAGGTCGGAGGCTCCTAAGTGCCTCAGTCACTTGTGAAAATTTTACCGTAAGTGACTTGCCAAAGGATATGCAGGAAGTTTGTGGCAAGACAGGGAATCCAGCTCCATAGGAAACCTTTGCTGCCTGGAAGGGGCGTTAAATATGCTTGGAGAGGTAGGGGGCGCAAAGGAAGAGGGAGTCATGCACTGCCAACAGCCACTTCCCCTGACTGTGTGGCAGCAACAGCCTTGTTTCTTAAAGGCAGCCTTGCTCCAGGGAGTGCGGGGGATGGGATGGGGTCAAAAACATGTTGGGTGAGGGCATGGTAAGGTCACGGGGCAGGAGGATGTTGGCATGGGCTTGCAGCTATCTACGTTGCCCAATGCACCTCTATGAGAAGCACAGCAGTGTCACAGATGCAGTGGTCCCTGTTCCAAAGGGTTAATAATCAAAAGAGATAGATGATGTTGGAAAAGTGGAAGGAGGGGTACAATCAGTGTTCCAAAGAGGGATGTAATTCATGCTTATATTCGACACTTTACGCCTTGGTCTAAACAAAGACATTAATTATCTTACCCATTACAAAGATAGCTTCCCCAATTATCACCTCTAATATCATTAGCTCACAGACATTTACCTCCTCCCCTCATCCCCCTTCTGTTCTGGAATGTGATTTGTCCTTTTCATATATGTTCATTTTTTTGATTGTATCCTTTGGTATATATGGTTGTGACAATTTTCTTCCACTATCTGATCTGAGGAAGTGGGTCTGGCTCATGAAAGCTCATCACCTAATGAACCATCTTGCTAGCCTTTAAAGTGCTACATAATCCTGTTTTTTATGTCAACTAATCTCTGATGTGTAGACTAGGCCTGACTTTTTGTTTCTTTCCAACTTCTCTCAGATTGGCCACCATCTGTTTCCTGATAAGTTCCTCCCTAATTCTAAACAGCTCCAGTTTCTTAGAGGATCCTATCAATAGTTTGGTATGGAATTTATTCTATTCTAAATGTAAGGACTGTTTTGCACTTCTATTGTTTAGGATTGCTTCTTTTCGGCTTGTGAAAATGGCCAAACCAGAGCACAATGCCAAACATGCTAAGGCCTGTACCTTTCCACAATCTCCCCATGCCTTTTCAGTAAAATAATGCCTCAACTTATCATAGCCCTGCACCAGCAATGAATAATCTATTATCTTTGATTCAATCTAGGGAAGATCAAAGAGTTGGGATAAAGAAATCTGGTTTCCTAGACAGTGAACCTCAGTTTGCTTAAAGCAGAGGCGGGCAAAGTCCAGCCTGCCAAATTGCTGGATCTGGCTTGCAGCCCAGTATGAGCCTCAGGCAGACTCCCTGCCTGCTCCATCCCTGCACACCGCTCTCAGTGGCTGGACGTGGGAGCCACATCCTCTTTGCATACCACTGGGAGAGGGGCTTTGTGCACTGCCTATGTCCCCAAATCAATACTCCAGCTCCCACTGGCCAGTTTCCAGCCAATGGCAGCTGCCTGGGCTGTGCTTACAACAGGCAGCGTATGGCAAGTCTCTCCAAAAGGGCACCCAGCATGCAGAGAACACGTGGCCCCTGCACCAGGTCACAAACCCCACCCAGAACATGCATCCCTATAGGCAGGGCTCGCCGAACCGCAGCGAGCCCCGCTTGCCAGCCACGCTGTCCAGTGATCTGCGCATGCGCAGCTCGCCCGAACCCGGCTCTTCCGGGTTACAATCAACTCACCCCAGGGGAGTAGACTGTATTATTTGTCGAGCCCTGCCAATAGGCATGTTAACGTCTATCTGTTTACACCATTAACTGATACGCCTGGGCTTATCAGTCAATATATACACACACACACACACACACACACAAAACGCCTTTATATCAGAGGCACCAAGGGTGAGGGGAAGATGGGAGCCAGTGAGGAGCAAGCTTTTAAGCTCCCATAGAGGCAGCAACGCAGAGAGGCAGGCAGGAACCAGAGTTCAGAGGAGCCAGCTTAAAAACTTTCCACAGAGGCAGCAGTGCAGGTGGGGGGAAGAGCAGGCAGAAACTGGTACGCATGGTACCTCTCCTCCCCCTGCATTGCCATCCACAGAGGTAGTTGGGGGGTAGCTGGGGCCAGTGGGCACCAGCTTTCAAGCCAGCCCCCCTGCACATTCTGGTTCCTACAGAGCTGCCTGCCCCCAAATTGCTGCCTCGCTATCAGAGGTAGCAGTGGGGGAGCAGGTGGGAACTAGTGCTTATAAGCCAGCTCTTCTCAAGCACCAGCTCCAGCTTGCCCTCCACCCCACATGTAAACTAGCTATGTTAGATAGTATGTAATTGAATAGTCATGTAACCGCATGTAAGGCAGAGGCAGCAGCGCCAACAGAGGCTGCACCAGCATCCCGTGGAACATAGCTCCACCCAGTCTGTCCCGCAACCCGCGCTGCTGCCTCTATCCTGTCCGGTCTATGTGCATGTCAGGCTGCTGAGAAACAGAAACAAAAGACTCAGCTTTCAAGAAGCAAGAGTTGGTTGTTAGGCTGGACAGATCATTAGTTCATTTTTATGAGACTATACGTGTAGATATAGCATATTTGTGATAAGATTTCATTGTAACATTTTTTTAAATAAGAAATGTAGCATTTCATTGATAATTAAAAAAATAAAAACAATTTAAATTAAAAAATCCAATTTTTAAATCTCTCTCTATAAAAAATGTTTCAGTGAGGTGACAGAATGCTATGTCAACAGGCGAGGTTGGGGGCGGGCAAGAGGGAGATTTTCCCTAGTGATGCTGCAATGCCGGGGAATAAGGAAGCGAGGCGGTCCTTCGCTCAATTTGGGAAGGAGCCCTGGCTGGAGCAAGTTGCATCCCGCTGCTGGGGGAGCCAAGGGAGCTCAGAGCACCTCAGAGAGGAGAGGAAAGCCCAGCTTGGCCGCAGACCACACACTGTGGAAAAGCCCTGGGTGCAGGGCAGCAGCCGTACCACAAAGGGCTCTTTGTGTACTGTCTGTCTCCCTTGCAGGCAAAGTCAAAGAGGAGGGAGCCCTGTGGGCAATGACAGAGGACATGGCAAGCTCCCCGCTCACCCTACTGTTGGCTTCCTTGCTCTTGCCCCTCCACCCACCCCCTTACACATGAGCTCAGCCTCCCCTGCTCCCACATGAGGGAGCCCATGCTGGCACTCCAGCCTCGCCTCCCCACAAGCTGAGACGCTGTACTTCCATCCCCCTCACTCACCACCCTGCCAAGCAGCAGGAAAAGCCTCCTTTAAGCATGTCTCTGTGCCGCTGTTCCCTTCCTCCTCTCTCGGCTGGAGGAAGAGGCAGCGCGCAGGGAGCCTCGGGGGTCTCCCCAACCCCTGCAGGAAGCTGGCACTGGCACTTCAACCTAATGGGGCAGGGCAAGGCTGGAGCGCCAGTGCCAGCTTCCTGCAAGAGGCAGGGGAAGAAAGCCCCAAGGCTCTTCATATGCTGCTGCTTCCATTCCCCCCCCCCCCCGGGGGAACAGCAGCGCAAGGACGTGCAAGGCTTAGCCCACTGCTTGGCAGGGCAGTGAGGGGGTGGGGTCTCAGCTTGGAGAGGGGGCAAGGCTCAAATGCCAGTGCAGCCCCAACCCACTCACTCAACACCCTGCATGACCCCACACCCTTCTCACTCATCCCCTCCACTGAGAGCTACAAGCCAGGCCCTTCATTCATCCACACCACTGAGACCCTTCAGCCCCAACCCACTCACTCATACCCCCCAAACCGAGACCCGCACCCCCAGCCCCTTCACATACCCCCCTCCACCAAGACCCTGAACCCCCATCTGACTTACTCACCCCTACCATTAAGATGCCTACCTCAGCATGCTCCTGCACCCTCCCCTGCTCTTGCACCCTTTCCCCCAGCCAGATGCCTACCCCCGGGGAGGAGGGGAGGGCCTGACAAGCATAGCTTTCATGCTCTCTGGCTGTGAAAGCCTCTGGGGGAGGGTGTTGGCAGGCATAGTGGCCAGGGGGCACAGGGCCCAAGCTTTTTAAAATAATTTATTTTTATCTACCCTGCTGATGAATTAAACATAAGCACCCTAAATAAATAATACAGATACATTTTAAACAACTATTTATTTGCCACCACCATACCATCACCTATTCCTTTTTATTAATAAAGGCCAAGGCAAAGTGCAAGTAAATATGTTTTGTAATGTACCAAGTCTGAAGCAAACTGTTGAATGGTGTGGAGGTCTAGTGATGCAAGTTCTCTGAACACACCCTGCTGCTGGCCATAGGAACTCTCTGACAGGAATCTATAGTGAGAATGGAACTTGCCAATAAGAACTCCGAGAACACACAGAGGCAAACCATGAGTACCATCTACCCAGGTATTTACAGCGTAGAAATAGTAAGTACAGTATAATTAAGTACCATACAAGGCACTTGGAGACCCCTGACATATTCTGTTTACATTCATCCCATTCCAGTTCTACCTTACACGAAGCAGGAGGTTTCCAGTGTAGTTCCAAATACAGCACACTGTAATATTCTCATTACAAGGGCATGTATCCAAGTACCAAGACATACAGAGAAACTGTCTCTGCTTCCTGAGTAGCCATGGGTGGAAAATGACACATCATGATATTCTCGTCTGATGGCCAAGAACAGCAACGGACTGAGAGTAACCCATAGACTGAATCACATTGACAAGTGCAGGACAAACACTTCAAACAGAAGACACACTCAGCCCCCACTCACTTCTCTAACTTTTCCATGTACCTAGGAGCACAGCCTCCAACATATCCAGGATGACCCTTAGCCTTCTCTCTCATGTACTTCCCCAGTGCTCTCAGCAGAGCGCTACTGAAACTGTAGTATCCAAATTAAATCAGAATGAATTATAAAGCCTAAGTGTCATCCATCGTCGTCAATCCTACAGTCACTACCAGTTGAAACATGCACATCAATAAGATGGAACCATGCACAAGACAAATTCCTGAAGGGAAGAATAAGCACCTATTAGCCTTTGAAGCCACATATTCACTCTACTGATACCATTACTGGACATAGCCAAGTGAGTTATAAGATCAAGAACACATATTCCTGCGCATCCAGAAATATAATTTATGCTATGATGTGCCGAAAGTGTCCGTCTGCTATGTACATTGGACAAATGTCTCAGACACTTCGCCAAAGGATCAATGCCCACAAAACAGATATCAGATGGGATCACAAAGAAAAAACAGTTTCTTACCATTTCAACCAGAAAGGACATTGTCTCAATGACTTGATTACCTGCATCCTGCTTCAAAGGCCCTTTAAGACTACACTTGAAAGAGAATCCTCTGAACTGTCATTCATGCTTAAATTCAACACTTTACACTTAAGTTTGAATGAAGACACTAATTATCTTACCCATTACAAAGACAGCTTCCCCAATTATCACCTCTAATATCATTAGCTCACAGACATCTACCTTCCCCTCTCCCCCATCTGCTCTGAAATTTGATTTGTCCTTTTCATATGTGTTCATTTTTTTTAATTGTATCCTTTGGTATATATGGTTATGACAATTTTCTTCCACTATCTGATCTGAGGAAGTGGGTCAGGCCCACAAAAGCTCATCACCTAATAAACCATCTTGTTAGTCTTTAAAGTGCTACATAGTCCTGTTTTTTTATTTCAGCTACACCAGACTAACATGGCTACATTTCTATCAAAAGAATATACTGAGTTAACTTCCCATTCATTCCCAAAAGCTTAGCAGAAAAGTCAACAAAATGTGGTGGTCAATAGTATCCAGGACTATTTACAATTGAAACAAGACTAGCATGGATGTTTTGCTTATGCCCATACTATCATTTTGCAATAGCCATGACATGCTCAATCTCCAGCAAATGCTTAAAATCAAGACTCAGAGGGAACCCCACATTTGAAGTTAAAGCAACAAAAAGTAGGAATGTAAGTGACTAGTTGACTACCTGTACCCAAAAAGCATGTGCTCACTGGGTAATTGAGTAGTGACTTGACTAGTTGCATTCCCCTCCTCCCCTCACCCTTTGCTGCCTCTATCAGAGGGAAGAGAGCAGGAGTCAATGCCGGGGGGGAAGCCATCTTAAAGGCCAGTTCCCCCCAGAACTGTCTCCGCAGAAGGGGCAGAGCCTAAGCCAGGAATCAGCACCCCAACCAGCTCGCACCCCAGCCCCGCCTGCTGCCCCTCTGTTTTCCAAAGGTATTCAGAGGCTGGCACACAGGTCTTAATACATTTGAAAAGCTGAAGTGCAGTGTCTGGGACCCACCAAGAGTGGAGACAGCTAATTCCCGGCTCGCACTTGGTGTTGCCGCTCCTCCTCCCCCTGTTGCGCCTCTGCCTTTTAAATGTATTAAAAGCCTAAAGACAGATCCAAAATGGGGTTAGCTCCCAAAGCAGGAAGCTAACCCCACTGCAGTTCTGCAGTTTCCCCCCATATCAAGTAGTTGATGGAAATTCCATCAACTACTCAATTAGCTGATTTAACATAATTTAACATCGCTAAACAAAAACAGCCTGTTACTACTTATGCAGCTATGCTACACATGTGTGTCTCTAACAAGAGGTCATCTGAATACTTTCATACAAGTTTAATTTATTTTAAATTGTTCTTAATAGCATGACTATTGTTAATGGGAAGTAAAATTAGTTTTTATCATCTTATAAAGATGAACTTAGATTTGTGCCTAGACTAGTGAACTTTCATATCTATTTTGCAAGATCTTGTTAAACACTTTCTATGATTATAGAACATTTTCTAAAGGAAATCTACATAGTAATTATTTTAATTATTTCCTTTCCATGTCAGTTACTTATGACTCATTGAAGGTAAAAATGGAAGCACAGAAAGAAGAACCAACGTGTGATCAGACTTCAAAATCATTCCTAAGCAACAGCTCCCAACCATGGTGCTGTATTTCACACTGAGCATACCTCTGTTATAACCCCTGGTTGTGGCAAGTCTCATTTCATTCTATTGTCAACAAGATGAAACTGACAATCTGTAATTTCAGATTTGACACGTGAACTCAATCTTAGTAAAACCATTATATTGATTCACCAATACCAGCACCTCATTTAAAAAAATAATATATATGGTTACTTTTACCTCTGAGATATGCTATGCAGTTCAGGGCAGGATTGTCACTTGCAGAATACAAAGTTTAGAACCTGAGAAAAACTGTCATTGATTACAATGAGAATCCAAACCTTGGAAACACAGAGTCTATGAATCAAAAGCGTATTTTAATATTATCTACTTTCCAGTTTTCAGATTTTTAAATGTTTAAGTGCCATTCTTTGTATATAGAAATTATATTTTTAATTAAGGTTTTGTCTGCTAAAATGATGCATTTACTTATTCTATTATCCTAAGCTTCTCTTGAAGGTACTGATCCATTTTTTAAAAATATCACTGACAGAAGACTGCTACAGACTGCAGTGCACAGACAGCAAAAAAGTTAACAGCACTGCAGGGGCAAGGGCACTTGGAGCAGATTGTCTCTGTGCAAGATAGGTGACTTGACAGAAAAAATTAAAAGTGTAACATATTAGGGCTGAGCATCCATAAAGCATGCCAGGACCAAGCAAATACACTTCTTGGCCTGAAGAGTTTATGACCTAAATTCAGATATGGGACTCAAGGAAGACCACAACAAATAAAACAGGACAGGAACAAAAGTTACAAGAATACGGCCAGGTAGCTAAATTGTGAAGCATCTTTGCATCCTGATAAAAAGTGTTAAGATTGTAATTATTTGCTTCCCATAAGCAACAAAACAGAGAAGTGTAGTACCCACACAACCAACAATTTGTTTCAATAGTGCTCTGAAACCACAGAGGCCACCAAGTCGCTCAGGAGGCTGCAGCAGGCAATGCTCCCGAAGAAGAGAAAAGAAGGGAGTATGGATGTGAAGGACTAGTTGACTATCCGATAAGAAAATGCTTATCAGATAGTCGACATGATATTCGATTAGTCACTTTGCCCTGCCGCCACTTCCTGCCTCTATCAAAAGGAGGCAGTAAGGGAGGAGAAGAGAAAGTGGTGTATCAAGGTGGCGAATTGGCCCCGATGTCATCGGGGGAATCCCCAGCTGGCCCCAAGCTGCATGTGGTATTTCAAAGCAGCAGTATCGCATGGAGCCCGGGGGTCAGCTGAGGAGGCCCCAGACGATCCTGGGCTCCATGCGGCTATACCACTTTGAAACGCCATGCTCCCTGACTCCCAGGATCAGCTGGGGACTCAGACTCCCCCACGACTCCCCAGGCTCCATGCAACGCTGCCACTTTGAAACGCTCCGGAGACCAGGGGGACTGCTTGAGTCCCCCGCTGGTCCCGTGCTCCCCGTGGTGCTTTCGCCTTTGATGTGCAGCAACAGCCCCTGGGGGCAGACGCTACGCCCCAAAGGCGGCGCTGCTGGCTCGGCTCCCCGAATCACTGGGGCGAACTGCATCGAGTATTCGATGAGCCACTTCTCGGAAATGCTACATCCCTGGAAGGGAGCTGGGAGGGGCAGGAAGCAGCATGGCCAGGCTGCTCCTGAGAGCTTCCGTGGTGGGGAGTGGCGAATGGGCACTGGGGGAGCGTGGGGGAGGGGAATTACCAACCCCCTCCCCCGCGAGCCACTGCTGGGGGGAAGGGAATTACCAACCCCCCCCCCGCGAGCCACTGCTGGGGGGAAGGGAATTACCGACCCCCGCACCCTGCGAGCCACTGCTGGGGGAAGGGAATTACCGACCCCCCCCACCCCGCGAGCCACTGCTGGGGAAAGGGAATTACCGACCCCCCCCCCCCCCCGCGAGCCACTGCTGGGGGAAGGGAATTACCGACCCCCCCCACCTCGCGAGCCACTGCTGGGGGAAGGGAATTACCGACCCCCCCCACCCCGCGAGCCACTGCTGGGGGAGGGGAATTACCGACCCCCCCACCCCGCGAGCCACTGCTGGGGGAAGGGAATTACCGACCCCCCCCACCCACGAGCCACTGCTGGGGGAGGGGAATTACCGACCCCCCCACCCCACGAGCCACTGCTGGGGGAGGGGAATTACCGACCCCCCCCCCGCGAGCCACTGCTGGGGGAGGGGAATTACCGACCCCCCCCCACCCACGAGCCACTGCTGGGGGAGGGGAATTACCGACCCCCCCACCCCGCGAGCCACTGCTGGGGGAGGGGAATTACCGACCCCCCCCCGCGAGCCACTGCTGGGGAGGGGCCGGGCGGGCGCCGGGGGACTGCGTTGGGGACAGGCGGGGGGGGCAGCGCACGCGGCCTAGCAGCGCCAGAGGCGGGAGGCGCCTGCGGGGAGCCCCGGGCGCTGCCCGGCCGGTGTCCCTGCGCGGGGGGCGGGGCGGCGGGACTCACATCTGGCTGACCAGCTTCTGCCGGAAGTTCGCGCTGCGCCAGTCGCTCTCCTGCCCGGGCCCGTCCATCGCCGCCGCGCAGCCCTGCGCCACTGACGACGGGCCGCCACAGGTTAACCCGGAAGTGACATCGACTTCCGGCGCGGCGGGCGCGCCGCGGCGCTGAAAAGCGAAATCTCCGCCGGCCTCGCTCTCGCCAAAGGCGCTTTCCCCCTCCCGCAATGCATGTTGGGAAACGTAGTCCCGCTGTTGCCATAGTCACAGCGGGGGGGGAGGGCCCGATGCATGATGGGAGATGTAGTTCTGATGCCAGCTACATGGTTTGTGAGTCTGCAAAGTGCTCCCAGACCACGTGCTTGCTGTGTTTTTGCAGAGGCACTGGTGTGGGCAGCGCTGCTCGGAGCCAGCGAGCGGCGCAGGGAACTGGCCTCCTAAAAGGTCCCAGAACTAGAGGCTTCGTTTACAAAAACAGACTCTTCTGTCTTGCACCTTACTTTGCTTTTAGTCAGTGTGCTTAACTAAGGCAGGAGTAGTGTCACAAAAGTCACTAGAACTAAGCACATGCTTAAAGTTAAGCACAGGGTCAGAGTTTTAGTTCCAATTAGCACCGTTCATTTAGCATAAGTGTAACCCACACACCTAGGCTATACACTGGCGGCTTCTTGCGTGAGAAATATGCAAATGAGGCTACCCGTGGAATATCGCCGGGCCTCATTTGCATACCTAATGAGCCACCATTTTTGCAGAAGAGGCTCTTGCACCAGAAGGGGCTGTCTATACAGGAACAGGATACTAAACTCGGAGAGGCTCTGGGGGACAGACCCATAGTCTCCTATAGACAACCACCTAACCTCAGGATGATTCTTACCAACAACCACAGGACATACCACACTAATACCAACCCTGGTACCTTCCCTTGCAACAAACCCCGTTGCCAGCTTTGTCCACATATTCATTCTGCTGATACCATTATTGGACCTAACCAAGTGAGTTATAAGATCAAGAACACATATTCCTGCACATCCAGAAATATAATGTATGCTATAATATGCCGAAAGTGTCCGTCTGCTATGTACATTGGACAAACGTCTCAGACACTTTGCCAAAGGATCAATGCCCACAAAACAGATATTAGACAGGATCACAAAGAAAAAACAGTTTCTTGCCATTTCAACCAGAAAGGACATTGTCTCAACGACTTGATTACCTGCATCCTGCTTCAAAGGCCCTTTAAGACTACACTTGAAAGAGAATCCTCTGAACTGTCATTCATGCTTAAATTCAACACTTTATGCCTGAGTTTGAATAAAGACTCTAATTATCTTACCCATTACAAACATAGCTTCCCCAGTTATCACCTCTAATATCATTAGCTCACAGACATTTACCTCCCCCTCCCCCATCCCTCTTCTGTTCTGAAATTTGATTTGTCCTTTTCATGTCTTAATTTTTTTAATTGTATCCTTTGGTATATATAGTTGTGACAATTTTCTTCCACTGTTTGATCTGAGGAAGTGGGTCTAGTCCACGAAAGCTCATCACCTAATAAACCATCTTGTTAGTTTTTAAAGTGCTACATAATCCTGTTTTTTGTTTCAGCTACACCAGACTAACACAGCTACATTACTATCACTATAAGAGATAAGTAGCTAATAGAAAGATTCAGGGAACACAGCTGGAATGATGGGATAAGAAATTTAATTTGGCAGCCTCATTTGTGAAGACTTCAGGAGGAAGAGGTGAAAGACATAAAGGCCAGGCAAGCCAGTTACAGAAATTAAGGCTAGATGGGAACAGAGAAATTTAAAGAGAAGGAAATTCTTCAGGTTAATTTAAATTATTTCCTTCAGGTGCTTTTAACATCTATAGTCCATTTAAATTGAAAACTGAAAACGGAAAGACCCAAAGGACATTCTAACAATTCAGAAACATTCCTAGGGAGCAACAATCAACGGTATTTTTATAGTTCAGGTTCCATGTACTTTTCAAAATGAAATTCTAGTTATGCAAGTTCCAGTTGATTTAAACACAATGGCTACATCTAGACTGGCATGATTTTCCGGAAATGCTTTTAACGGAAAAGTTTTCCGTTAAAAGCATTTTCGGAAGAGAGCGTCTAGATTGGCACAGACGCTTTTCCGCAAAAGCATTTTTTGCGGAAAAGCGTCCGTGGGCAATCTAGACGCGCTTTTTCACAAAAAAGCCCCGATCGCCATTTTCGCGATTGGGACTTTTTTGCGGAAAACAAATCTCAGCTGTCTACACTGGCCCTTTTGCGCAGAAGTTTTGCGCAAAAGGGACTTTTGCCCGAACGGGAGCAGCATAGTATTTCCGCAAAAAGCACTGATTTCTTACAGTAGAAAGTCAGTGCTTTTGCAGAAATTAAAGCAGCCAGTATAGACAGCTGGCAAGTTTTTCCGGAAAAGCGGCTGATTTTCCAGAAAAACTGGCCAGTCTAGACACAGCCAATCAGGATGAAATTTAAAGACATTTTAAAGTGTAATGAGCAACAAGCCCAGTCTCAATAGACTCCCCCACTCCCATACTCTGCCACAAAGGATATTGTTTCAAATGTTCTGAGACAAGCAGCCATACATGTTGCACCTTGATAATGTTATAAGTATGAGCATCCACATGCATATTACAAAATGGAAGCCATACAAAGCTTTCAGAGCTATAGCTGTAGGCAGATAGCATGTTAATAGATTTGTAATTATAATACATAAAAATATGAAAAAGGAAACGAAAATACATTCCCTGGCAGGCAAGTTGGAAGTAAAGAGTGATAATCTTGTAATGGGATTTTTCTGACGCAAATAAGACACTGTAGAATTAATCTTTGAGGAAGCAGAGGGGGAAAATGTCACACTTAAAAGCATATTTCATAAGGAAAATGTCAACCAAATTGCTCTGACTTTGCTGGTCATTCACTTAAAAGCAACAGCAGCATATTTAGGAGTAAGGCACCTGTGGATAGGACCAGTCACTGTAGAAACTTCGAACAATAGAATTATAGGTAATGGGTGAGGTTTTGACAAGAAATTAAGGGATTTGTGCATAGCTTCCTTAGGCTCCTTTGAAAATCACAGAGAATATCTAATGTCCCAATTCTTCATACACACATGCTTATTGTTACACATGCAAATTAGTCACACTGAGCTTAATGTGTTTTCATGCCTGTGGTTTTAGATTATTAAAACTGAAAGACATTAGAAAGAAAACCTATATTTTTTTTTCTTTGTGCATAGGACACCATTGTCTGCATTGTCATTTTCACTGTTTCCATTCCCCAGTAAGCATGTCAGTCAGTTTTTCCTTTGCTAGAGACTCAAGGGGTCAGGAAACAACATCATGATTCCAAAAATGGGAGAAGAGAGGGACAAAGTAAATGGTTGGCAAAGACAGAGAACAGAGGAAGTTGTGAGAGAAAAAGTGAAGCAAAGATATCTGTTTGGGAACATTCTGCAGGGCTTTATGTGGATTATGTAGGTGAAGCAGACAAAGAACTTTAATAGGATGCTGTAAAAAGAACAGATTTCAAAAGATGTAACTAGTAGTGTTATGTCTAACAGAGTAGAAATAGAAATCCAGACAGGAGATGATTACATTAAGACTAGCATGACTCAAGCAATGCGTTCACACAAGTATTCATGCATGCTGAATTAACATGCAATTAATTTATTTTAATTTAATACACACCAGCAAGTGAATTATTCCATACGTATTAACTAGCAAGTCAGTATGCTTTACGAACTGTGTGTACTCAGGTCATTTTAATCCATTGGCACAAACTAAAATTAATGTGTAATAAGCCTCTGCTGCAGAGAAGCTCTTAAATATGTAGATCACCTCAGTCCCAATAAATCTACTCTAATAACTGCATGTTAATAAAGTGCATGGCTGCTTATTTCAGGATGTTCTGAAATAAGCAGCCAAGCACTGTGAAAATATGGTGTGTTTGATCCCAGGCAGAACCCAGGGAGAAGCTATGAAAGTTGTGTATGAGAGGACAACAGCATGCTAAATGAAAAATGCACTGAAAACCACGGACCTGGAAGATAAAATACACTACACTTCTGGCAAGTTATTTCCAGAGTCAATGGACAGATAGTTTCGTCGTGGGGAGATTTCTGTGACTCTCTGCACCCCCTCTTTACAAATCAGTTACGGGCATTCTTCTCTTCTGTGGGGGGGGGAGAAGGGGCTGTGGGGCTGGCAGGCAGGCGCCTTTGCACCGCACCGCCCTTGGTGTGGGGACTGCCACCCACAAGTCTCTGCTCCGCTGGCTAGCAGCCTGCTGCGGGCGAAGGGCCTGGGTGCATGGGGTCTATTTGAAAACCATGGGAAGGTGGGCAGGCGAAGCCCGCCCACATTCTAAAAGTCCCTCCCCAGCCTTACAGGAGGGACAACTGGACCCATGTCCAACGATTACAGGGGACAACTGATGACGAAAGGATCAAGGGGTGCGGGTCACAGGTTCAAACTAAGGGAACCAAATGGGGACATCGAGCAGAGAACTCCGGACAGCGCCCACTGCTCCTCAAAGCTGTCGATGGAGCCAGTGGACGCCGCCCAGAGGAACTCTGCCCGGATTCGTGACACGAGGGAGGAGCGGAAATAGGCCCCACAGTCGCAGAGACCCCCCTCGTCTAATATCTTACTCCTGGTATTATATATAGCGGCTTTTGCTAGGGCCAGGAGGAGGTTGACGAGGAGGTCTCGTGACTTTGTGGGGCCACGGATAGGGTGTGCATAAATGAATAGGTGGGGGGAAAAGTGCAGCCAGAACCTCCATCAGAGGTTCTGGAGGAGCCGGAACAGGGCTGCAGCCTGGCGCATTCGAGATATGCGTGCACCAGGTTCTCCCTCACGCCGCAGAAAGGGCAGGTGTCTGGGATGGGGGTGAACTGCGCCAAGTACACGCCCGTGCTCACGGCTCCGTGAAGAAGCCGCCAACTGATGTCTCCGATGGGCCGCGGGATTAAGGTGGAATACACACTGGCCCATTGGGGTCCCCCACCCTCAACGGATCTTAGATAGTCCTGCCACTTGGTATCGGGGCGGGACACGAGGGTGGGGAAATGCAGAGTGTGCAGCACGAATGTGTACAGCTGTTCCCTAGGCGCGGTCCAAAAACAGACCGGCTGCAGATTTTGCAGCCGGCTGGGAGTCCAGGGGTGGAGATGCCGGGGGGGGCCCGCGGAACAGGGGCCCAATAAAAGGGGCGGAGGCTTTGCAGGAGGGACGGGGCGTACCCTCTCGCAGGGACCGCTGCAGGAGGTCGAGAGCGGGTCACGACAAAGCCGCCTCCACCTCCTGGAGTATGCGCAGGGGGGTTCAGAGGGTGGAAAGCCCCATGCACCGAGCGAGCACTCAGGGATCCACCCAGTCTCCCCGTCGTAGTCCAGGAGGTCTCTGACCATGGTGGTTTCTGCCAGGATCAGCCTCCGGCGCACCGTGGGAGACCCCACACCTGCACGCACAAGGCGGGATTGTGGAGCAGGGGCTCCGCGAGGAGGTCTGCTCCCTGGGCGGCCACAACGGACCAGGTGGCCGGCCAGCGCTTCCAGGTCGGGAGGCGTTCCTGGTAGAATTCCGGGGGCTTGGAGCGGCCTCGCGGGTGGATAAAGGGAGCGGCCGGCGGAGGGAGGCGCTCCCTGCGGACCATGCACCGGGTCCCCGCAGGGCCTGGGGGCGGAAGGGCTGGACCCGGCTGTGCACAGACCAGGCCCTGGCCCCTCCTGCAGGGGGCGCCGCACCCGCCCCACACGCGTTCGAAAGACACGACACGCGCCAGGGGGGCGGGTCCCTTTAAGTGGGGGGGGAGCGCGCGCTCCGTTCGGTCACGTGGGAAGGGCGCTCTGGCCCGACTCGATGGTGCGGGCGAACCCGGAAGCGGGCGGCGGGCGCTGGGGCAGGCGGAGGCTCGGGGTCGCCGCTGCCGGCAGGTGAGCGCAGCGCTGCGGGGGGAGGGGCGCCCCCCCCCCCGGGATAACGGCGCCCCGCCCCCCCAGTGCTGGCCCCGCGAGTGACTGACAGGCCCGGTGCCGCCCCCCCCCCCCCCCCGCGGCGGGAGAGCGGCCGGCCCCGCTGGGGGGGGGGGGCTGCAGGGGAGGAGCCGCTTCCCGCCGGTTCTGCCCCCCCCCCCCCCCGCTTTACACGCGCCCCCGCGGCCGCAGGCGGGTTCGGGCCCCGCGGGGAAGGGGCGAGTCAGCGGGCTCCTTGCGGAACAACCAAAAAGAAAGAAAGTCAGGCCGGGCCCCCAGCGCGCCGCCGGGCATGGCCGGGCCCGGCTCCCACAGCAGGCACCAGGAGGCGTCTGGCCGCGCCTGAGGCTGTGGTGAGACGCGGCTCGCTCCCTCAGCCGCCTGCAGGGGAAAGAAACGGCAGGAGGCGGGTCTGGGAGGGTGGCAGCAGCGCCAGTTACATCCGCGTGCATGTGGCTCCTCTCCAGCAGCCACGAGATGGTACCTCCCGGGGAAAGTGCGTGTGGTAATGTGAGAACTGCTCCCGGTTTCTATTTAAACCTCTTCTCAAGGGGTGTGAAAAACTAACAGGCCGTGCTCCCCAGGGCCTCTCAAAGCAGGCCTGGAATAGGTTTGCAAACGGCGTGGTACCGCCATTGAGCGGACCAGCTTGTTGAGTGCGGTAAGAGTTAAAATGCTGTTAAGGAATCAGCACACGCAAACTTCGGCTATTTCTGTGGTCTCAGAACTCCTCTTGCTGTAACTGGTAGCTGTGAGGTGCTGAACATTTCTACTGGTGATGGCAGAAGATCAGGAGCTGACTCAGACATGCAAGACTCCCTGGGAGACCTCCCTCCAGCAATGCAGCAGCCACACGTACCGCAGTGCACAGCATTCCCAGTCCTTACTCAGCGGCTTGGTCTCCCTCCGAGATAGTGGCATCCTGTTTGATGTAGTCCTGGTAGTGGAAGGGAAACCCATTGAAGCTCATCGGATACTTCTGGCTGCATCGTGTGACTATTTCAGGTATGTGCCATGTCACTGGTTAATCTTTAACCAGCATCTTTCTCCATGACTCAAACCTTCTGAATCCTGGCTGGACTTCTGTCTTTTCGCCCTTGGGACTCCCCATGCTTCCCCAAGTCTGGAGTAAGGTCACACTGGTCCAAAACACACACTCCCAGATTTCAGCTCTGATCACATCTAGAGCAAATCGGTTTCTTTGTACTCAAAGAGTAAAACAACGCCTAGTTGTTCAGTCCATAAAGCCTGACATAACAGCCATTATCATTCCAAACAGGGATTGCATGGGTCTTCCTTAGGGACCCCGTCCACTCAGCTGTGGGTAGGTTGCAATTGAACGATGTAAGTCACTCCTTTCTCCTCCTAGCAGCTCAGAGTATGCCTACGCTGCATAATATAACTGTGTCTGGGCACCTCTGCCTGTGAGGCTGTGTTTGTCCATCTTGCTGATACGCGTATGCGCTATAGTGTTATGCATGCCCATGCCTTGTCTATACCATCCGTGCATTGACAAATTTCACATCTCTGGAAGCTGGGGTTGCTTGAGGTGAGTAGGGGCTTGGGAATTAGAAAAACCAGCACACACAGGCCCCAGGAATTGTGGGACAGCTTTGATGGACTGTCTCAGCATGAACCTAGCTACGCAAACTCTTAGCTCTGTCTTCAACACAAAGTGGGAGGGTAGAAATATGGTACAGTGAGACAAGCTTATACCTGTATCCCTGGATGAGCCACCAAGCGCACGTGCTGAGAACATACAGGCACGTGCCTGAGGACTTTGTGGATGGGAGGCGGGATTGGTTTCAACGTGTCAAAGTCTGTCAGACCTGCAATGTAGACACTTAATGGGCTTGTTCACCTCTGAACTCAGTGCATTCACTTCCCTATCACTCCAGCCCTCTCTGGATGAGAACGCAAGGGCATCTGAATCAATAAGTCCTTTGTAGCTTTAACGGCGAGGAGTCCTGTGGCACCTTATAGACTAAATGAAGTGCTGGAGAATAAGCTTTCGTGGGCAAAGACCCACTTCGTCAGATGCAGGTAGTGGAAATTTCGTCTTTGCCCACAAAAGCTTATGCTCCAACACTTCAGTTAGTCTATAAAGTGCCACAGGACTCCTCGCCGCTTTTGCAGATTCAGACTAACACGGCGACCCCTCTTATACTTGTAGCATTAAAGCACTGTCACCAGGCTAGCACACTTCCACATATGTTTTAAACTTCTTTAAAACAAGGGCTTATAACATGAGCCCTAACATCTTTTAAAGACAACGACCCCGTTGTGGGATGCAGAAGTCTATATTGCTTTTATTCATTTTAATTCATTTAATGAGGGAGATTTTTATGCTTTCCAGGGTGCCCAGTGATGTATGAGGAAGCCATTTATAGGTTAAACTAATGCAAGGATGCACAAGGAGAATAGGTGTACAGCTGGTTATCCAAAGCTTGACTGCCTTCTGGATCTTCAGAACTAGCTGGCTGGTGTGTCTTCACTGCATTCTGAAAAGGCTCTGCTCTGGGTTTCCAGTTTGAAAACTGTACTGCCTGGCATAATTCCTGGAGAACTGGATTTGGCAACAGACATGGAGGCTTTGCAAAGCTGTCTGTCCAGTTGTCTGTCTGACTCTTTTGGGTGACCCCAGAACAGTATGGCTAAGATGGGTTGAACTGTACATAGCTTTGGCACGTCTCCAGTGTCGTCTGTATCTTTTTCTTTCTACAGAGGCATGTTTGCTGGTGGGCTAAGAGAGATGGGACAGGAGGAGGTTCATATTCATGGAGTTTCCTACAATGCTATGTGTAAAATCCTGAGCTTCATTTACACCTCTGAGCTGGAACTCAGCCTGAACAATGTGCAAGAAACCCTAACTGCCGCCTGCCAACTTCAGGTGAGGGACTGGGAGATGGATCAAGAAGTCACAGAAAAAAATGGGACAAATAAGGAATGGCAACACTCTGGGAGAGGTTGAGGAAATGAGCAAACACAGTAGAGGAGGAATAAAGGGACAGGAGCTTTTCTGTCTACATATGTGGATTTGATTCAGATTTTTGTCCTGTGTGCTCTACGCTGTGGATTCAGGGCTTTTCTACACTTCCAATGCTGTCATGGCAGAGCAGCACTTGATGAAGATGCTGTTCCACCAGCCCTCAAGTGGACATAGCACCATCTACACCAGGGGTTAGGTCAGTGTAAGTATGTTGCTCAGGCATTGTGGGTTTTCCACACTCCTGAGTGACGTAGTTATAGCAACGTAAGTCTGTAGTGTAGACCAGGGCTTTCTAAGTAGCTAGAGATGTGTCTAAATTGGATTTGGATGAATGGATGTGTTGTTCCTATAAGTAGTTTTGTTTTTATTTATATTTTTTCATTCTTTCCATAGTGTGGCTCTTCTAGCAGTTGACTTCCTTTGATGTGCTCAGTAACCCCTTCCTGCTAATATCAAGGAAGTTTCTGCTAGAGTTCTTAAATTATGATCTACATTCAAGGACCCAACTTCCCTCTCCTGACCTCACTGGTGCTGTTCCCTCCCAGGCTCTCATCTACAGCATAAAGGCTGGTTCACAGTAGGGATGTGAACGACTAGTCCACTATCCCATAAGAAAATGCTCATTGGATAGTCAACAGTCTAGTCAATTTCCGCCCCTCTCCCTTGATGCCTCTATCAGAGGCAACAAGGGCGGGACAGGAGAGGGTGCTTCAAAACAGCAGTACCATGTGGAGCCTGGGGCCAGACCCTGGGCTCCATGTTGCACTGCTGCTTTGAAATGCCACATGCAGCCCAGAGTCAGCTGGGGAATCACCTGCTGACCCTGGGTTCCATGTGGCATTGCCACTTTGAAACACCGCATGGAGCCTGACACCGGGCTTCCCGCGGCGTTTCAAAGCAGCAGTGCTACATGCAGCCTGGAGTCAGTTCGGGACCCTGGGCTCCATGCAGCTCTGCCACTTTGAAACACTGTGGGGAGCATTGGGCCAGTGGGAGACTGCTTGAGTTCCCCTGCTGTCCCTGTGCCCCCTGCAGCGCTTTTGCCTTTGAAGTGTAGCAGCAGCCCTCGGGTTGTTGCTGCACTTCAAAGGTGGAAGCGCCCTTATCGATTGCTTGAGTGGTTGATGCAAATTGCATCAACTATTCAATTAGCCAGTTAATCTAAATGTAACATCCCTGGTTCATAGACTCACTGTGAGTGGAAATAAGATCCTAGTTTCTATAACTACAGTGGCTCTTGTTTTGCCGTTGAAACAGTTTTTGTTTTTCCCATACTATACATGTTGTGGTACTACATTACATATCAACCCTTGTGGAGTTAACAGAAGTTCATAAAGATTAGTAAAGAATTTTCCTGCTATCTTCTGATGTACAGAAGGAAATGCTATACTAAGTAAACTACATAAAATACCTTCACTTTTTTTTTTTCCAAAATGTTTCCTCTCCGTTTGCATGATACAGTCCAATTTACTATCTTGTGTCTGCCTTTTGCTCGCTGGTTAATCTGTCTGGAAACAAAAGAATTATATTCTGTTAATCAATAAGACCATACCATGCCATCTTTCTTTCTGCATTGCTTCTGATGGCAACCCTGTCTTCAGAGCTGACCTCCGGGCCTGCATTAACTACCACTGCCAGCAGCAGTGCAGAAGTAAGGGTAGCAGTACTACAAGCCACCTACAGTAATCTTGTGACCCCCGCAAAACTCCTTTTTCAGTTAGTACACCTACAGTTACCACATGTGAAATTTCAGATTTAAATAGATGAAATACTGATATTTGTTTTTTTTAAATCCTCTGACTATGAAATTAACCAAAATGGACTGTGAATTTTGTAGAGCAGGGGTGGACAATAATTTTTAATGGAGAGGCCACTCCCAAGATTTTGGCAAGTGGTCAAGGGCCACGCTTCTGTGGAGGATTCGTGGGGTCTGGGACGGAGGTTGGGTGCAGAAGAGAAATTGGGGAGAGGACTGGGGTGCAGAAGAAGGTGTGAAGTCTGAGAAGGAGGTTGGGTGAAGGAGGGGGTTGTGACCTGGGGCAGGGAATTAGGGGGCCAGGGGCCAGGAGTGGGTATGGGTGCAGGAGATGATTCTGGCCTGAGGGAGGGGCTCTAGGAGGGGGGGCAGGGTTTGGGAGGGAGGTGTGATCTGGAAGAAGTTGTTGCAGAGTGTTTGGGCGATGTCCATGGGCAGAGGAGTGGGGTGCAGAGTCAGGGAAGGGGTATTGGGGCAGGAGAGGGTTCTGGCCTGGGGAAGGGGTGGAGGAGTGGGTACAGGGTCTGGAAGGAAGCTATGACCTGGGGGAAGGGGAGTCAAGAGGGTTGAGGTCGTGGCCTGGGGCAGGTAGAGTTGGGGGGAGGGGGAGGTGAGGTGCCAGAGGCAGGCTCTGGCTTGGAGGTGCTTACCTAGGCAGCTCCCATCCAGCAGCCCTCCAGAAACCTGAGGCAGACTCTCTGCTGAAGTCTGTTTCCTGGGTGCTCCATGTGGGGTCTGCTCTGGGCATAAGGAGGGGGGAACAGTGGGAGAAGACTTCACAAGCTGTTCTTGGCCCCAGCAACATTTTTCAGCTCCTGTTGTCCAGAAGCTGGCCAGTGGGAGCTGAGAGATTCTGCTGCGGGCCGGGAGCAATGCGCCGAGTCTCCCTCCTCCATCCCCAGCAATCCAGAGTGGAGAGCAGCCTCCTGTTTGAGTGAGCTGCTCTCTGCGTAAGGGTTCCGGCAAGGCAGCCCTGGGCCGGATCCAGTGGCTTGTTGGGTTGGATGCGGTCCATTGGCAGCCTCTTCCCCATCCCTGTGGGTAGAGCCTGTTTAAGAATCTGGTCTCTCCAGGGTAAGACAAGAATTTTTTTAAAGTAAATAAACCTTCTGCTTTCTCTTGCAGATTCCAGAAGTCATTAAGTTCTGTTGTGATTTTCTCATGTCTTGGGTGGATGAGGAGAACATCTTGGATATATACAAATTAGCTGACCTCTTTGGCTTGACCCATTTAAGCGAGCAGCTGGACTCCTGTATTCTCAAGAACTTTTCAACTTTTTCAAAGACTGAGAAATACCGCCAGCTCCCCTTGGAGAAGGTCTACTCCCTCCTCAGCAGCAACCTCTTAGAAGTCAAATGTGAGGCTGAGGTTTACGAAGGGGCACTTTTATACCATTACACCCCAGAACAGGTGGAAACTGATCAGATTTCATTGATGGAGCCACCTAAGTTACTGGAAACAGTGCGCTTCCCCCTGATGGACCTCCAAATCTTGCAAAGGCTCCATGATAAACTAAGCCCATGCCCGTTAAAAGAAACTGTAGCTGATGCCCTAATGTACCACAAGAACGAATGGCTTCAGCCCATTCTTCAAAGCTCACAGACACAGGTGAGATCAGAGTTCCACTGTGTAGTGGGCTTTGGAGGGATGCATTCTATTCCGTCCACAGTCCTCAGTGACCAAGCGAAGTTCTTGAACCCCCTATTGGGGGAGTGGAAACACTTTACTGCTACGTTAGCCCCCAGAATGTCCAACCAAGGGATTGCTGTTTTCAACAACTTTGTATACTTGATTGGGGGAGATAACAACGTACGAGGCTTTCGAGCAGAATCCAGGTGTTGGAGGTAAGAGGAGACTACTTCTGCCCCCGTTCTTTTTTACCAGCTAATTACTGTTCCCTGAGTTGGGCAGCCACTTTCACAATCCACATTCTGCCTGGCCAGAAACATTGGGCATCATACTGAGACATCATTGAAAGAAACTTTAAGGACTAAGGAAGACCACCTGATTGTAAAGGAGGAAGTTTTCTGTTTGTGTGTGCTTCATTTACTAATCAATCACAAGGGGAAAGCAAATGTAGCAACATTCCAACAGCTGTTGAGTTGTGGTAAGATATTTGTGAGTTCTGAGCACAGGAATGGGAGTCAGGGAGTCCTGTGTGCTGTTGTTGGCTCTAACTCCCTTTGTTACCTGGGTTGATTTTCTTAACTTCTCTCACTATGTTTTTTCTCATATGTAAAAATGGGGATAATATTTACCGCCCTGTAGGGTCATTTTGAGGTTTAATGAGGTTAATATTTGTGTAGTGCTTTGAAGTCAGACCTGCTACTGAAGAAGTGGGCTGTGCCCCAAAAGCTCATGATACCATCTACATGTTTTGTTAGTCTGTAAGGTGCTACAAGACTATTTGTTCTGTGTTAAGTTTTTCCTGCTATTTTGTGTGTTTGCATGAATGGTGCAGGAATAGAAGCTTGTTAAGAATTTCTGAAAAGAGAGCTCTTCCTCATATCTTAGAGGGAAAATGGCAGCAGGATGGTCAAAAATTCAGATTTGCAGTGCACGTGAATCTGATATAAAAGGCAAGTGATTTAATGAGCACAGTTATCCAACACTTCAAATAAAATGGTAACATTGATTCATTATTTTGAATTGGTGTCTATAATGCCATTAATGGGACTCCCGTTACTCCCTAAGATTGAAGCACAACTAAATAATCATGTAAAAAAAAATCTTAAATTTCAAGTTAGAAAATTATAATTGAGCATGGTAACATTTTGGGGATTTTTTTTTCCAAGTTCCATTGAGATCAGTCTTTCTTAAAAGTTCTTTGTCTGCAAACTATTGTTATTGGACAAAAGGATGTTATTTACAGGTTTAGTCCGGTTGTTATGTTTGCACATGCAAGATAGATTTTAAGTGCCTGCCGTTGCATTCAAGTTGCTCCAGTAATTAAGATTACCGTATTTTCTCTGGAATTGATACCTGGGGATGAAAGCTAAAGTTGAAAAGGGTGAGGTGCCTGTGATGGTTGCCCCTCCCTCCCAGGTGCAGTATGGGAGACACTGGCATTGCTGTGCCCCCTAACAATTCAGCTAGATTGGCCTTTCTCACATTGCTCTACTGATACCCAATATCTAACATTCCTAGTACTTGAATAATCATGTAAACCACATGAAGTCTTAGTGGTTACACAACTATTCAATAGTCCTGAGAGGCGGGGATGACAGTCAGTGCGTTCCCGGCCCCACTGCTGGCATGCCCCCTATCATCCCACACTGCTGCCTATGTATCTGTGGCAGTGCAGGCTGGCTTGCACAGCTTCCTGTGCAAACTGGCTGCCTGCCACCCTGCCCTGCTGCCTCTGATAAAGAGGCAGCAGGGCAGTGTGGCAGCAGCCTCTGTCTGCAGGGCACTCAGGCCCACCACAGTGAGAGGCTGTTTCACAGCAGCCTCCTCTGCCTCTCCCAACTGCCACTGCTGTCTCTGATAGAGCAGCAACACAAGGGCTGGGTAGATGGTACTGAAGAGCTGGTGCTGGGGAAACGGCATGTTGGCATCTGTAACTGATGCACAGCCAATAAGCCAGCCAGTGTCCTTGCTCCGTGACCTTGCACCCTTCCTGGAGTATAAATCAGAATTATACTGTCTTGCACTGCACAGGGTAAGCTCGTTAATATAGTTAGCTTTCCCCTCAGTGCGGGGAAGACAAGCAACAAGTCTGTTTCCCAAGCTGAGATTTTTTCCCAAATGCTTCACCCAGAACAGCATAAAACAAGATAAAACATAAAACAAGTTTAACTACCGAAAGATTTTAAGTGATTATAAATGATAACAGATCAAAGCAGGTTACATAGGAAATTAAAAATGCAAACTAAGCCTAATATATTCAATAGGATTCAAATCAGCATTATCTCATCCTGACTGATACAAGCAGTTCATCAAGTTTCCATACACAGGCTAAAAATCCCTTTTCCTGGGACCAGTGCTTCTCCCAGTCCTGTCTCTGCTCCTCAAGTGCTCACTTCTGGGCCTTGCTCCTCATACCAGAGGTGTCATGCCCCATCTTTTATAGCCTGTCCATATGGTGGGAACTCTTTGTCCAAGCTAAGTCCCCAGCCCAGTTTATGGACAAATCCAGGTACCAAAATGGACTTCATGATCATGTGGTCTGGTCACATGCTCTTGCATGCCTTGAATCACAGTAGCCATTGTGCATAGGCTGTCTGAAGTATTCTCAGAGAGTCTCACCAGGTGAGGAGGGAAACGCTTCTCCCAAAACCTGTTGTTTTTCTTAGTGGCCTTTTACCTTGTTTAGCCCTTCACAAATCAACTATCTAGACTGGAAGCATCTTGCCTAGAGGGCGTCACCCATATGTAACCACATCTGAAATACAGATACATTGAATATTGAATGTGTAAGTCCAGATACAAAAACATGCATATAAATGGGATAATCGTCTTCAGCAAATCACAGCTTTTCCAGTGACCCCTACTCTGTCACATTCTCTATACGTGCATTGTAGTTATGACATCATTGCATTAGACTTGTACTACTAAGAGGAGTAAGGGTTGCAGAGGTACCCTCTGCAGTTCCCTTTTACCAGCAAACATCTGAACAAATCAAAGAAGCTCCAAATACTCATGCTCTTCCTGGCCTTTTGAGTTCCCAGGTACAATCTTTGTGAATCTCTACATTGTGGAATGATTGCAAACTGACAAGATTGATGGTAAGTAGCCTGGCAGTGGTGTAAGGAATGCTGGAAATAGTAGACCTGTGTAACATGATTATATTTGCTAATGCATTCTTCAGAATAGATTATCAGCTCTGCTTTTACTTGTGTTTTGACATGAATGGCCAACTTTCACTCTAGTGAATTGCATCTACTTTTACACTAAAGCTGAATTTGGGCCAGAGAGAATGCACTGGTCTAAATCTATGCGGTGATGACCTCTTGTTCCAGTAATGACAATGTCCGTGTTTTAGTGCTCTGTAGTAGATTTGAGTTAGTAACCCAGTTTGGTATTAATCCTTAAGGTATGACCCACGGCACAACAAATGGTTCCAGATCCAGTCCCTACAGCAAGAGCATGCTGACCTCTGTGTCTGTGTTGTGGGCGAATATATATATGCTGTCGCAGGGCGAGACTACCATGAAGACCTACGGGAGGTAGAGAGATATGATCCAAAAACCAACACATGGAAGTACATGGCACAGCTGAGGAAGGAGGTAAGGAATGCACGTGCCAGCAAATACTAATAAGCTCCCTCAATAATTGTCTTCATCTTTCCTAAATGCTTTTTGCTATTATTTCTCAAGCATACTTCTCAAACTGCCAAAAATGCTGATAGTGGCATCTGTGTGTGTGATAAAAAACAGTAAGAAGGATGCTTAAAATATCCCTGGGTCTTCATCTTTGTTGTGAATGTTCTCTTGAACTGATACAAAATTCCAGGCTTTAAAAATTAAATCGCATTGAGGAAATGAATTCTTCACTTGCACATGACAGAGGTTAGTTTGGCTGTAATATTAAGCTAGTCAACCTCTTTCTGAGTACTTTGTTTTGGAGGTTTTACACTTCCATTTTTCTCATTTCAATCGCCATGTAAAGGGATTGTTCTCTGGTTCTCTACTGATGCTACCTTATTAATAATATTGAATTGACCAATTAGAATACACTTTCCAAAGAAAAGTAGTTCCTAAATAACATAATGCAGGGTTACTCTACTTTGGAAGCCCTGGGGGCCGCAATGATATCCACAGCACATGCTGAGGGTCGCAATGTAAGTGTGGTTGCATAAATATGTAAATATTTATGTAAATATATGCAAACAGCTACTCTCACACTGACGGTCATGAATACAAAGATTAAGGCAAGACTGTACAACACGCAGGCCCCATTTAAGACCCAAGCAACCTCAGCCCCCCGCTCTAACCCAATGGCCTTTCTGTCCCGCAGAGCTGGGGACAAATCTAGCAGGGCGGAGGATAACGCCTGGGTCTCACCGAAGCCATCCTCTTTTCCTTCCAGGTGCTGGGGCCGGTGCGCAGAGCAGCTGTGAATGCTCCGGGCACGTGGCTCCAAACATTCCATTGAAGGCATGTGTCGCCATCCCCTTCCCGATCCCCCTTGCAGAGCAAAAAATCCCGGACATTTTTTGCCTTTTAAAAAACCTGTCTGGATGGTGATTTAAAATGTGAAAGTAAGGGCATGTCCGGGGAAAAACTGGACATAGGATAGCCCTAATCCAAGCCCCAGCACAGAGCTGTCTCACCTCACCCTCGCTGCCTAGCTCCGCCGCTGCTTCTTGCCACCTCTGGCAGCTCCTGCGCATGTGGCCTGGCTCAGTGTGGCACTACGCTGCTCAGCTCACCAGGAGGCGCTGCCGCTGGAGCCCACAGCAATGAGGCAGGCAGGCAGTGTGGGAAGTGGCTCAAGGTGCTGCGGGCCACATGTTGAGTAGCCCCAACATGAAGTATGATCCTGAGAGGTAGTGAGCACCTTCGAGACTTAGTTAGACAGAGTTGCAAGTGCTCTATCCCTTTCACCGGTTCAGGCAGAGACACAAGAAATGCTTCAGTATACAAGAACCAGAAACAGTATATGTATCACTGCCTATTGAAATTACGCGCTTGTCTTCCTGTTTTATTCCCTCCCTTTAAATATTAATTGTATTATTTTAAAAAAATAAACATTTATATTTCATGCTGGTGAGCAGTGCCTGATTCATATCCTTAGAGAACAAAGGACTCTCTATTTCCAGAATGGATACAGCATGGGCCACAATAGTGCAAACCTCCCTGTTTCAACTCTGATCTGAAGGGACCACCTCTAGGGTGTTAGGATAAGTCAGTCTCCATGGCCCTTTAAGTCCTTGGCCTGAGACTGCTCTGAGGCTATGGCTACACTGCCGGTTTTTTGCAGAAGAGGATATGCAAATCGCACGCTCACCTGCATATTTTCTTCCAGTTCTTTTTGCGGAAGAGGTTTTGCCAATAAAAAGCCCCATTTATATGGGGCCATTGGTCAGAAAAAAAAACCCTCTTTCACAAGATCCCGTAAACCTCAATTTTTTGAGGAATAAGGGATCTTGCAAAAGAGGGTTTTTTTCCAACAAATGGCCCCTCTACATGGGGCTTTTTATCAGCAAAACCGCTTCCGCAAAAAAAATCGGAAGAAGATATGCAAATGAGAGTATGATTTGCATATCTTCCGTAAAACAATGACAGTGTAGCCATAGCCTGAGTCTGCATGGAAGGGTGACTGGTGGAAGTGTGTGATGTGACCCTCAAACAAGAGTGGCAGAGGTGAAGGTTTATGTGATGAGGCCATCAGCTCTTGGTAAACTAAATTGAGACCATGTGCTCATTCGATATAAGTCACTGAACAGCTGCTTATATGGTATTTATCCTTCTAAGTTTTCTACCTAACCAGCCCCGTTGTGCTGTTTTTAGTTCTCTAAAACTGCCACAAAACAAGGAGGAAATAAATAATTGCCTGCAAATTATTGATGCTTAGGAAAGAGAAGTAAAGTTCTAGTTCTCCTTTTTAAAGAAACTATGTTAAGTCCTACTGTAACTTATTTTGTGTTGTTAATCTTCTACAAAACATAAGATCACTTCATAATGCTTATCTAAAAACCTCAAGCCACTTTACTAATGTGTAAGTATTATTCCCATTTGACAGATGGGAAATGGGGGCTCAGAAGTCAAATTACTTGCCTGAAGTCAGAAATAACAAATCAATGCTGAGAATAGAGCCCAGGTCATAAGACTTGCTCAAATTCTACCTACTAGCCTGCTCTGCCTTTCTGATAATGTTGCTAAAACTTCTGTAAGACTTAATTTCCATATAGGGCTTCAGAAAAGGCAGTGGAGGAAAGCAGTAATATTTTAATTAAGAATTAATGAAGATTGCCTATCTCTGAGAACTGGAAGGGACCTTGAAAGGTCATTGAGTCCAGTCCCCTACCTCCACAGCAGGACCAAGTACCATCCCTGACAAATATTTGCCCCAAATTCCTAAATGGCCTCCTCAAGGATTGAACTCACAACCCTGGGTTTAGCAGGCCAATGCTCAAACCACTGAGCTATCCCTCCCCCTGGAAGAGCTGCTAATTCAGGAGCAATAGGAAACATGCTCTGTAGCTGTGGAGGAGTCTGTCCAATTTTACTGAATTTCAGTTTGAAGAGTGATCTTCATACCTATGGAATAATAGCATACGCAGAATCCTTCCAAATGTTGACTTCTAAGTAAGCAGAGGAGGACGCTTTCTCTAATGTCATATATTGCCAGGAGATTGATATTCCAGCCTTACTGTGCTTCAAGCTGGAGAAAACACACAAGTAAACCCTACCCCCTTATCTTTTTTTGTCTTTTGTTTTTGTGATGGGGCAGGTGTATGCTCATGCTGGAGCCACACTGGATGGGAAGATGTATATTGCATGTGGGAGGAGAGGAGAGGATTATTTGAAGGAACTACACTGTTACGATCCAGGGGCTGACCGCTGGGACAGCTTAGCTGATAGTCCAGTCAGACGTGCCTGGCATGGGATGGCTGCACTCCTGGGAAAACTGTATGTGATTGGAGGTAGCAACAATGACTCAGGCTATAGGAGAGATGTTCACCAGGTAAGATGATGTCACAGCTATTTCTTGCCGGCCAGGCACATGACATTCATATGTTCAATGGGCGGAGGGTGTTATTGCACATACACTTCACTACTAGGTTCCTCCATCTCAGTAACTGCTTTACTCACTGCTCCCACTCCTTCATGCCTTCTCTCCGACTCCACCAGCTTTACAGCTCCTAATCCTTCAGTCATCTTGTAATTCAGAAGGGTGGTGGACATTCAGGTGGACAGTGCTCTTTCAATAGCAACTAAATGCTTTTTCTAGCAAGGCTAATCTAAATTCTGTAGCACTCTGGTGTGGCAGACTAGAAAGTTTGCAGCAGCTTCATTAAAACCAAAGTTGTGGGTTTTTTTGTTTTTTGTTTTCTAAATGAGATGAAAGGAAGTCAATTATCATTTAATAGTTTTGATTTTTTTCAAGTCAGGGTTTTTTACACTATCTCCACACTTTCATGTTTTGATATGCATCGGACGGGTAGCCATGTTCGTCTCAATCTGCAAGAACAACGAGGAGTCCTGTGGTACCTTGTAGACTAACAGATTTATTGGAGCATCAGATGAAGTGGGTCTTTGCCCACAAAAGCTCATGCTCCAATATATCTGTTAGCCTATAAAGTGCCACAGGACTCCTCGTTGTTCTTGCATGTTTTGATAGATGTTAATTGCTTTGGGACTAGCAATGTGTAACCGTTTCAGAGACAGTGTTTTGAGGAAGATGGAGGTGTACTTGACTGGAAGCAGTTGACTTGCAGAATGTGTGGTGGCATGGAACTGAGAGAAGCACATTTGCTAGATATTTCTACTAAGAGCAGCAATGAAAAGTTGGCAACCCTGGATTTATCTTTGGCACTTATACAGAATGCCTCATTGTGTCACGATATTGTACTCTATGGCAGACACCCGTTACATGCAAACATTTTAATATTTTATTTTAAAGAAAAAGTTGCCTTGTGTTTTGTTTATATTCTTGCAGGTCTCCTGTTATAGCCTAAGTACTGACCAGTGGACAAATGTATGCCCTTTACCTGCAGGGCATGGAGAGCCAGGTATTGCTGTCCTAGCCAACAGAATCTACGTCTTGGGTGGCAGATCCCACAACCGAGGGATTCGGATGGACTATGTCCATATTTATGAAGCTGAGAGAGACTGCTGGGAGGAAGGTCCCCAGTTGGAAGATGATATTTCTGGGATGGCTGCTTGTGTTCTCACTTTGCCTAGGGCTATTCTAATGGACACAGAGAGATGGACTCCTGAGTGGTATGCAGACCGACTACTGCATCACCCAGACGTTTCCTCTGAGGTCATGAGTGTAACAGACTGGGAGGAATTTGACAACTCAAGTGAAGATTAAGGACCTGAGGATATTTGTCTTTTTTTCAGGGAGAGAAGGAAATGTAAGGCAAGGGAAATTTAGAAACTTTCTAATGTCTTTGGCATAACGTTAATTGAATGAATATTTATTTAAATATTTGGAAACGTAAATGTTCTGCATTCTATTTTGCCATAAAGCTGCCATATGAAAGCAACCAAAGAGCTTTCTTTTTCAATTAAAATGCAGAGGTTTTTGCTCTCTTCTCAACCCACAGCATGGACCGAACAAGCATAAAAGACCTAGCTTGGCTAGCTCCTTTGCTTCAGACTTTGTGTGAAATCACTTCTTTGTTCCTCTGTAATGATTTTGTCAGTTTAAAACCTAATGGCCAGGAAGATACGACCTACTGCCTGCCTCCTGTGTAAATTGTCAGTCCGCTCAATAGGTCAGGCAGTGAAGGTGAGTGCTGTAACAGTGACAACATTAAGGAAGCCAAAATCCTCCTGGCATCTGGGCATGCAGCCATTGTCGTAACAGGCTTAGAAACTGTGATCTGACGTCAGCTCACTTCTGAATCATGTTGCAGATTTTATCAAAGAGGGGGAAGACTTTTAGAAAAACACTTTGTACTGGTTATGATTCTCTCTCTAATCAGATGAACTCTCACAAATAACATTTGTTCACAAATGAAATAATAAATCCTTGTAGGAACTATTGCTTTTGCTTTTTTTTTTTTCCATCAGAATGTGGGGGACTAACAGGGCAAGTTCATTGCATCATTGCAGTGAAGTTACACCAGTAACTAATTTGGCCTAGTGATGCTGTTGTTTTTATTTTCAGTTATATGTTTAGAAAGTAAAAACAGAGATGGCATAAAGAGAAGAAGAAAAAAACCTCAACGTGGGTAACTAAAGGTTTTGAAAATTACACTGGTTCAAGGTCCAGTACTTGTTAGAATAGTGGTAGGAAACCAATGTTAGACCACTACAGCAATAAACAAATATGCATATCAAAGCATTCCTTTATTAACTGACAGTTTGTAAAAATATTTACTTCTGATGTCACAGATTTCTTGATGTTAAATTAATAATTTAGCAGCTGCCATAAAACCCAATTCTGTGACACCAAAAACTTTCTGTGCCTTAAAATAGGCATAAGGGAACCAATTCCTTCAGTTCAGTCGATATCAGGTGATAAAACCATGGGGTCCAGCCAGTTCTGAAGCAGTAGCCCAGGGATAGGCAATCATTTTTGAAGGGGGGGGTCATTTAATGGATTTCAGAAATGGTTGCGGGCTACCCTGGAAGGAGTGGACCCAGAAGACTTCACATGCTATCCTGACCACAGACCCTGATTGGCCTAGGGGCAGGGAAACGCATGGAGTCTCTCTCCCTCCTCCCCCCCCCCCCCCCCCCCCCGCTCCACATGGGCATGTATCTAAAGGAACCGCCAGCTGTTTTGAACAGCTGGCAGTTCCCTCTGGTGTTGTGCAGGGGGAGGAGACTTTGCACTCTTCCCCTCCCATTCCCAACTCTTGATTGGCCTGGGGACAGGGGCGAGGCAGAGTGGCAATGGGTTGGATCAGAGAGCTTGGCGGGCCAGATTCAGCCTTCAGAGGCGGTCTTGCCCACCTCTGGAGTAGAGTCTAGGGGGCTACACTATTGCATCCCTAATAGCAAACTAGCCATATTATTCTAAACAATTAGCCACACTCATCCAGCCAAGCGTGTTGGATACTGCTGTGTTAAAATAATATTGTTAGTGGGATAATATAGAAGGGAAGGGGCAGGACTGAAGAGACAATTATCGTGATTTGATCTTAAGTCAGGTAGGGCATCACATAGGGGCTATGGAGGTTGAACATAAAACTAGTACTATAAAGAACTGGAGGGAGCCAGTGGAAATTAACTTCAACTTTGGAACCATCGCAAAGGAAACAGATAACATGTAAAATGATCTAGATGATTCCACATTGGTAAATAGGATTTCTAGGAAAGATTATTAAGGCCTCCACACAGTTACTTCAAAACACTAAACTTTCAGGATCAGAGTAAAACTAAAAGAGCTGAAAAAACTAAACTGAGTTTCCTTGGCTAAGCCAGGCTAGGTCTACAGTGCAGCTTTTTTTTTCAGAAAAAGCTATGCGAAATGCACTCCGCATTTTGCATACCTTTTCCTGATTTTTTTTTTTTCCCAAAAGAGGCTTTTCCGAAATTTGGCCCGTCTACAATGGGCCTTTCTTCCTCGTGTAATGAGGAAGACAGGGCTTCCAAAAGTGCGCATTTGCACTTCCGCAAAAAAAAGTGGAAGAGCAAACACATTCCCTGGACGCGGTGGAGTTTTTCCAGGACAACTCAGATATCCCGGAAAACCTCTGCAGTGTAGATGTACGCCCAGTTTAGAGACCCTGCCTGCAACCTGAAATGGGTGTGCTATACATGAAGCAAAAGGGCCGTGGAAGAAGATCCAGGAAAACCATACAGATGAATCCCTTCAGAAAAGGTCCATTCAAGAGGTAATGAACCTAACGCCAATACAGGCACTCCAGGACTGGAGATTGATGGCTCTTTATTCTGTGTCTAAGAAGATGCTTTGAATAAATGAGAGAACTAAATTAAATGTGGATCTTTTGTTAGTTGCATTGATTGCTGTGTACCTACTAGGGATGTAATAGTGTAGTTGATTAACTGATAAGCAGAAGCTTATAGGTTAATGCTATAGACCACATGCATTTTCCCTCCCCTGAAAGTAAATTTTTTAGCAGGCTGGCCAGTAGCCTGGCTCAGTCCTGGCTCTCACTGGGTGAGAATAAGGATGCTAAGTATCATGTATTTCACTAATTGAACAGTTGATGCATTTTTGCATCAACTACTTGATCAGTAGATAGGGCGGCGCTGCCCCTTTGAAACGTGGCCGTGGTGTTTCAAAGGAGCAGCACCGCAAAGAGCCCAGGTTCTCTGCGGCGCTGCTGCTTTGAAGCCCCCCCCTTTTCCTCCCTGCTGCCTCTATCTGATGGAGACAGCAATGGGGGAGAGAGGAGTGACTAGTCCTTAACATCCCCAGTGCAGGACCTATCCCCACTGTGCAGGACCTATTTTCCCCTCTCCCCTCCCCTGCAGTTAAATTGTATTTGGAGCCAGGTGGGCAGGCAGCCTGGCTCAGTTCTGGCTTGCACTGTGTCCAGGAGCTCAGTCTTTCTCCTCTCCCCCGACAGGAGGAGGCTGCAGCATGGGGCAACAAGCAGCCAGTCAATGAGGGTATCTGGTTTTTAAACCTATATGTACCAGTAGAGGGCACTGGATACAATTGCAAATCAGCTGGCCTGTAGGCCAATTCTTGGATTTCACGGAAGTGGTCAAGGAGAGGCAATATATAACGTGTTCCAAATAAATGTTCCTCAGCCGAGCTAAAGAAGCAGCTGGTAACAAGTTCTGATTTTAAATACTGTCAGGTGCCTTCAGTTTCCATATGTATACATAAATGTATGAGTTATTGTGATAGCATTAGTAGTTTAATGTTGAGAACTGACAACCTGCCTGACAAGAGTCCAGAATAATTTCTTTCCTTAGCTGTGCATAGTATGTCCGATCCAAATGTCGCGCGACCCATTTTATCTGTGTACTTTTTGTGTTGGTAGATAACAAAATCTAGTGTACGTTCAGCCAAACAAGTCATTCAGAAGTGGTTTACTTCAGCTATAAATATGGATGTAAAATCCTGTTTAATTGGCTAACCGGTTAAACATTTTAACTGACTAAAGGGGGCAGGCCTGGCTTGCCAGATGCTTTCACCCAAAATCCCAAACATGGCAGGAAAAAAACTTGGTTGAGGGAGGGGAAAAAAACCCCAAAAAACCCACCAAGACAGGACAGGAAAGTTGTTGAACCAAAAAAAACCCCAAAACAGGAGGGAAAAAAAAAAGGGTCACTGTGCCTTTAAGACTCCTCACTTCCTGACACAGATGTGATGGGGACAATATGCCTGCCGGCTTTCCATCCAAGAAAAACAGAAAATACTGGACATTTTACATGTCCACTATTTTATGGTTTTTTTTACCAGACTGGAGCCAGAAATAATGGCTGTCTAGGTAAAAACCAGACACCTGGCAACACTGGCTGTGCCTCCCCTCCACACTCTGCCACAGACAGGGGCTGCACCAGCCGGGACACTGGAGCAGCCACTGCCTGTGAGGCCGCTGGGCCTGCTGCAGACAGAGATTGCTCTTCAGGATGCCAGAGCATCCATGCCTTTACTGGACTATGGCACCCACAGGCAGAGGCTGTTCTGGTGCTCCAGTTGGAGCAGCCCCTGACTGCTTCCAGCCCCATTGGTTAACCTTAAACTGTAGGGCTTTGTCTACACTGTAGGGTTTTTGTGGAAGAAGCTTTTAGTGGAAGAAATTTTCTGCAAAAACTTCTCGCACAAAAGCACGTCCACACCTCAAAAGCACATCACAAAAGCGATGTGCTTTTGAGCAAGAGAGTGTCCTCACTGCATGGACACTCTTGCTTAAGAAAGTTTTAATGGCCAGTTACAGAATGGCCATCAGAGCACTGGTGCTTTTTCGGATAGGCTCTTTTTGCACAAGAAACCCCGCGGAGTGTCCACACTCGACTTTTTGTGCAAGAGCTGTAGCGCAAAAAGGAGTTATTTCTCATGAGGAGAGGAATAATTCTACCAGTAAAAGCCCTCTGTCCTGTCAATTTACTGTATTTTTTTTGTTTAAAAATGCACTTGAGGTGTGGATGTGCTGCAGGTTTTTGCACAAAAACTTTGTAGTGTAGATATAGCCTAAGTCTCAACTGTTAAGGGCAAGGCTTACCGGTTTACCTGATACACGTTCACATCCCTAGTTAAGTACATCTTTCCAAATGAATGTGTTCATAATGAAATCTCAGTTTTCAAAGTCAGAAGGTTGTCTAATAGACAACATGGAAAGTCCTTTGTAGTTTTGGTTTACTGGAAATACTGCATCTTTCAGAGGAAAAACTGCAAGATAGGGCAGATTGATATTATCGGTCATTACTGATGTTTCCTATCAAGAACAATTTTCCAGGAATTGTATAGGGGATCTTGCCTTCCAAAGCCCAACTAAGCCTTCCTTTTTCCTTCGGGAAAGCATGCACTAGGAGTAGATTCGGTTTTATTTTAGGTTGACCCTATTTTTAGTGATTAAATCTGATTCCTCTGATTTCCTGAATGTGCCAGCCTTGTATCAAAAAGGAAGTACATTCATAATTACACTGAGTTCTGTTGGACATAGCACAAGTCCTATCCACAAATGGGAAAATTTAATAAAAATGTTTCTAATGAAGAATAATACAATACGTCTGTCTGTACCAAGTGATTTTAAAAAACACAAAATTTCACCTTACTGATACATTACAAGGCTTACTAGGATAATAATTGGGTCACATAGCTGGTGGTTTGGTGTTTTTTTTTTCCATCTGGTCCAGCAATGAAGTTCGGTAGCAGAACTTCCATTTGGAATCCCAGTGTCATCTTCTGCTTATTAAAGGTTGTCTCAAAATATCCAGAAAGCAATCACAAACTATGATAAGGACAAGGCTTTGCTTACACCATCTTCTGCAGAGTGTTGAAAATACAGAATTGGAGGTGGTTGTTCAAGTACGTACGATTCATCACAGAAGACTCTTCTTGGTACTTTTCAAATCCTAGAAAATGCTAATTTATGGATCTATTCCCACAATGAGGAAAATCATGGTTTCCTCCAATTGGCTGGAATGAATCTGGGGCAGGGATAAGCCAAGGGTATAGAGTAGGCCTATGTGTGAAGCAGGATTTCTAGAAGAGGGATTTGAAGGAAGCAGAAGAGGATATGTACTTAGTGGCGAGTGAAAAAAGGAAGTCTAGTTCAGTTGTAGGAAGTAGCATGACGGATGGGATCAACCTCAAAATGAGCTAAAGTTACACAGGCATCAGTAAAGTGAGTAGGCAGGAAGTAAGAGTACAGATGTGGGCAGAGTCAAGATTGTACTGAGGCTTGAAGATGAGAGCAAGCTTATTTGGTGTAGTAAGAGGAAGCTATTTGTAGGATTCAGGAAAGCAAAGAGGTGTCTTAGGGTGAGTTTTTGTGAAAAACCGAGGAAAGCATGGTGAATAGTTTAGATGTTCAATGTTACAGAAGCTGAATTGCCTTTATAACTTCTTCACTGCTTATTTCATTATCCGGTTGTTCACATTCTTATAAGACAGAGACTTGATTATTTTTACATCCAGGAGATGCTGAGCTGAAGCCTTTGGATGCATTTACTGTAAGTATTGGTCATGCCAATCAGGTTGCTAAAACCCAAGTTTTTCTGTTATGTTAAAATAGGTAACATAAATATTATACAGTACTTTGGTTGAAGTCCTAGCTTATGTTAAATAATTATGGCTTACAGTTTGCATTTCTGGGATTTGTAATTAGTTCATTTGTTACTGAACTATATTAGAAACTCACACTTGGAAGAGAAGTGGTTGTTGTGGCTTCAGTTTATTTCAGAAGAACTCTGTCTCCTTCCTTACCCCCAATCCAGCATTCAGCATTGAAATGTCTCTTTTCTTTCTCTGAAAAAAAAACCTTGCCTTTAAACCAAAGTGTTTTGAGTGTTTGCTGCCAAAATGGTCAATTTCACCTCTCTGCCTGCTGGCAGACCTAGACTACAAGTGGTGATAGGGATGTACAAGTACATAGAGTTACCTCCCAGCTTTATTAGCTAACCTGTTTTGTGAGATGTTGCACAAACTGTCCCCTTTCTATCTCTGTTTAAATCCAGACTGGATCTTTTTAAAAAAGATATGCTCTCCTTTAGCCTGGTATTGGACTAGAAGCAAGAGTGATTTCAAGTAGGTATAAGGGACTTTCAAGTAGGAATAAGGGATCTTCCGGAAAAGGGCTTATTTTCCGGAAAATCCCGTCTAGACTGGCGCTTTTCTCCGGCAAAAACCTCGCACCGGAAAAAAGCGGCAGCCATGTAAATACAAATGCCACGGGGGATATTTAAATCCCCCGCAGATTTGCAATTCCAAAGTGTCTCATTAGCATCCCTTTTCCGGAAAGGGATGCCAATGTAGACACAGCCCATATGTTTTGTTAGTCTATAAAGTGCTACCAGACCATTTGTGGTTTTTTAAGTTAATACCTTACAGTTATGCAGCTTAATGTTTGTAAAAGCTCTTTCATTTTATGGAGATTTTTCCATCCCCTAATCTCAGAAGTATTGATACTGTTGTAATGTGTGTATATAAATATAGCTACACAAATTACTGTATTTAGCATGTAAACATATTTAATCCAAAATTACTGCTCCATTTCAGTTGTAACCACATTGGGAGAGGACTAACCCCCATCTTCAAATGATGTAAGGCAATTTTATGACCTTCTCAATCCAGTCCAAACTATCTGTACATGAATGAACCTTAAAGATTCTGAATGGACAGATGTGAACTCTTAATTCATTCAGAGTTGAAGCATGACACATAGATAACTTTCCTTAGAAATTCAGGAAATATTTTTGCATGTATAGGCAGGTTCCAGATGCATTCTTCACTTCCAGGCCTAACAATTTCTGTTTTCATTCCCCTTTATGCTGTTAAATAGCTGTGATTTTCCATTTTAGAGGTGGTTGTATTTCAGTGTTTGGAGATGCCAATACACACGAAGTTTGGGATCCTTTCATATTAAAGGTGTTATGAGATTCTATATTTAAAATACGGTTTTGGATTTGACCTACGATCTCCATGTTACACAAAACTGGCAATTCTGCATGTATGAATAGTAAGCATTGAATTCCTCTAGGACAGCGGTCTCCAGCCTTTTCGAGCATGAGATCACTTTTTGAATTTAAATGCAACTCAGGGTCTACTTCAAACCCAAACACCCTTACCCCACCAACTTCCCGCCCCTTCTCCAAGGCCTTGCGCCCCTGTCCACTCCGTCCTCCCTCCCTCCCCCATCCTCACTCACTTTTATGAGGCTGGGGGCAGAGGGGAAGGGTGTGAGGGAGGGGGATGCAGAGGCTGATCTTGGGTTAAAGGATATGGAGTGTGGGAGGGGTTCTGACCTTAGCCAGGGGCAGGGAGTTGAGGTGCAGGAGGGGGTTCAGGGCTAGGGCAGGGGTTTGGGATGCAGGGGGACTCAGGATTACCATAGGTGGCTTCTGGGTGGTGGTGCATGGGGCTAAAGCAGGCTCACCCCTACTCTGGCCCTGCACAACTCCCAAAAGCAGCCAGCAAACTCCATCCTTGTTCCCCCTCTGCTCTGTGGAGATGGGGCACAGGGTGGGAGAGGGGTACACTGACATCAGCACCCTCTCCTCTCCTTCCTGTGCCCTGCACAGCAAGCAGCAGGCTCTGGCCAATGAGAACTGAAAGATTTTGCTGGAGGAGGGGGCAGTGCATGAAGTCTCCCTACTCCCTCCCCAGCATCCAGAACAGAGAGTAGCCAGCTGTTTCAAGGGTGAGCTGCGAGTGCCTATGGATTTTGGTGAGGCAGCTACAGGCTGGATGCAGTGGTTTGGTGGGCTGGATCTGGCCAACTGGCAGCCTCTTGCCCACCTCTGTCCTAGATGCTACCCGAAAAGTCCTCTCATTTCTGGAGAGCAGAGGGGAATCAGTCTGTCTTCCTTCTGCAGCTGCTGGATATTGGCCCCCTGGCAGAGCTGAAATTTCTTAGAGGGCTTAACCTTCTGGCATGGTTCCGGCTCCAGGTCCAGCCAAAAATAGCATAGATTTGTGAGAGTTGGCAACATTTGTTTCAACTTCTGTTTATCTGGAGTGGCCCATTTTTGGCCCCTCTCAAGCATTCCCCAGGGTTGGCTTCTGTTGTGGTATCTCAACTCTATCCTGTTGATGTCCTCCTATTCTGCACCAGCATGGTCATCACAGCTGTTTAGATAATGTGAAATGGCCCATCCCATAGAGCTGCATGCACCTACCAACATGCTGGAACTATGGAAGTAGAGAGAAAAGGCTGCCCTTGAAGCGGGAACATACTGGTTAATAACCCCTTGCTGCTATTCAAACCTCAGGCAAAATGTCATGAGTCAGGCTGATTTGCCAGGTCTTTTGTTGGAACGTTGATGCTAGATGTTTTCTGAAACAAAAAAACAGGACTATGTATCACTTTACAGACTAACAAGATGGTTTATTAGTCTTTAAAGTGCTACACAGTCCTGTTTTTTGTTTCAGCAAGACCAGACTAACACGGCTACATCTCTATTACTAGATGTTTTCTGTGACTGGTAAGAGCTGGAGGAAAATAACAGATGCTGTTTTGCATGGTCACATGATTTTTTCGGCCTTGCAATATTCAGGTTGTAAAGCAAATAATGAAAAATGCGTCCGCTTTAAAGAGCTGTCAATCTTGATGTTTGGCAAGGTCTAACTCTGGGCTTTTAAGAAGATGGGGTTGATAAAAATCCTTACCTTCCCGGCACCTACTGCTGAAAAGAGACATAGGAAAAGGAGAATTGGCTATTTTAAGCGCTGCTTGGAGTTCTTTGCCATATGTTTTGCAGATCAGCCGAGATTACCGCAGTAGCTTCTTCTGGCTCTAGAATCTAGTAGGAAAGCTACTTTAACCTCTGAGAAGAGGGCAGCGGGGCGGCCGCACTGTGGTTCTTGCTTCCAGTTGTTCTGAACATTGTGGAGCCCGCGTCTCCAAAAGTGGGAATCCGGAGGCAGGGCCAGGCCGGCGGGAAGCGGGGACAGAGGGTGGGGCAGCAGGCCTGGCTGTGGGGGATGTGCTGGGGGGTCATGGCCATGGAACACGTGTGGGGGACAGTGGGGCCGGGTCTCGTGCTTTGTTACTGTAAGGGGGGGACCTGCATTTTCCACGGGGGGGGCTGGCCCCAGAGCGGGGGGCTGGGGGGGTTTCAAGGGGGGGGGCTGCAGTCTTGCCACTCTGCCCCTGCATTGCCTTGCGGGGGGGGGGGCTCAGAGCGCCAGCAGCAGAAGAAAAGGGGGGGGGGGCAAGACTGCAACCCCCCCACAGTCCCCACGTGACCTCCCCCGCCCCTCACAGAACGGGAGCAGTTCCGCCTTGCAGGGGCGGGGCACGCGCCGGCCCAGTGATGTCACTCAAGAGCGGCGTCCCCGCTGGAAGCGCCTGGAACGCGAGGCGCACGCGAGGCGGAGCGGGAGGGGGAAGGAGAGGGGGAGGGGCGGATAGTGTGGCCGCGCTGTGATTGGTGGAAAGAGCTCACGAGCAGGGCGGGCGCGAGCCGCTGCGGGGTGGAGCCCCGCCCCCAGAGTGCGGCTCAGCCGCAACCGCCTCGCTCCGCCCCCCCTAAGCCGGCCGGGGAAGAGGGGCGGGGCCGCAGCAGGCAGCGGCCGCTCTCCCCCTCCCTCCCTCCCCCGTGGGCGCGGGCCGAGGCGCGCAGCGCGCCTGCGCGGGGCGGGGCGCTCCGGAACCCTCTGGCAGGCTGCGCAGGCCGCCATTTTGGCGCTCGGCTCTGGGGACGGGCGCCCGCCGCATAAAGCGCGAGCCCGGCCGCCCTCGCCTCTTCGCCCCTCAGCGCGCCCGCCGGGCAGGATGCCGCGCCCGCCCCGCCGCTGAGCGAAGCAGGGAGCCGCCCCGCGCCCGCCATGTCCTCGGCCGCCCGCTTCGACGCGGCGGACCGCTCGAGCTGGTACGCGGGGCCGCTGTCGCGGGCGGAGGCGCAGGCGCGGCTGCAGGGCCAGCGCCACGGCACCTTCCTGGTGCGCGACTCGTCCACCTGCCCGGGCGACTACGTGCTGTCGGTGTCGGAGAACTCGCGCGTCTCGCACTACATCGTCAACTCGCTGCCCGCCCGCCGCTTCCGCATCGGCGACCAGGAGTTCGAGCACCTGCCGGCCCTGCTGGACTTCTACAAGATCCACTACCTGGACACCACCACGCTCATCGAGCCCGCGCCCCGGTACGCCCCGCTGCTGCCCGCCTGGGCCGCGCGCTCGCGCTTCATCCTGCACGTGTAAAGCCCCCAGGCCTGCGGGATCCTGCACAAAACAGCTGCTAGCGAAACGTGAAACAGCCCTAAGAAGGGCCCTGGTGGGTCAGACCAAGGGGCCCGCTAGCCCAGGTGCCCCAGAGGGGGTGGACCGAAAACAATGATCCGTGATTGTCTCCTGCCATCCCTCTCCAGCCTCTGACAGACAGGCCAGGGACACCATTTTATCCCCTGGCTAATAGCCTTTTATGGACCTAACCTCCATGAATTATCTAGCTTCTCTTTAAACTCTGCAAAAGCAGTGAGGAGTCCTGTGGCACCTTACAGACTCCTTGCCGCTTTTGCAGATTCAGACTAACATGGCTACCCCTCTGATCTTTAAACTCTGTTACAGTCCTAGTCCTCACAACCTCCTCTGGCAAAGAGGTCCACAGGTTGACTACACGCTGTGTGAAGAACTTTCTTTTATTAGTTTTAAACCTGCTACCCATTAATTTCATTCGGTGTCCTCTAGTTCTTCTATTATGGGAACTAACATATTAGGAGCAACATATTAGGAGCTCAAATGGTATTTAAAATTTAGTTTCAGCTCACTTTATTTAATTGCTGCAGAGGGTAGCAGAGAGTAGCAGAGATATCCTGTACAGACTAAACTTAAAAAACACTAAATAGTCTGGTAGCACTTTAAAGACTAACAAAACATGTAGATAGTACCATGAGCTTTGGGGGTAGGGGACTATACCCATGAAAGCTCATGGTACTATCTACATGTTTTGTTACTCTTTAAAGTGCTACCAGACAATTTGTTTGTTAATTAATTGGGCAGTTTAAAAAAATCATTTGTCACTAATGGGGAGATTTTAAAGAACTTCCTCAGCTAAACTGATCCTTGTTTTAAATTTAGCTCCAGACTTTGCATTTGATGACTAAGGATCAAATAGGCTTGTCAAAAGTTTCTATTGAGTAGAAAAACTTTACCTGTCATGAAAGCTTTTGGATAGAATTATTAAGCGATGGAATAATTTTGCCAGGGACCTGATGGAAGCAGGTCACTTGGAATTTTTAAAACTAAATATTATAGTGTTCAGTACCTATTTATCATGTTTTGACAGGAAGGTTAGCTTCTCATTAATTAAACAGGTGGTTTTACCCATTTGCAAGAACAGTCGGGCAGGACTGTTTGGTAATTGTCAGTCAGTGGAGTGCCGTGGCTCATTTCAGATAAACAAAATGTCTTTGAAGGACTATCTTAATTCTTCTCTACCTGGATGCTTACTAATTTCTAGGAAAGCAAGCCTCTGTTCTCAGTCATGTGTTCTAGGGACTTAATTTAGTTTCTTTATCCATTTGAGGCTTTGGTGCTATCTAACTTGATTCCAAGCAAGCATGTTCATTTGCCATTTGTTTATTGGCCTTGAGCATATAGGGATGGTTTGGTTTAGTTTAGTGAACATAGTCAGTATGCCAGCAAAACTATAAAAATCTATTGGAATTCTGCATAGAGAATACAGAAATGGGCCCTAACTTAATGTAAATGGATGTGCTTGCTAGAAGTAGTATTACAAATGGGATTTATTTAGAGGAGGAAATATGCTGTATTTTTAAATTGTTAACCTAACTAAGCCTTCATGTTAAAAAATTGACCGCTGTAGAAATTCAGTGACATGATAATAGGGTCTCAAAGGTCTCTTTAGAAACAAATCCCACCCCACAGCCTCTTTAAATTGCAGCATTTCTCAGATTGCCTTTTAATATATTAGAATATGGGTGGGACTGAGGTGGTAGTGTGGGTAGCCAGTTGCATGTTCTTGGAAATATGTAATAGTATTAATTTTTCTCTCCAATTGATTTTTTTTCCAGTGGAATGTCTCATTCCAGGATAATAATAAATATGTAGCCGTGAAAGTCTGGTCTAGCTGAAACAAAAAACAGGACTATGTAGCACTTTAAAGACTAAAAAGATGATTTATTAGGTGATGAGCTTTCGTGGGCCAGATCTGAGGAAGGTGGGTCTGGCCCACGAAAGCTCATCACCTAATAAACCATCTTGTTAGTCTGTAAAGTGCTACATAGTCCTGTCTTGTTTCATTTCAGGATGTTTGCCTTTTAAAGATGCTATTCATTCTTTTTTAAACAATGTGGATGGATGAGATCAGTCCTCAGCTTAAAAATATTTAATGTAGAAAAGTGTTTTTCTCTGAGCTACTGATTTATATTCACTTAAGTGAACAATTCTGTATTGTTTATTGGTACTTGTGCTTTTAATCAGTTGCAAGTTTTGACTGTAATTGAAAGTATACCTGGGCTATTGCTCTTAAGTATTGTATCTTTTGTCCTTTCTGACTTCAGTAGAAATTAATTTTAAACAAGTATTATTCCATATGTTTTTCCCCTAAGTAGCTTGTTAAAATCATGGGTAGACTCATGACTTTTCAAAATGTTTTCAATTTCACTTTTGTCTAGTTTACCACTTATCACTTGCATTATGCATGCAGGAGCACGTACAAACACCTGACAGTTTACAACACTTTAGCAGCTGCTCTGCTGCTATACCAATAGTTGGAAACATGGGAGCATTAATGTGGACTAGTGATAAGATTCCTTATTTTTCTGGGTTAGACAATCTGTTTGACCTACATTAGTGCTTCCCACTGTTATAACCACATGTGCTGTTGCATCTGCATTAGACAATGATGGGCAAAAAAGCTAATGGAAAAAAGCACTAGCAGTGACTGCAGTGAAGTTTGATTGTGAAGTGTTCCCAAACAGCAACAGTATAGTAATGAATAGTAAATAAAATTAAAATTATCTAATGGTGAACCTTCATGATCTTATTTTTAATATACTTTGCTTAAAGTATTGGAAAAGAGATGGAAAAGTTGCTGAGTACTAAAAGTATGGGTTCTACACTGATTATTTTTGTTGTGAAGAAATCACTGTTCTAGGCTACTATAGGGCTTATTTTTAAACACATTTTCTTATTTCTGAAGTTCTAAGGGGTGTGAAGCTAGGTCAGCTGAAGCAGCAATTATGCCTTGGTTTGTCCTCTTCTGCAAAACCCCGCCCCCCATAGCGCACAAGAGTTTTGATGCTGCTGCAAGGGGATTGGAAATACTCCACTAATTTTCTTTGTTTTGGATTCTCCTTTCTCCTGAATAACACCTCTGCCTGTCTTTGTTCATAACTTTCCCAGGCAGTAACAGTACAAAACTGATTCTTTACTACATCAGTGTTGATTCAGAATCCTGTATGCATAGCAATAATCTAAACAGACTTCTTAATTTCACTCTGTTGCTAAGAGAAGTTCTAAAGCACCAGGCCAGCAAGATTGGAGGCTGCAGTCATGTGTACTAGAAACGTTCATTTTAAATAAGAACTTAGTTTCTATAGGAACTGATACTAGATCACCACACTTGCCAAGTAAAGCTGCAACCTTGTCATGGAAGAGTGGATTTTTAAAAATGTTGCACAATAGATTATCATATACGCATAAAAAGGAATTTATGCTGAAGTCTTAAATTTCCTTATCTGTAAGGACAACTTCTCAGCAAACTGAGACTGTTTTACAGTAGGGGTGTAAATGACTAGTCTAATAGTGGGCTATCGATAAACAAATGGTTACCAGAAAGTCACACAGTAGTCAACTAGTTGTTTCCCCTCCCTTTGCTGTGTCTATCACAAAGAGGTAGCAAGGTGGAGAAGAGAAAGGGGTGCTTCAAAGTGGCAGTGTGGCATGGAACCTGGGCCAGACCCTGGGCTGCACACAGTGCTGCCACTTTGAAACACAGCATGCAGCCGGGGGCCAGCTGGGAAATCCCCAGGCTGCATGTAGTGTTTTGAAGAGGCAGCGCTGCATGGAGCCCTGAGGTCAGCAGGGGAGTCCCCAGCTGATTCTGGGCTCCATGTGGCACTGCCGCTCTGAAACATCGTCAAGAACTTGGGGCCAGTAGGGGACTGCCCTGCTGGCCCCATACTCCCCACAGCGCTTTCCCCTTTGAAGTGTAGCAACAGCCCTGGGACTGTTGCTACATTTCAAAGGCGGAGGCGCCCTTATCGGCTAATCAAATAGTTGATGCAATTTGTTGATGCAAATCGTCGACTATTTGATTAATTGATTAATTGAGATTTAACATCCCTATTTTACAGTGGATTTTAATTCCATTTAATTCGGCACCTTATCGCTAGGTAATTTAATCACTGTGGATGAGATTCCAGATAACAACTTTATGCTGATGACTGACAAATCTACCTTTCTATGGCAGACCTATTGTCTTCTGTCCGAACTGAAATCCTGTCTTTCTGACACCACCTCCAGAGATGTCTCACTGGCCCAGCTAAACATGGTTAAAACAGAGCGTTCAATTTTTTCCCCAAACTCTTCCTGTTAATCTATTTTCTTGATCACTGTGGATAACACCATCTACCTGTTGCTTAGACCAGGATAGTGTTCAATTCCGACTTCTTTGAAACCTCACATCAAGATTATGTCTATACCTATGCATATTTTTTTCTATGTAACATCTCTAAGATAAAACCTTCCTATCCATTCACACAGCTAAAACTGTCTTCCAAGTTCTTACCATCTTCTATCTTAATTACTGCAACATCGTTTTCTCTGACCCTTGTAAATAGTCTTGCTCTGGTCATGGCTATTAAGAATGCTATTTTTTCTGGTCTGTCACTTTGACTGTCATCCACTTTGTATTCCCTCCACTGACTTTCCCCTTCTCTCTTATGACAGATGGGATCTGCTTGTATTCACATTCAAGATCCTTCAGTCTATCCTCTACCTTATCTGTATCAGTAAAGTTGTGGATGATTACCTCTGTCCCATGATGTGAGCCTGTACTAGCTCTTGTTAAAATTTTCAAATATTTTTATGATTGCTCCCATGCTGCTGTCAAACTTCTGCAAAACTAATTTTCACCTTCCATTCTTTGTTCCTGTAATGCCTATACAAACTTAACACCTATCCATCTGTTTCTTCTTTTATACTTACATTGTAAGACTTTGGAGCAGGATTTTTGTGTGTTCTGCATGTGTACAGTTTCACGGACTTCCAGGTGCTAAGATAATTCAAATAGGGATGTAAATATTGGTGAAAACATCTGATTAAACAACTAAAATTATACTGTTTAACTTGTTAACCATTGGTGGGCTGGGGTCCCACCTGCTAATAATGGTTGTGGGCAGAAGCCCCTCTAGCATGACCAGGACTGTTCTGACCTGGTGCAGCTACCCTCCACTGGGGATTGGACAAGACCTAGTTAATCTTACCCCAGGGGTGGGGCCCCGGGGACCAGATGTGGCCCTCGGCTTGCCTGCATCAGGCCCCTGAGTCTCCGGGATCCCCCCCACTCCCAACATTGAGGAGCCCACACTGGCACTCCAGCCCCCTGCTGCCTCACGGCAGGGCGGGAACTCTCAAAATCTACTATTCTGATGTGCGAGGGGAATCTCTCCCTCCTTCTCAGGGGCCACATCAGTGAGAATGTTTTGGGGTTCTTTTGCTTCACTTCTGTGTGTGGCCTCTGGCTGATCTTTCTTCTGTGGGTCAGCAACTCTCAACCCCAGAAAGTTTCCACATGCCTGGCTTATTTGGTTACCATTCTGATGAGCCTAATGTGTACTGGGTAACTGGTTAAACTTTTACATTTTAAATTCAAATAATAAAAGTACCTTGCTGTATTGAATCAGTAGAATAAATTATGCATCGTTCACCCATTTTTCTCCAGCCTCCAGTGAACAAAGCTAATTTTTTAAATGAGCTGTTAAGAGACTACGCAGCGTAGTTTATAGCTCACTTTTTCATTATTAGAGACATCAAGTAAGCACTAGTTGCATTAAATACTTGAGTGCTATCAAACTGGCAATCTTGTGCCTGCTGAATTTCTTATTAACATTAAGGAGTTATACTAACTATTTCTGTTGTAAGAAATGAGAGTAAATGTTGGTACCAGTATACAGAATAAGGTAAATATTTATTGAAAGTGCTTTCTTTTTTTAAAAAATACTCAGGTATCCAAGTCCACCAATGGGCTCTGGATCAGCCGCTACCATACCCACTGCAGAAGACAATTTGGAATACGTTCGGACTCTCTATGACTTTCTTGGGAATGATGCTGAAGATCTGCCATTTAAAAAGGGTGAGATACTGGTAATTTTAGAGAAGCCTGAAGAACAGTGGTGGAGTGCCAGAAACAAGGATGGTCGAATTGGGATGATCCCTGTTCCTTATGTAGAGAAGATGGTCAGATCGTCTCCTCATGGGAAGCATGGTAACAGGAATTCCAACAGCTATGGTATTCCAGAACCTGCACATGCTTATGCTCAACCTCAGACCACAAGTCCCCTTCCCTCTGTATCCAGTACACCTGGAGCAGTGATCAGTCCTCTGCCATCAACACAGAATGGACCGGTCTATGCCAAAGCTATTCAAAAAAGAGTTCCATGTGCTTATGACAAGACTGCCTTGGCATTAGAGGTAAGATTTTTCTCAAGTTCTAAATTTCTAACATTTTTCAATAGTTAATTTTTTTTAATAAAATAAGTATAACTTGATTGAAATGGTGGCAACCTGATTATGTAATTTATTTGAGCCATTCATGTAGGTGGTTATCTTGAATAAATTGTTCTTTGCTTGACTCTCTGACTCAAGTGACAGTCTTTCTTCATGCCAAACAGCTCGACAAAAATAATTGCTTCATGCATACCACTTCCCCTTGTAAAGTGAGTAGAGCACATATAAAGATATATTTAATTCAGACAGTTACCTTTTTATCTTTTCCACAATATGAATTGTTTCCTATATTGTTTGTAAGAATAATGGGTGTACATATCTGGTTGCTGTAAACACGTAGTTCCATCACCTCTTAGCAGCAATGAAATAATCTGATTGGCTTGGCTTATTTCTTGCATTTGAACCCAGCTGATCCTGGGTTCTGTGGCAGCAGCTCCTTTGAAATGCTGTCTTGGGTTTCAAAGCAGCAGTGTTGCACAGCTGTGTTCTGCTGCCTCTATCAGTCAAATAGTCTTTTACATCCCTAAACCACATTAGTGGTCCTTGTTGGGAGAACTACTTATAGCTTCCTCCAGAGATAATTAATACTGTTGTTAGTCATGTGTGGGTGCTAAGCATATCAGGCATACAGTCTTATCGCCTGCTCATATCTTTGTATATATTTGTTCATTGCTATTGGGCTTCAATTTCTATAGGCCTATATGGTGTTTCTGTAATTCTTGGTATGGCCTTTGGTCATATTCTAACAGTCAGAACAGTTGAATTAGTTTGCTTCTGGGTTATGTGAAACTTAGATCTTGTTTGCATTGCGATTTTCCTTGTTTATAGGCATTGGTGTAGCTGCATCAGTGCAAGCCCCTACTATAGCAGTTTTGCCTATTTGTGCTCATGAAACATCAGTTTCAAGTGCCATTATTTAAGTTACACTAGTTAAAATCATGGTTTTTAGAAGCCTACCCTGTCTCATGGCAAAACTGCTTGTAGTGATAACTTGTACATACATACTTTAAATTGCTATTCGATAACTCTGATTACTTGAGATTTTCACCAGTGCTCCTGTGGAATTAATTGTCTGGGACCAATATATGGAATTGGATGATTGGCTGCCTTTCTTTTCTTTTCATTCTTTTGTTGCTTCTGCCTCTTCAGATTTTGTTGCAAAGGGGACCTCTTTCTGTACAATCATTAGCTTTCAGTAAGAATTGATATTGAGGGTCACATTGGTGTAATCACTGACGTGAAGTTAGGGGGACTGTTCCACTTCTGTTAAGTCACAGTGGTTGCAGCTCTTCCATACATCTACATACAGAATCTCAGTAGGCCATTTCTTCCACTGTGTTGTGATATATTTTTATCAAGGAATTATTTAATGAACTTCATTCTGCTTGAACCCCGCCTGAAGCACTGACCAAATATGTAAGGCCTTGAAGAGGCAGAGCTTTAATAAACTAATTATCTAAGGTAATAGCAGGGGAGGGCAATATATTTTGATGGGGGTATTTCAGGAATTTTTGCACTTCTCTGTGATGTTAATGAAGGAAGTTTGGGGGTATAAAGAAATTGAGGTGAGGAATGGGATTTGGGAGGAGGTATGGGTGTACAAGGTCGTTCTAGTCTGGAGGAAGGGTGCAGGATTTGGGGGAGAGTTGTTACCTGGGGGAAGGTTATAGGAGGGAGGTGCAGGGCCTCGGGGGGATAGAGGGTACAGATGCAGAAGCAGGGGTGTAGGGGGTTTGGTTTACATGGTTTATGGGAGCAGATGGAGCCTGAGGTGGGGGGAGGCGTTTACCTGAGTGTCTCCTTGCCAGCAGCCCAGTTGGTTCCTCAGCCAGGGTCCCTGCCTTCCATTTCCCTGAACTAGCTATAGGATACATGTGTGGCTCTGAATTCTGAGAGTCTGAGGGGTACTTTGTATGCTGTCTGTCTTGTAAACAGGTAGTTCCCATTGGCTAGAAACCGGCCAGTGGAAGCTGCAAGAGTTTTCTGGAGGCAGAGGCAGCATGCAAAGCTCCCCCTCAAGGTTTGCAGTGATCAGAGTTGCTCTGAGCAGGGGATATGGGCAGGACAGGCAGGTAGAGGCTACAGTGGCTTGGTAAGCTGTATCTGGCCCGTTGACTATATTTTGCCTGCCCTTGGGTAATAGTTCAATGCAAGAGTGGTCAGTAGATTACTTGCAGGCCAGATCCACCATGCTGGATGCTTTTAACCCGACCATTAAATCTTTTTATTTTTTTTATTTTTCTCTGAAGTGTGGATCTTGTCTATACCTTGCCCAAGAAATTTGGACTAGCAAAAAACCAGACTACCCTTGTTTTTAATGGCTCTGATAAAATGGAATCCTCTTTTTAGTAAATCAGTATGTTTATAATTGGTAGGGAAAAACAGATAATACAGGCCTGCTAAAGATGAAGTATAGGCAGCTATCTGTAGTTTAGTGTTACAGTTAGTGGGAATGCTTAGGAGAAGAAAGGTTAGCTGGCATGCTGTTTCTTAAATCAAAGTGTTTGCAGCTGTAATACTGGCAGTACAGTTACCGTATATTCCGGCGTACAAGACGACCTCTGAAGTTAAAAAACATCCCCCAAAAATCGGGGGGTCGTCTTGTACGCTGGATGCCCCGCCGCCGGAGCCCCTCCGCGGCTTTGAAAGCCTCGGGGGAAGCCGGCGGCGGGGCATCCCAGGCGCGCATGGGCTGCCCCCCCTCCGGAGCCCCTCCGCGACGGAGGGGCTCCGGCGGGGGGGGGGCAGCCCATGCGCGCCTGCGATGCCCTGCCGCCGGCTTCCCCCGAGGCTTTCAAAGCCGTGGAGGGGCTCCGGCGGGGGGGCAGCCCATGCGCGCCTGGGATGCCCCCCCGCCGGCTTCCCCCGAGGCTTTCAAAGCCATGGAGGGGCTCCGGCGGGGGGGGAAGCCCAGGCGCTCCTGGCGGCTTTGCTCCCGGTGCCTCTGGTCTGCTGGGGACCATCTCCAGCAGACCAGGGACACCGGGAGCAAAGGAGGCGGAGGGGCGCTGGGGTATAAGATGAAACCCTATCTTTTAATTAAAAAGATAGGGGGTCGTCTTATACGCCCAGTCGCCCTATACGCCGGAAAATACGGTATACTCTACACAATGCTTGGCACTATACTGCCTTTCATTAGCCAGTGATTGTTTCTCTTTAAGCAAACTTTTTAAGACTAAGATTACATAATATAAGAAAACTGAATGTCTTATACACTGGCATTAACTTTAATATGGTTGGTGTACAGACGATATTTGTGAGGATTAGAGTACTATCTAGAGTAAACAAACCTGTTACATACTAGTCTATTGACTATTTTTAAAAAGAGAAAGGAATGGGTGGGGGGCAACTTAAGGTGGTCTGCTTTGTAGAGAGATGCTGCTTATTTTATAGTGAAGCTGTGACATGCTTTCCATTGCTTCATGCTGAGTTCTATTAAATAACGAGGTAGAAGGGAGGGAGAAGTAATTAAGTTTATTGAAAATGACAACTTTGTCATGAAAATAAATGGCTTGGAATATAAATTTTCTTTTCCATTAAGATTCCTTGACATAACCTGACACATTACATTGATTGAGATTGGGGTTAGGGATGTAAGCGACTAGTCAACTATCTGATAAGCTTATGCTTATCAGATAGTCGAGTAGTGACTTGATTAGTCGCTCCCCCCCCTCTTCTTGCTGTCACAGGCGGCTCTTAATACCTTTAAAAGACAGCTTGCAGGACTCTTGCTACATTTCAAAGGGAGAGGTGGCACTCCAGATGAGTAGGGACTATTTGAGTCCTCATTGCTTTTCTGCTTTTTAAATGTAGTAAGAGCTGCAAATGGCTCTTACAACATTTAAAAGGCAGAGGTGCAGCAGGATATGAGCGCCCCACCCAACCCCTTCTCTACTAATTGAGTAGACAGTGGAAATTCCATCGACTACTCGATTAGTTAATCAAAATTTAATATTCTTAGTTGGGGTGCCTAGAATAGCATTGAAGAATGTTACTCTGTGCCCAAGTGGTTCTCTTAGTGTGAAAGTATTGTCGCGGTAGACCTTGAGTCATCGTATTGCTGATGTAGCATTTTTATAATTATAGACCTTGCAAGACTAGAACTACTTCAAATATGAATAATCAGTGCTACACTGTTGTAGTGCTGCGGCGCTCTAGTCCTGGATCAGGACCTCATTGTGCTAGATGCTGTGTAGATGTAGAAAAAAAATTATTCCAGTCTCAAGAGCTTACAATTAAAGTAGTTCTTTGCTAATGTGCTCAAACTTGGCCAAGGTCTGCAGAAAGCATCGTCTTGCCACACTGAGAAGATGTAACAATTTAGGAGAAACTATATTAGCTTTTTGTAAAAAAAATAAAATCTTAATATATATACTACTGTTAAGGATATTGCCATAAACAGAACTGTTAGTTGTCAGTGAAATACGAATTATTGGTCAGTTAATGATATTCATTGGAAATATCAGATGAAATCTCACTAACTCATATTACCACTGTATGTGGCATCTTCCCATGGATACACAGGAATTCTGTGAAAGAACTGGGGATAGAACCCAAACTTTATTATTCTCAATTATATGCTTTACCCATAAGATTATTTCCCTCTCACTTCTCTCTGTGCACACTTTCAGAAGCTTTGGAGGTAGGGGATATCCTTTACTTGGTAGGAGTAAAATTCAGCAACTAAATTCTTGGGCTTCTCCTTTGACCTTTTTCTCTTGGGAAAATTGGGAGGGAATCCCACAGAATTGCCACTCCTGTGGTGCTTTTGACAGTTGAACTGAGTTTTAACTCTACAAGAGCAGTGCTCGAAAGTGGTAGTAGCATTACAATATGAAGTGGAGCCAACCTTAAGTTTCCCAATTTTTGGGACTTCATGGCTTTTTAATTATGTTAAATATATATGAGCTTATAAGTAGGGCTTGGAAAATGTCACCACCTAGTCTAAGGATAAAACTCTCTGACTGGGCCACAATACACCATTCTTCTAGCTAGTGATCCTTCCTGCCCAGTCTCCTGTGAATTTATACCTCCATTGCTTGGTCTCTCATAGCTGAGTTCTCCAACACCAAGTTAATGGTGCCAAATACCTTTGGGTCAGTTAGTGCTATGTAACCCTTTAAATAAAATATGTCCTATCCACTAGAGGTGATGTTTCCATGTCCTGAATCAGATTGAGGTCAGCACACCCCAGAAATGGAACTGCTGCTAAGGAATAAGAAATCCCTTACTTCTTACGTCAGAAAAGTGCTCTTGAATTTGCGCTGGCCTTCTTGCAACCCAGGCAGAAAGCTTTTTTTGTGTACAGGGGTGAGGACCTGCTAACCTCACAGAGTCTGTTGGTGGTTGGGGGTACCTCAATACAGTGCCTTATCTGAGTTGCAGCCACAACTGGGGTACCATGTTTCTAACACAAGCGTACCACCCAATAGGCTCTTCTAAAGCAGCAGTAACTCCACTGTACCAGTAGCATCAGCCAGAGCTCTTTGCAGTGGCAATGTCTTTTAAGTCTGTAGATACACATCACTGCATTGGTTAACACAGTTTATATTAGGAAGGTTATCTTGCAGTCAGAAGAGCTAGTTCCCTGTCAGACATCTTTATAAAAGAAAACTTACATTTTGCAGAATTTAATGGCATTAGCCTAGGAAAAACTCCTGTTCACTGTACAGGGCCACTTTTCAAGTCTGCTTATAAAGTGCTTTACTGTATTTTCCAGCTGGCATTGCCTTGGATTGGAAATGTATAGCTGTGAAAGTTTTGAGTGTCACTGAAGTATTTATTTCACCAGAATAGATATCTATTGACCTTAATTATATAACTGACTTCTAGACTTTCTCTTGGGCTTCTTACAATTAGGTTACAGAGAAAACAATTAATAGTGAAGGGAAAATTTGAGGCACAAGTAGGACAAAATGTGCCGATAATTAGATTCCCCTGACAATGATGTACAAAACTGCAAGTGCCAAAAATTAGGCTACTTTTCTCATTAAAGTTTCAACATTCATATAGCAATGATGAATTTTCTTTGTGGAAAAATAGTGTAAAGTAAAGGGTATTTAAAATGTGTCGTTTTTGTAGCATCCAATCTACAACAGCTGTTTAATACTTGAAGATGTGCGCACGCAAGTTCCAAGTGTATCTTTTGAGACAGGACAAGTCCCATACACCTCTGTTAATCAAAGGAATTCTGGCACTTCTCTTTTTTTTTTTTTTTTTTTTTTTTTAAATTCGGTCTCCATAGTAGATTAAGTGTACCAAGTCCTTATTTCAGCATTTTTGTCGAAGACACTGTTGGCTTATTATTGAGTTTTTTCAGTATGAGATTTTTATTCTAGCTGTATTGGGAGTCTTCATTCCTGCTCCCTTCCCATCTCTCCCCATTTGGTGTAGGTGTGCTGAAGAAGTTGGTTGAAATTCTGTGCTGTGCCTCATAAGAGATGTACAACAGCACTTGTAGCCTAGAAGATGAGAAATATAAGGGTTCTTTAAGCCACCTTTATACCTACCACTTCTAGACAGCCTGTCCCCAACTGTCTGTATGCCACAGTAATGCTACAATCCATGTGCTGGGGTTGCAAAGAGATCCTTGCGGGGTAGCCTTATAGTTGTCTTCCTCAGTCCCCTGCACTGGGGAAATCTGGTTTCTGCAGGATACAGGTTTTTTAGGCCTCCTGGGTCAATTTGGTAATCTTACTTGGTATAAAGAGGCTTAAATGGATGAGTGTCTTGCTCCCTGGTCAAAATGGCTAGATTCTTTGGCCTGGGCATCTTATTTCTCTGCCATCCTCTGCCTTCCCTTAGCTTTGGAATCCAATGGAAGAAATGAAATGATTTGCATAATTCCCCTGCTGTTGACTCTTTAATCTCCCAATGTCACCCTTTGCCTCCCTCCTGCTCCCTCTAGTAACCTACATTTCTACCAGCTTCTTTCCTTGTAGCTGGACTTGGCTGATTGTACCTGCTTTTTGCTGCAGCAGTTTAGCTCCACCCATTATTTTTCTGGTTCAGTTGGCCCATAAATATTCTTCAGTCCCACATTGTGACTCAGCTTGGTTCTGAATGAGCAGCCAAGTCTTCGTGGTCCATTAGGTATTATTCACTACTAGTGATTCTGCCAAGAAACATACCAGTTCTGAGGCAGACACCTGTCTGTCAGCATTGGAATGAAATTGCCAACATCAAATAGGTTCCAAACAGCTATTTGATTATTTTTGACAGCTACTGACCTAGTCAGCTACCAGCAAGCTGTTGTTTTACAGTCAAGATTTGTATCTTTTCCACTCCAAGGTCAGTCCTTTCCCTAAATACGCATCACTTGTACCTTCATGAAATTGTTAATGCATCTTTACAATTCACTTGGATGTAATCTTATTTGTCTAATAATAAAATGACTTGTACCAAGCTTCCTTGTTTATGATGCATGAATCGGTTCCCAAAGAGAGACACAGGTTTGGAAGAGTCTAGAATATATGAGTAACACTTTGACCAGCATGTTTCAAGAGCTGTATTCCCTGAGGCTTTTATTTCATGCTACAACTGGAACATAATCTAAAATACATTCTGATTTTATAATAGGGTGGGACTGAAAGGCTGCAACTTTAAAGAATTACTCATTTCAAGAATCTAATATATTTTACTCTTTAAGATATTAACATGCTTTTCAAATAAAGTTAGCCTCAGAATAGCTCTGAGATAACTAAGCATTGCCCTTTTTTTTTTTTTTTTTTTTTACAAATTAAGATAATGAAGTCTTGAAGTTGACTTGCCCAGGTAATAAAAAGTTTGTGGCAGAGCTAAGAAAAGTACCATCTAGGGTTTCCTTGCTGTCTCGTAGTGAAGTTTGTATTCTACACCTTACTTATTTCCCTCAAATGCCTCTACTCCACCAGGCTTTAAATACGACAATCCGTAGTGGTGGCTTAAAATACTTTTTGATCATATGTTTTGTTCTCTTCTGTGTGGTGTTCAAAAGAGCATGGGAATATCTTAACACCTCTAACTTGCCATTGTTGACTTTACTTTTCTGCAAACATTTTGTTTTAAAGCATTTGCAGTATGCTGACTAATTAGATATAGGAAGTAGTCGATTCATACATTCTCAAACAAAATATAAAACTCCTTAAGCTGAAATATACCTCACACTTCCTTGACATCCTTTTAATAAAATCTTCAAAATGAAAGCAGTTTCCTTGAGTAGATAGTGTGAGGCTGTTCTGAGCTTTCAAATAACTTCACTGATTAACTGTAATTCAGAAAAGTGTTGGATTCTGGCACATTGTTTCTACATCCATCCTTCTAAACCGAGTGCTCTTTGTGCTGCAAGTATTCAAAAGCAGGAAACTTTCATACCTCTTAGGAAAATTGTGGCCATTAAACTCTTTTAAAAAGTTATACCTTGGAGTAAATCAATGTTAAATTAATGCTGGTGTAGAGCATGTGTTTGGAAAATATAAGGTAAACTAGCAGTGTCATATTTTACACACTAAGTACTCCACTACTAAGTAGCCATTTATTGTCAGTTGGCAGAAATAACATTTTAAATTTGATTTAGTATGTCAGACAAAGCAGCAAAGGTTGTTGGTGTTGTGGTTTCCTTCATTGTGCACAGAAAAATTTTCTGGGAGATTGGGAAGACTTGTTGTCAGCGCTCAAATTTGGTTGACCTCTTCCCTCCTCCCACTCTCCCCCATGAGGCATTTTACTAATTCATGAATAAGATTGAAATCAAATTGGTTGGCGTTTAACTTGTGCGGGCAAATGCAATACCCCTGAAGCTTTAGAGATGTACAATGTAACTTGGGTCCCCAATCAGTGTGTTAGAACACCACCCTGACATGTTATTTAAATCTAGTAGCATAATATTAGGCCTTTATTTTTCGATAGTGAGCACCTTCCTAAATATGTTTTAGGCCAGTATTTAAGTAGGAACCTCTTGGTGCTGAGCTTGTCAGTTTTGAGTAATCTTTTTTGGGGTAAGTCATTCTGAAATAGCTTTGTTTGCTAGTGTTGTGTGTTCAGTGTGTGTATATTTGTCACATTCAAAATTCACTTGTTAGTATCCTCTGCTTGGGGCTAAAACCCAAACCAACGTCAGCTAATTCAGGTGCATATACCTTTTCTTTCAGAATTTCTACTGCTGCCTGTTCAATTCTAGGAGTAATTTTAAAGTGGGGCTGTTGATAGTAAAGCATGTGTGGTTTAAATTGTATCGTGAACTCTTCATAGTTTGACAGCACTTTGGCTGATCAACTATCAGTCCCAGTTAAAATACCTTGGGAAGTAGTGCTTAGCAAAAAATCTTCAATTCAATTGAATTCTTCAATTTTCTTCCCAGCTGGTAGTGAGTGATTTGACCTTCAATGTGGTAGTATTTATTTCTGTCTGCGAGCACTTGTGAGGATGAGGTGAATCTCTCTTCTGTGGAGAGTGGGAGAATATGGAGTCCCTAAATTATCAGTTTAGCCTGATTATGGTTTTGCTGTCTAATGTTCTAAATGTTTGGATTACAATAAATTCATCTGATTAAATCAGAAACACAAGCTGGAAATGAAGTACTACAACACTGAAGTTGCTTTCAGCTTACTTGTAGAAAATTGAACAGAGCTGAGCTAAATAGTGCTTTATTAGTCTTCAACCAGTTGCTGAATGTTTCCAGAAAATTGCCCAGTGACACAAAACTGTTTAAACAAAGTATTGTACGTACAAAATACTGTTTGTTCAAATGATAGTTGTGGTAAACTGGGAGAAAGAAGTGGGGTTAAATGAGCCCTTTACTTTTGAAAAGTTAGCTAATTTGAACATATTGAAATAAACTACATTCTTCAGTTTCTATGGTGATAGAAATGTAGCCGTGTTAGTCTGGTGTAGCTGAAACAAAATACAGGACTATGTAGCACTTTAAAGACTAACAAGATGGTTTATTAGGTGATGAGCTTTCCTCAGATCAAATAGTGGAAGAAAATAGTCACAACCATATATACCAAAGGATATACCATGCTGCAGCCGGAAATCAAGCCATGTTTATAATAGCTGAGGACACGGCTGCTGAAGATAACTTAAATATAAATGTTGTTAAAGGAGCATTGCTTAAAGGGAGAGTGGTGGCCACATAAAGCATTTCTAATCACCAATTCAAATATACCTCGTCGTCTTGTTCAAATGGTCTTAAATAGTCCATTTAAACAAACTTAGGGCCAATTACAGTGTAATTAGTGATATTCTGCCAATACACTGGAATGTATAGTTTAAAGAAGAGGTGGGGAACCTTTTTAGGCTTAGGGACCACTGACCCCAAATCGGTTCAGGGCCACACACAGTGAGAACCCTCACTGATTGATTGGCCCCTGACAGAGAAAGAGAGACACTGCCCACATTCCCCTCACACCAGAGCATAGGGTCCCAGACTAGTAGATTTTGTGTGTTTCAGCCCCACAGGAAAGCGGCAGAGGGATGGGGAGTGCCAGCATGGCTCCCCAATGCTGCGGGGGGGGAATGGGCTCTGGCTCTCAGGCCTAAGTTTTCTCAGCCCTGACTTAAAATATTACAGATACCACATTTACTAAGTACACATTTAAAAATACAAAACACCAAGAAGAAGCTATATACCAGGTAACCATCCCTTTGACCGCTAGTTGTTGTTACTACTTGGGATCTTTCTCCCCATAGAATAGCAGTGTGATATTTTGTTCCACACTAGAACTAGTCACAATGTCTAAATTTTTATTTACATTTTTGTTTAAAAAAATCCAAAACAGGTTAAATAACTTAAACCATTAAGTTACAAAATTTGAAATGTTTCACTTTTTCAAGGAGCTCTACTCTGCACCTTGCTCAGTCTGACTGCCTCTAATCCCTAATTAATATTTGCTCTTGTGTTTGCCTCTGCTTGTTGCTTCTCCAGGTTTCAGCAGAACTAAAGTAACTGGATTCTTGTCCATTTTATATCTGCTAACATTGTGTTGAAGAGCAAAATGGACCTTTTGTAGTTATAATTATCACCAGAAGCTAACACGGGATGTGTCCATAAAATTAGGAAGACCCCGTCAGCTAACATTTTGAGAATGTTCAATGGCCATAATGACTCTTTTTTTTTTAAATGAAAGCTTTCATTCTGATTGTTTGTATTGGTCCCCATGCTCACTCAAGTAGGTGGAAAATTCTTCATAGATGAGCAGATACATATCCAGAATCAGGGCTTGGAGACATCTCGAGACTGCATTCCGTATAGCAACACAAGGAAAAGTCAGCACAATGTGTAACTACTGAAATGTATGAGTTGCTAAAATGTTAAATGAAAATTGTTAAAGTAAACATCTGCTGCATTTTCCCACATTGATGCAACTAGAAGACTATTATGAACAGTACAGGCAGTCCCCGACTTACGCGGATCCGACTTACAAACGGGCTTTTTTCGCCCGGAGCTCGCAGGCGGTGGGACCGCCCAGAGCGCAACGGTCCCGCCACCGCATCCTCTGGGGCGAGAAAAGCTGCTCCGGGTCTCCCTGGTGTGCTGCGGGGGACTCCCCAGCACAGCAGGGAGACCCGAGCAAAGCCGCACAGGCGACGGGACCCTCTGCCCGTGTGGCTTTGCTCCTTTGCCCCGGAGCAAAGCCGCACGGGCAGCGGGGTCCCGCCGCCTGTGCAGCTTTGCTCCTGTCTCCCTGCTGTGCTGGGGGGGACTCCCCCCCAGCACAGCAGGGAGAGAGGAACAAAGCCGCAGAGGCGGTGGTACCTCTGCGCCTCCGCGGCTTTGCTCGGGTCTCCCTGGTCTGCTGGGGGGGGAGGGGGGCGCAGCTAGTGCGTCGCGTCGCCCACCCCCCAGCAGACCAGGCTTTTGTTGCGGGATGCCTGGGGTAGAGCAGCTGGGGTGCTGCCGGGTTGGTCCTGTGGGCACCTACCCGGCAGTGCCCCAGCTGTTCTGTCCCAGGAGTCCAGATTCAGCCGCTGTTGAAACTGATCAGCGGCTGATTCCAGGAAGCCGGGAGCAGAGCAACTCTGCCTCGGGCTTCCTGTAGTCAGCCGCTGGTCAGTTTCAGCAGCGGCTGAATCTGGAGCCAGTTCCGACTTACATACAAATTCAACTTAAGAACAAACCTATAGTCCCTATCTTGTATGTAACCCGGGGACTGCCTGTACAGGAAAATAAGGGGCACTAAAGTTTGAGAGCTACTAGAAAGGGAGAGATCTGTGTTTAACTGTTAAAATTTTTAAATGCTAAGAATATTTCAGGAAAAGTTAACCAACTTACCTTGATGCTAGTTGGAGATAAGAGTTTCTGGGTATTTCTTCATGCACCACTTTTTCTAACTAATACATGGTAGAATCTATTGAAAAATTAGAAGGGTATCCTGCCATCAGTTTGTTTACCATTATGTTCCTTAGGTCTTGTTGAACTTCATTTCTGTTATGAAGTGGGAAGGAATTGTCTTGACATTGCTCCTGCTCTAAATTCCTAAATAGAAGTAGAAACAGTGAATAAAACTAGAATCTTAATACTAGCTCTTATTAATAATAATAAGGGGTGTTAGCAATTAATTGAATAGTCTTCTAGCTGCATTATATTGGTTACATGACTATTTGATAGGCCTGAGGGGCAGGGGCAGCAGCCAGTGTGTTCCCAGGGAACCCCCTGCAGCTCCATGCTGCTGCCTCTGTATCAGAGGCAGGCAGGAGCCAGTCTGCAAGGGGCGCTGGTTTAAAAAGCAGCTCCCTGTGCAGACTGACTCCCACTTTGCTGCTTGTAATAGAGGCAGCAGCCTTCCCCTGCATGCCGCCCCCCCACATTGCTGCCTTGCAACAGCACAGCAAGGGGGGAAGGGGGTGGACATGCAGCTTCCCCCTTGCACCAGCTCTTGCCTGTCCTCCTTATAGCCCAAGGCAGGGTGCATGTAGTCAATAAGATTAACCAATAAACCCAGGCTTATCAGTTAATCAGGTATTCGACTACACTGACATCCCTAATAAGCAGGCCTTGTCGAACCTTGGTGAGCCCCGCTCACCAGCTGTGCTGGCCGTCGCCCAAAACTGGCTGTTCCGGGTTGCAATCTACTCACCATGGGCGAGTAGATTACATTATTTGTCGAGCCTTGCTAATAAGGCTTTTTTCTCTTTAATAGGAAATGTAACATTGATTTAGAGAACGGTAGCTTATTCTGATGTAAATTCAAAGAAAGTGTTCTCTCATAATCAGGGCTCGACAAACTATAGAATCTACTCGCCCATGGTGAGTAGATTTCAGCTGCATGCCGTGTTTACTGGCGGCATGCGCAATGGGCTCTTGCACATGCACAGTGTGGGGCTGGCAAGCGGCTTTTGCCGCCGTTTATTAAGCCCTGCTCATAACCATATGTTTTTGTAACATTTCATATTCATGTATAATACATTACCCCATTCAGTCTTGCAGCTAAATGAATCATTTTTATTTAATTTTTTTTTGAAAATCTATGCATGGGGCAAATTCAGTGAATTATACAGGAATATGCCCCTCTCTCCTTAGTGGGAGAGTGCAGGTTTTTACTTTAGTTATGCAATAGTATATTTAGTTTACACATGTGCAGTGAAACTTCTTTAAAACTAACATTAATATTAATGAAATGTGTTGTCCATTTTTCAGAGGAACGCAGTATTCTCACTATTACAGGTTTCAGCCTTAACCTGGTCTGTGAAGTTAAAACAAGGCTGAATTTCAGAATTCTGGTGGTGGGGGGAGGGAATATTCAGTTTATGATCAAATGTATTTTAATTGCTTTAGGGGATGCAGTAGTACAAAGCTGTTTTTCTCTCTGTTTTTTAAAGTTGTATTCTTTCTTCTCATTTCAGTTGTATATCTTTATGCTGGCAACTCCTGTACTGTGGTAACACTTTTTTATTACTATGCAGGTTGGAGACATCGTGAAGGTTACAAGAATGAATATAAATGGTCAGTGGGAAGGCGAAGTCAATGGCAGAAAAGGGCTCTTCCCTTTCACGCATGTCAAAATAATTGACCCTCAAAACCCAGATGAAAACGAGTGATTCCTGTTGCCCAGCTTACACTGCTGCTTCATTTTTCTGGCTACAATAAGCATTTTGAGGTGGGAATGATGACTGTCAATGGCACACTGTCCATTTTTTCTAGCTTGCTGCAGTTTGGTGGTTCTTTTCATACACATTGGGAATGCACGCAACTGAAGTCATGTGCTGACCATACTATAGTTGCATCATCCAGACTGTAGTATCACTTTTAAAACTATTTTGGCCCTTAAGATGGAGAAGACTGAAGCCGCACAGGCAGAAAGTAGATAGGAGCAAGAAAACCTTTCCTCTGAGGCTTACAAGGACAGTATGTTCTGGATTAATCATTAGGAGGAGATTTCTAACTCTCAAATCAAATACAAAACTTCTGCTTTGTTGTACAAAGAGCAACAAAATACCCCTGCAGTTTTGGAGCTAAGGGAGGGAAGAGCTAGATTTGGAGAAATCCTAAAATAGTATAGTGAAGTCTTTTTATAGATAATAAATTGGACACTTTGAGCAGCTGTTTTAACAAGGCTGTTCTGTGATACAACTCTAAGCTTGCTGTTGACCTAGAAATAAAGTTTGTGTGACGAAAGCAAATACCGATTGAAAACCGCATTGAAATGGAAAAATTTATGGCAACTTTAGTTCACATTGTAAACAATAGCCTATTTTGTCATATACATGAAACCATTTCTATAGATGAGTGCAGAGATGAAAAGTTGCTGGATGATTTGCAAGCACTAGAACTACAGAAAACGAGCTTTAAAAGGGAAACACTTAAGCCTGGTCTACTCACAGACTTTTGTACTGGTTTAGTTCTTAAGGAGGGGATATAGGGTTTTTAAAATAGCGATACTAGTACACCCCAATTGGGGGAGGGGGAAGGGATACAGAGAAAGGTGCCTTTATACTGGCATTACTTACTCCTTTGTATAAATTATATCAGTATAATAGCATCCACACCTGTGAGTCATACCACTTTAAAAGTTTAAATATAGTTAAACAGAACAAATTGTGTGATGAGTCCACCTTTGTGACCTCTTTTGCTTGCCTCTCAAGGTGAATTGAAACATCTTTAAAATAAATAGAATACACGTGTACAAATTTTTAATATTCCTGAGGACTTCATTTGTATCTTCCCTACAGAAGCTGACAGCTCTAAATAGCAGGATGTACTTTTACCCTTTTAAGGTTGTCTTCAAGCATAGAAAAAGATGCAGAAATCCAAGCTTTCATTTCAGCATTTAGAGGAATTTACTTGAAACATTAAACAAAAGTGTTTTTTCATCCTATGTTGGAACATGTATTCTTTTAAGGATGTTGGACTGTCAAGCCCGGAGCACATGTTGCTCTGAACTGTATATTGAAGTGCCTTGAGGTTCTTGCAGAGAAGGCACTGAAGAATGCAAAAAAGTTCAGCCATTGTTCACTTTTAGAAAAGCATCTCAGTTAACCTATTAAATATTATGTAGTGCTGATCAAATGGCTTAAACTCTACTTAAACTATTTTACTGCCAAACTTACTGTGAAATAGAATAACATTGACTAAAAGTGTGTGGTGCTGGAGGTATGGCTGGCTGTGGGCAGTAATTGTCTTTTCAATGGCAACAGTTCTGCAGCTTTAGAAAGTAGGTGTCCCTGTTAATGTTTGTGTTCTGACCCTACCTTAAATTATTATGAAGCTCATACTACTGAAAGTTATCTTGTTCTTTAACTGCACTAAACTCAGTCTACCATAAGGATCTCTTATTTTGGCCCTAATCTAGTTCTCATCAGTGTAGGGTTTTTCATTTTCTTTTAAAAAATCTATAAATATATGCCTTGGAAAATTCATGTTCATTTTTATTAAAAATAAGCATTTCCTTTAAAGCTGTCCTTCGCTGGCTATACTGTGTACCTGGAACACTATAAGCAGTGTTCTGAGTTAAACTAAAAAGCAAACCATCTGTCAGCAAAAATCTCAGCCAGGGTCAGCATAAGAAAGCACATCATTAAATGGTGGTTTCTAATGCAGAGAAGAATATCTAGTAAGTATGAACCTAGTTTGGGACCACTTAAATGGCTCCCTCTGTATAGCAGTAAATGCCTCCTGAAGTTGATTGTAAACTTGCATCAAAATGTCAATTTTATTAAGAGATAAGTATTTTCATATAGACACTGCATTTGATCAGTTTGTGTTTCTCCTTCAAAGATTGGTTTCTTGAGATCACTTGCTGCTTGTAGTGCCGTCTGTTGCTTTATAGAACCTCTTCAGAAATTCCTGGATGATAGATAACTGTCAGTGTTGCTATCCCTTGTGACTATAAAATATAGGCATCACGTTAAAATGAGGCATAATGTTTTATCAAGTGATGATTTCAACCTATGCACCATTAAGTCGATCATGTTTCACATTTAATTTTTAGGTAGATGTGTGGGTTCAAATTAGCATTTGTTTCAGTTGTTAAAACAATTAATCATGAGAGGTTTACTGCTTGACTTCTCCTGTTATGTACATGTATATACATTGAAGCCTCCGACCAGTATGAAAAGTTAAAATGAAAACTCTTCTAATCTGTGTCCGCATCACTGGATAAGCACTAGCTCAATTCAAGATTGTTTACAAATCAGGCAGGAATAAATAAAGGGAATATATTCTGTTTGGGTTGGGGCTCTGAACATATTTTTGTAAAGGGAAAAAATGCATTCTTTGTGCCATTTCATGTGCCTATAATCTAATTTTTTATATTAACATCCTGGAAATGAATGGGCTTTTTGTCTGCAGCAAAGTTTTGAATCATCTCTATCTGCAACTGAAAAAGTGAGAACTGCCTAAAAAGATGGCCTTTTGGGACCAGTTAGGAGTGTTCTTGTATCATTGTCATTTTCTGTTTACTTGTATTTTAAAAGAAAATGTGTTCTGGGGAAAAACATTTTTTGCAGCAGAAGAGGTGGCCTTCTATTTGAGACAGTCTTCACTGTGTAAACATTAAACAGTATGTAATTTAAAGACCATGAACTTCAGGCAATAAGTAAGCTTTTAAAGTTTATTTCGGGGATCATAGCTTGTTTTATTTTTGTGCTATAAAATTAACAGTATTAAATGAATTATATTCTTAGACTACATGGAGTGTCTCTTTTTAAGACTAGTGCCTTTTATTTTCTTACTCCACTTATTTCATAATATGGTCCCAACATCAAGCCAGTGTTGTTAGTGCCCTGTTTGTACAGTCTCTAAATAAAAAAGCCTTGTAACATTATTTGTGGTCTTTACAGCTTTCTCCAATATCATTAACAGATATCTGCCATCACTCTAGGCTGTGTAAGTTACACCAATGATCTTGGGAAATCTTCAGCAAAGGAAGGGTCAGAGATATATGTATAACTATTGCCCTTGCCAGAGGTGTGAAACTGATGATTTGCTTTCCTCCAGCCTTTCACTCCCAATAATGCAATACTTCTAGGTGAAGAAGGTTGCTCTGATCATAGGATAAATTAGATGCAGTGTAAAAATAGCCTATCTTCTGTTTCTGAGGAACTTAAGCTGTTCTTGGGATGAGGGGGAGTTCTACGATTGTGTTCTTTTCACTAATTTAAAGTATTCAGTTTTCTGTGCATGGGCTAAAGGCATGTCTAAATTACATATGAACCTTGAAAGAGTAGTTGGCTTATAGAGGTAGCTAACATAATTATACAGTTTTTTTTCTTTAAGAGAAAAATGCATGTTTCTGCAGCTCCTTTTAAACCAGAGCTCAAAAGATTGGGTGGTTGCTCTTTTTGCTGCAGGCTTTAACTAAAGGACTTTAACTCTGGTTCTCATTCAGGACCAAATACAATCTAATATGAAAAAACATTAGTTTTAGTACCAATATTTTGGAAGAAGTAAATGCTTAAAGGCACATGATTGGTTTTTTTGAAGGAGGTAGTGAAGAGATCCCAGGACAGACAGCATTTACTGCTTTATAACCTCCCCCTCAGTAGGCTACTGCAGAGGAATAACTATTCTGGCCACATAAACACACAGCTAGAAACAGTGCTGTCTATTTAAATAGTGCTGGGGGTGGGAGGAGGGAGAGAGACATGCTGGTAATGCCTGTAACTGTTTCTCCTTTACCATCTTCATTGGCTATCTGCTCTTTAGGGAGCAAGAGGTCAGTTGTTGCACAAAGGCCAGGCCAAATTAGTCCATCAGTGAGTATTCTCTGTATAATCCGCTGCCTTTAAACCTAGGAATGGATGTGCTTAAAAGCTCTTATGCTGTGTGCTATTGTAGTTAACGATCTTGTAACATGCTTATGACAAGTTTTTTTTTTTACAAGTGTGAGTACAACAGTTGCTTCTGGTGGCATCTTCAGCGAGCAAAGGCAAGAAGAATGTATAGTATTGAAATAGACACAACCCCGATGGTGCCTAGCTAGAGACTTTCTTCAGTTTTTGATTAAAAACAAGACTTGGACTGGATGTTAATGAACTTTTAGCTAGCTGATGCAGAAGGTGGTGGAAGTATGGGAAGAAGACCCACCCTATTGACAAGCTTTCACATTTAAACAAGTCTAAAGTGCTTATTAGAATTACATTAGCTTTCTTCCATTCTCCTGCAATTCCAATTCTCAGAGCTGCTAGTACAATCTCCCCTATTTCATGATACATTTCAAGTTAATGTTGCCAACATTTTAAAAGGATAAAAAGGTCCACCTGCATAAAACCTTGTTAGCCTGACCTTGTTTCAGAGCAAAATATTGGGAGCACTTGATATGTGAATCTATTCATGATTTCCAAGAAAGTAATAAAAAAACCCCTCTGCTTAACAATATTTTTTCCGTAAAAGTGGTACCTTAATTGTAAGTTACAAGGTTGGTCAACATAGAAAAGAGGTGGAAAACCTCAGGCTCAGGGGTAGGCTATGGCCCCCAGCTTGTCTGGATTTGGTTCCTGAGGCCCAGAGCTGTGTGCCCCTCAGCACGGGGGAACCCATACTGGGGCCATGGCAGTGTGTGTGTGGGGGGTTAATTTCTTCCCCCTTGTGTGCAGCCTGATTGATTTTTTTTTTTCTGTGGGTTAGTGGCCACAAACCCTAAAAAAGTTTCCCCACCACTAACAAAAGACTTCAGCAAGGTATTTGGATCTAGTACCAGGCAATATTTAAGGCACTAGATGGATCAACCATGCATTACTCAATGGATTAAACTGACAAGATTTTATAATGTGATTGTAACTAGGAACCATAAATCATTTAGGTGCCTTTCTAATAAGGTCCCAAAGCCATGGGTTCTTGACTCCAGGCCATGGATTATAATAAACAGTATGGAGGAAATTATTTTAACATGACTAATGTGCAGCCATGTTTACAAGATGGGGGATCTATGCAGGGAAGCATTGACATTGGGAAAATCTGCAGGTTGTGGATAATCAGCAGAACATGTTTCTGGTGTAATGCCATAGCTTTTAAGAGCTAATACAATCCTTGAATGCCAAGCTCAAGTCTAATAGAAAAATCAGTCATGTAGCACTTAAACCATCTTGTTATTGTTTAAGTGATGAGCTTTCAAGTAGGTATGTGATCACTGTATTTGGCATTAGTACCACCATCACTGGAGTATGCCCAGTTTTGGTGACAACAATTTAACAAGGAAATTGAAAAAATGGAGGGGATTCAGAGGAGCCACAAGAATGAGTAGGGTACATTTCCAATCTTTTATAGTGATACTCAAAATTTTCTATGCAAAGCTACTTAAGACTTGACTTACAGCAATGTTTCTTAAACTTTTTAAGATTGAGGAACACCAAACTTTTTTTTTTTTTGAGGAACAGGATTTTTTTGAGACAAAAAAAATTACCTGCCCCCTTTAAGGGTGGCCATTTTGAACTCTTCTCCATGGCACACCTCCAACTGCCTTGTGGCACATCAGTGTACCTCGGAACATAGTTTAAGAAACACTGACTTACAGTGTAAAAGGGGAACAAATATTTGATAATGGGTTTTTCAAACTTAGCAGACAAAGAGGCATAACAAAGTTACATCTTGTTTCCAGTTTGAATTTAATACATAAACAATGTGGGTAATTAAATATTGCACCAGCTTACCAAGAATTGGGATGGATTCTTCAACACTGGCAATTTTTAAATCAAGATAGGATGTGGTATTAGGTTTTTGTTAATCATTCTCACTTTCATGATCAATAAATATACAAAACAAATATTGCATCACTAGCAGGTAAGTAAACAATCTGAAGTTTCCTACACGATGTCAGTTGGTGCACTTGAATTCGTACTTGCAACATGATCCTGAGGCGGTTGATGACTGGAACAGGTGTTAACAAATGCACATTGGTGAACTTGGTGTCTTCCAAGTTCAGCACCATACAACCTAGTGAGCTTATGATAATGCGACGAAGAGTCCTGTGGCACCTTATAGACTAACTGAAGTGTAGGAGCATAAGCTTTCGTGGGCAAAGACCCACTTCGTCAGATGCATGCATCTGACGAAGTGGGTCTTTGCCCACGAAAGCTTATGCTCCTACACTTCAGTTAGTCTATAAGGTGCCACAGGACTCTTCGTCGCTTTTGCAGATTCAGACTAACACGGCTACCCCTCTGATACTTATGATAATGCTGTCTCATCTTGTCAGCATTAGAATTAAAATATCTCATTCCTCTTTGTGTGGGAGGAGTTACCCTTCCCTGTATTTCTGCTTTTCAATACTCCTTCCACTTCCACCCCCTGTGCAAGTTCCACAAATATCTGTGCCTGACAAAGTGTACTGACATACCCTTTGGGAGCTAAAAGCAGTCTGACAGGTGAACTATATCACTAAAACAAAATTCGTGCAGGTGATAGCAGCAGCACAATAAATTCTCATAAGACACTTCTTTGAGAGAGGTTCCCAGTGCTCATGATAATCAGGTGAAGTGTGATTTTTTTTCATTCACATAAAATCAATCAAGAAATATGCCCAAAAGTAAACGTCATGTGTCAAGACATCCAAGTGCTTCAAGCATCCAACAGTTAACTAATAATTGCAAAATGGAGATATAAAGTCTGCTTTTCCTGCTGCCTGACCTTCAGGCTACATCTACACTGGCATGAATTTCCGAAAATGCTTTTAACGGAAAAGTTTTCCGTTAAAAGCATTTTCAGAAAAGCACGTCTAGATTGGCCACGGACGCTTTTCCGCAAAAAAGCCCTGATCGCCTTTTTCACGATCGGGGCTTTTTTGTGGAAAACAGCACTATGCTGTCTACACTGGCCCTTTTGCGCAAAAGTCTTTGGGAAAAAGACTTTTGCCCAAACGGGAGCAGCATAGTTTTTCCGGAAAAGCATTGATGATTTTACATGAGATCGTCAGTGCTTTTCCGGAAATTCAAGCGGCCAGTGTAGACAGCTGGCAAGTTTTTCCGGAAAAGCAGATGATTTTCCGGAAAAACTTGCCAGTCTAGACACAGCCTCCATGTTCACTAGTTCTTACAATGACCATGGAATGGGTCACTCTCTTTCCCCATGTGACTAATGTTCTTGGTGATTCTAATTTACATAATAGCATGAAATCAAATTACTGTTTTTAAAAACACATGAGTCTGAATTCCTTTGTGATCTTTGTTGGAAAGGAGGCCTAGAGCCGTAGAGTGGAAGGCCAAAGTGGACTAATGCACATCCATTTCAAATTTCTTTCCTCGTGCAGGAAATAGCAGCTGGGTAGATATGAGGTGCACACACAGGGTAAGAGCTGACCAGGAGAACAATTGCAGCCATTTACTCTGTTAGCCTTTTTAGCATCTGTTTACTCTGTACCCATTTTGTGGGCAACATTCACTCACCAGAACCCATTCAGCACAAGTTATTAACCAAGAACTCAAGCACCTTGCAATGAGAAACACTGTTCCAAACCTGGGGATTCCTTAGGGAGCAAATTCCTGAGTTGACTCTCAGCAGCTATTGCACATCCTGTCTAGTCTGCACAAGGACAACTAAAAGTCAATTATTTAAAAAATGCTCCAGTTTTTAATTTTGCATTGTTCTAGTAATTAAGTACTAAGACACGGCACAGTGTATCCGCTCAGTGATTTTTGGCATGCCTGAGGTGGTGCTGTAATACCAACACTTCATACGTGCCGCATCACAGCACATGGTCAGTATTGTAGAATCATAGAACACTGGACCTGGAATGAACCTCGCGAGGTCATTGGGTCCAATCCCCTGCCCTCATGGCAGGACCAAGCACCATCTAAACCATCCCTGGTCAATGCCAATCCAACCTGATCTTCAGTATCTCCAGTGAAGGAGATTCCACAACCTCCCTAAACTTAGAATTTATTCCAGTATTTAACCACCCTGACAGGAAGTTTTTCCTATTGGCCAACCTAAACCTCCTTGGCTACAATTGTGTTGTCCACTCTAGTCCCACAACACCACTGCAGATCAGTAAGTAGAATCCATGCCTGTCACAGATGGGGAGGTTGACACAATGACTCTACAAGGCTGAATTTTCACAAGTATGCATGTATAGTTCAGTGTTCACTTAGACACAGAGTGCCCCAGTAGCAATATAGCAGCTTTGAGTGGTGTGAAGTCATACCTGTCTGCACATCTGAGACACCCAGGGTTTGTGCGCCCACAGGTTGGGTGGGAGGGGGAGAGGGGAAAGAGAGGGAGTACACACCATTTTAAAAAATTGGCCCCAGGGAATAGTTAATAACTGAGTCAGTGGCAGAAGTAGGTTTAACATTCCTGGCATGCCCTGTTCACCATAGCAAAGCTCCCTTCCTCATAAAACAGTTGCACAAAAGGCCCAGAGACTCTGACCGCTAGAGGGATGATAATCCCACCAAAGTCTTCTAGAGCATGGTGTTACTGCTCAACAGATTGTGTAATAAAATAAGGAAAAACCTGACTTGTATATTACTCAAGTAAACCCAGATCGCTTACTGCCAGTAAAGGAGTGCTCACTCTCTGTTGCAAACATGACAGTTTCCAAGCCCCAGTAATGTACGGTTCACTCTGGGGCTAAAGCTGTTTGGAACCTAACTCCTGCTTTGTTTCTTATGTGCTTCGTCCAGTCACAAAATCACTGCTTCCGTCTTGTTTCCTGAGCAATGACATCTTTGATGGGCTGACAGGGAAGAGAATTTTCTCTTTTTAACTAGAGTAAATCAGCTGAAGAAAGACCCATGGTCATATCGAGCCAAAAGTCTGCAACACACATCAATGTGTGCATACACAAAACTCTAGCTGCTGGGCACCCCTCCTAATACAAATAAATTAGGAACTGAAATTCACCAGAATAATTTTTTTTTTAATGCACTGAAGGGCTGAATCCTGTAAGGGTCAGTGCACCGCCGACTGCCAAAGGGAAATGTGTATGCTAGGTACTGCACTACTTCAGCAGAAACATGGGCAGGAAACCCACTGGCTACGTCTAGACTGGCATGATTTTCCGCAAATGCTTTTAACGGAAAAGTTTTTCCATTAAAAGCATTTGTGGAAAAGAGCGTCTAGATTGGCACGGACGCTTTTGCGCAAAAGCACTTTTTGCAGAAAAGCGTCCGTGGCCAATCTAGACGCGGTTTTGCGCAAGAAAGCCCCGATCGCCATTTTCGCCATCGGGGCTTTTTTGCACAAAACAATACCACATTGTCTACACTGGCCCTCTTGTGCAAAAGCATTTGCGCAAGAGGGCTTTTGCCTGAATGAAAGCAGCATAGCATTTCCGCAAGAACACTGACAATCTTACATGAGATCGTCAGTGTTCTTGTGGAAATTCAAGCGGCCAGTGTAGACAGCTGGCAAGTTTTTCCGCAAAAGCACCTGCTTTTCTGGAAAAACTTGCCAGTCTAGACGCAGCCACTAAGTGGAAACCTTAAACTTGTCTTGCATCTGGGATCATCTTAAATGTGCAGCCCACAGCATACTGCTCAGACTTGTGTGAGTGGGCATGTTTACACTACAAAAATAAGTCCACGTAAGTTGACATACAGTTGCCACAGTAATTACAACGGTGTTCCATGTCCATGTTCTATTGCGCAGGTTGAGTTCTAAGTCAGTGTAGTGGGTGAGATATGGTGTAGCGTAGATGCTACAGAGTTAGGTCGACATAAGCTACCTTGCATCCAGCTTAACTATAGTACTGACTAAGGATGTTAAGGACTAGTTGACTATCCGATAAGCAACTGCCTATCAGATAGTCGACTAGTCGATTTCCTTGCTGCCTCTATCACAGTGTTTCTTAAATTTTTTAAGACCAAGGAATGACAAACAATAATTTTTTTTATGGCGCACACCAAGGATTTTTTGTTGAGCAAAAAAGAAAAAAGATCGGAGGGGAGGAGTTATTGAGGACAGAGAGAAAAAAAGTCACCTGCCCCTTTAAAGCCAGCCATTTTGAAGTCTGTTGTTCTCTGCGGCACACCTCCGACTGCTTTGTGGCACACTGGTGTGCCACGGAACACAGTTTAAGAAACATTGCTCTATCAGATAGAGGCAGAAAAAGGGGTGGGGGGAAAAGGAGGTACTTCAAAGTGGCAGTGCCACACAGCTGAGGCTGGGATCACCTGTGCGGCGCTGCCCCTTTGAAACACTGAGGTAGGCCGGTCCTTGCCCACAGACAACCCGCCAACTTGAAGCATATTCTCACCAGCAACTACACACCGCACCATAATAACTCATAATAACTCCTACACTTCAGTTAGTCTATAAGGTGCCACAGGACTCCTCGCTGCTTTTGCAGATTCAGACTAACACGGTCTTTGTTTTTGCAACTCAAAAAATGAGTCGCCCAACTTATTTCAAATCAACGAGAAAAAAACTGGCACTGCTCTGTGAGTCCTGCATTAGAATTTTTCAGACCCAAGGAAGTTTGCTTGGAGAAAATTTAAGGAAAGAAAGGTCACAAGTATTGAATGATGACTGTATCCTCAGCTATGGAGACATTGCTGTAATTGCTTGGTTACAATGGAGTTTTCCTCTCTCTCTCTCTCTGTGTTGTGTGTATGTGTTGTGTATGTGTGTGTGTACATGCGTGCCATATGGCCACCAGGTGGCACTACAGCATTGCAATCGGTCATTCCGTGACTTTTTCCCCCTGTGTCTTATGAGGCACGGTGAGAATCTTTCATTCTCTTCCCACCATCCCATCCTCAGCTCAAATGTTCCCTAATAGGAACTGGCCATTATTGACACTGGCGCTGGAACATGATCTGGATGCAGAGGTTTTGTGTCTGGGATGCTGGCATTCACAGCTGGCGAACAGCCAGAAATAACTGACTCAGAATCTTCTCCATGTGCAAAGCCCCATTTAATAACGAAGTGCTCTCCCTCAGAGCCTTCCACTAGGAGAACTTGAAGGACTGTAATAAGGGCAAGCAACAAGGCCTTGCAACACCCTTCCCGGGTGAGCTATGCAGTCCTTATCCCCATGAAACACAAGGGGTCAGTGCTCGGAGATGGAAGAGCTCTGCCCTATGGGTAAACATTCACTGCATTGGTAACCATCAATTGTATCATTCCTCAACCTCCCCTCCCGCCCCCCCACCCCTCTCTACATGGATTAATAGGCCAGGCTAGTGCTTCTCAACCTTTTTTTAATAAAGTACCCCTTTAAAAAATTATAAGTACCCCCAGTACCTACGGTTTTCAGACACACACATTTTTTTTCTACCGCCGCAGCACATTTGTTCAAACAACTTAATTGTAGCTGGGCGGGCGATGAAATTTTTGGGTGTAAAAAGTACAAAAATAATAAAGCGCTGTAAAACTGAAACCAAACATTCAGTTTTCTCCAAATGTCAGCTGCGTTGATGCACCCGGCTCCCCGACTTCTCTCAAGTGCCCCTAAGAATACTCGCACCACTGGTTGAGAAACACTGGGCCAGACACTGAGACACTCCCAAGTACTCCAGAGTCCACTTATTAGACATACAGAGGTATTGGAGCAAAGACCCACTTCATCAGATGCATCGTGGGTCTGTGCCCATGAAAGCTCATGCTCCAATACCTCTGTTAGGCTATAAGGTGCCACAGGACTCCTTGTGGCTTTTGCAGATTCAGACTAACACGGCGACCCTCCTGAGACTTATTAGATGTGACTCAGCAACTCACAAGAGGGCCCTAGTTCCTTCTCTGGCAACGGGATCAAAGGAGGGAAAAAATTCTGCTACATCCCCGCTTCTCTGGCTAGAAATGGATGGTGCCAAGCTTTGCATTTCTGAGCTTCCCAGCGTGCTAGGGCCTTGCGATCCAGAGTTCTGTCTTGGCCTTTTCTCTGCTTCCAGCGCTGGCAGCCCCATAGCTCACAAGATATGACAATCATCTTAGAAACCTCCCTCGCGGTCCTTTCTTCTTACTCTGTTTGCCAAACACTCTTTGGAGCTGAAGCCCAGCATCTCCATGAGCTTCCCCTGGAGCAGCGGGAAGAGAGCTGTACTGGGCAGAGAGCCATGCAGACTGCAGACTTTACCCACAATGCGTTCCCCCCCACCTGGAAAATAGCCTGTTGGGTTGCCAGGTGTCCGGTATTCACCTGGACAGTCCGGTATTTTCAGCTCCTGTCCAGTAAAAAAATTCAGAGAATGCTGGACACCTAAAATGTCCAGTATTTAGTGAATTTTTCCCCGGCCAGGAGGCAAAAATGCCAGGCACCAGGGCACTCAGCTCCCAGCCTCCCCCTGGTCCCCTTTGGTCCCCACCCCTGCGAACCCAGCCCCCCGCTTACCTGGTTGCCCAATGCTGTCGGCACAAAATGGCTGCTGGCCAAAAGCAATGCTTCCCCTGGGTCTTAGTGCTCAGCCTCTCCGCTGTTACGATCCCTGCACTCTTAAAGGGTACACGCTGTTTTATTTATTTATTTATTTATTGTTTGGCTTAAGTCCTTGGAGTCCTTTTTTTTCTTTTGCCCAACAACTTTGGTCTCCCCTCCCTTTTTTTCCCCCCTTCAACAGAATTTTTTTCCACTGTTTTTTTTTTTTGGGAGGGGGGGCGGGTGTTCAGTATTTTTGTTTCAACCATCTGGCAATCCTACCTGTTGCTGACCACCGCCAATGGCAGCAAAGCCACTGAGCCCCACAAACAGCAGAACATGCACCACCTAGCTCAACTGCACTTGCTCCAAGCCGGCTAAAAACGAGCTAGCCCCTCTTCTCCCCCCCCCTCCCAAAACAAGGAAGCTATTTTCAGCACTTTCTAGAGTGTCATGAATTGTCCACAGTGGCTGTGGGCAGAAGGACTCACACCACCTCAAAGAATTGCAGCAGCAATACCAGCTGGGGGTGAAGCCAGCCATGGACAAAGCCCTCTTTGTAAACCCTTTTGCCATTTGCTTCATTTGCAACTGAAAGGTGGGGCCTCCTGTGCCCTCCATTGTGATTGCAAAAAAAGGACCATTCCTGACCTTGTGGTAAAACTTCTTCAGCTTTGTAAAAAGAGGCTGCCCTCCAGTCCTGTATGTTTGGTTGCAAAGCTGGAAGTCACTCAGGGACAGAGAACTGCTGGATTATCTTCCTATATCACTGTAACCTTGCTGGCTTCAACAGAATTGCTCCCAAATTACACCAGTGAGAGGCCAGGCTCAGAGGCAAGAGGGCACTCTGCTGGCTCTGTCATTAAAGCACTTGAGCCATCAAGATGATAAGAAAAAGAAAAAATTGGGTTTGTGCCCTTTCCTGCTTTTTTCCAATGAATAAAAGCAGCTGGTGAAAGGGTTCCTTTTTATTGCTTGGTTTTTACACATTAAATATTCCGGTCTTGTGTACCCGTTTTTCTGGAAGACTATGAATGACTGGAGAACTAGCACCGCTACCACATTGCAAGTACCAAGGAAATTAAACCTGAACAACTGAGAGGGGATGGGATTTTCAGTTGGATTATTCAAAGCATTTCTCTTTTGTTAACACCTGTAGCATCTTCTTAAGATGGATATGGATTATCAGTAAGACCTAGATATTATTCTTACAGGGAATAAAAGGAGTCTGCTAGCAAAAAGAAGACAGACAAGACATTACGTTCCTAATCCTGGGAAGGTAAAATGAAAGAAAAAAAACAACCCTTTGAAGCAAAAATAAAATAGAAGCTCCTTAGGTCTCAATACAAAGAAAAGCAGCAGGAGATGCGTGTACCTATATTTGTCCCTGTGTCCCATCTACCTTTAATTTCCCTCTGTATCACTTTTTCCACTTACAACACAGGGTATGGTACCATTTACTTACCACATCAAGATGTTGAGGCTTCGCTAGATTTTGCTAAGCAATTCCTGGTCCCCAGAGGAGCAGTGCTAACAAAGGGCAAAGTGTTCTTCTGGCTCCCTTCAGGACGACCTGTTTCCCAACGAGGTACAAAACCAAAAGCAAGGCTGCTGCCTGAGCTATTGGGGTAAACACTGTAAACCACCTGCTTTTTCTAAGCTGGTGCAGGTGTGAACAAACACTGAAATTCTCTCCCATTCTTTCCTGTTTACTGTCAGGCTTCCCCTCACTTAAGTCCGGGTCCACATTAGGGAATTGTATTAAACAGTTCTCAAAGGCACAGCTGCAGCTGAATGGACAACAGCAATGGCGGGGAGCCAGAGTGTAGACGAGGCTCGGGTGGCCTCTGGGCATTTTTACCACCCTGCAAATTAAACTAATTCCAAAATAGCCTAAAGAGTTCAGTGCCAAGCTCCCATTGACAGTGAATGAGACTTGGGTGCCTAACTCCCTTCAGGCCTTGTCTAAACCCCAGCCGACATCTGCCACATCAGCCCCGTCAGCAGCAACTCAGGTGAGCACAGGTTGGCGTAGACAAGGCGTTTGAAATTCTGGGTTAACTTCAGCTAGGCTCTGCCACAACATTGCGCTGCCCCCAGGACAGGAAGGGCCTGACATTCCTGCTTGGTAACCAGCTCACCACGCCACAATTGGAACCTCACCAGCGCCCAAGGAGGGACCCCTTTGGCCTGTCTATCCCAGGAGACCATTCAGAGTCATGGACTGGACATGCGGGGGCCAGAGAGGGGTGTTTTTTGAGATGTTTCCTTGCTGGATGGAAGATGCAAATGGAGCCGGTTTTCCCCAGGAGAAGACTGTTCAAAAAGCACAGAGACAGACAGACGCTTTTGCACATCAAAGGACACAGGATCCTGAGGCTTTCAGGGAAACGCACAAATCGATAGTCTCCTTTTAAATACCAAGCGCATTTGTGTGAGTGCATGGAGATTAGTCCCTCTGGATGGAGGTAGGACGGGGGACTATTAACAGACATGCTGACAGGACAAACGGGGAGTTCAGAAATCTGCACTTAAACTGTGTGTGTGTCCCTGGCTCCCTGCTGGGCTCAGTGTCAGGGAGACTTGTCTGGACTCCCCACAAACTCTTAAGAATTATCTGAATTAGCTGCATCCACGCAAGACTCACACTGCCCTTCCCACTGGGTTCTCAACCGTGGCCTTCGCCCATTGAAGTCACCAAGGAAGAAGGATCTTGTGTCAGGGTTGAAGCAGTAGCCTGGGATTCAGGGCACCCCCCCATCTCTTCCCAGCTCTGTCATAGATTTTGGCCAACTCGTTTACCCTCCTTGTGCCTCAGTTTCCTTGGTTGTCAAGTGGGGATCAATGACTTTCCACTATGCCCAGCTTAATTCATTCGCACCTGTCAAGCAAAGTCCTCCTAGGACAGGGGCCAGAGAGAGGACGAGGGATTATTGTGCCGTGCATGTGGCTATGACTCCTGAAATATCCCTGCAGGTTGTACTGAAACTCCTGCTTTTATTTGGTTTCACTGGTCCCGTTTCAATACCAATACTTACATCCCTGTCTACCCGCCACACTTCTGAGGTGTTTGGCTTGGATCAGCCATCACGAGTCTTTAGAACTGGGCGCAGGGGGTGCCTTGGCATGACGGAGCCCTTTCTGCATACGTCTGATTGGCGGCGCCCAGGGGAGATTATTTCCACTCTTGGGGAGTTTGTTCTGCCATTCTCTGCTGAACCAGCCGTGATCCTGGATCTGCTCTGGCTAGAACTTTGCTACATTACACGACCTCAGCGCCACCACTCCGGAGCCCACAGGAACACAGCTGACGACGGGAAGGAGGCAGGGAGATCTGTGAACAGATGCACGTGGAAGGCTATCTGGCTAGGCAGAACGGGCAGCGTCACAACCAGGACTGGGTCAATGCCAAGCGGCCTAGTGCAAACCTCACCTGACTCTTGTAGTGTGCCTACACCCTCTCAGGATCATGGATCATTTCCCCAAAGGCTTATTATTAAAAAACATTAACATCCAGCATCAGTACAGGGGAGAGCACACGGAGCCCCGAGCCACCCAAATCTGCCATCTTCAACATGCTGAGGCCAGAGAAGGGCCAGTGCCCGCGGCCAGATGTATCGTTCAGACTTTGACTTCATCTTTGGCCCCAAATGCACCTTGTGTTTTTAAGGTGCAGAGCTGCTGCTGACACTCCGGTTTAGGGATGCACATGTAACCTTTGGGTGGGCCAGACTTCTCTGCCCTTCTCCAGTGTCTAAAATAAAGATAACCCCTCAAATCCCCCACGTCTACACTACAGTGCTATTTTGAATTAACTTAATTCGAAATAGTTAATTCAAAATAACACGTCTACACACAAAAACTATTTCGAAATAGCGTTTTGCTATTTTGAAATAGCGCGTCCACACTGAGTGGACCCTGAATCGAAGTTAACGCTGGCTGGACCCAGTGCCGGCAGGGCATCAGGTTGGGACATAATGTGTGGGGCTGCTGCCTGAGGCTAACTGAGCTCTGTGCTTAAAGGGATCCTACCCCCACCCCGGACTCAGGGGTCCCTGCTTGCTTGTCTACCTCAATGAGGGACAGCAAAGCAGTCCTGTCTTGGCGTGCCCTGAGTGCCCACACTTGGGACACCACAGCACTCGGCCACATGAAGCCAGAGCTGCTCCTGGGCACTCCAGTGCATCTCGTGGGGTCATTTCCATCAGCCTGGCTGCACTTGCCGCAGGCTGCCATCTGGGGGTCCATCGGGGGGCTGTCAGGATCGAGGAGGCCCTGAGGGAGAACATCCACCCCGAGGAGCCCTCAGAGCCTTCCTGGTCCTCCCCACCAGGGGCTCGTGCCCCATTCCTCCCTCACGTCCTTCCACTTGCCCTTTCCTAGCCCCCCTTCCTGATGTAAAATAAATTACACGTATGTTCAAAAATAGAAACTGGGTTTATTGAACAAAACTGCGGGGGAGGGATGAACCTCTGGGGAGACTGGGAAAAGGAGGTGGGAGAGGGGAAGAGAGAGGGTGGGAGAGGGGAAGGGGAAACCTGGGAGGAGGGAGCTGGAAGGGGGAATCAAGGGGAAGAAGGGGGAGGGGAAGCTCAGGGCTCAGGGTCTCACCGGACCAACCTGACTTTCATGCAAAGCTGCTCCTGGGTTCGCATGTAGCCTTTGGTGGCCAGGCTGGCAGCTATCCTGCCGTAGACGGCCGCATTCCTCCGTCTAGTGTGGAGATCATGGATGTTGGGGGCATCCCCCCAAACCTGAATAAGGTCTATGATCTCCACCCTGGACCAGGAAGGCGCCTGCCTTCTCCAGCCCTTGTCAGGCTCCTGGGAGCTGGCAGACTGCCCCTGGGGAGCGGTGGCGGGCTGGCCGCCAGTGACTTGCTGACTCATGTTTTGGGACCGCTGGGTCGGGGCCCCGGTGGCCACTGCTGGCTCTGGGCTGGCAGGCTTGGAGCTGGCACAGGCAATGTGGCCAGGGTCTACCCCTTTAATGGCTCCAGGGCTGGGGGAGAGGAGAGGAAGTTTTCCTGGCTGTGCCCAGAGTGGCCACCCGGGCTCCCTGGGAAGGCTGGAGGCCCCCTATTTCGAATTAAGTGTCTACACAGCACTTCATTCGAAATAGCTATTTCAAATTTGGCATTACTCCTCGTAGAACGAGGTTTACCAAATTCGAAATAAGGGCTCCACTATTTTGAGTTTATTTCGAACTAGCGGTTTGCCTGTGTAGACGCTATTAAAGTTAATTTGAACTAACGGCTGTTATTTCAAATTAACTTTGTAGTATAGACATACCCATCGACAGTCACTGGAGACCCAGAGTTCAGTCTGTAAGGAATTTCAGCAAGGATGGCCCAGTGTCAGCCTCCCTCCATTTAAGTTCCAAAAGAAACTAAACAAATTAATTTAATTAAATAACTTTAAAATTTAATTTAATTTAATTTAATTTAAATTTAATTTAAATTTTAAATTTAATTTAATTTAAATTTAATTTAAAACTTTAAAAATTTTACGAAGAAACAAATAACCTAATTTTTACAACATCACAGACCCATTTTATAACCCACAGACACTGTCATCAACCGTTACAACAAACATCAATAAACAGAAAACCAAAAGTAAGATTTGAAGAGTTCAGTCCACACAAACACAGTAAGAAGCGTGCTTAGCCCCCCTGCTGAGGCTTTTGACAGTGGTGGGCAGTATCACATGTCCTTAGAGCTTAGGGAGCCGAGGGACAGATCTCAGGGTGCCAGCAGGAAGCTGAAAAGGCAGCTCACTTTATGCCCTCAGGCACCGCTTGCCATTAGAGAGCAAAGGGTTTGGGGAGCAACTGATGGTGCATACGGGGACAAAGGGGAGTTTTAAATGAGTTCATTTTGCTTTAGAGCTAGACCTGAGCGTGAAGAGGGCTAAGGTGCTTTGGAATATGGCTTTATGTCTTTCCAATTGTCAAGGGGGCATTAAGCAGCAAAAGCTGCCATTTGTTATTACCAGCCTGAATGCTGCTTATCAGCTGTGAAGAGGTCCCTCCTGGGACCCTTGCCTGGTACTTCTTAGTTAAGTGGCTCTTAAGTTGTGCAGTAAAAAACGATTCAGCATTAAGGACCACGGTTGTGTCCCTGAAAGTTGTTCTTGGGTGCGTTTTTTTCATGCCTGACTTCTCTGAAGATGGCCAGCTAAAGGGGCAGCTTGAGAAGTGGGGTGTTTTTTTTGCAGGGGGGGAGGCGATTTATACTCTCAACTATGGATGGTTAGAAACCCCCACACTTGGTAGGCACTTGTGTCTCCAGCGCATGGTTAAGGGCCAACACAGCTCAGCCCAGGTTCTCCAGGCAGCTAGCAGAACCGCCAGACTCTGCCTGGGGGGAATGGACAAGTATCTCCCCTAGCAGATCTCCCGGCTCTCAGAAGGAAAGGCAGCCACGTGGACCCACTGATCCCAGTCCTTTCATTGGCTTCCTCTCCCCTTCAAGCTTCATCTCTTCCCCGGCTCCAGTTTGTGCCTGAAGCATCTCCTGCCTTCATCAGCCACAGACAGCACCTGCACCTGCAGCTCACGCACACCTTGGCCTAGAGTCCTGCCGGGATGGGCTGGGTCATTGCTAAAGCCAACTTCCAGAAGTTGCTAGGAAGTCTCAAGGCCGAGGTTTGTTCTGATGTTGCAATGCCTCCAGCTTATTAATTAATAATTATTTAACTATTATTAATTATTATTATTATTATTATTATTATTGGTGGATTGAAAATCTCTTCCCCTCTTCCTTCTGGGGTTGGGAGAAGACCTTATTAAACTCAGCTGTTGCTTTTTAACTAGGGCTGCTGCAAACAAACAGGAAAACTAAGTAGCCCTGCTGGGGGGAGGAGGAGAGAAGGGGGTGGGGAAGAAAGCTGCACATGCACAGCAAGGAAGCATTGTTCCTCGGGCTGCTCCTAGGTACGGGCTACCTTCCCCGTCTGAAAACCGTCTTGCAAGCTGCTTTCCCACACGTCTTTGAGGCTACATCTGCACATGGCACTATGGGGGCGGGGGCATTCCCAGCCAACTCTCGTGGAGCGAGCCCTTTAAATATAGCGGCGTAGACACTAGCCACAGCAGCATAGGCAGTGGAGGGAGGGTCACGCCACCCCGCACACGCACCTCACCCCTGAATCCTGGATTAGACCGCAAGCCTAAGCTATTCCTGTAATAGTGCAGGTATGTTACTATTCCATAGACCCCCAGGGCTGGCAGAGACCTCAGGAGTCACGGAATCCAGACCCCTGCCCAAAGCAGGACCAACCCAACTCAATCAACCCAGCCAGGGCTTGGTCAAGCCGAGACTTAAACACCTCTACGGATGGAGATTCCACCCCTCCCTAGGGAACCCAGCCCAGCGCTTCCCCATCCTCCTAGTGAAATAGTTTTTCCTACTATCCAAGCTAGACCTCCCCCACTGTAACTTGAGACCATTGCTCCTTGTTCTGCATCTGCCACCCCTGAGAACAGCCTCTCTCCATCCTCTTTGGAACCCCCCTTCAGGAAGTTGGAGGCTGCTATCAAATCCCCCCTCACTCTTCGCTTCTGCAGACTAAAGAAGCACAAATCCCTCAGTTTCTCCTCGTAGGTCATATGCTCCAGCCCCCAAATCATTTTCATTGCCCTCCGCTGGACCCTCTCCAATGCGTCCACATCCTTTCTGTAGTGGGGGGCCCAGAACTGGATGCAATATTCCAGATGTGGCCTCACCAGAGCTGAATCAATGGGAATAATCACTTCTCTGGATCTGCTGGCAATGCTCCTCCTAACACGCCCTCATATGCCATTAGCCTTCTTGGCTACATGGGCGCACAGTTAACTACGCTGCCCATACATCCCAGAATTTCCGGGACAATCCCAAATTGAAACATTCTGTCCCATTGTCCCCATCAAGTAGTTAAATGTACCGAATAGTAGTTAAATGCTCCATGCACTGCCATTTACCTTCCTCTGGCTGAGGCAGCCTTGCAAGGACGTACCCTAGAGTAACGCAACAGCAACGGTCCCCCCTGCTGAGCATGTAGGCGGCTCCCTTGGTGCTTTGCTGGCAGGCAGTTGGGCCGACGTCTGGTGGCGTGCAGTTTCTGGAGCTGATCTGCTGGAGTCTGGAGCGTTCCCTGAGTGCTGTGTGCACCACCACCTGGCAAGCCCCTGCCATCCCTCCACCCACTGTGGCTACTCCACATCTGTGTGGCTCCCTTCTTCTCCCCAGCAGGATCGGGGTCCTTTTTTTTGGGGGGGGGGGGGGGGGGGGCTCAACAAACATTTTCCTGGCGTGTTTTTGTTGTTATTGGGTATATTTTTTTGAACCACCTGGCAACCCTACATCCTGTCCATCTTGACCCTGATAGAACTACCCACAGGAGTGGGACTGCCAGGGGCCAGAGGGTGTGGCTAATGGAGAGGTCAATGGGGGGGGGTCAGTGGGCATGGTCACCATATTGTTGACTCATCTCCAGTTTCTCGTCCATGGCAAACCCCAGGGCCTTTTCTGCCGAACTGCTGCCTCCCTAGTCAGTCCCCAGCCTGTCACGGTCTGCACCTTTATTTGTAGCATGCGCCCATCTCCCAGAGTGGGAACCAGCCTGTTCCCCAAGAACGGTCAGAGCCTCAGGCTGCCTGGGCACAGAGAGGAGTCGACTCTCAGACTGCCTACTGGTTATAAGCCACACTGCATACAGGCCCCACTGCAGGGGGAACAATACAGGCCCCACTGCAGCAGGAAGAACAATACTGGCCCCTCTGCAGCGGGAACAATACAGGCCCCACTGCAGAAGGAAGAACAATACAGGCCCCTCTGCAGCGGGAACAATACAGGCCCCACTGCAGCGGGAACAATACAGGCCCCACTGCAGCGGGAACAATACAGGCCCCACTGCAGCGGGAAGAACAATACAGGCCCCACTGCAGCGGGAACAATACAGGCCCCACTGCAGCAGGAACAATACAGGCCCCTCTGCAGAAGGAACAATACAGGCCCCTCTGCAGCAGGACCAATACAGGCCCCTCTGCAGAAGGAACAATACAGGCCCCTCTGCAGCGGGAACAATACAGGCCCCTCTGCAGTGGGAACAATACAGGCCCCTCTGCAGAGGGAACAATACAGGCCCCACTGCAGCAGGAAGAACACAGGCCCTGCTGCGGCGGGAACAATACAGGCCCCACTGCAGCGGGAAGAACAATACAGGCCCCTCTGCAGCAGGAACAATACAGGCCCCTCTGCAGCAGGAACAATACAGGCCCCACTGCAGAAGGAAGAACAATACTGGCCCCTCTGCAGCGGGAACAATACAGGCCCCACTGCAGCGGGAACAATACAGGCCCCACTGCAGAAGGAAGAACAATACAGGCCCCACTGCAGCGGGAACAATACAGGCCCCACTGCAGAAGGAAGAACAATACAGGCCCCACTGCAGCGGGAACAATACAGGCTCCACTGCAGAAGGAAGAACAATACAGGCCCCACTGCAGCGGGAACAATACAGGCCCCACTGCAGCGGGAACAATACAGGCCCCACTGCAGAAGGAAGAACAATACAGGCCCCACTGCAGCGGGAACAATACAGGCCCCACTGCAGCAGGAAGAACACAGGCCCTGCTGCGGCGGGAACAATACAGGCCCCACTGCAGCAGGAAGAACAATACAGGCCCCTCTGCAGCAGGAACAATACAGGCCCCACTGCAGCGGGAACAATACAGGCCCCACTGCAGAAGGAACAATACAGGCCCCACTGCAGCTGGAACAATACAGGCCCCACTGCAGCTGGAACAGTACAGGCCCCACTGCAGAAGGAAGAACAATACAGGCCCCTCTGCAGCAGGAACAATACAGGCCCCACTGCAGCGGGAACAATACAGGCCCCTCTGCAGCGGGAACAATACAGGCCCCACTGCAGAAGGAAGAACAATACAGGCCCCTCTGCAGCGGGAACAATACAGGCCCCGCTGCAGCGGGAACAATACAGGCCCCGCTGCAGCGGGAACAATACAGGCCCCACTGCAGAAGGAAGAACAATACAGGCCCCTCTGCAGCAGGAACAATACAGGCCCCGCTGCAGCGGGAACAATACAGGCCCCACTGCAGCAGGAAGAACACAGGCCCTGCTGCGGCGGGAACAATACAGGCCCCACTGCAGCAGGAAGAACAATACAGGCTCCACTGCAGCGGGAAGAACAATACAGGCCCCACTGCAGCAGGAAGAACAATACAGGCCCCTCTGCAGCAGGAACAATACAGGCCCCACTGCAGCAGGAAGAACAATACAGGCCCCTCTGCAGCGGGAACAATACAGGCCCCACTGCGGAAGGAAGAACAATACAGGCCCCACTGCAGCGGGAACAATACAGGCCCCACTGCAGCAGGAACAATACAGGCTGCACTGTAGCCAGGGAGAAGGAGATTTTACCATCACACTATTTGTACTAAGCCACTTTAGCCAAGGTCCAAAAGTTCAAAAACCAGGCAGAGAAACCAAAATAAACACGGGTCTATTTTCACCTTGAAATGAACACCAAGCCCTTTCCCTATGCATGGACCCGCATCCAACACCCATGTCTTACAGCAAGGGAACAGAAAACTTAAAGGAAATAAAGAGCATCCGTCAAGGAATGAGTGCAGGAGATTGTGGATCATAACCAGGTAGGCGGGCCTGGTTATGAAACATGAGCCCATTGCACATCATGGATTGGTTTTAAAGTGCCACAAGTTTTATCCAAGAACATGCGTAACAACGTCTTGTCACTAGGGTTGCCAGATGGTCTCCCAAAAAATACCAGACACACAGTATTTTTTGGTGGAGCAAAAAAAAAAAAAAAAAAAAAAAAGGAACGCAGAATAATAAGCCTCCCCCCCATCTGGGCTGCCCAGAACGGCAATCGCAACCCCGCCTCCTGCCGCTCCCCCCCGCCCACGCCAGCCTTCCGTCCAGTGCGCAGCCGGAAAAATCAGAGAATACCGGACATTGCAGGTGACTGGTATTCTCTGATTTTTTTTACTGGACAAAGAGCGCAAATACCGGAATGTCCAGTAGAAGACCAGACACCTGGCAACCCTACTTGACACCAGGCAACACCACTCAACCGGACCGATTGTGTGAGAGAGAAACAGGACACATGGCGGCAACAACACTCAAGATTTTGCTTTGCTGCAGACCACGATGTGGCCTCTTCAGGTGTCCCATTTCCTTTTCATGAAGGCTTTCAGGGGAGCAGCTTAGAACAACACCCGACAGGCGCAAACGGGGGAAGCAGCCGTTCGGATGAGATGCAGATTTGCAAGATGCCAAAGCCACATGCAGGCAAGCCAGTGGGAACTTGAGAAGCCAGAGAATGGAGTTGGAGATGCGTCTGGGGCCAAGAGACCTAGCGCTTAATGTAATTCCGGTCTCTAGCTACAGATAGGGTTGCCAGGTGTCCGGTTTTGAACCAGCCAGTCCAGTATTTGAGCTTTCTGTTCGGGAAACAAATTGAGAAAATAGAACTGTCCAATATTTTCTAAATAAGATGTCATGTCGATTGTGATGTCATGTCAAATGTATCCAGTACTTTTGTTGAAACCATCTAGCTGCAGAGAGCAGAGCAAACGGACGTAGTGCTCTAAGTCCGGAATGAGTCACTGACTACGAGCGCTGTGTGGACCTGCTACACGGCAGACCGCTGAGGTATAAAGGGCTTTTCCTCTGCATGAAGCTGGAGTTCTTTAGGCCTGCCGACAAGGGGGCGGTTGCCACGAAGCCGGGGCAGCCAGCCATTGCCACTGCTCCTGTGACAGTGCCGGAACCTCCGAGGGCTGGGTGGGTTCCTTGCAGGCTGCTGGCTCTGCTGGAGTCCTTTGCTCCATATTGCCAAGGTTGGAGGTTTTATCAGCTAAACCCTGACTAACCAGCTATACCAAGCTAAAGACTAACCAGCTGTACCAACAGGCCACGCGCCGGCCCCAGCCCTCGCAGAACTATTTTTGAAAACTCAAGCCCCTGCCACGTGCCTATTTCCAAAGGGCTGCCCAGTTCTCTTTGCGAGGCGTGCTGACTCACCCGCATGGCTCTACCTTCAAAGCGCTTCACAAACATTATTAAAGTGCTTTGAACAGCACCCGGGGTGCAGGAAAGATGCCACCTCCCCGTTTTACAGTAGGGGGAGGGCCGAGACACAAGAGGCGAAGTTAGCCCTCAGGGGCCGCACAGGCATGTCAATTCTTTTCTGTAACTTTCCTGGGCCATTTTGCCAGTTTTAATGGTGGTCGGTGTGGGCGGTCAGTGAAGATAGAGCCGGAAGCCCCCACACCACCACAGGGAAGGGAGGGGGCAGAGCCGCATGCCAAGTGCACACCCCCCTCGCAGGGAGGGGCACACGCCTGGAGTACTGGGGAGGGAAGAGGGCTGAGCATCCCCAGCCCCAGAGCACCACGGAGGGAGGGAGGGAGAGAGGAGGGTGCGTGACTCCAGCCTCCCCGGCCCCAGAGGTCGGGTGCTCAGAGGCAGCAACATTTCACCCCAGTTTGCCTACAGCCGCTGTTTTGACGGTGGAGTCTGGGCAGGACCGTGCCTGGTGGTTTGGTACCAGATGCCCGTGATGGTCGCCATACAACCAATATCTCCTGGGAGAGAGAGATCCACAGGGGAATCGCCCGCAATTTAAATTCCGTTGCCGTCTTTGTAGTCTCCAAAGCCACTACCAGAAACCTGCAGCCATTTCCATGACCCAGGAAGTGTAGGGTCTCAAAAGATGGTGACAAATGACTTGCTGGAGTTTGCTTCACACGGCTATTCCACCCCAAACAGGGGGATGGTCTTTTGTACCTCACCTGGTCTTCCAAGCTGGTGCTAGGATGGGGGATGGTAGGGAAGTTTGGGGGATAAAGATGAAAAGCAAAGCGCCATTTTTGGTCCAGTCCATGCCCCGTTTTTTAGTGATCCACCTGCCCCACCCAGCATGCATGTGCTGTGCCATCCCAGTTTGGGGCAGAGAAAGCGCTGGAGGAGCTTTATATTATGTGGCTGCAGCACAGTTCAAATTCTTGTTTCTGTGGTTGCTGCTCTCCCACCCACTCTGTGGAGCTTGAACTCCCCGTGCAACGCACACGCACAATGCAGAGGTAATTGGCAACGCGCTCATTATATGAGAAAGTCATTAGTTTCGGGAACTGAAGGTTTAATGGGTTACCAGTAATTTTCAATCATTACTTTTTCAAAGCAGTTTTAATAATGCACAATAAAGGCAGCCTGACAGCCCCACACCACAGACACTCCAGGCTGGCTTCCTCACACCACACACATCAAACACCGTAAAGGAAACGTACAAACCCTTGATGCAGGCTGAGATACCACGTCCATTCGCCACTAACACCCCTGATCCAAGCTCTCTGCCACATGCCCAGGCACAGCAGGTTACTCACTCAGCTCTGCAAATGACACAGCCCAACTCCCCACTGACCGGTACATACCAAACTGCAGTTTATTTAAAGTGTGACAAGAAAACATTCTCTTAAATAACGCCAGACAGTCCAGGATCATGTTCATCACCCCAGGAGAAACAGAGAGCCCCTCCCCAATGGAGTCCCTCTCCAGTTGTGAGTCTGTATTGGGGCACACCTGGCTGCTACTCCACTCAACAAAATAAGAAAATAAAACCCAGGGTAAGATGCAAGGACCTTCCCTCCAAAGCAATGCACCAGTACAGTGGCTAATGCAATGGACTAGCTCTTCCAGAGGAAGGGAACCCAGGGGGGCTTCATAACACTGAGTACATTCCTAGAGGGGGGTCAAAACAGCGGCAGCACAGTGACATATCAGGGCACTGTCCGTTCAGAACAACAAACGCATCAGGCAGCTTACGATTGTGGGAGCGTTGGTTTTTTTTCCCCTAAAGGTAAATCTCCAGTGAAAAGAGCCAGCTTGGTTACAGCTCATGCCTCGTCAGGATTGTTTCACAGATCACAGGGAGTAGGAGAGAAACTACAAGTGAACGGGCCACTTTAAACTATGGGAGAAGCAGAGGTGGAGGGGATTTGAGATTTACCGTGAAAACTACCTTCCCTCCCACAGAGATCAGCATGAGCTCGGTTTCTGTCAATACAAGGCCCTTGCAAGAATTCCCAGGGCATCTCCCAAACCCCGCCAGCTCAAGTGAACATAACAACAAAAAGGACAGCAAGAAACCCTGGGGCAACAGGTGTGAACTGAGCAAGGCTGAGGGAGCTAGTGTGAAGACACATGGACAAACACAGGCACCTGCAGTCATTCTCTTGGGTACCTTGAACTCGCATCTGCCTCCATGACCCTTTCAAACTCCACTCCAACAGCACCTGCATTGCTACATCTACTCCCTGACGTGCCTTTGGGGAAAGGGTCATGACTCTGGGTGTCTACACGGAGTGACAACACCACTGCAGGGACAGGGACAGGTTGGTTGTCGGGCACGTCCTTGCAGTGGTGTATGCACCCTCGTGGCCACGCTGCTTATGGCCCAACTGGCGTTGATGTACGTATTCTGTGACCTCTGAGGCACATGTCCGGTACCCACCCTCCACCTCTCTGGGAGCAGGGGCTTTTGGGTAATTTCCAAACGCAAGCTACAAACGCATCGTGGGACCGAGTTAGGAAGCTGACTGAATCAGTGCAGCTGCAATGCTCCAGGCCCCCCAGGCCTCCGTGGAGACAGCATTGTAGGACACATTGATTCAGACAGACCGGAACTACTGCAGGAGTTGCAACCAGCCAGCATAACCCATGCTAGGAACACGCCCGGGACTGCTGTTAGGGGGGGCAGACGGCGTTGCATGCGGCGGTGGCAGGATAAAACGTGTCCCGGCTTATGGATCTTGCAACACCTCTGTGCCCGTTTGCACAAGGTGATAGTCCCAGAGCCAACATTCCCTTACAATGTTCCTTGAGTTTTTTCATTGGGAGGAGCCCTCCCCTTCACCAGCAGGCATAGGGGAACAAAGGGTACTGGCTCCAGTCTGCCATGCTCCCATGGGCATGCCCTGAAGCCCCCTGAGCATTATAATCAGTGGAGAAGGGAGAATAGCTCATTGCCCTGTACTGGCTGTGGGGAGGTACCACCCATTGGCCGAGGCCTTGCTCGGGGCCATATGGATTGTACATGGCACCTCGGGCCCCTGGTTTCCCAGCAGAGTCTACAGCCATGTTGACCATCCCAGTATAGTCCTGCGGAGGAGGGAGAGGAGGGGGGAGTGCTGGCAGGCTGGCGAAACCTTCTGACAGCTGTTTGGCATCTGGCTCGGGCACCATGGCTACCTCCACTCGGTGGGGTCTGGCCCGGAACTCATTGAAAGCCAGGAAGTCGCGTGCGGGCGCCTGCTGTGTCTCCCCACTGTCGTGGAACCTGAGGCCAGAGAGCGGAAAGAAGAGGAGTGAATCAAACTGACCGCGTGATAACTTCCCTGAATTAACCCCGCCTGTGGTTCCACACTTAATCCAGGGTGTGGGGCAGCTGCCTCCCCATTCAGTTTTAAACATCAGCTGCCCTTCTGAAACAAACGCGCTGATTAAACTTACCTGTCGCTGCCTTCCTGCTTATCCCTCTCCGTCCACCTCTGCCCTCTGCCTGCCCCTCCATGTCCTACCCCTGCCTTTCGCTAATAGGAAGCACTGGGTCTCTCTTACGGATAAATATCCCATATGGAATCATGCTGCACAAGGGAAACACCTTCCAGTAACTATGGGGAGGACCTAGACCCTGCCCACGGAACATAAATAGCTGTGAGGTGAGACTCACCTGTATGCGTGGTAGGAGGAAGGCGTTGGCACTTGCTGCTCGCTGACAGGTGCTTCTCTTTGGTCTGCAGGCGCAGGTGATGCAGCAGGCATTGAATGGCTGCTGTTTTGCTCCGCGACCCAGAAGGGGTATCCGCTGCCGACAGGAATGGAATTATTCTCTTCCTTCACCTCCACTTTCTCTTTCTTCACAAGATCTGACTCATAGCAGGAGAAAGAAAGAGAGGTAAAAGGAGGGGTGGGACGAGAGAAACCTGAGTTCAGCAATGGAGATTCAGGCTGGGGGCCCCCAGATGGAACGGAAGGCCAGAGGGTTAAGGCCTTTGTGAGCAGTCTAAAACATCTAAGAATTAGCAAGTCTTAACGGGGAGCCGTGTTAGTCTGTAACTTTAAAACAAGGCATCGTCCTGTAGCACCGTAGGCTGTGTCTACAGAACAACGTTATTTTGAAAGAAGTTATTTTGAAATAAGAACTCCCAAAATAACCATTTCAAAATAAGCTTTTTCCTCTCGAAATAAGCAGTTCTTATTTCGAAATAACAGGTGTGGTAGACTTAGAGGAAGCGGGTTCTGCCCACCCAAAGCTCATGACGCTCTGTATAATAATTAGCAGGAATCTTCCTACATCCCATTAATCAGAAACAAAGGGCAAGCGTGTTTCTAATCTCTCTCATTTTCAGTGTGAGATGCTGGAGACCGTGACAGGCAGGCTAGTAATTCAGCTGGAAATCAGAGCTTGGCAGGACCCGGCAGGACAGAGCCTCCCAAACTATTGCTGGTCACATGGTGTCGGCTGCTCCTCCTCTCCACACTGCACTGAAAGACAGCTAAAAAGACATTCGGTATTTCCTTACGACACCCTTCCATCAGCAGTAGCTCCCGCAGCTGAGTTATTAGATCATCGGTAGGGGAAGAGGCAGAGACGAGAAGGGAGGGGTTCACCAATCGCTACAAAACAGTTCACACACTGAAAATTTTGAGCATCCCTGTTTTACATCGCTGTGTCTGTCACTGGGAGGCCCTGGCTTTGGGTGCCCTCCTGAGGCTGGCTGCTGCATGACAGGCCCACCTGCCTCAGTTTCTCCTTTTGTTTGCCCATGAAAAGAACAGGCCCTCAGAGTCCGGTTCTGTGCACAATGTAGGCCTGTGCACTAGGGCTGTAGCTCTCCCCAAGCCCTGTAGTAAGACCGTTCTCAACAAACCCACAGAGGACAACGTTCCCATTCCTCTCGTCAGGGAAAACATCTCCAGGTCGCTCACCCAAACTTCAATAGCTGCACTGTGCTCCCCTGACTCAGGGCCCTGCTTTCTGGCCTGACAGCAGCCCGACTATTTCAGCCCCTGCAAGCGTGCTCTGCCTCCCACCATTTCGCTCCAAGGGCACCCTGCCTGGACCTCCTCCCGGTTAAGCAAGGTCTCTCCAGGACTGGCCTCTTGGTATGGGTGTCCTCAGGCCAGGAGCTCCCTGCAGCATTCTTACTCCCCAGGCCTTCTTGCCTCGGACGTCCACCCAGAGTCCCCCCTGCTTTTGCATCCCGGTTTGGACTCCCCGGACCAAGCGCTTCCCCTTTTGTCTAGGAGCCCATTATCCGAGTCTTCCGCTTCTCAGGCGTTCCTAGCAGTTCTGTTCCGGCCCGCGTCGCACTCCGCTCTCTCTCCCAGCGCTCCTCCAGCTCTGTCCCAAGCAACTCTCGCCTGCCCCTCCTGTGTCTTAGCACTTGTCTTCACTATGCGGCATCGATCCACCGGCGGTCTGTTGATTGCGTCTGCTCAGACACGACCAATCGCCCGCTGAGTGCTCGCGTATCGACGCTAGTATTCCACCAGGATGGGCAGAGCAGCTGGAGTCGACAGGAGAGCAGCCCCCGCTGACCTTAGCGTGTGGAAGATGCCATGGTGAAGTAGGTCAGCTTCGGCTACGCTGTTCTGAAGTTGCATAGGTTAGATTGACTCTGTGTGTCAGTCATCCTGTGACAGAATCCATCTCCCTGCCAATGCCAGGCTGTTCCCTGAAGGATATTTTCTAAGCCACTGTCCAGTCTAGCTGCCAAGGTAACGGGTATTTCCTGACACTCTATGGCAGATTCTCCTGCCACGGACTAGAGAAGGCAGCTATTGTGTGTCACAAATGTTTCCTAACGTATTTCTCTCTGCAAAGCCACTTCCGAACAGCAGCATACGAATCCTAACAGGGACTCACCCTGCGGTGTGCTATATGCACAGCCCAGCACCGACACAAAATCTGCGGTCATTTCTGCCTCCTTAGTGGCAAAAATGATCCAGGGACAGCCACGCCCACAGCCATGGATGCGGATACAAAGCGGATATCCGCAGTGTTGGCTCTAGCTACATGCTCCAATTCTTTCCCACAGGAGCACAAAGGGTGTGTCTACACTACAGGGTTTTGTCGACAAAAGTGGACTTTTGTCGACAAAACTATACCTGCGTCTACACTGCCACCAAGTTCTGTCGACATCACATCTAGAACTCGGCAGTTTTGTTGACGGCGGTAAACCTCATTCGATGAGAAATAACACCTTTTGTCGACAGAGTTCTTGGCAATTAATTGACCTTCCACTATCAGTGGTAAATAGGCCAATGGTGGGAAGATAGGAGTTCCTATAGAGAACTTTTTTCTGGGTGTCTGGCTGATGAGTCTTGCCCCCATGCTCAGGGTTCAGCTGATTGCCATATTTGGGGTCGGGAAGGAATTTTCCTCCAGGGTAGATTGGCAGAGGCCCTGGAGGTTTTTCACCTTCCTCTGTAGCATGGGTCACGGGTCACTAGCGGGAGGATTCTCTGCATCTTGGGGTCTTTGAACCATCATTTCAAAGATTTCAATATCTGAGATCTAGGTGAGAGGATTATTCTAGGAGGGGTGGGTGAGATTCTGTGGCCTGCACTGTGCAGGGGTCAGACAAGATGATCAAAATGGTCCCTTCTGACCTTAAAGTCTAGGAGTCTATCTACACTGTCCTTTGCATCTACTCTCATGTTGACAAAGTGGCTTGCTTTGTCGACAGAACTGGATTTATTCTAGACGCTCTTTATCAACAGAAGCCTTGGTCGACAAAAGCCTGTAGTCTAGACATACCCAAAGATTCCTCTTCAAATGGGGATGCTGTCTTCCTGCTTCACACCCTCTGCCCTGTTTTGTGTCAGTTACTGAAGGACCAGATTAGCCCAACAGATGACATTTTTATGTGTCTATCCTGAGTCTTAACCCTGTAGTGCCAGGTCAGAAATTACTCAAATCACAACGCCAACTTAATTGGCTCTGCAGCCCACCTTTTGTCTTCCGCTGTGCCTGGGATAGTTTTGCTCTCCTGACACCAGTCAGCATGATGCTCTTCCACGGTGCCTGGCCAGACTCGTTGGAACTCCTACAGCTGGGCAATAGCTCTACAAGGTCCCCTTTACTGCACTTCTCTCCTCCACCACACATCCACCTGCCTCAACCCTCACCCACCTCTCCCACGCTGCTCTGCCTGCTCTTCCTGCATGCCCAAGACCCTTCATCCCAGCCAATTTTCCTTCTATCTCTTTTCCATTCACATGCGGGTTTTTTTTTATCCATGCACAGAATGAATTTTGTTATGTGCACTGAGGCATGTGCGAATGTGCACCACCAGCTCTGCTTATCAGTTGGGCGGCACTGGGATCTCTTCTGAGCAGCTGCACAAGTGTACCGTTTACTGGGAACCAGTGGGGCTGGCAGCCACCACAGGCTCCGGGGCAAGGTGGAAGGGGGCCCAGCGCCACACCCCCGGAAAGGGCAGAGTGGAGGGCAGAAGTCTCACCTGGACTGCAGCGCTGGCCTCCTCCTAGCCTTCAAAGCTGCATGGAGCAGCTCTCCCACAGCACTTCAAAGGGGCTCAGAGCTCCGGCCATGGAGGAGTTGCTCTGGGCCCCTATGCAATTGTCCACTCTGACCCTAATTCCTTCTGGCTGTACCCTCAACTCCATCTATTCCCGCCCCTTTGCTTGTGAACGTGGTGAGAGCGAACATTCACTTTCTTTTCTACCCGAGAAGACCTCTAGGGTCTCTAAAACCCAGGGCTCCCCAGCCTGCAGGACAACATGGCCCTGTGCAGAAAGAAGCTTTGGCAGTGCTCCTCCCCTTGTACCCCGCTGGCAAGCCCCTTCCCGGGTTTATTGTCGATATTACCAGATTCCTCAGCACCTGAGTCGGTTTCTTCTGGCAGCTTCCTCTTCTGCCCTTTGGCTGAACTAACTTTCTGGCCTTTGGTGCGCCCTTCCCTGCAAAAAGAACAATGCCTGGAGGCAGGACGTGGCTACCTTCCCACCCCGATGCCTGTGCGGGAGACTGAGGAGCAGACACAAAACCCGCATATGCTGGGGGAAGCAGGAAGGCCAAGTACCCGTCCACCTCTGCAAAAAGAGAGGGTAGGGTCAATATCTCCCAGAGTTTTGAAGCTGCCCTTTGGTGGGTGACTTCTTGGGAATGGACTTGTCTAGAAGTGTGAGGCGCAGTTACTTGTGCTGGCAGCCACTAGGGAACAAGCATCCGGGAGAACGAGCGACGTACCACAGCAGGATTCAGTCGCTGGGACTAATCAGGGAATGGAGTACCTGAGTTTCACAAGATACTCCGTGACATTGGAAGACCTCCGCGTTGGAGGTTTGGAAAGTGAATTTGGAAAAGCAGGCCAATATATCACACACATACTAAAAATGCGGCAGGGCGTTGTTTGAAAGTGGGACCTTTTCTGAGGGAACATGGACTCCGTTTAACTCAAAAACATTAGGTGAAATATTTCTCCGGTTAGGTGAAAAACAAATCTTGACATTTTTCAAAATATTCTTTTCCAAAATCATTTTTCAAAATCAGCTTTTCCAAAAATCAAGGTATTTTCCAGGCATGAAACACCCCTAAAATATTTCAAATATTTTCATGAAAAGTTTTGATTCTAAGTACCCAATATCTTCTCTACTACCTGCTTTCATTCGCTCTAAAGTTTTCCTGTTATCTCATGCACTACCCGTATGACAGACAGTCCTCTCTGGGGTGGGGTGGCATCCAACCTTTCCTTCAAGGTAACTGGGTGCCAGGAGGAGGATGGTAGAACTACATGAGAGAATTAAGCTGACACCACATAGGGGCAGCGATAGCAGATGCTTTATTCACTCGGGAGAGTGTGTACCTTCGCGTGTTCTTCCCGTGCTCCCGGAATCCCTTAGCAAATGGATTGTTGTCAATCTTGAGTTTTGTGATCTATAAGCAGAGGCATAAGATCCAGTATTAGAATAAGCGGCTGCCCATAGGTGCCACATGTTTGGCTCTGCACACTCTGAAGCATCTGGCATTAACAACTTCTCGATGGATAAATGCTCCATCTGAGCATCTCACAGTACACACCTAGTGTACTCATCCTCACAACAGCCCACTTCACAGATGGGGACCCAAGACTCAGAGGAAATAAGTAACTTGGACAAGTCCTCACAGGAAGTCAGTGGCAGGGCAAGGCTCCTGAATCTGGTCTCTGAGGTGCCAGGTGCATGCCCTAACCACCGGTTTATCTTTCCTCTGGAAATTAATTTAAAATCTTAGCTGTAGGCAGCTATATGAGCCTCATTTTAAGCCATCAGATACAATAAGTTCAGAGTCTGCAAGGCACTAAAACACCAGTGCCACAGAGCCGTGCAACACTGTACACAAATTGCTAGAGAAACATCCACCCATCTCCAGCTGATAAGAGACTGAGTTCCCTATTGGAAGTAAGACCTGTAGAGTCCTTGTGGTGTCCCAGATGAGGACGTATACCCCATGGGAAAAGGGGTACTCACTCCCGTTACATTCAAAGGGAAAGGAGAGATGATTCCTATATTGCCCGCAGAGGGGAGAATTCCATCTGGACGGCCCTCCCAGTGGGTAGAGCCATGCAGTGTTATCTGCAGTGGAGTGGGGGAGGAGGGGAAGGGCCTTTGTGGGCCTCTGGGGAAGCAGAGCATCTCCCCCTTGGGAGGGAGTGGAAGGCTCGTCGCACACTCTACCTGCTCATTTTGGTAGGCAGTGACAGAGGTGAAGACCGTCTCAGGGAAGCTGAACATCTGGAAGATGCTCCAGCGGGCACTGAAGAGGTCGTCTGCCTGAACGATGTGGAAGCGGGGCTTGTAGCGATGCATGGAGTGCAGGATGATCTGGTGGAGACGGAGAGAGGAAGAAATTCCATGTGCAGCTTGGCTGAGCCCCCTCGCCCCAGCCATGCTCTGTAGTGGTCAAACACCGCACACGGGGAGCCACCTCCTCTCTGTCAAGCTCTGTCCGTCTTTAGCTGGGGGCGTTTTCTGAGAGGGCCCAGGACTGGGGTCTCCCTGCATCTCCCAGCAGGTGGCAGCAAATGAAAGGGGAATCCCGCACATTCTGAATAGGGTGCCCCCCCCCCCGTCTTTTAATTGCACAGGGCAATAAATGAAGAGGCCGCCCAGTCAGGTGGCAGTGTAGCAAGAAAGGTGCTTTGGCTCTCTTCCAGTTAAACCTGCTGACTTGAGTCAATGCTTTGACCTACTGGTGCTGTAGTCAGGAGGTCGAAGAGCGTGTCCTGCCTACAGACACCACAGCCCCACAAGCACACACCCTCTCAGAGAAGTTATACTGCACATTTTCCATTGGCAGCAAAGGAGGTGGGGGTGCTGAGAGCCGTTAGGAACGTAAGAACAGCACAGTCAACCTGTGGAACTCCTTGCCAGAGGATATTGTGAAGACTAGGACTTTAACAGGGTTCAAAAAAGAGAGATTCATGGAGGTTAGGTCCATCAATACTAATTTGCCAGGATGGGTAGGAATGGTGTCCCTGGCCTCTGTCTGCCAGAGGCTGGGAATGGGCAACAGGAGAGGGATCACTTGATGATTCCCTGTTGTGTTCACTCCCTTTGGGGCACGTGGCAGCCTACTGGACTGAGATGGGCTAGATGGCCCTTTGGTCTGACCCCATAGGCTTGTTCTTACGGAGTTTCCACAAAGGTTCCCAAACCCTTTAATTTCTCATGACACCACCGTTTTATTTGCAACCAAACCCTCCTCCCCGCGAAGTCCTAGGTAACGAGTCCTGGTGGGCAGCGACCAGCCCAGCTCTTATCTTACGTGTCCGTGTTGGTCCAGCGTATTGTTGGTGAGCTTCAGCTTTTGGAAGGAGACGGGTTCTTTCATCCAGTGGCTGCCAGGAGCTGGAGAATCTGGGTGGATGTAGGTGCGGCAGGGGAGCTGGGGTTCTGCTTTTCCAGCCACTTCCCACTGGTCCTTATTCCACTGGGGAAGGGGAAGCAGAAATTCCACAGCCGAGCAGACGGGCCCTCGCCACATCAAAGCAACCGGGGCTCCAGCGCCGAAGGCTGGGGAGCAACAGAGCCCAGAACTTTCCCTGCCCCACCCGCCCTCTTCCCCTTTACCTGGGGCAGACCTGGGGGCCAGGGAGGAATTGGGGCCAGAGGCTCAGCTAGGCTGCAGGCAGTCGCCTGGCGACCTTGCTAGACCGTAGACCGTGGAGTGTGACCGGGAAGCTGACGGCCACAGTGAGTGTGGGAGGGGCTGATGCTGTGCGCCCAGAAGGGGCGGGGCCACAGGCAGAAGGGGTGGGGCCAAGGGCCGCCACTCGGATTCTGCTCCCCGCAGCACTACCTGGAGTGCATTGCATGGTGCCACTGCCTCGCTGGGCCCGGAGCATGCCATGCAATACTCTGGCAGTGACGGAAAAGGCCTGGGGCATCGGCCACCACCACAGGAGTGGCAGTAGCAGCCAGAGCCCCGATCTCCTTTGAATCCCCACGCCCTGGGGCAATTGCCCCGTTTGCTGCTTCCCGTCTCCCTGCGCATTGGCGGGCCTGGAGGCATTCTGCCATGTTCCCACGGGGGCAGCTACGTTCAGGCCCTGGTTTGCTTTCGCTTTCTCCTGCCTTCAAAGCCCTTTGCAAACCTGCACTAGTGGCTGCCCGGTTCGTGCGCCTGCGATTCAAAGTGCAGTTTGCACAGAGAACAAATGAGCAGAAAAGGCCGTTTGGCTAGCACCAGAACCTAGCGGCAGAGCCGGCAAACGGTGGTGGATTCGGAAAGGCAGAAACTCTCCAGAGAGCCGCTAATGTGCAGTGCACCAAGGGGCCTTTATTCCCCCCCGTGGCTGGTGACCGGGGGTGCTTGGAGCAAACAGACGGATTCCCCTAGTGCAGGAGGCAGGACCCAAGTCCCACTTCAGACGTACGGCGCCTCGGCTTTACGCGGGCTCCCTGCACAGGGGTGGATTTCACTCAGCAGGAAGAGCAGACAGAATGACATTTTCAAGGAGAATTTACCTTGTACCTGAAGTTGTCCATCGGCACAAAATCAACCAGCATGAGATACTTAGCATAGGGGACCAAGCCAGAGACTTTGATTTTGCACTGGGGAAACATCCGTCTGAAGAAGAAATAAAAACTACGTTACAAACAGTGTTGGCGTGGGGAGTGGGTAATGCAGGCAAGGAAAGGCATTGCCTTGACACAGCTGCCTATGCTGCCCAGCTTCCCGGGCTGGGCTGAGGCCACACCACTCAGCTGCATGGTGGCCGGGCTGCTTGACTGCCCTGGCCCACACCTGGGGTGGGGCGGGGCTTGGCTGGGGGGGCGGGGGAGTGTTGTTGAAGGGGCATGTCTCAGGAGAAGGGGTGTGGCTTTGGACGGAAGGGGCGGGGCTTCAGCTTTCCTTCCCCAGCTGGGGTTTCACCCGCCACTCGTCCGTGAGTATTGGGTTTTCTTTAACAGTCCAAGCAGGTATCACGTCTTGTTTGCTCTTTGTCAGGTAAAACTGCCGGCGAGAGCCCCACGAGTGCAAACCCACTGAGGGGCATTTTAACCAGCCTATTGTCTCACCCAGCTCGGGGCAGGGGCCGGTGACAGCGTGGGTTAAAAGACTTTCTGTTGCTGCCTAGAGCTCCTTCCGATACTACCCCTGTAATGCAGCAGCGGGAAATGTAACCAGAATATTGTGTCGCTCTGGTTTCAGGCTTATGTACTTCCCAGCCCGGGTGCAATTGTAGCAGGGAAGGGAAACAGCTTAGAAACAGTTCTAAGGTGGCAGCCATTCAACAATCTCTCCCTCTCTCCGAGTGAGTCCCCCACCACCGTCATTCCCCCGTCTGGCCATGAAGGAGTCTTATTGCTTCCGCCCTGGCAGGACTCTCCCCCCACTGCATAGCCAGTGTCCAGTCTCGGAGGCTCTGGCACCCTCTCTGCTGGCTTCATCTCGCACCATGAATTAAAATGCCACCTACTCCAGCTGCACGGGCTGGGAGAGGGGTGGAACCTCCCCCCGCACTCCCTGGCAGTGAACGCAGCGAGCTGCAGACAGGTTGCACCTTTTCTACCATGGGGGTGAATGTGTGTGGGGTGGGGCGGTAGGGACCCCGACTGCGGGTGCCAGCCCCCCTGCCAGTCTCCCAGGTTCCCCTGGGACCCGCAGGGCCTCCCAAAGTGCAGGGCCTGGGACAACTTTGCCTGCCTGCTGCTGACGCCTTGTCCTGTGGTGTTTGGAGGGAGCACATGATCCTGCATGCCCCGCCACCTGTCGCCCCTGCCCGACGCCTCTGGGCTCGGTAGGCAAATTGCTCGATGCCCCGCACCTCTGTTCATTGCAAATTAAGCACTGGCGCCAGACCTAACTCAGTGTTCACAAGCCTTCGGTGGGGAAGGGAGGAGAATGGGGGACAAGATAATGGGATTGAAAACCAGCCTGAGAGTGGCCTTTCCAAAAGCGATGGGGTGAGGGAGCTGGGGAACGCAATCTCCAGGGAGAGGCAGGCACCGCATTTCTTGCCTTCCTTACCTGCCAGACTTGGTGATGATCATCTCAGTCCCTACTCGGTGGAACTGCATCCAGAGGTCCATGTCTTCCAGGGTAACCACAATGGAGCTCTGAGGGTAAGGCTCCAGGCTGGAGGAAGGAAGTGCATCACACTGAGCTTTCACATCTACCAGGGAAGAGGAGAGAGAGGATACCTCAGAGAGCACCGCAAAGCTTCATTCTGGGAATCAGCATCAACACCAACATGTAAAAAAACGCAACTGGGGTCGACGTACCTTAAGCCACGCTTCAGCGTCGTCCTCACCATGGAACGTCAATGGGAGTAATGTTCCTGTCAACTTCCCTTACTTCTTGTGAGGAGTAGGCAGGCCAGCATCATCAGGGGGCGCCCTCTGCATTTGACTTAGCAGGTCTTTATTAGACCCGCTAAATCGAATTCTGGAAGATCAACCGCTGCAGCGTTGATCTTCTGGGATTTTCCGGGAAGGGAAGATGTGGTCTCTTATGTCAGTGCCTAAGGAGGTCCAGCTATAGAGTTTCTCATGCTGAGGTAGCAGACTGATCCAGTGTACATGGTCGCCACTTCACACCAGGACCTGCCTCCTGGAGCTATTCAACCAACTATTTATTATCTCAGCTTGTGGCGCTTTCCTTTCGTTCAGACAGAAGACACCTACCTTTCTGGAGCTGAAGATCCCCGATTTATTCCACTAACATCTGTGGAGTCTCTATGGAATCACAACTAACTACACTGTAACTTGCCTGCAGATACCTGTGGCTAACCTAGCTCAGTAAATATGTAGGGCGTTGCAGATGTTTTTCAGGGAGGCAATATGCTTCTAGGTAGAGATTTTGGCTCATGTTGCTCCATTTGGTACTCATGACAGGGAGCCACAATGCTGTACATTTCACCCCTTGCAGTGCTCTTATGCAATCATGGACACACAAAACATTTTCTGCAGGGAGAGTAAAGCCAAGAAGATTTTAAGTGTCTTGGAGAAGGAGGAGACGGCTGGCGAGACAGGGCAGCAGAAGTGACATAAGCAACCCTAGAGGACAGTGAGAAAAGGACAGGTAGAAGAGCTAAGCCAGAGGAATGAAGCTGGTAGATAGACAAGAGAAGAGAGCGGGAGAGTGAAGCTAGACCACAGAGGGTTTTCAAAAATGGAAGGCCATTTTGAAATGTTTTTTCTAAGCCTAGGAAGTCTGTTGGGGTGGGGGGAGGGCGGAGAATGTGCAATAGAACTATAACCCATGTCAGGGGAGCCATTCACAGTATGACTCCGTTTTATAGCGTAGTCAGAGTTTAACAATGCTCCTGAGCCATATGGACCTCTGAGCAGGCATCTGTAGCGTAGAAGGGAACTGCTCTTAGAGGACATTCTAATTCAGGTGAGTGACAAGAAAGCCAGAGACGCGGAACTTCACAGAGACTGTGGCAGCCAAATAAACAAGAAGCAAAGGGATCACTGAGTTTTTATAGAGATCTCAACTCATGCAGACACTTTAGGGGAAGTCTGGTACAACTCATATTTTCAGAGAGACAAAAAGTTGGTTGCTTTTTCCCCTTTCTGTATTTCAGCCTGAACACAAGGAAGAGCATGTCTGATTCACACATGAAGCATCTCTGGGATGTGAAATGTTGTTTTGCAGAAGTGCTAGTTTACCTTTCAAATGGTCATGTACCTCATGGCTAGTTTTTGGACCACGGAATGTTTCGCCCAGTATTTGTAGACTATGTACTGTAGGGAAAGAAAGCTCACTTGTCTGTCATGTAATTTTACTGCTTTAATTTTTCACCCAAACCGCATTCCTTTAACGATTTTCTCCCTGCACTGGTCTGATACACTCTGTAATTCCCGTGGTTCTGAGGGGCCTGGTAACGACACAGTAATGCCCAATATTGTTAGAGGATATTTTGGTCTTGCAGAGTATAGGAAATTCAGCTGTGCTCCTGAGCTGCATAGCAACCCTAAGTACAAAGCTGTAGCACAGTTTGCAAACAGTTAAAATGAGATTCAGCCCCTTTATGCTGTAAGACCAGAACAACATTTTAGCAAAATATGATCACAGTGACCTTTGAGGCTATCACAGTAGTAATAAATTTAATGCAAGTGAATTTTAACATTATATAATACACTGATTAAAGAGTTTCCTACTGTGGATGGAATCACTAACATTATCCAGTGAATTCTGGTCCCAAAACCTAGGTCTAAAGCCTGATCTTACTGAAGTTAGTGGCAAAGTCCCTCTTGATTTCTGCTGAACTGGGGTTTGGCCCTTTGTCTTATGATAATGTTAGTATTAATTATATATATATATATACACTCTTCATGTTTAGGTATCCAGAACAGCAATGCTGTCATCAGTTTAACAAAAGCAGGTCCACTTCTGCCTAACAGAGTGATACATTATCAGCCATCCACAGCCATTTATTTTAACAGGGGATTGTCTCTCAGCCTGCATCAGGTCCTATATAGAAACAAGAGAATTTGTCACCTCATTACAACTTTCCTGAGCAACATCTTTAAACAAATACACATGGAAAGTAGTCAAGTATTTCCAGGGAAAGCAAACCCTTTTCAAGATCCAACTTTCCTTGCAAGAAGCACAATGCAAACCAAATAGGTTGTTTCCACAAGATTGGGATGCAAACACCATTTAAACACAACTTTGTCAGTTTGCAAAGGCCGTTAGGTGTTTTTTAAAAAAAAGACCCTTCACCCATAGACTTTTCCTGCTTTGATCCAACATTAATGAACTGGCTAAGAAGTGACACCTAATTGGCTCACTAACATTAGCCTGTTAACATCTTCTTACTAAAGCTTTTCTCATATCCTCTAGCAGAGACATGAAAGCTGCAGTGGAATTGTGCATTTTGTTGTTCAGTACAGAGCACATATGAAAAGGAATTACAATAAAATTGGGCTAATTTTCAACAAGCCATTGTCCAAAAACAGATACACGCAAACAGATTTTGAATAAATTAATAGTTATGATAGGTAACTTCCCCCACTGCATTCTACAGTTAACTTTGTTTTTAACTAATTCCAAGACCAGTAAATGCAATATAGGGCGGGATGGGGAGGGGGATATCTGCCCTTACTCAGGTAAGATATTGTGAAGTGAATGGGAATTAAACTCAGTGGCACTTTTGCCTCTGTAAATACTGAATCAAAACCCAAATGCAGATCTCAGAATCTGGCTCCACAGGTATGAACCCAGAATATAGCCAGACGAGTAAAATATTGCAGAAAACAGCTGCCTGGCCATATTTATAACCAGCACAGGGGCAAAGATTTTTTTTTAAAGTAAATAATTATTTTAGTGCTTCAATTTTTGGGTGCCCAAACTTGATGTATCTTAAAGGGGCAGGGTTTTCAGAGACAGGGCTTGGATCTGGATCTGTGCTACACCAGATCCTACAGATGGATGGATCCATGTGGTGGCCCAATGACTTGAATGCACGCACAAACACACACACACACACAAGCACAAAGGCAGAGGCAGGATCTAGCCTCCAGTTTGATTTTGCAAAACCAAAGTCACCATTTTTTTTGCCCTTCTTTCATCAGCATGCCATGCAGTGCAAAGAGCCAAACACTTATTTCCCCTCTGACCAGGCCTTGCACTGGAAGGCATCATCTTGTGGAAAGGTTTGTGGCACACACAGCTCCTCTGGGGCCAGCTCTGCTCATACTCTTAAAAAGAAACTTTATAGCGTTTGTAGGCTCATTATTTTAATTGATTTTAGCAGCCGGTTTCCAGGTTGATGCTCAGTGGAGCCCTCACTTTTATGTTTTCGTCTTGTTAGATGGAGACTTAGGGCTTGGATTTTATTTTAGGGTTTTATTTTACTGTTTGGAGTTTAACATTTGTTTGCAGGAGTTTTAGTTTTTCAAACACCATTTTAAAGGTATCAGCTCCTATTAACAGCGCAGAGTGGAACACGATGCACTTTTCTCTGTCCCAAGACAGAACTGGAGAGGAAAAGCGGTCTCTCCTGGGTGAAGCAAACCTTTGGGAATCAGGACTTCTCCAGTCTACTATTCCCTATTCTGCTGCAGTCTTCTGCTGAGAATGTGAACAAGTCACAAAGCCTGTCTGGGCTTCAGTTTTGCCATCTGCCAAGTGTGAAAAATAGTGGTTTCCGCCACGTCAAGTGGGACTTGGACTTTAGAGGCATGGGACATGCAGTGAAAGGAACAGTCTGTCTTATACCCTAGTATCTTGCCAAGGATTCCAGTTTTTAAAACGTATATTATTTTTTCATACGATACTTTATATCACACAGAAATCAGAAACAGTCCTGCTGACCAGTGAGTCATACAGCCATAGCACTTATGAAACACCCAGGGGGGGACTGGATAAACCTCAATGAGCCATCTGTTCTCCCGAGGTTAATGCCAAAAGTGTTGCAATTCCAGGAGTCTGAGATCTCTCCTACTTAGTGAGTGGGGTGTTTCTATTGTCAGTTACAAAGCTAGGGACCTGTGGAAACCTATTGGAAAGGTTTCTTTCCCAGGTAGTGTCACTGGAGAAGAAATCCTTCTCTCCAGTAGATACCAAATAATCTTTAGACTTCCACACTGGTTGTGTAACAGCAACAAATGTAATTGAAACTGGTTTGAGTGAAGGTGGGAGACCTAGCCTGTATTTTACTGGGGATTTGCAGTACACACAAGACCCAGTTCTATACAACTCACAAGAAATCCATGACAAACCAGTAGCTCCGCACAGTGGGATATTTAAGAGGGATTCGCTGCAGAGGGATTGATTATTTTCTGGAATACGTCTCTAGAATCTTTCATTCAGGGATCTCACAGCACTTTGCAAATCTGAAAGTAGCATCCCCACTGGAGACAGGAACATATTATTATACTCCTGTATTAAAACAGTTACAGTTGAGATGAACATTATTGAGCCACATATCTACCTAAGTGCTTCCAAACAGGGGACAAGGGATGCAGAGGACAGCTAGCTGTTTGAAATGTACCCACGAAATGCGTACACCCAAGGGGTAAATGGCCTGCCACCCTCATCCAAAGCACAGACCCTCATGTCTGGACTTGAGATAATCAGCGAATGGAATTTTCTCGGGATTGACACTCGTGTTGTAACTGGCATTAGAAATCAGTTCTCCGTTTCTGGGTGCAACCTGCCATTGCCCACAATCTGTTCACAACCCAGCCAGAGAGAGGTTTGCAGGGTGTTGTTAAAAGGGACTGATGAATGAAGAGAAATATAAAAAAAAAAGTACTTAATAAAAAATCCTTGGCAATCAATACAAGTTACATGTTGCTCCCTGGGGACTGAACATTTATGACATATGCCTGCCTTATGCTTCCATTCTTGGAAGGCAGAGAAAACCCCAAATCCAGCTGACCGTGTCTTATGGATCAAAAATGTCTTTAGCCCTTTAACAAAAATAACACACGCAGATTTTTAGATTCCTGTTGGGCCTTTCATCCCAAAGAGACCCCATGGTGCTTCACAGACTTGACCCTCAGCATCCGCATCTCTGTGTGTATGCTCACACTGCACAGGTCAGTGGTGGCTGGGGGATTTTGGGCAAAGACATTAAGACAAATCCCTACTAGTCTTGCAAAAAATGTGACAGGAGAGCTCAAAAGTCTGCCCAGAGCAGACATAACCTCAGTTTGTGTTCTGCTTCTATCTGGGGCAGGTTAGAAAATCCACTGTTACTCATAAATGCTGATAACCCTGCGAGTAACACTTTTTGCCCCTCCAACACCATTTTTAACATTATAGCCCACCTCTAGCACGGTTCTCAATTCAGCTCTGCGCATTAAAGACATGGAAAAGTCACCTACCAGATAAAGCTTGCATTTTCCATGTACTGTGAAGACAGAGAGTCACAGCTGGTGAGAAGTCCACCAAGACTCTTCTCTCAAAAACCAAAACACTCCAGTTCAAAATCAGAAGGCTTGATTTCCCAAAGGAAGCGAGCGCTCTTCTGTGATCCGGTGTCAAGAGTGACAGGGGTTAGGATGGGACTCCAGGCGTAGCTAGCCAAGGTGAGTCCCTGTTTTATGAAGGCTAATGAGCAAGGAGGAGCTTCTCCCCAGGGCTGTCCCCTTGCAATGCTTTGATGTCCAAAGGGACAAAGAGATGTCGGATCTGCAGGAATGGCTGGGGCTGAGGGAAGAAAATCAAAGAGAATTAACATGGCTTTGACATACAGGAAACCCTACAGGGGAAATGCACCTTGATTTACTGCTAACACACTTTTAAACAAACAGAGACAAACCCAAAATGCCAGCTGAAGAGGCACCTACAAAAAATAACTTCATTGTCGACAAGCGGGGAGATTTCCTTCTGGGCAGTTTTGGAGTTTTAATAAAACTTTCATCTCCTAAACAGATTCCTGCCTTCCGAATGCAGAGCTCGGCAAGACAACGATTTTTAAAAAGCTGATTCCTCCAGGATGAATGAAATAACTGCCTGATGTAACCTTTCGGTCTCAGAACACATACAAGAAAATATTCCTTTTCCTTTGTCAATAGTTGTCTCCAGTCTCATTGGTGTTTGACCTCTGCAGAAACGTATTCACGGAAATACCAAACCATTAGCAGTTGTCTATGTCTGTCCCTTCAACTAGGCTCACTGTGAAATAAATTCTCTTCTTTACCACGTCACTTTTCTATTGCATTGTAACAACTGGTACAACAGAAATTTATTTTCTTGGGTGAAATGCGGATGGTCTTATTTGGAGCTGGCCTACATGCAGAGGTTTTGCTGTTGGTCAGGGCTGTGATTTTTTGCAGACATAGGTATGCTGTCAAAAGTCTGAGACAGCAAAAAAAAGCCCTTTTGCCTGGATAGTGAATGTTGCCTGGGGCACTGGTACAAGATATACAGTAATTCCTCATTTAACATGTGCCCGCTTAACATGTTTTCGCAATAGCACGATTTTTTTTTAGGGAACGTTTTTTGAATTACATGACTGTCCCCAGAATAACACGATTGCCCCAGCCAGCCTGTCAGTGGTGCCTGCGCGGGGCTTCCCCCTCCTCCCTGCAAAGCGACGGAGGGTTCGCCACTCGCCGCGCCGTTCTCCAGCGACCCCCCCCTCGCCAGACGCAGTGCGGGTCCCGGCAGAGCCGTCACAGGGGCATACTCCCAACCCAATCCCCCTCCCCTCTCCTCCCCTTCCCCAGAGCCAGACACCTCCCCTGTGCTGTAACCCAGTCCCCTTTCTCCCCCAACCTTATGTCCTGGTCCCAACAGACACCACCGCTTGAAACGCAGCCCCCACCTTTTCCATTATTTTCAATGGGAAAATTGACCCCGCATGACATGTTTTCACTTAACATGATCATTTTCTGAAACATCTCTCTAGTGTTAAATGAGGAATTACTGTACCAGCAAAAGGAATATTTTGTTCCTATTACCTGCACCTCTATGTAGGTGAGGTAATTTCTTCTCCTGAGCCAACTTCCGTTAATGAGAGAGACAAGCTCTGGGCAAGCTCTAAAGCTTGTCTCCCTCACCAACAAAAGTTGGCCCAATAAAAGATATTACCTCACCCAGCTTGTCTAATATCCTGGAACGCGTCTGGATACAACTCTACATTAAGATAACCTTTTACGTGTAGCCTATACAAAGCCTGGTTTTTATTCCGTTTTTCATTCAGAGTAGAAAACTAATGACTTCAGAATGTGGCCCTTAATGAGTTTATTTGGAGAATGCGAGCAAGAACATTGGTGCTTATAAGTGCTAAGAGAGGGCCAATCAATTCTCATGCTTCAGGACAGAAACTGACCACCATGCGGTCGAGAAAGGGATTCCTTTGCATCCCTGTACAGCATTTTATTATTGGCTACCTAAAGACGGCTCAAAAGCAGGATATTGGTTTTGAAGGACCAGAGCCTGATTTGGTGGGCAAAATCTCTTACGTTCCTTCCAATCTTCGATTCATTTCAAAGGGCAGCATTAGACTGCTGTTGCTGATTTAGGGTCTCCTTCTCCCCCCTCGGAGATAGCAGTTTTGTCACTGCTTTTAATGGCAGCCAGACCAGACCTTTAGTTTGGAGCATGAAACACAGATTTTTAACACGCCCGTTCCACAGTTGGGCATCTGTTCAAAATGGATGTCAGCCCAGCTAATATTAATTCAGAAATAAATAGCAATTAAAAAACACCTTCAGCAATTGTCGTTAGGAGCCTGAAACTACTTATCTTTGAACCCCGGGAAGTCCTTCCCCTCCTTCAAACTTATTTACACCCATCTCAGCCACACATTCCGACTAGATCTCAGGACATCACCAGCGCCCACTCTGGTTTTAATAAAAAGGATTTTCTCTTCTCTGTTACTGCAGCTCATTACTCTCTGCAGTAACTTGTCCCTCTATATACCACACACCAATGTTCCCTCTAATCTTTTCCACCCATGTGCAGATTTTTTCCATCCAAGTGCGGAATAATTTTTTGTGCATATGTGAGTATGCACCAACAATGGAAACATAAAACCTAGCCATGGGCACGCTGCTAATCAGCTGGGTGGCATCTGCATCTCCTAGCACTCAGCCTAAGGGATTGCAGCACAGCACGCATGATAAGAATGGATCCTAACTTGGAATGCTCTGTGAGACAGCGAGTGGCTCTCAAAGGGCAGTGCCTTTGTGACCTGAGGAGAAGTACTGGTGACTGAGCCCATCCATGCTGGACTTCAGTTTCGGCACTGGGCAATAAGGGCTGGGCTTCAGCCCCACTTTTGGGTCCTGACCCCATTCTGAGAACTGTAGGGGAGGAAAATCCAAACTCTTATGACCCACCAGGCCAAATCCCAAGACCTTTCCATCCAGACAAAACTCCCCAGTGACTTCAGTAGGAGCTACTTGGAGTAAACCTAGCGTCCAAGCCTCAGGCTTCGACTCAGGGCGGGTGGGAACAGCAATATTTGTAGTACACTTCTGCACTCATCCGTGCCCTAGCACCCCAGACTAGTGCATTGTGCTTGGCATTGCTGAAGGCTGGACAACTCTGCTAACGGTGCCTTTCTGGTGCCATGGGTTGAGACTGAAAACGCTGCGCCTTGCCTCGCTCTGCTTATGCGCTGGGAATAGCTAACCCCACCCCACACCCGGTTCCTGCAGCGGTAGACCCAGGAGCCTTCCTCTTGTTCCTGCTCCACTTGGGATCCCTGAAACACTCCAAGAGCAGGCTGGGCTGACTGGCGCTTTCCAGTCTCCTGGGCGTGTGGGACGTTGCTTGTAGCACCGGGCACTCTGGATTGATGTGCCAGTGCTTAGCGCAGTGGGATCAAGAGGGATGTTTTTTTCAGTCATGGTCAAGCAGCGACGGACAACCCAGGCTAGTCAGTGGGGCCCTCTTTGCTCTCAGTGGGCTGCAAAATCGTCCTACCCGAGGCCGGCTCCCAGACTAGGGCGGTTTGCTCACTGCGCTGGAATGCTGAGAACGTGCGGGCGGTGCCGACTGACCTGACGGCTTGTCCGCACCCACCTCCCCTCCGGCGCCCTCGCTTTACAGGAGTGCGACTTTAGTAACACCAGCAGGAAGAGAACGAGGAGGACGGAAACCCGTGGAATGTGGCAGGCACGGGAAACGGTAACAAAATGTCTCCCACAGATGCCTGGCTCCCGGACTGCTGGCTGTCCCCCTCACCCCACGTAGAGTGACAGGTTAGGGACACTGGGGACGACTCTGCCCCAGGAGGAGTTTTGTGGGAAGGGTTAGTCTGCCGGTCAGGTCCCTAGAAGAGCCGGGGGCAATCCACCTGGCTGCCCTTCAGATGCGGGGCTGGGGGGTGACTGTCAAACAGGCTGCCACAGGTTCTCCCCCTTCTGGGGAGAGCTAGGACAGCTCTAGAGTGGAGGGGCTCAGCCCTTGAAAGGGAGGCGAGGGGCTTTGGACGGTCCTACGGGGACGGAGAGCCAGCTCTGAGGGGGAGGGGGATGATCTTGGGGTGAAGGCAATGGACCGGGGGGCAGAGCACAAGAACTGAGGCCTTAAGGGTATGGAAAATCCATATCCCTGGGTGACCTAATTTCCCTCCCCCGAGCAGACTCAGCTGCTGCCTCTCAGGGGGAGGAGGAGTCTCCTGCCTCAGCGCCGCAGGGGCAGACAAGTCCTTGAGAGGTGCAGATCTTGTCCAGCTGCACCGCACTCCTTGCCCAGGGTCGACCTCAACTCGTCTTCCCGTCCCGGCACATTAGCACTGGCTCACATCCCGGCACTTTAGCACTGGCTCACATGTCCAAAGGGAGCAGCGGCCCCTTTGTTCTCATCCGGCCCCAGGGGGCAGGACACACGAGCACCCGAAAGGGAGGGGAAGGTGAGGAGACGTGGAAAAGAGACCCCTGGGGATGCAGGGCTGGCCTTAGGGGTGGGCCACCTGGATGGCCGCCCAGAGCACCATGATCAATGGGGCGCTGTGCAGAGGTGCATGCTGGGAGCATCAGCTGCTCTCCCCAGACATCGTTCCTCGCTCCTCCTTCCCAGCATCTGAGGGGTGTGCACTGGAGCAGCGGGGCCGGGAGGAGACAGGGCTGTAGTGCCAGTTGCTGCCTGCATGCAGGTCAGCTTCGCTGCATGGCAGCAAAAGGCAAGGGCCGGTTAGGACAGCTGGGGCACAGTGCAGAGGCAGGGGTGTCCATGGGGGTCCTGGCCACCATTTTTCCCAAGGCCAGCCCTGCAGGAGTGACAAGGGTGGGCCCCAGCGTAGGCTGACTGTCTATGTTCCTTCAAACACTGCATCACACAATTTAAATATAAAGAAGGCACAACGAACAAAAAGCAGGAGGCGTTCAAACAGAGACATAGGCCGGCTGTCTGTGCCACGGGTCCTGAGGCTCTGCACCAGCGCAGCTCTGGGAGAAAGAGCAACAGAGACGCCTCAGTCATAGGCTAAGAGGAAGAAGAAGATGGAAAAGGGCTGAAGCCAAACAGTCCCAGGGTCAGACCCGTCCCCCCCCCCCTTCAGTCCTCCCAGCCCCTGTGCCATAGCAGCAAGCAGAACAGGATTGAAAATGCCTCTGGTTGCTCCCCACCAGCTTCGAAAAGGCCACGGAACCCTCCTTGTCAGCCCCGGCTCCTAGCGCCGCTGCTTCCACCATCCCCGGGGGACACGTCTCATTGCTAGGAGAGTCCCCGTCGCATGGCCCGGCTCTGCTGACTTGGGCTGAGGATGCAGGGCTATCTCACTGCAGTGTGGGCCATCTGGGAAGGGCCCGAAGCCCACACTCCAGCGGGCTCCCAAGCAGAAACACTGCAATGTTTTAGCCCTGCTGCTCTCACCCCGTGAGTCCGAGTCACTGACTGGCCTCTGAGATGCCGCGCTGCAGGTCTTCGGAAATCAGCCCTCGCTGCAGAAGACGGGGAAGGAGGGGGGAAGTGGGGCGACAATCAAACAAGCGGGGAGCTGGACAAGCAGCCGACTCAGTCAACCACAGCACAGCCGCAGCACCGCTGGGAGCTCAGGTAAGTGCACCACCAGCCTGTCAAATAGGTGAGGGAACCAATTTTGCATGTGTACCAGGAGTTTGTTTACACCAATAAAAAGAACGGCACTATCTCGCTCGCCCAGTTCATCTGGACCTTTGTTACCAGTAGTTCTGGAATCCTCTTTTCTGCAAGTGCCCATCCCTTTCATCTCCTCCCCACTGATTGATGGGGAAGTGGAGTCATTAATTACCAATTACTAGTTAGCAGCTAGTTCTCCCTCAGCCATTCTAGGAGAGAGAGAGGTTCTTAAAAGGGAAGACAAGTGAATTTGTTATAATTGCTGGAAAGTGTGGCTAATAGCAGCAAAACCCATGAAATTCACCACCACCAAGGCGGAATTTAACACATTACCCTCTGTCTGTCTGTCCCCAGTGTGCCTCAGGCTTTTCACTGAGAAATCAGATGTGAGAGGCTGGCGTCTAACCATTCATGGGCAAATTGGATGGGTGAGAGGGATGACTGGGAAGGAGAGAGGTGGCTGGGGATGGGGGAGGGAAAGGTGAAAGTGAGTGACATGGACAGCTCTTTGCTCTGCACATTTACAGCAATGAACAAAGACCATAGTGCCCCTGTATCTAAGCAGGAGCTGCGCCCGGCACCCCAAAGGGAATGAGGCGAGGAAGGTACATGCCAGTGGATATGGATGAAGGGGAGGAGTAAACACAGAGTTTATTTTTGTCTCCCTGCAAAGTTGATTTCTCTGCTTTTAACAAAACAAACTTTTTTGAGCAAATTTCATGGCGTGGGAAGCGTTTTCAAGGACAATTTCCACCCTGTCTCCTCCTGCTAGCAGCTAACACGTAGCAGGACTTTGTGCTGAACTGGTCCACGGGCCATATCCCATTCCTGCCTTCTTCCGAGCCCCTCACATGCGGCGTGGTCACTGAAGATCAGTGCGTCGAGTCACCCGTTGCTGGGGCTGGATCCTGTAAGATGCCGACCGGGATGCACCAACATCGCTCCGCTGCAGGCTTGCCAGCTGCCACAGGCACCCCTGTGAGGAGTAATGCTCCCTTTGGGCACTCCCTTCCAAGTGCCGAGCGTAGCAGGGATGGAAGTAACTTGCATTTCTTACAGGCACTGTTGTATTGCAACCCCCTCCCCACAAGCAGTAACAACTGAAGAGGAGCGCTTAGTTTCTAGTGATACAGTTTCATTCCCATTAGCCCCCCCCCCCGTTTTTTGTAATGGGAGCTTGCCGTGTAGCAAACAAAACCCTGTAATGCCCAAGCTCAGGGCAAGGAGTTGGGGTGGGAGGCTGGAGAGTCTTGGGGTGCAGGAGTCCGGGCAAGAGTTTGGGGAGCATGGGGGAGAATGTGGAAGGCGCTTGGGGAGTCCCAGTTATGGTTGGTGACCCTGCCCCGTACTGCTCCGAAAGGGAACTGGGGGGGGGCACCTGCGGCTGCTCCCTGCCCTGCGCTGGCTGCGCGTTTAAGGGATGTGTCTCCACTACCTCCAGGTGCAGCGTGGGGCTGGCGGGATAGGTTGGGAGCCCCACACTGCTGGTGGGAGCCCAGTGGGGTGCATGTGCATCTCCAGCCCAGCACTGGGCAGCCAGCCTGCCTCCTAGCCCCAGCCCAGGGAGCACAGCTGCCAGCCTCCCACCCTGCTGCCACCGGCCTAGAGAACAGCAGCCCCCGCTGCTTCCGAATCCCCTGCAGCAGAGGGAGCTTTGCTGCTAGCTCCCCGACACCAGCACCTGGGGAACCATTAACTGGCACCCAGAGCCTCGCCCCCAGCCAGCCACTTTCTTACTGGTGTGGTGTCCTGGAGCACACCGGCCGACTCTCCCCTTTGCCTGTGTTAAACCCTGTCTCTGCCATTTCCTGTTCAGCTGGGTAGCCAGAGGTTCATTCACATACAGGCGCCCCTACACTGCACAATTTCCCGGCGGTGGAATTTGCTGCAGAATTGTGTGCCAGAACACACCTTTTTTTTTTAAAGACTGTTTCTAGCCCTTATGGCAAAATGCAGGACAATGTAGCACATTGTCACAGGACAATCTAGCCCTTATGGCTGTTTAGAGAACTTTAAAAATACAAACCTGGGTGTTACTGAAGCAGCACAGTCTTCCTGAGTCTGCAAGTAGCCTGGAGCAACAGCCTAGAGAAGTGTGAACTGCAATATATTTGCTTAAAAATAGCAGTGTTGGCATTTTAATTTGTTAATCAATTTAGAAGGGACTAATGGGACTGAGAGATAAGCACAGGCCACCTCTTATGTGTCCCCAAAAGACCTTGCTGCCCACTCCTCTTTTGGCTGTGTTTGACACATGCAGTACTAACACGCGTATCTCTGGAAGACTGAAAATGTGGGGAGGGCCTAAATTAATGGCTAGAGTTGCCAGGTGTCTGGTATTGACCCGAACACTCCAGTATTTTCGCCTCCTGTCCAGTAAAATATTCAGAAAATACTGGACACCTAAAATGTCCGGTATTTTCTGTTTTTTCCCAGCCAGGAGGTGAAAGTCCTGAGTGCTCACCAGGTTCCGCAGGGGAGCTGTCTGGCCCAGTGCAGGGAGACAGGATGGTGGACAGCTGCCAGCAGCCTGTTAGGGCCAAAAAACCTCAAAAGTGTTTCTTAAAGGGGCCACGCTGGGTTTTTTAAAAATTCTTTTAGCTTAATAACTCTTGGGGTCTTTTTTTTTATTTTGCTCAACAACTTTGGTCTCCCCCTTTTTTTTCTCAATAGAATTTTTTCCCTAGTGTTTTTTTTTTTTTGGGGGGGGGGGTATTTTTGATTGAACTATCCGGCAACCCTATTAATGGAATTGGATACAAAATAAATAGCGGGTGCTAGTATCATCACTGTTCATCAAAATCCATTATTAATCCACAGGCCCTGACATAAAATTTAGGCCCGGCTTGCTGGTGAGTCTCCAGGGTTCTGATTTTGCACGTGCGGCCTCCTTTCAATGAGCAGCATGCCTGAATCCATTTTTCCAGAGAGGGGTGGCAGAATGACTCCCTATCAGACCTGGAGCTGGATAATGACACGAATGAACATTCCAGTATCTAAGCCTACTTCACGGTGTCCTGGCTAGACTTGAAGTAGAGACAAGAAAGAAAATGTGAATGTTCCTTTCTAAGCAGAGCCGACCCTTCTGCAAGAAGTACATTCAGTGGTGCAGAAAGCTGGGAATCAGGAGTGAGGGATTCTATGCCCCATGTTCCCACGGACTCAGTCCTGCCTTGCATCAGTTACTTAGGTTCTCTCAGAGGCTCAGTTTCCTCAGACATTGGGATGTGAAGCTAAAATCAGCTCATATCAGTAAATCAGTAATATCGGCTTTGAGAGCCTCACACGAAGTGCTGGAAAGGTGCAAAGTATTTTGCTGCTATTCAGTGAGCAGAACTTCCCACATGTTGGTTCAAAAATATCCCATTTCCTCTCCTGCCATAGCGGGAGGAGGGGCTGCCGGACAGCTGCGTACGTCAGCGCTGGCGCTGCAGCGTTATCTTTTGACGAGGAGAGTTTGCAGGTTTTTAAGTGGATAATTTGGGTTGCTATTTCCCCAGAATCAGTAGCCAGGCTTAGGGATGTTTCTCATTAAAAACTTTCTGTTCAGAAGTCCAGAGCCGTGTGAGAGGCAGGCAGAGATGTGCAGGGCTACTGAGACACAAATTGCAAACCATTTGGGGGTTCACAAAAAGCAAAATCACTTTTGGGAAAGCAAGGGTTAAATAAGATGGCTGGAGATGGCCTCTTGGTAACAGCTGTATCTTGGTCACCCACCCCAGAGGAGGCTGCACTGAAAAAGTGCTGAATGTACTTTATGGTGGACTTTGGGGCCTGGGGCTTAAAGGGGCTCATGCAAAGGTAAAATAGGATATTACAGTATGAACTTAGGCATTGCCTCTTGGCAGGTTTGTGGATTGAGCTCTCTGGCCAAAGAGTTATGATTGTGAATTGAAGAAATGAAACTGCTCTTTCCTCCTTCCCGTCTCATCCCCCCCCCCCCCCAATCCCTTCTATAATATTCACCCACTTCTTCCGACCCACAGGCTAGTTAGCATTGAGAGAAGAAGGGAAACACTTAACGGCCACTTAACAGGGCAGGCTGAGTTTGGGCTCAAAGGCTACAGTCCAGAGTCAAATGCTGATCTCTCCAAATGCAAAATGTTGGGGGCCTTAGGTTCTTTCAAGTTTTCACAGACTCCTGATGTTAGCTGCACTGTTTTCCTGTCCGCCCATTGTGTTTCCCAGACGCTGCTCAGCACTCCTTCCCATTCAAATCCACAAAAGCTCTTTTTTTTTAAAGGTCTTTACAGCTCCAATGGGACACACAACAAAAATAGCTTCACAACATGGCATACAAGAGGAGAGTAACCACAAAGCACAACACACCACAATGTTGCTTTTCTTGCCTGCAGGAAAACCCCCATGCCCTTGGGCATGATATAAGGAAAAGCCAACAACAAAGGAAGAATCCAATCAGCTCCAAACCCTGTACACATTCATTGCATAGGGAGAAGGCAGCAACAAACAGCTATAGTTAACATGCGCACAAGGAAAAGAGAAGCTACATGGAGGGTATACACAGCACGTGACTTAAATGTTACATATTTGAGGGTGAGCTAAATTAGGACACAGAACAAAACAAAACAAGCCCTGGACTTTTGCCATCTTTTCTAGAAACAAAGAAGGGCCAAAACCAGAAAGATGTATCTGTGGGCCTTTTGGATTTTGGGGGAGTTCAGATAAGAGGTTCCTGATTTTCTTTTTGAAAACAAATACACTGGATTAAACATATTATACAAACAGCTACAGAATTAGCCAGAACTTGAACATTTAATCACTTTTTAAGTTCATTAGTGTAACTTCTGAAATCAGTGGTATACATCCACATTATACAATTGTTTCCAAATCAGACTCTACTGTATCCCACAATAATTACACTGTGATTACATTAAATTAATAAACAATTAAATAAAGGAGCCAATGAGACAACTCACATGCATAGCACGAAAGCATGTGATTTTGCTGGCACGGAGCCAAAGTTTGCTGAAAGGACTGTGGAATGTGCTATCTATAACATAATTTTATGGACTTACTCCACAATAGAATCATTATTGGATAAAGATAAACAAGAGACCTGGGAAGATTATTAATAAAACAGACAAAAAATTTCAGTCAGAAAATAGAATACTTTGGACAGAAATCTGAAATACACGATTAAAAAGTAAAAAATAAAATTGATTAGAAAGTTATTTCTAGCTGGGAAATACTCCATGGAAATAGCTCTTTTTGCCCTCTAACACAAACTAACTATATAAGCATGTATCAGAGGGGTCGCCATGTTAGTCTGAATCTGCAAATGCGGTGAGGGGTCCTGTGGCACCTTATAGACTAACTGACGTGTAGGAGCATAAGCTTTCGTGGGCAAAGACCCACTTCGTCAGATGCATGATTTTATATAAGCATGGCATATGCTAGAAAACGAAGTAAGAAAAAGAAACTCTTGTCCATTTGGTTTTCGCTCTTTGATTACTTTAATGGTGCTGACAACCCAAAAAACAATGAATAAATGACATTTATAGGGCAATGGTGTTATTTCTTAATCTCCAATAACATCTTCTCTTGAAGCAAAAGGGAATCATACGAGAAGGAAGTCTCACATCATGACTTTCAATACCTGTGATATTCATAGAATCCTAGAACACTAGCACAGGAAGGAACCTCGAGAGGTCATCAAGTCCAGTCCTCTGCCCTCATGGTAGGACCCAGTACTGTCTAGAAAATGTATCTGCCATTCAGGCTATTTCTACACTTGATACTCTATAGCAGTGTTTCTCAACCTTTTTTTATAAAGTACCCCCCTTTAAAAAAAATTATAAGTACCCCCAGTACCTACAGTTTTCAGACACACATTTTTTTCTACCATTGCAATGCATTTCTTTAAACAACTTAATCGTAGCCAGGCTGGCGATGAAATTTTTGGGTGCAAAGAGTACAAACATCATAAAGCTCTGTAAAACTTACAACAAAAACTGAGTTTTCTCCAAATGTCAGTTGTATTGACGTACCCCCCCAGACTTCTCTCAAGTATCCCTAAAAGTATTCGCACCACTGGTTGAGAAACACTGCACTACAGCACTGCACTTGTGCAGCTGTAGGCTTCAGTGCAGACACTCACCACAGTGACAAGAGGTGCTCTCTCATCACTGTAGTTAATCCACTTCCTCAACAGACTCAAGCTAGTTTGACAGAAGAATGTTTCCAGCAACTTAGCACTATCTAGATTGGAGGTAGGTAGATTTTTCACATGCTTGAGAGATGTGGCAGCCCTCAGGAATTAAACAGAAGTTGCTGCTGGTCTAAATTTGTATTATGATGGAATCCTGTTAGCAATATATTTTAGTATTATAAAAAGGGGATTCCATTTTTTCTGCCTGTTTTTTTATATGTCACTTATATTTTTTTCAGTTAAAAAGAAGAACAAGTCTTGACTGCCTCTACCGCGCTATATAACCCTAGGAGATATAAACGATATAAGAAAGGAAGACAGAATTAGATACCCAGCGAGAATATAAGCGTTGTATTGGAGGGAAGAGGTTGAACTGGAGAGCTGGAGGATGTATGTAGAATCCACAGAAGAATCTGAGCTGAGGGAGTGAGTTACAGCACACGCACCTGTATGCTTCAGAAGAAGGAACTGAATGCAGAAGCAGAGTCACAAAGGGCATTCTAGAGACTGGTTCTGAGACTATGAGCAAAGGTTGTGATGGGACAAGAGACAAACGCCGTGCATTGTGGACAGGAGTCACGGTGCTTTCACACACACAGTTCAGTTGAATGGGCAGATTCCGAGCCATGTTTGCTCTCTCAGCCATTGATCAGCACCTGGTAGCAAAATTGGTATGTGGGTCAGCAGCAGAAATGCAGGCAGGAATCACCAAATATGGGAGCAGAGCCTATCAGATTTAATAAATTCCCAAGGTCTGCACGTGGGATCACACAGCCCATGAATTCCCATGCCTTTGCCTAGTTTTACATGATGGATGCTCTGTCTTTTTCCTAAAGCAACTTGTTTGTACAAGTGCCCCCCTCCAACTTTAGTTAGCAAGATCGTCATCCTTGCCCTTAGTTGTGTTCACAGACCTGGGTGCAAACTCCTGGCAGTAATCCCAGACCTAAGGCTCCCTCCCCCGACCCCAGTATATTGTGAAATGTTTATGACCAGGATCTTATGGCACTGGAGGTGCTGAATAGCCTGTTTTCTGCAAGTCTCAACTCCTGATGGGCAGCTACAGGCCAGCTTTTAGCCGGTTTGGTCCCTAGTTGTGCATTTTATTACCCAGTTTGTCCCTTCGGCTCACATTTGTAAACTCCCGAGTAACTTTCTCCCTGGTTAACACTCAGGAGCTCAAAGAACTTTTCGTGTTTTTATTACATCCTTAGTGATTAAAGGGAAATTTAAACCTGAAAATGTCCCCTGCCATGATTATAAAAGCACAGCATCATTTTGGTAGACATGTTTTTAAACAATAAATTAAAAATTTGCCCTCCCAAAGTGGACAAATGTGTTTAATTTAAATGTAGGATGTTATTAACAATAAATACACTACAATTCCTTCATAGATGAGACCTGTATGAAGTTAAAACAAGTCTCTTTTTATTCGACTGAGGAAGACGAGGTAAGAAATGGTTATTATACACTAAAATAATAGACTTTATCCAACTTGTGTGCTCCTGCTCATAATAGTCTGAGTTCCAATCTCACATCTACCTACAGAATCACTAGCACAAAAGTGTCCTGTGTGTCTGGGGGGAGAAAAAAAGCTGGAATAGGAGCACAGTTTTAAAATGCAAACCCAGTGTCTATAAGGCACCACCAATGGGAACATTCACATTCTGTGCTAAAATTCCAAGTGGGAACGTAGGAGAGGGCTGAAATTGGAACGGGATGTGGAGTTCCTTCTAGAGATGGCTTGTGTTCACCTGCGTAATGATCAGAACTGGGGGGAGGTTAGTGTTTTGTTATGGATTATATGAAAAATCACAGTCTGAGAGTCGTCAGAGCCACCACCAGTGAGCGGTGGGTGTGCAAAGGAAAAGTGCCTGCACCCATGAAGCGTGGTGTAGCAAGCTGCTCTGCCTCAGAGGACACAGCAGCATCGGACTCACCGGTGAGGGGGCTCAGAGCTGGTCTCCTCAGCGCTTGCTTGCTGTGCCATTTCAGTACTGCCAACCCTTCCCCCTCTAGAACGAAGGGGGAAAGGGACATTTGTGATTGCACAGCCCACGAAAATCCGTTTACACGCAGCCCTCCAGGTGTTCAGACAAATACATCGTACCTGTACCACGCACACACTCGCCCCGCCAACCTGCCCGCCACACGCTGCAGCGCCCCCAGACATAAAGATGCCATTTGTACTTCTGCCCACACATTTAGACCTACTAGCCACACGCACGGACTTGCCAACATCCCGACAACTAAACACACAGACACACGGGCCAATACGCCCTCACACCCCACAATGCTCAGACATAGACCTCAGCAAGCAGCATTCTTCTGTTCACACGTCCGGGCTCTCGTGCTCCGTCACGCACATCTGAATGGAGAGGCTACCAGCCTAGTGCTCGCACCAGGGTGTTTCTCTAGCCGTGCATGTACACAATTGAAGACAGCGAGTGAGCTAGCAGGATAAAGCTGGCTCTCCAGCAAGGGACAACTTGTCTGTTTTCCATCCCCACTTCAATGAAGCTGAAACTGGCTGTTACAGCTGTTTATGCAGTGTGGTTGGTAGGCATAATGCTTTGCATTAGTGCCCGTGCCCAGGAGAGTTAACGATCTTTAGGCAGTTGAACAAAGATGGCAAGAGGCAGGTCTGTATGCAGGGGGTGCTTTCACACCCATGCTCTGGCTGGCTGGTGAAAGGCAGGAGGGGGGCGCTGCCTGAGCCTCCCACCTCCATGCTCTGACCAGCTGGAGGAAGGCTGGAGCTGACTTCACCATTTACTTGGGGGACCACAGGGAGTGCATTCACATCCTGGTGGTCCACATGTGCACACAAAAGCATACATACCCCAGAAATTCCTGTGCATGCGCCTGTGAGCAGAGGTGCAGGGAGGAAGGGAAGGATAATAAAAACAAGGGGAAAGGGAGGAGCTCGTGGGACAGGAATGTTTGACCATTATTACATCAGAACTGATCTTATACGGGCGTTGCTTGGCTAGGGTGGATGGTATAATGTTACTCAAGCTTAGATCTTTCAAGGTTTTAATCATAAGTTCTAACAATGTACACTCGACCCATGCTGGCTGGTAAAACCGTGCCAGAGCTGAGTGTAAGGGAAACTCTTTAAACATGCTTCCCATGCTCTCTTTAAAGACCAGTGTAGAGAGGACTTTTGTGGGCTTTAGTCACTGTGCCTGCAAAGGAGGAGTACCCTATCCAGATTTAGAATAACCAAGAGATAAACCAAAGCAGTTTCAGAACAGAGAATGTTTTAGAAAAGCGGAGAGTACATTAGCCTTTTTGTGGAAGGCAGGAGAAGAATCACCATGATTTTGCTACAGCTAGTGTACTACTGCTACCTTACGGCTTGTCGCCATAATGGGATGGATCGATGTCTCAGCAATCAATCCACCAGTGGTCGATTTAGTGAGTCTAGTAAAGACCCTCTAAATCAACCACTGATCACCCTCCTGTCAACTCCAGGAGAACGAGAGGAGTGCGGGAGCTGAAAGCAGAGCATGTTGTGTTGACCCTGTGCAGTGTGGACCCCGTGGTGAGTAGATCTAAGCTATGTCAATGTGAATTACACTTTAATATAATCCAAATTGCATTGCTTCAATTGACCTGTCTTTGTAGAGTAGACCTCCCTCTAGCACCAAGAGCACTAGCATAGAAAGGGCACCAGTATTATTTATCCTGGTGTCCTCAAAAACTCCTTTGAAACAGTCTGGCTGGCATGGTGCTTAAAATGCTGGTGGCAGTCAATGTCCTCTCTAGGCAACTTCTATCCCCATCTCTCCATTAATGGACTTGCAGCTGTGGGAAGGAAATGGTGCAGTATCCCCTGCCCCCCACCTCAAAAAAGTGTTGAACAGACAAGGCCTAAGTGGGTTTGGCACAACAGCAGCTTCCAAAGGAGTCAAGTTCTTACCAGTGCTTCTTACAGCTGAGCCCATTCTAGCAGAACCCCTTTGCAAATGGATTTTTATCCATCTTCAATTGGGTAATCCGTGATGGGAAGGTAATGGAGGGAGAGCAGGAAATGGAAAGGGGGGAGGTAGATGAGAGGACGGAGACACACAGAGTTGGGAAAAGAAATGCAGGGGGAAGGAAATGGAGAAGGAGAAAGGACAGAAGAAACGAAGAGGAAGAGGAAGGAGGAATGGTAATGAGAGAAAGGGAGAATTGGAGAGGAATTGAAAAAGGGGAAAGATTAAGTGAGGGAAGAGAGAGAAAGACAATGTTATTTCTGTGGATATTCTCCAGTCTACTGGTGAAATGGTTTCAGAGTCAGACCATTCGGAAATGGAGGTTATTTAAGGAGCAAATGGGACAGAAAAATATTGGAAACATGGAAGATGAAGAGGATAAAATCCAGGCACAAGGCTGGAAAGAGCCCACATGATCTATACGGAAATGTGCCTGTTTCCCTTCCCTTAAAAACAACAGTTTCTGAAAGAATGCAAATTTCTTTCGACCATTAGAAACTTCACTGGTTTTCTCATTTTTGCCACTACCAATTAACCAGGAGAAAGCAGCCTCTCTTTGTAAGGCGTAATTATATTCATGTTACCAGCCCTGCGGGACTCAAGCAGGCCAGTTTACCCAGTATGAAAACACTCCTCAAACTGAGGCGTCCCTGCTGGCTTAGGCACGTGTGCCGAATGAATGGGGGCACATCTCAGAGGAGGCCTTCTATGGCAAACTGTCTGGAAAAAGACAAAAAGGGCACCCACATTTCATTTCAAGGGCAAGTGAGACCTCAAAGAAATGCACTAATGTCGACCACTGGGAAGATGACACTCCAGACCGCAGCTTTTGGAAACAATGAAGGTCTCTTGAGGAGCTTAATGAAGATCTCTTGAGGAGACCAAGGAGCCCAGCATGGCAGAGGAGAAAAGAGTTTGCAGAAGGCAGAGACCAAAGGAGTGAAACACCACCGCTGAATGCGACAGATGTGGCAAAGGTTTCTTCTTCTGAGTGGGTCTTTTTAGCCACAGCCAGGCTGCCATAAAACCAAGGGAGTAAGTTCTTTACCTCTCGGGGTGGGAGGAGGAGGATACCCATGCTCTCTCTAGACTAAAGGATGCCTGCCACATTCAGGTCACATGCAACGTTCGTGGGAGGTATGGTTGTTTCGAGTGAATTTGGTGGACTTGGGAGTGGAGAAGAGAGAGTGAATGCTAGTGCTATGGTGCTGCACAGGCATGACAACACCGCTCTGCCAACGAGCCCCTGTCCTGATGTTATGGCACCCTGGGGCGCTGCTGTACTTGGTCTCTCTTCAGACAAAGCCATGGACAATTATGGAGTGTTTCTTGTGATGGCGGCAAATGTCTTTGGCTACATTATCGAACTCACGCTTTTTGTGATGAGAGCTAGGATTTGAACCCAGGCCTGCAAAGTGTTCACTACAAAAGCTGCCTTTGTGCAATGTTAGCACCGGAGCACCTGAAACGATCCCCGTTGTAGCTTTAGTTGCTTGTAACAGGGCACGACTCAGTACCACGGCGCCTCCTGCAGGTCACTCAGGGATCAGCTCCTCCCAGCTCTGCCTGCCTTTCCCCAGCCCTTCCCTGTCTCAGGAATCCTCAGAGCCTGTTCTCTTCTCAGGAGTCCTTCTTTATACAGCTGGGCCCTAATGGGCTGCTATCTGCTTGCTTTCCAGCCCCAGCCTTCTAACAGGACTGGATTTAACCCTTCTGAGACCAGTGATGGGCAGATGCCCTGTCCCACTACCTCTTAGTGCTGATGCTCCTTTTGCCTGAAGGAAGCTTTGTTTACTCTTGGGTCATCCCAGGCTCACAGAAAGTGAGGGACAGAGAAGAGAGAAGTCAGAGAAAAACGTTACCTTGGAATTCTGACAGGCCCTCCCGGCTACAAAGGTTGTTTCTGGGAACACAGAGCTGGCCACCGCATTCGAGAGCTGGGCAAACATCTGCAAGCTGGTCAGTGCCACGTGAAAGTGTGGCTGGTATTTGTGCATTGAATGCAGAGTGATCTACAGCAAAGAAGGAACAAGCAGTCAGGAAGGTTTGATTATGGGGCTGAATTCTGTGTGGCGTCACGGAGACGAACTCGATGCTGCCGGAAGAGGCACCTGCAAAGACTTCAGAAGCAGTAGCAAGTTGCTCTTCAGCTCCTCACTGCCACTTTTAAATAACGTTCACGTGCAAGTGAAATTCAGGGTCACATCAGATTTCAAGACAGGAGACGTGAACCCCACATCTCACCAAGCCCTGAAGGTTTATCTTAAATAAAACAAAGTCTAGAATGCCTCCTACTGCAGCCCCTCCGGGTGATTGCGTACCGTGCTGGGCCACCTCTCTGGAAATTCCTGCAGAGTGGTACGCTGAAGTGAAAACTTTCTTTTCCATTTAGTGCAGAGTGGGGATGTAAGACGATTAACCAATTAACCGATAAGCAAAAGCTTATAGGCCGGTACAGCTGTATGGACTTCATGCATTCTCCCGCCCTACTTGCCAGTACGTTTTAGCAGGCTGGCCAGCAGCCCAGCTCAGTCCTGGCTTGAAATGATCCCACCCCTGCAGCAGCTCTGCATTTCAAGTGTAGTATGAACCAGGCGGGCAGGCAGCTCAGCTCAGTCCTCGCTCACACCAGGTCCGGGAGCTCAGATCCACCCTATCCAGGGGCTGCTGGCAACCTGTTCTGCTGCCTCTGTATCAGAGGTAGAGGCACGGGGGCCACAGACAGCCGGTCCATGATACAGAGTCAGCAGTGCGGCGTGGCAGAGGGTTCTTCAGGAGCTGCCAGCCCTGCTTGCAGGGACTAACCGTCTAACTGATGGGCATTCTTGAGGTGACTTGACTATTCAATTAATCGATATTTAACATCCCACGTGCAGGGGAGGGGGAAACCTAAAGCCTGGGGACTGGATGCTGCCCCATGCTTGCCTGGATCCAGCCCTCAGGGCTTGGGGCTCAGCCCCAACCAGCTCCTGTGCTCTTCCTCCCGCCCAGACCTCACCCTTGCTTTTTAGCAGCCCCCTCTCACACACTGAACTCATTTTTGGCCCCACCCCGAGAGCCTAGGGAGGCCCACAAAACCTACTTGCTTGGGCCCCCCATGGCTCTGGAGTGCCCCCAACTTATTTTCCTATCAGTCAGCAGCCCTCGGCCCAGAAAAGGTTCCTCACCCTGCTTTAGTGTGCAACTGGGGCGCTGATGGGAATATAAAACATGCTGTTCTACAGACAGAGCATTCATGCAGGGTGGGATTGCACTGGGGAAAAGGCCTTACAACAAACGAGAGATTTTCAGTCCACCAACGGGGAAACAGTGACGGCCAATGCACTGCCACCTGGCAGAACAGAGAGGTAGCGGAGGCTCCCTCTGTGAACCCACATAACCCGTCAATTCTCACGTGAATGGCCCGAGCAGTGCGGTGTGCACCTGGCATTCTCTGAGCATCCTTTATACCGTTGTGGTGGGTTGCTACCTGGTTACATGCATCTGGTGAACGAATGGCCCTGGTTGCTAATGGGCAGACACAGCACTTGGTTGGCTTGGCTCAGAGAGGCAAACAGGCAAAGCAGCAGCTTCCGTGTTTGCCCAGCTGACGGCATGGAAGTAGCATGCGACGGATGTTCCTGGCAATACAGGTTTGCTCTGACCTGCCAGATTTGGTGATGGTCATTTCAGTGCCAAGTGTGTAGAACTCCTCCCACAATGCCTTGTTCTCCGGAGAGAGACGGGCTATGATGGAAGCACCGTTTATGGAGGGAGGGAAGCAGTTCTCATTAGGGCGGGAAGTCGTTTGTGAGCTCTGAAGAGGTATAATCTGGAGCGGAGGGAAACAGCCTTGGCATGGGCTGCATGAGGGGACAGGTTTGTCGCCTTGCAGGAGAGGGAGAGAAAAGCAAACACACGGATGTAAGTTCTAGAGAGCGGCCCACGTAGCTGGAATACAAGCAATCCAGCTGCAAATGGAACACGTCAGAGGAAGGGGAGAAGCCTGCCTGGAGAGCTGTGACCCTTTCCAGCCAGGGAGGACATCCTGCAGGGTCACCTCCGCTTCTGGGCTGCCAGCCTAGGGGGTCTCTGTGCAGGCACAGAGAGGCTGGGGACACCGACCCCAAAGAGCTGTCCCGGTCAGAGTGAACATTTCAAAATTCAGGCTGCAACCAGGATTCCGTCACACAAAGGGCACATGAGCGAGCCCACCAAGTCCTTGACACAAGCAGCAACTTGTGGCAACGGCCGGGAAGACAGGGCAGCACCATGCTCGGCTGGCCCTGCACAGCAAACGGCTCCGTGCGGAGCAAGGCCACGTTTCCCACCAGCCCTTGTCTGCCCTGCTTCCAATGACAGCGGTTTGGTCTCTCCCCTGGGCTCGTTCCCTCCCAACCCTCTGCTGCCCAGGATTCTCAGCACAGCCCCAACAATGTCCTGAGAATTCTGGCCCCAGGGGGATGGGAACGGAGGGAAAACTGAAAGATGCGGAGAAACAAAGATGACTCGTGCCCGTTATTCCACCTCCCTTCTGCTCTAGGGCCAGCATTTTGTCTGAGAATCCTCGTGACCAAGAGCATCCTTGTGCCAGGCTGAGCAGACAGAACCACAAAGGTCACCCCGAAGTCTGCAGGGGGCCTTTTGCTGGCTGGAGGAGAGCTCCACTCAGACGCAGCCCTGCATATGCATGCACGGGCTTTCCAGGCTCTTATAGAGGAGGCAGTATCCTCACAGATTAGGATCCAGGATTGCCGGAGCCATCCCTTACCTGGCATCAGCACTGGTGTCCTCGCTTGGTGGCCCAAGCTGCAGCTATCACCACTCTGGGGTCTGCATTCACACTGGTGCCTGGAGCCACCGATATATCGGTGCCTGGAGGCAGGAAGCGTTGCGTAAGAGCCTGGAGAGAGGCCGGAGGACTCCGAGGCAGGGAGCAGCCTGTAATTTGGTCAAGCAAACCTTCAAATTCGCCACAGGAGCAGAAGGGGTAAAAAAGGGGGAAGGGAGTGAGAGAGAGCGAGAGTGAGGGAGCGCAAAGAGAAATAAGGGAAAGAATCAATGAAAGGAGGCAACAGAGACAAAATGATAAGGGTCCCAAGGACACATACTGGCAATGCAGGACTGTCTCTGTCTTTAGTATCCTCGCCCTGAACTCGGGGGCCTTGCCATTGGCTTTTGTGGCAATAAGGAAATCCCCTACTTCCACGCGTCGTAATTCCCAGCACCCCAGCCGTTTGCTCACAGGAGAGGCCTGAATGTTGCTAGTTACATGCTACACTCTCTCCACCAGCCCAGAGATTGGCCCAGAGCTTACAGGGGAGTGCTATATTATGGAGCAGGCCTGCACCCAGATAGGTTTCATTCTGTGCCCTTCCCCCACCCCTGGAGATGGCTCCGGGAAGGGAGGGGGGATTGTGCGCAGTGGAGGTATTAAAGTTGGCAGCCCTCCTGTTAAGGCTGACAAAAGATCGACCCAGGGATGAATGGCGCTATTTTATTGTCATTCTAAAGTGCGGTGTTCCCAGGCTCCTCTTCTCACAGCTTTCAGGGAGCTTCAGATGGCTCTCCAGGGAGGGGGGGTATGTGTGTCTCAAATTAATGCCAGCCACTTCCTCTCAGTGCCTTTAACTCCAGCATAACGTCCAACACGTCTCACTTCCCCACTTGCCAAGTCTCTACAAATTCCTGCTCAGATCAGGTGCCTGGTTCCAGAGATCAAAACCCTCCCTTCCCTCGGCTAGTCACCCTAGGAGCAACTGCAGCGGAGAAGCCAGGGGCACCCTGCAAGATTCCTTCCACCTCGACCTTCCTCCGGGCTGTCTGGGTCCAGATTAACAGTCACAAAAGGGAGATGAACACTTCCTCCCATTTTACGTTGGTAAGACAAGTGAGACTGTTGCCTGGAGGCTCTCGTCTTGTAGCCACAGAACACGCTTTCCCCCCACTGGGCTGCCAACGCGCATCTGCCGTGACTTGGAGGCAGCAGGACGACAAGATGGACCATTTGTTTGTAGCACAGAGACTGTGGCGGCACAGGCACGGACCTACTGAGAGCAGGAGTAGGACTCAAAGGCCTCGGCACGGGCAACACAGTGGCTGTGGGAAGCGAAGTGCAGTGCAGCAGGGAGCGAGAGTCGAAAGAGACCCCGACGCTGGAGACTGCAGGGGGACCAGGAGGGGACTGTTTTAAAACTGATTTTTGCACTCACAGCTTTTCTAGACATTTCTCATCAGTGGCCCCTCAGCCGCACAGGTCGGATTCCTGCTCCCATTGCAGTGGGATCAGGACTGGCCTGCTGGGGGCCAGGGCTGGGCAGCCGATGTGCCGTCCACGCAGGTTTACAGTATTACACCCCTCAGACCCAGGCCACTGTAAGACTCCAAAGTAGAGAAATAGGGGGAGGGGTAGACAATCCTGGGGAGGAGGGGGCAGATTTCTAGAGCCTCTCCCTTGAGTAACCCCCAAACTGGTGCCTTTGGACCAGAGGTCATCTCCTCCTGCCTCTCCTTCAAGGCTCAAGTCCCCCGAGATGGGTCAAGGTACGTACAATTAACACACAATGGATCAGTGCCCACTGTTCTGGAGAGTGCCTGTTGCTCAAACCCTGGGAGAGCGGAGATGGGTAACCAACGGGATGTTTTAGATTTAGGCCTTGTCTCTCCTGATGGCTGTGTGTGTCGGGCCTGGACAGCTACTCCCTGCAATGACAGGGAGGCTGCATCCACAACTGCAGCATGGAGCTACAAGAAGGGGTGAAAGGCTCTGTCGTGGGCCAGGACGGGGAAGGGCATGACAGCGGGGAGCAATGCCAGAGCCTTTTCCCCTCCTGTGCTGGGTCTGTTTCACTTCAGTGTGGAAGGAGCCTGCCCCTCTTGCTGGAATCTTTCACCGTGGCAGGGAAAGCCTCCAGCAGCAGGACAGGGCACGGCTAAAAACAGCGTAGCTCTGGGAGGCACTGCTTAGCCATGCGGCGGTCTGGGTAGGATATATTATACCCTAGGATTCGAGTCTCTACTCTACCCACCTACACCGTGCTCTGCACTGCTATTTCCACCCATGCAGAGGGGCGCAGTGTCTGGGCTCCACAACAGGCTCCCACAAAGGTAGGTCTAACTTGAGAAAACCATTTGGGGTCGTGTTCTACAAAAGCCGTGTTGCCCATATCCAAGTTTCAGCACTGGGAATCAGGCCCCTCCTCCATCAATCGCGAGAGTGACCTCAAAACACTTCAGAAGAATCCACTTTCAAGTTCCTTTTCTTTGCTTTCAGGTTTTAACCTTCGGGGTTCAGGTTTTTCAGCCAGTCTCTCATTTACGAGGGCTAGTGACTTTCATTCCGAAAGGGAAGCTCAGAGTCCTGTTTATTCAGATGGCTCCAAGAGTTCTGGTTTTCAATACACAAATACAAATATGGTCTAAAGTACCCATTAAGGTCACAGGGAAGGAGGCGACTGTATTATTTACATGGTTCTGCTTTACTGTTATTGCCTGATAAAACTTTTCTTCCATTAAAGTATTTACTATAGACACACAAGGAAAAAATTGCTAAAAATCAGCAGCTCATAGGACCACAGAACACTAGTCCAGTCCCCTTTCCTCCTCAGTGATTAAGACACTGGTAACCATGCAGGAAAGCTTTTACTCTGGTTTTGCTCTTACTAACTGGCTGAAGCTTCGCAAGAGAGGCAATATCCAACCACATCACGGTTCGGTCACCATCACAGCTTCCTTCCGTGATACCCCAGATTACAAGCAGCTACTTTTGAAAGCTTCATTATTTCTCTTTTATGATAGATGATGAGACCAGAGTGGGAGTTTGTGCTCCATAATGGTCCATAACTGCTTAAAAAAATTACTTGATCATCTTGTTCTCATTATCTGTCTGCCAGATACAGGGAACTGAAGTTGAAGCTGAATCTCGTGTTTAATGTTACCACATAATGCTCTGCCCGGTCAAACCAGCACCAGACAATTAACTGGCCTTTAAGCAAGAACAGTTTTGAAAAGCAAATGAAGTGAGACCAGGGCAGGAAGTGAGAGTCTTTAAGCAAACTCTGATCAGTCTAAAGAACAGTCCGATTTTCCTAGATGTGATAGCTGATGAATTCCTGCATCAAGTAGTTGCTGAACCAACAAGGGGGGATGCTATTTTAGATTTGGTTTTGGTGAGTAATGAGGACCTCATAGATGAAATGGTTGTAGGGGACAACCTTGGCTCGAGTGATCATGAGCTAATTCAGTTTAAATTAAATGGAAGGATAAACAAAAATAAATCTGAGACTAGGGTTTTTGATTTCAAAAGGGCTAACTTTAGTAAATTAAGGAAATTAGTTAGGGAAGTTGATTGGACTAAAGAAATTATGGATTTTAAAGTGGAGGAGGCCTGGAATTATTTTAAGTTAAAGTTGCAGAAGCTGTCAGAAGCCTGTATTCCTAGAAAAGGGGAAAAATTTATAAGCAGGTGTGTTAGACCAAGCTGGATGAGCAAGCATCTCAGAGAGGTGATTAAGAAAAAGCAGAAAGCATATAGGGAGTGGAAAATGGGAGGGATCAGTAAAGAAAGCTACCTTATTGAGGTTAGTGCATGTAGGGACAAAGTGAGAAAGGCTAAAAGTCAGGTAGAGTTGGACCTTGCAAAGGGAATTAAAACTAATAGTAAAAGGTTTTATAGCCATATAAATAGGGAGAAAAAAAAAAGAAGTAGGACCGCTAATTACTAAGGATGGAGTGGAGGTTAATGATAATCTAGGAATGGCCCAATATTTGAACAAATACTTTGCTTCAGTCTTTAATGAGGCTAATGAAGAGCTTAGGGATAATGGTAAGTTAACAAATGGGACTAAAGATATGGAGGTAGATATTACCATATCCGAGGTAAAAGCCAAACTTGAACAGCTTAATGGGAGTAAATTGGGGGGCCCAGATAATCTTCATCCAAGAATATTAAAGGAACTGGCACATGAACTTGCAAGTCCATTAGCAAAAATTTTTAATAAATCTTTCAACTCAGGGGTTGTACCGTTTGACTGAAGAATTGCTAATATAGTTCTGATTTTTAAGAAAGGGAAAAAAAGCGACCCGGGTAACTATAGGCCTGTTAGTTTGACATCTGTAGTATGTAAAATCCTGGAAAAAATTTTGAAGGAGAAAGTAGTTAGAGACATTGAGGCTAATGGCAATTGGGACAAATTACAACATGGTTTTACAAAAGGTAGATTGTGCCAAAGCAACCTGATTTCCTTTTTTGAGAAAGTAACAGATTTTTTAGATAAAGGAAATGCAGTGGATCTAATCTACCTCGACTTTAGTAAGGCATTTGATACAGTACCACACGGGGAATTATTGGTTAAATTGGAAAAGATAGGGATTAATATGAAAGTTGAGAGGATAAGCAACTGGTTAAAGGGGAGACCACAGTGGGTCATATTGAAAGGTGAACTGTCAGGTTGGAGGAAGGTTACTAGCGGAGTTCCTCAGGGATCAGTTTTGGGGCCAATTTTATTTAATCTTTTTATTGCTGATCTTGGCACCAAAAGTGGAAGTGTCCTAATAAAATTTGCAGATGACACAAAGTTGGGAGCTATTGCCAATTCAGAAAAGGATCGGGATATCATACAGGAAGATCTGGATGATCTTGTAAATTGGAGTGATAGCAATAGGATGAAATTTAATAGTGAGAAGTGTAAGGTTATGCATTTAGGGATTAACAACAAGAATTTTAGTTATAAGCTGGGGACACATCAGTTGGAAGTAACGGAGGAGGAGAAGGACCTCGGAGTCCTGGTTGATTATAGAATGACTATGAGCCGCCATTATGACATGGCCGTGAAAAAGGCTAATACGGTCTTGGGATGTATTAGGTGAGGTATTTCCAGTGGGGATAAAGAGGTGTTAGTGCCATTATACAAGGCATTGGTGAGACCCCATTTGGAATACTGTGTGCAGTTCTGGTCTCCCATGTTTAAGAAGGATGAATTCAAACTGGAACAGGTACACTAGGATGATCCAAGGATGGGTTGGATGATCCGAGGGCCACTAGGATGATCCAAGGAACGGAAAACCTGTCTTATGAAAGGAGACTCAGGGAGCTTGGCTTGTTTACCTTAACCAAAAGAAGGCTGAGGGGGGACATGATTGCACTTTTTAAATATATTAGAGGGATAAATACCAGGGAGGGAGAGGAATTATTTAAGCTTAATACCAATGTGGACACAAGAACAAATGGATATAAGCTGGCTAGTAGGAAGTTTAGACTTGAGATTAGACGAAGGTTTCTAACCATTAGAGGAGTGAGGTTCTGGAACGGCCTTCCAAGGGAAGTAGTGGGGGCAAAAGATCTATCTGGCTTCAAGATTAAACTAGCTGGGTTTATGAAGGGGATGGTTTGATGAGATAACAGGATCTTGGTAACTAATTGACCATTCACTATCAGTGGGAAATAGGTCAATGGAGGGATGATAGGAGTTACTATAGAGAACTTTCTGGGTGTCTGGCTGATGAGTCTTGCCCACATGCTCAGGGTTTAGCTGATCGCCATATTTGGGGTCGGGAAGGAATTTCCCTCCAGGGTAGATTGGCAGAGGCCCTGGAGGTTTTTCGCCTTCTTCTGTAGCATGGGGCACAGATCACAGCTGGAGGATTCTTTGCATCTTGGGGTCTTCAAAGTATTTGAAGGCTTCAATATCTGAGATATAGGTGAGAGGATTATTCTAGGAGGGGTGGGTGAGATTTTGTGGCCTGCACTGTGCAGGGAGTCAGACTAGATGATCATAATGGTCCCTTCTGACCTTAAAGTCTATGAGTCTATGAGTTCCACCCCACTTCCACTGGAAGACTCACATCTGCCAAGCATCTGATTTTTGTCAGTCCCTGAAGACAGATTTCACTGTAGAGCCTCAGCAGAGGTTACAGGCAATTTTAGCTGGGGAAAGAGGAAAAATCCCAGGGAGTTTATATTGAGAAAGAAGTGAAGAGCATTGACGTTTCTGTACTGAATTATTCCAGGACCTCAGCACTTAAAGTTTCCCCAAGCAATTAGCAGTAGTGTCTCTCTTAACAGCAGATGCTAAGTCAGCCAACAGCCCCCTTGTGAATCTTCCCCAGAACTTTGCTCAAGGGAAACTGCCGGTGATTGATCCTGGCGAAATCCAAATGGGTTTCTGTACTCTGGCTATTAAGTTAAATCACTAGTCTACATTAATCTCAATAATTACATCATCTATCCAGGACGAACAGAGAAGAAAATAAAAGGTTGGATCAAATATTAAATAGTAAAATTGCAATCTGTTCCAAATACCTAAAAAATAGCCTAGCTTCAGTTCATGGATGACAAATTATTCTTGTCAAAACATTTTTCTGTACATACCTGTAACAACCTTGATCCAAGATCTTAAGGCACTTTACAAATTCATTAATCCTTACCACAACATGGTGAGATAAGCGTCTATCATTACACCCATTTTACAGATGGGGAAACAGAGGCATAAGCTGAAAAGCCACACAGCGAGCCAATGGCAGAACTGTGACCAAAACTCTCCCAACTTCCAGTTCTTCACTTTAGCCATTAAGCCGATGATCTTTAATGAGACGGAAAGGATATCAGTGATTACAAAGGGTCAGCTATACAAAGTAACCCAGCATCAACTTGGGTCCAGCCTATCTAAAAGAGTGGGATACCTCCACTTCCATTGTAGCTGCTTTGATAGCCTCCAGGAATTGAGCTACGTCAGTTGTGTAGCTTATTTTGAAATATCTTCTTTCAAGTTATGGTGCTTTCTACACAGCACTTATTTAGAAATAGAGCGACTTCCCTTACTCCTTGTACAAGGAGAGTTACAGGAGCTGGAGTAAGAAGTCCTCCAACTTGACAGTATTTCGACATTATGTCGAAATAACTGCCTGCTGTGTAGACGCTAGTTATTTTGAAATAATGTTACTGTGTAGACATAGCCTTGTGGAGCAATGCAGGATTACATTCTATAGCACATTATATTATCCACTACCATTCCAGTCAAGCAGCAATGCTTTCATCAGTATTCTTGGGAGATTATTCCACCATAATCTAACTATTGGGGCATTTTTTCCTCATATTCACATTCAGCCTTAAATTATTTTTGCTTGTCAGATATTTCCTGGATAAGGTTATTCCATATTTATTTGCTGAATTCAATATTAAAATGGGAGGGCACCAATGCTCCCTCTAATCTTTTCCACCTATGTGTGGAATAAATTGTTATGTGCAACAAGGCATGTGCGCAGATAGCTTACAGGGAATGCGGATGGGCAATAATCTACACCCTGAAGGAATGAGTGCCTTTAATATACTATCCCACGTGTATGATAAAAACAAGCAACTTTTCCCTTTGACACCTTTGGGTGGCTTTACAGATAAATAAAGGCAGCAAGTAAAAATGTATGAAAAGAAATTTGACCTAACAAAGGGGATGATAGTAACCTAAGAGAGGCGGAGTGGTCAGATTATTGCAGCTTAACTGTTCTAGCCTTTAGCATGTAGAGAGTCTCTGGGTTAGGCTAAAAGGAGCTAAAAAAACCAAGGGTGATGTCTTGTTAGGGGTCTACTATAGACCACCTACCCAGGTGGAAGAGGTGGATGGAACTTTTTTTAAACAACTAACAAAATCATCCAACGTGCAGGATTTGGTGGTGATGGGGGACTTCAACTATCCAGACATATGTTGGGAAACTAACACAGCAGGGCACAGTCTATCCAATGAGTTCTTGGACTGCATTGGAGACAAATTTTTATTTCAGAAAGTTGAAAAAGCTAATAGGGAGGAAGCTGTTCTAGATTGGATTTTAAAAAATAGGGAGGAACTGGTTGAGAATTTGAAAGTGGAAGGCAGCTTGGGTGAAAGTGACCATGAAATGGAGAAGTTACTCACCTTCGTGCAGTGAAGCGAAGTTACTCATGTTCGGTGCAGTAACTGTCGTTCTTTGAGGTGGTGTTCCCACAGATGCTCTACTATGGGTGCTGGGCTTGCTCCGGCGCCACAGACGGAGATTTAAGAACATAAGAACGGCCGTACTGGGTCAGACCAAAGGTCCATCTAGCCCAGTATCCTGTCTGCCGACAGTGGCCAGCACCAGGTGCCCCAGAGAGGGTGGACCGAAGACAATGATCAAGCGATTTGTCTCCTGCCATCTCTCTCCAGCCTCTGACAAACAGAGGCCAGGGACACCATTTTATCCCCTGGCTAATAGCCTTTTATGGACCTAACCTCCATGACATTAAGATTACGTTATGCGTGAGGTTATGAGATTGGAAATCCTCTGAGAAGATAGGTGTTGACTCTTCGACCTCCGTGCCAAGGAGAAGAATAAGTGGTCCGGACGCCTGAAAGGTTTAGTGCGATCTATGTAGAATGCTAAGGCCCTCCGGTTATCCAAGGAGTGTAGGGCCGCTTCTTGTGGTGAGGCATGGGGCTTCAGGAAAAAGGTTGGCAGGATCACTGGTTCATTGACATGAAAATGGGAGACAATTTTGGGTATGAATCTTGGGTGTAGTCTCAAGACTACTCCATCCTTAAGGAAAATTGTATATGGTGGCATGGCCATCATGGCGGAAAGCTCGCTCACTCTGCGTGCCGATGTTATGGCAAGCAGGAAACAGTTTTCAAAGTGAGGAAATGCAAGGATACAGTCGCCAGAGGCTCGAATGGCGGCCTCATTAGGGCGTCGAGGACTACATCCAGGCTCCACACCGGTGGGACTGGATCATGAGGTGGGGCCATGTTGGTAAGGCCCTTGAGAAATCTCTTAGTAGTAGGATGGGCAAAGACAGAAACGCCATCTATCGGTGGTGTGAATGCTGATATTGCTGCGAGGTGCACCCTGATGGAGGCTAATGCGAGGCCTTTGTCCTTTAGGTGCAACACATAGTCCAGTACGGTGGGGATTGACAGATGTATTGGATCATGGTAGCTCGAGGTACACCAGGGGGAGAATCTGCGCCACTTGTGAAGGTAAGTCTTTCTCATGGTTTGTCGTCTACTGTATACTTGGACATGTTGGACTGGAATGGAGCAGAGGGATTCGAATGGAGTCAGCCAGTTAGGAACCATGCTGTTAGGGTCAGGGTGTTTCAGGTGTCCTTGGTCTTGTGTGAGGAGATTGTGGAGAGGCGGAAGGCAGATTGGTGTCCGTGAGGAGAGACGGTGGAGGAAGGGAAACCAGTGCTGGCGAGGCCAGTCCGGGGCTATGAGGATTAGCGTTGCCCTGTCTGCCTTCAGCTTCTGGAGGACTTTGGGGAGTAGAGGTATGGGGGGGAATGCATAGAGGAGGGTCCATGCCAAGTCATAAGGAAGGTGTCCCACAGGGCTGTGTGGTTTCGGCCCACCCTGGTGCAGTACTTGCAGCATTTTGTATTGGCAGCAGTTGCAAAGAGGTCCACGCGGGGAGTACCCCAACATTGGAAGATCTTGCGTAGGACGCCATTGTGCATTTCCCATTCGTGCTTCACATGGAAGTGTCTGCTCAGGAAATCTGCCATCACGTTTGTGGTGCCACGTAAGTAGGATGCCATAGGTGTTATTCTGTGGCGAATGCACCAGTTCCAAAAGTGGATGGCTATTGTGCATAGGGAATGGGAGCGAGCGCCGCCCTGGCGATTCACGTAATTCATGGCTGTGATGTTGTCCGTGAGGATCCTCACCGTGGTGTTTCAAATGTAGATGAAGAAGGATTTGAAAATGGCACGTAGCTCTAGAAGGTTTATGTGTAGACGTGCTTCTTGTGGGGACCATTGGCCTTGGACTGAGAGGGAGCCCATGTGAGCCTCCCAGCCTAGTAGAGAGGCATCTGTTGTGATTTGGTGGAGTGGCCCCTGCCGATGGAAAGGTATACCTGACAGCAGGTTTCTGTGGCTGGTCCACCACAGTAGTGATTGGAGAACGCCAGGTGGCAGTGATACTGGCCTGTGGAGATCGTATCTGGTGTGGTCATATACGAGTGTCAGCCGGTACTGAAGGACGCGCAGATGTAGTCTGGCATATTTCACCATGTATGTTGTGGCGGCCATATGGCCCATCAGTCTGAGGCATGTGATGAGTGGAACAGTAGGGCTGATGGTGATGGTGTGAATGAGGTCTTGGATGGCTTGAAACATCTGTAAGGGTAGGAACGCTCTGCTGGCAAGTGAGTCCAGGTGGACCCCAATGAACTCGATGTTCTGAGTGGGGTGCAAAATGGACTTTTGCTTGTTGAAGAGGAGTCCAAGCGATTGAAAGACTTGCCTCGTGAGGTGAACCATCTGGGAGACCTCCTGTGCAGAAGGGCCCTTGAGTAGGCAATTGTCCAGGTAAGGGAAGATGAGTACCCCTTGGTGCTGGAGGAAGGCCGTGACCACAGATAGAACCTTTGAAAACACCCTGGGGATGATGATAGCCCGAAGGGGAGGACCTTGTATTGGAAGTGGTCCTTTGCCACGACGAAGCGTAAGAACCTCCTGTGAGCTGGATGGATAGGGACGTGGAAATAGGTGTCCTAGAGGTAGAGGCTGGCAAACCAGTCCTGTGGATCTAACGCAGGGATTATGGCAGCTAAAGTTGTCATTGTGAATCGTTGTTTCTTGAGATATTTGTTCAAATGGCGGAGATCTAGGATGGGGCGCCAACCTCTGGACCTCTTCTGGGTGAGGAAATAATGTGAGTAAAAGGCCCTGTTCCTGAAATCCTTTGGGACTGGCTCTATGGCACCCAGAGAGAGAAGGCGGTCGACTTCTAGTCGGACGAGGGTCTCGTGAGAGGGGTCCCTGAAGAGGGACGGGGTGGGAGGGGTGGTTGGTGGGATGGCTATGAAAGGGATAGGGTAGCCAGATTGAACAATCTCGAGGACCCATCTGTCCGTAGTGATTGTTGCCCATTGATATAGAAAGGGCCTCAACCGGTGGTAAAAGAGCTGGGTCATACAATTCATGGAGCTGCCTGTGACTGTCTGCCCGTCCCCAACCAACGCATCAAACCTATTGCTTGTTGTTGGGAGGCATGTTCGTCCTGCCGGTTGGGTTTCGGCGTCGCTGAGGCCTCTGGAGAGAGCGTTGGTTGTTGAAGGGCCTCTGTTGCTGGTGTTGCTGCTGCCACTGACATCTGATGTAGGAGTAGTCGTATCTGCGCTGGAATGGTGAGTACTGGCGTCTCTTAAAGGGGGGAGCGTACATCCCCAGAGTTTGCAAGGTTGTTCAGGAGTCTTTAGAGGAGTGTAAGATTGAGTCCGTGGTCTCTGCAAAGAGCTTATCCTTGTCGAAGGGGAAGTCCACGACTCTGGCCTGGAGTTCCTCCCACTGCTTGAAGGAAAGAAGCTCTGCGCATAATGATGGCAGTAGCAGCAGAGCAAGCAGCAGTGTCAATGACATCCATGGCTATTTGGAGGGACATTCTCGCTGATGTGTAGCCCTCTTGGATTACTGACCTCGGGATCGATTTCTTAGAATCAGGGAGATGATCCATGAGCGGGGTGAGGCGTGAAAAGGTGTCAAAGGCGTGCTTGGAGAGATGCGCCAAGTAATTGGCAATTCTGAGGAGTAGCGTGGCTGAAGTGTAGACCTTCCTGCCCAGGAGGTCAAGTCTTTTTACGTCCTTATCGGAGCCCTGTTGTTTGAGGTGAGGGGCTCTAGCCCTCTGTTGAGCTGCATCGACTACTAGGGATTTAGGTTGTGGATGGGCAAAGAGGAATTCCATGCTCTTCAGTGGTACGAAATATCTCCTGTCGGCCTGTTTGTTAGTCGGAAGAGCCGAGGCTGGAGCATGCCACTCTTCATCAGCCAGTTCCAGGATGCCTTCGTCAAAAGGAATGGCCAGGCATGACCTATGCTGCGGTTGGAGATTCCTGAAAAGGCTGTGTTGCTTGTTCTTGAGTTCCTGCGGCGGGATCTCTTGTGTGATAGCTACTCGCTTAAACAACTCTTGGAACTGACGGAGGTCATCTGGTGGAGATCTGTTGCCCGGTGTGACTACCTCATCTGGCAGGGACGAGTCTGGGATGGAAGTCCGTGGTAAGTGGTCCCCAAAGGCGGTGTGATCCGTCTCTGATGGAGGATGAGGTGGTGATGCTGAATGGTGCGGAGGGGTAAAGGGATCCGGAGTTGGAGAGCGTCTGCATGATACATAATTGTAGGCAAAACGTGATCGATAAGAGTAGCCGCTGTGGGAGTCTCGAGAGTGGCCGTCGCCGCAATGATATTTGTCATGTCGCGGTGAGCGGTCGTCGTAATAGTTGGAACGGGCGTAATATCAGTAACGGTACGGAGAGCAGGGAAAACAGGAACGGATGTCTGATGCCCTGGAAGAAGCAGGAGACACAGAGAGCTGCCTGTAGTGGTATCTGTGGTGGGAAGGTGCAGCAGCCAGGAATGGTGAAGGCAGCCTGGAGGAGGCATGGGGGGACCCATGCCAATGGGTATAGTGGCATGGAGAACGAGGCACCGGGAGGGGCAAGGACGATGCCGGCGAGAGAAGGCGGGAGTGAGAGAAGCTCCAGCATGGGGAGATCAAAGGAGCAGGACTCGGCGCTCCTGATCTGGCGGCATGCGCTGAAGAGCTAACAGGCGCTATGTTGTTTGGCACCGGCAGCTCAGGGGCAGCAGCAACTGGCGCCATGCCGGTAGTGAGGCGGTTCGGCGCCGTGTAGTCCGGCACCACGCGATGGATGGTCGGTTCCAGGTCAGTTCTCGGAGCCGGCTCAGCGCTCTGCAACGGAGGCAGAGGAAGGGGCTGAGGCAATGCTGCCTGAGGAGCCGGCGTATGAGAAGGCTCCCACGGGCACTTGGGCTTTGGAGCCGCTGAGGCTGGGGGATGTGGCTTCACAGTGCCAATTGTCCCAGGTCTGTCAGGCTGACTTTCCCTGCCATTTAAGGCAGCTGGTAGGGATCTCATCAGGGAGACCCCAGGCTTCTTCTGAAGCCCCGTAGTCGGAGAGGAAGCCTGGTGCTTGTGGGGTTGCTGGTCAGAATCAGTTTGTTGTAGCTGCAGGGCTTTGTCAAAGAGAAGCATTTGCAGATGCCTCTCTCTGTCTTTCCTAGCCCTGGAGGTGAGTCTGGTGCAGTGGGTACACTTCTGGGGGACATGAAATTCCCCCAGACAACGGATGCATTCTGAGTGGCCATCGGAGGCTGGCATTGCCTCCCGGCAAGAGCCGCATGTTTTGAAGCCGGCAGCTGACATTCTGTCAGTTGCCCTGAGGCAGTTGTTGTTTGCAGTCAAGTTTTATCTCTGAGTAAATGGTAATGTGGTGATAATGTCTCTGTTCTGTTGTCTTTATCTGTTGGGTTTTTATTAAGGGAATGCAACTATGTACAAGGGGCAAAAGGGAGAACAGCTGAGAGGCGGGAGGTAAGAACGGTAAGTAGTTTTTATTCTTACTCCCGTTCAATTCTTGTTGTTCTTATTTTTGTTTTTGAAGAAATACAGAGAAAAAACAAGGGAAACGAAGTAAAGGTGTATGTAAAAGGGGGGAACTAGCAATAATCTAGTTCAGTAAGCTAAATGAAGAGCACGGTTCCAAGTGTCTGCAGCCTGAGGCGGTGAAGAGGAACTGGCAGGTGGCCGGACCGCGTGAGACTGTAGCCAGACAGGAACCCCCCTTGTAACATCCATCTTTGCTTGCCTGGATATGCAGGCTCAGTGACCGTGAATGGTTGTAAACAGAGATACGCCAATTGCTGACCAAGAGGCTGCCGAAGAGTGCCCTTGACTCAAACCCATATTGATACAAACACACAGCCGTCCGCGGGGGGAGGAATCTCCCGCCCAGCAAAGAACATCCGGCACTCCTAATTTAGCTATCTTCCTCTCTTACAAATGTAAATTATTTGAAACTCCCTTATAAGAACTGGCGTCACAAAACGGACCAATACAATTTGGCATCTTAAGATAAGGAAGAGGATACGGTCCTCCAGGGGTATAAAGATGGGTCCAGCAGCACATTTACTCTGAGTGTCAACCTACCATCTATCTGCTGGTTGGATTAGGTGTTTGACCTCCCAAGGTTCCGAGGTCCCGAGGTTTGACCTCCGAGCAATAGCTGTTGTAACCATATGCTTTATAAGCCTTTTTAATAAACCTGTAACTGGTTAAGCTTTAACCTGACTCCTTCAGTTGCTGTAACAGAACCAAGCACAATTTAAAAGAACTTCAGCCAGTCATAAGGGACAGGTATAGGAAGAGCTTGGGCGTTTTGGATCGTGTCACTCCCAGGTGACAGATCCGTTGGGGCATCTCTCAGTTTTCCCTAGACTGCCCGCTGCGAAGGGATCCTGTATCCTAGCAGCTAAAATCTGAGATGTAATAAGCTCTTCCTATAAACTCTGGGGCGTCTGTCAGCCTGTTGGCTGCCCTCCACGATGGGACCCCAGTCCTAGCGGTAAAGACACGGACGTTAAACCTTTTCTCAGTAACACAAGATAAAATCACATAGAAAAGTTAGATGTCTGCAAGTCACCAGGGCCTGATGAAATGCATTCTAGAGTACTCAAGGAGCTGATAGAGGAGGTATCTGAGCCTTTAGTATCATCTTTGGAAAATCATGACAGGAGAGATTCCAGAAGACTGGAAAAGGGCAAATCTAGTGCCCATCTATAAAAAGGGAAATAAAAACAACCCAGAAAACTACAGACCAGTCGAATTTTGGGCAAGGATGCTTTGCAGGCATTGAATACCGTCCTTAGCTCCGGCAGGTTGATGTGCTGGAGCACTTCTGCTATGGTCCATTATCCTTGTATGTGTTTTCCTGTGCAGTGTGTTCCCCATCCCATGACAGATGCATCCATAGTAATTTGGATATAGAATCATAGAATAATAGGACTGGAAGGGACCTCGAGAGGTCATCGAGTCCAGCCCCCCGCCCTCAAGGCAGGACCAAGCTCCGTCTACACCATCCCTGACAGATGTCTATCTAACCTGTTCTTAATATCTCCAGAGAGGTAGATTCCACCACCTCCCTTGGCAATTGATTCCAATATTTGACCACCCTGACAGTTAGGAATTTTTTCCTAATGTCCAATCTAAACCTCCCCTGCTGCACTTTAAGCCCATGACTCCTTGTCCTGTCCTCAGAAACCAAGAGGAACAAATTTTCTCCTTCCTCCTTGTGACACCCTTTTAGATATTTGAAAACCGCTATTATGTCCCCCCTTAATCTTCTTTTTTCCAAACTAAACAAGCCCAGTTCATGAAGGCTGGCTTCATAGGTCATGTTCTCTAGACCTTTAATCATTCCTTGTCGCTCTTCTCTGTACCCTTTCCAATTTCTCCACATCTTTCTTGAAATGTGGCGCCCAGAACTGGACACAGTACTCCAGCTGAGGCCTAACTAGTGCAGAGTAGAGCGGCAGAATGACTTCACGAGTTTTGCTTACAACACACGTGTTGATACAACCTAGAATCATATTTGCTTTTTTTGCAACAGCATCACACTGTTGACTCATATTCAACTTGTGGTCCACTATGATCCCTAGATCCCTTTCCGCCATGCTCCTTCCTAGACAGTCGCTTCCCATCTTGTATGTATGGAACTGATTGTTCCTTCCTAAGTGGAGCACTTTGCATTTCTCTTTATTAAACTTCATCCTGTTTACCTCTGACCATTTCTCTAACTTGCTAAGGTCATTCTGAATTATGTCCCTATCCTCCAAAGAAGTTGCAACCCCACCCAGTTTGGTATCATCTGCAAACCATCTGGTATCATCAGGTATCCAATTGTGGACGATGGAAGGGGAGACCTGTAAGCATGTTGGCGATGGACGGCCACCATTTGAGAGAGTGCCTCACCATAGCAGGTACCGCGACTAGTCTGTGGACATCTTCGTTGCTAGGGCGATAGATTGAAGCTATCCAGTACTGCAGGTATCTGAGACGAAGCCTTGCATGCTGTACCACGTAGGTCTTTGCTGCCATATGCCCCATGAGCCTTAAACAGGTAAGTATGGTGACTCTTGGGCTGATAGAGATGGTGTGGACGAGAGCCTGTATCTTCTTGAATCTGGCCATTGGAAGATAAGCCCTTGCTGTTGTAGAGTCTAACCGTGCCCCAATGAACTCAAGGGACGTTTGTGGAATAAGCGAGGATTTCTGAATGTTGATTATGAGGCCAAGAGCTGCAAATAAGTCTCTTGTAATGTGGGTGGCTTGCAGTGCCTGTTGATATGTAAGAGCTTTGATTAGGCAATTGTCCAGGTATGGAAATATCATGATACTTTGGAAACTACCGACTGAAACTGAAACTACCAACAGTTTTGGAGAAAACTCTGGGGGTGGATGAAAGGCCGAACAGGAAGACTTTGTATTGAAAATGATGGTTGTCTATGGCGAACCTGAGGAAATGTCTGTGTGCTGGGTGTATTGTGATGTGAAAATACGTAAACCAATCTCCCATATTCCAGGCTGGGATAATAGAAGCCAGTGTCACTATCTTGAATTTGTGTTTTCTGAGATACCGATTGAGGCATCAGAGATCCAGAATGAGTCTCCAACCTCCTGATTTTTTCTTGGTGAGGAAATAGCGGGAGTAAAACCCTCTGCCGTGAAATTGTTCTGGCACTCTCTCTATTACCCCAGTGTTGAGAAGACATAGAGGCCCCTGCATCAGGAGAGTCTTGTGATATGGGTCCCTGAAAAGGGACGGGGCAGGGGAGGGTTAGGTGGTAGAGAGAGAAGGGATATAGTGTAGCCAGATGTTATCAGCTCCTGGACCCAGCAGTTAGTGGTGATGGCAAACCACCTTTGTTGGAAGGGCCATAAGCCATGGTGAAGTAGCTCCCGTGTTTCTGATTGATGTATTGATGGGGGATGGTCTGTAGTCCCTGGACTATACGGTCAAACTGGCTGCTTATTGTTGTGTTGGTTGGGCACTCTATTCGATTGTGGGCATCGTCTTTGTTGTTGAGGTTTTCCTCTCTGTTGAGGTTCACATTGTCTGAACCTAAGATTGGCATATGAAGTTGGCCACTGCCTGTAATAGGGCGTATATCGTTTGCGGCGTATGGTGGTCTATACATGCCAAGAGTCCTGAGTGTTGTCCTGAAATCCTTTCCAGAGTGGCGTACTGGGTCAGCATTAGCTGCAAACAGACTCTGCCTGTTGAATGGCAGGTCCTCTACCTTTGTCTGTAGATCTTTCAGTATGAATGCCATCTGAAGCCAAGAAGAGCACCGCATTGCTACTGATGTTGCGGTGGTACAGGCTGCTGTGTCCACAATGTCCAAGGAGATTTGCAATGCTGTTCTCGAGGCCATATGACCCTCTTGTACCACCAATTTCAAAAGCTGACCCTTTTCTTCTAGCAGATGTTCCAGAAGTGTCACCAATTATCAAAGTTGTGGTTGGAGAGCTGTGCCGAGTAGTTTGGCATTCATAATGTTAGCGTGGCAGATGAGTATACTTTTCTTCCAAAAAGATCTAAGAGCTTAGCATCCTTGTCTGCTGAGGTGTTTTTATATTTAGCGATCTTGGATCATTGCTGAATGGCATCAACTACCAAGGAATTCGGCTGAGGATGTGTGTATGTATAGAAATTCCATACCTTTGGAGGGGACAAAATACTTTTTGTTGGCTCTCTTATGTGTCACTTGGGTGGAAGCTGGAGTCTGTCGGATGTCATCTGCAATTTCCAATATCGCTTCATCCAAGGGTAAAGCCATCTTGTTTTTCTGTGAAGGTTGAAGGTTTTTAAGCAATCGATGCTGTTTTTGTTGCACCTCCCCTAGTTGTATTTCCTGAGATTCTGCCACCCTCTTAAAGAGGTCATGGAATTGTTTGATGTCATCTACTGGGGGAGAATCTCCAGGAAAAACCGCATCATCGGGGGAAGAGGAAGACTGGTCCACTGGGGACCATGTCTGGGGTTGAGCTTGCTCTGAGAGGGTTTCCTGCTGCTCCGGTTGTTGTACTGGTGGAGGTGCATCTCCTGGAGGAGTTGGTGGCCTTGTGGATGATTGAGGCAGTGATGGTAACCTGGTGGTACTGCATGAATCTCTTTGATGATAATGTGGAGAAGATGAGCCGGAGTGGCTATATGAGCATCAACGTGAATAGTAGTCCCTGTGGCAATGATATCTGTCATGGCCACGGTGAGAAGATGAATAATATGGTGAGTATCTCGTGTGCGATATGTGGTGGTACCTAGTGTAGGAGGATCTCGCAGATGACTTCAAAGAACGAGATCGTCCTCTAGTCCATGGTGGACTGGTAGCACTGTGGGGATGGAGAATACCGTGGTGAGTGCCTCTGGTAGGGAATAGGGTGGTCTTCGCATTGCATAGGGACCGCGCATGGTGAAAGTGGTGAAGACAGTTGCAGAGAAATTACCGCCAGTTCCGGGCTAGGGGAAGGTGTTATTATCCTCCTAGATTTATGGGTAAGCTTTGCATTGAAGAGAATGTTGTGATGATGGAGCCGTGTGTGGTATTGGGACAGGCTGTTGTCTTGAGGTTGGTGCTGGTATTGTGCATGCTGGTCCATGCGGCATTTGTGTGGAAGGGGGAACTGCTGGAGACAGCGCCACTGTGGTCAGTGCTGGCGGACTTGGTGCCGCTACAGTCGGTGCCGCATGACTCGGCGCCGTATGAGTAGGTGCTGCGTGACTCAGTGCTGTGCGGGTCGGTGCCACATGACTCGGGGCCGTTGAGCTGTAGAGCTCAAAGATGCTGAAGGACTCAGGGGTGGGGCCAGAGATGGTGATCTCAGTGCCGTAATTGGTACCGTCCTCTGTGTACCTTCAGTGCCGATTTTGCCAGTGTCGCTGGCCTTTGTTTGCTCAGCGCGGGTACTGAATTGGCTCTTGGCAACATTGGTATTGCCTGTGCTGCCTCCCTATGTGAGGCTGGGCTTGGCTTGGATAACATATGGCTTGTTCTATGTCTGTGAGCCTGGGGTGCTGGAAGACGAGCCAGATGTGCCCGGCTTACTAGCTGTGCTAATTCTGTGGGCTGCTGGCCTTAGGACTTGTAGTTGACTCTTTCTCAGCAGGTTGCAATGCCTTGCTGAATAACAACATTTTTAGGTGCATTCGCAGTCCTGTCTCGTGCACGCCATCAGCTTTAAGCAGTGTGGGCATTTCTGAGGGATGTGACCCTTGCCCAAGCACTTGATATAGCTATCATGTCTGTTGGATGCTGGTATCGTGTTGCAGCAAATCGAACACTCCTTGAAACTGAGATAACCCGTCTTTTTTTTTTTTGGTTGTAAGTAGTATAACTATGTACAGGAATTACTATGTAGAACTATATCATGGGTAAGGGAAAAAATACTTTTTTTTTTAAAGTTAACAAGTGAAGCTATATCTAAAACAAGTAACTATGACTAAAAACTAAGAATAAACTAACTATTTCTAAATTTTTTCAGTCAGAATAGGGAGAAGCAGTTCACTCCGCCTGCGACCGTGAACGGTTAGGAGGAACTGGAGGGAGCTGGACTGCGCGCAGCCTCAGAAATGGCACGAAGGGCACACACCACTGCTGCGCATGTGTGGTCCAGCTAACCCACAGCTGATGAATCTTTGACCTGCGGTGCCTGGATGAGCCCAACACCTATGGGCTGAAGTGCTCTATAAATGAAAAGTTCATTGGATTACCTCTCACCTCAACTTGCCTCTCCTTGTCAAAAGTCTTGAAGCCATCCTTGACCCCAAATTATAAACTTCCTCAGTCTTCCCCTGAAAAACCCCACTCTTAACCATGACATATTACCATCTGGAAAGTCAACAAAATCATTCCTGCCTTGATCCTGCCATTGCAGAAACCCTGATTCATGCTGCAGTCACTTCCTGTCTTTATCAATCCCCTCCTTTAACATTGTTCCTAAAGCCCTAACTTCAGGGTGGCCCAGAAATTTGAGGGCCTACATTTATCTCTCATTCCAGGACTATTATATTCACCATAACTAAGTTATCTATCTGACTCTAGCCTTCTATATGTGCAGAGGTGCACTAGTTGAAAAACCAACAGTTAAAATGATGTGACTCTCATAAAAGAAGGGGCTAGCTTGATATAATTTAAGATAAACTCATAAACTAGGCTTCAATGAGCATGTAGACACAGCAGGGCTAAAGTTGAATTAAGCTATGCAACTTCAGCTATGTCAATTGTGTAGCTTAAGTTGAAATATGTTAACTCAGCTTTCGGCACTGCCTACACAGCAGGAAGTTGAAGGAAGAGCGCTCTTCCTCCAACTTCCCTTACTCCTCGCAAAATGAGGGTTACCAGGAATCGGAGTAAGAAGTCCTCCAGCTCGACATTATTTCAAAATAAAGACTTGCTGTGTAGACACGCTCTTCATTATTTCAGAATAACACTAGTTATTCTGCAATAACACTGTTGTGTAGACATACCCAATTAGATTAAGAGCATCCACATAGGATTTTGTACTGATTTAACTGAATAGATTTAAAATCACATCTTTAAAGTGGAACAACTTTCGATATACATTGGGTAAAATTTTCCAAAGGATCTAAGTTCCATTTCCAAAAGTGAATTAGGCTCTTCGGAGCCAAAATTTAATTGACTTTCTTTGGGTGTTACACCAAGTCTACCATGGAAAAGAGTTGTCTGTCAAGCTGTCCACTGTAGACGCAGATTATGTTAGCAAAAATACGCTAGCCAGTATAGCTCATACCTGTTCAGTGAGCAAGTTCATTGGCAACAAAAGCTCACTTATGACAGTACAACTGTGTCTAAAATAGGAACTTTGCCAGCATGGAGATGTCACATGAAAAAACCCAACCCACTAACTATCGTTATATCTGCAAAAGTTTCTAGTGTAGACTTGGCCTTAGCTTCTTATGTGCCTATTTCCATTTTGAAAACAGACCTTAGGTGCTTTTACAAATTTTACCAAAGGCTTCTGCATCCAATTAGAACTACCTTCCTTTTAATGCTCCATGGACATGCCCCTTCTGGTCCACTTGGAGTTCATGTCCACCTCCAAGTCCCTACATATAACCACTCATTCCACTTCTCTGACTTTATTTTCCTCCCTGACCTCTCTATTGATTCTCTCATGTTGTGCTGGGGGAATGAGTGGAGCCATCGTTTAGATGCTGATAGATGGTTGGCTGTGTCAGTGTATTCCTGCTGTACACCCACCCAGCCTGGCACAGAAAGCTGGCATGGAAGACCTCAAGTGAACTGCCCAATGACCAAAAGATTTGTTAAGGGATAATGACAGCCAGGTTCATTGTTGAATTATAATACTAGTATCCTGCAGACTCTACTAGACCGCTAATACATATATGCCTGTAACAGTGAACCAGCTCAGTGAATGGTGGGACTTTCTGTTCCTCCCTAGGCCTGACAAAGATACTCTGCCCTGCGCTGACGTCCCAGGAACTCCCCTGGCCCAGCTGGCCAAACAGGGCCCACCCCCTCGGCCCAGCTGGGCATGCTCGAGAGCGAGGCTAGGGATAAAAGCCCGGGCAGGCAGGCAGTCTGGGGAGATAGCCGGAGGGGCAGGAGCTCAGGGAGGAGCTCATGAACAGCGCCCGCCACAGCCTCAGCGACAGCGCTGGACGAGGGGATCGTCAGACTGGGGCTGACATGGGGAGCAGCATGCAAAGGAGGGCGCCCAGCGTTGGAGGGGGTAGGAAGGAGCCCAGGGCGGAGCATTGACCTCTGGGAGCTCAGTGTCTTCCGGCAGCATCCCCGCTGAGCAGGCAGCAACATGTTTTGCTGCTATCAGTGCCCTGGCTGGGACCCAGTGGTGTGGGAGGGCCCGGGTCCCCCTATGTCCCCACCCCACCAAAGCCATGCTCCCTAGCTGGTGGGAGAGAAGCTCACGGAGGGGCTAGGCCGAAGACCCTCTGCAACCCTACAGGGAGATTTGTACTTTGGGATTGGACCTATATCCATGTAGAGGGACTTGTACTGTGAAGGAACTCGGCATATAAGGCCGTATACACCCTACAAGAGGGGCATCTGGGTGAGACTAAGGATGGCCCGGTCCGAAGGGGGCTGTAACCCAGCCATAGGGGACTTCTAGTTTACCAAGGGGCAGGCAATCCCTCAACATACTCCCTGTGGCACATATCTTTAGACCCTGGTTCAAAGAAGTGAGTACTGCCGCTGAGATGTGGCTAGTGATTACCCATTATCTTGCACAGGTTGATCCCATCAAAACATTGTTATTACTGCTGTCGTCTTGACTTTATTTTTTAGGAGGGACCTGTGGTGGCCTGTTATCTCAAAGAATGTTTTTGTACCATTCTTGACACTGGGGTGCTCTCGTACCACTTTGATAGTGGGATGTGTTTGCGTGAGTACTTTGTGAATAGCATGTTTTAGGAATGTGTATTTCTGCAGCATCAGGCCTGTTCTTGCCAGATTTTGTGAGCAGGTTCTGCTTCATATCAGGACTCAGATATAAGGGCTTATGGCTGAGGTTCTTTTCCTAACACAGTACTCATTACCTCGTGCTAGCCCAGCAGTTCCCAAACTTTTTGGCATCACGCCCCCTTTTTAATATTTGAGAAACCCTCATGTCCTCCCTCCCCCCCAAAAAATATCAGCAAAGCTTGTTGAGGAAAAAAAAGAAAGGAACTGACCGGGGCTGAAAAACCAGTTGTGGCCCCTTTAACTCCCAGGACCAGTATTTAAAAAAACAAACAAAAAAACCAAAATAGTGCTGGAACTCCAAGGGAAAAGCTGTTGGCCAACCCCCCCCCTCAAAACAGTTGCCCTTTTAAGCAGGCCATTTTTCCCTTTTAAGGTGGCCATTCTGAAGTCTGCCTGGGATGCTCCAACCTCCCCCTGGCCCAGCCAGCCCGAGCTGTGCATGTTCCGGCAGATGCCCAAGCCACAAAAACCAGAAAACACAAGACATTTCATGTGGTATTTTCTGATTTTTTTTTTTTTTTTTTTTACTGGAAGTAGCGGGCCCTTTCTTGAGGGAGGATTGACAGGGAAGCGGGCTGGGTTGTCTCACGTCCCCCCTGGAATTTCCTCATGACCCCCCAGGGGGACACGCTCCCCAGTTTGGGAACCTATGTGCTAGCCTATTACCCTATCTGGATTTCTCTTCTTCCTGTGAATCACAATCATTCTCTCTGTCTAAATCTCACCTGGAAGGCTTACTTCCTTTTCTCCTCCGCGCAGGAAGAGAAGACCAGGTAGGGTAACGACTGTCTGCAAAACTGTTTCTGATACTCTGCACTATGAATGGCATAAAAAGGGTTGTTAGAAAGACAAAGTGGGTGAACCAACTTCTGTTGATCAGCGAGACAAGTTTCTGAGCTATACAAAGTTTTTTTGAAAGCTTCTCTCTCACACCAACAGAAGTTGTTCCAATAAAACATATTACCTCACTCAGCTTATCTAATATCCTGTGACCAACATGGCTTCAACAACACTGCGTACATATAAAAATGGTTAGATTTTCTAAAAATCTAAAAACACTAGAAGAATTCCTGTTTGTTCCAGATTACTCTGGTTGAGTCCAAAGCAGATGCCCAATAGGCCGCCTAGTTTATTTCTCTATCTACTGTATCACACACATGGGAATTCTTTTCAGTCCCTTGTAACTTTGTTTCAAACATTTCACTTGAACTGAATATACTTGATTGGAATCATTTTCACTTTTAAGTCAAGTCATTTTTACTTTCAGGTTCTTAGGCACAGTCTACACTTAAAAACTTTGGTTGACTTAGTTATGGTGCTCTATGGTGTGAAATATCTAAACCGCTCAACTCTGTAGTAAGGTCAGCTTAGTTGTGTAGAAGGTTTCCATGGACTTAGCTGGAAAGGTGAAGTTTGGAGAGGTGAAGTTTTTGAACAGTACAAAAAGCCCTTCTGTCATTGTACACTGCATCTATACTAGGGGTTATGGCAGCATAGCTGTTGTTCTAGTAGCTATGCTGCTAGTCTATGTAGAGTAGACATGACTTTAGGGGTGGAATTCTAGATTTGCAAATACTGGAAGGTAACATTTATTCTGTTTTTGCTAGATTTTTTTTAAAATCAGGGAAACATTTCTTAAGGTTCATAATTAGCTTGATTTTACAAAATTTTAATTTGTGGCCAGATTTAAATTGGCAATATCTCTTAACATGAACATTAAGAGTAATGAGACAGTGAGTTCTTTAACTACTGTATACTTCAATTCTTAATAACAACACTGTGTTATTTCTCCAGCATCCTTTGCTCTTATGTTTTTTGTTTCAAATATCAGCCTTACTTGCCACACAGTATGAGGGCTGGTACACCATGCTGTCTTGTATGTGAAGAGCAACCTTTACTCTATGCTGACATATTCACTAACTCTACATTATTACTCAGTGCTGGACACATCATCCCACGGAATACTACAGTGGAGAATAAAGTATTTACACTCTCTCTTACTTCAGCTATAAAATGTCTAAAAATAGGTCCAGTAATCTAGATATTAATGGCTCTGAATTGCCATGGTCATAACTGCCGTTTTCATTACGAGCAGTTGTGGAAGGACTTTGTCTGCTTCTTAACAGCTGCCAATACACATGTACACGAAGCTCAGCCTTAAAAATCATTCACTCTCCTGCAGAGGGAGAGCTACTGTGCTCAGACAGGGCTAAGCGCCTATTAGTCAAGTTGAATAGGGACAGATTTGTAGCCAACAGGGAGGCAAGGGACAATATCAAAGGATTAAATTGGCTCTGAGGCTGGTCTTCCCTTTCGCAGGTAAAGCTTTGTTGCTTTCTTACTTTTTTTTACGGAAAACTGACAGCAAAGGTCAGGAAGGACCATGGCTGGAAGAATGGTAGCTCAGCTCATATGGAGTGCTGATCTTAGGGAAACTCAGACTGAGCAGAAGCATGGAGCATTAATATGGAAAAAGACACCTGTTGGGCAAATGGTCTCCGCCAGTTTGGGTTCAATCAGAAGCTCCAATAATTTCTCGTCTTACATTTAAAATAGACAATGCCAGCTGGCACTGGCTAAGTGCCTCTGCTTCTAACCATAGAGGTAGAATTTCAGGTGTTTGGCTTCCTTCATTTGCAAATCAAGGACATTAATGGTATTTTGGGCTCAGCAGTGCAACAGGGAGCATGGGTACAGCCCTGTAACTCCACAGATTTCCTTGTCACATACACAGATATCCACATCTGCAGATGTAGATGTGGATATCCTGGGTTCATTTTTGCAGATCTGGATCCAGGTGCAGATGCAGATCTGGATCCAGGTGCAGATACAGATTGTATATCTTTTTCTTCTTAAACCCAGAACCCTGCAAATTTGCAGATATCCACGGGCACCTGCATCCATGGATGTGGATATCCACGGCTCATTTTTGGGATATGGATGCACATACAGATGCAAATTTTGTGTCCATGCAGGGCTCTAAGCATGTGCAGTTCTCACATTGATCTTTTGAAATAACAAATCCCGATACTTGCAATGTTGTTGTAGCCATGTCAGTCCCAGGATATGAGTGAGACAAGAAGAGAGACGCAAGACTAGAAGATGACCTCTATGTAAACTCAAGACCCTGTCTCTTTTATCGACTGCCATTGCTTCTTTAACCAATTCTGCTCTCCTGTGAAATTAGAGTGTTTCACTCAGCAGAACTGATTTGCTTACTGGGACATGGAAGGAGTTTCCAGCACTGCCATCTACTGGGGAATCAATCATAGTACAGTTGTTTCACTGAACTTCAACTGATGAGTGGAAAGTTTAAAACTCAACACTGCAAAGTTTACATGACAAGCGGCGTGATTTTCACAATGAACTTCTACATCTTCACATATTTTAACTCTCTCAAGTCTAAGTTAATGGAAATCAACAGCATATTATCTAGAATATAACCTAAATTGATGAAAAACTTAAAGCAAAGAATACTCTTGCAGTAGCTAAGGTGCTGCAAGACTATTTGCTGTTTTTTAAGTTTTTCTAGTTACAGATGAACTCATTTACCCCCCTGCAGCAAATTGATTGGCAGACTTCTGAAAACAAAAAGTACCCCTCCCCTACACCTTAGTTTGAGAATGTTAGTTAAAAGTTGGCTGTTAAGAATATTAATAACGTTTGAGAATGTTTTAGGGTTCAAGGTGCAATCTTATTTCAGAAGTTACTCTCTATATATACACATGAATTTAGCAAGGAAAACAACATGTTCTTACATCACAATTAAGGAGTATAAAATATGGGGTATGGAAGAGGTGGGGAACCCTTTTTGGGTCAGGGGCAACTGACTCAGAGAAAAAAAATCAGTCGGGGGCCGCACACGAGTGAGATTCATTCAAAAAAAAAAAAAAAAAAAAAAAAAAAAAAAAAAAGAAACAACCCAAAACACCAAACCCTCATGACCTGGCCCCTGACTGAGAAGGAGAAAGACACACACACCAACGTCTAGGGAGGCCCACGCTAGCAGATTTTGTGTGCTCCAGCTCAGGGGGAAGGCAGCAGGGGGCTGAAGCACCAGCACAAGCTCCCCAATGCTGGGAGGGGGAAAAGAGGAGTCCTGAGCTTCAGGGGCCGGATCCAGGCAACCTGGGGCTGGACCTGAGGTTCCCCCCCCCTGGAGTATGCATTTGTGACATTATAGGGAACCAAAGGGCAGTTTTAAGTATAAGCAGCACTTTTTTTGCTCCTAAAACACTCTTTACTCTTTATATGTAACACAGTACTAAGGCAACTATGATGTGGCAGCATATAGAGTATTTGAAAGTAAGTCCTGCCCCAGTTTTATATGTGACCCGTGTCATCTTGTCTCAGTCAACTCAAAGGGGCTGGATATGGATTTAGGGGTCTGCATACATAGACTAGATTGCAATATCGGTCTATAGATTAAAGGGTCTGAGCCTTTATATCTGAGACAAGCAAAATTCCCCTTGGTTTAGAGGGGACTTCTGCCTCTCAAAGATAATGGAATCAAACCTTTGATGACCTGATTTTCAAAAGGTCTTGAGTACCAGTAAATCTCAATGAACGCGATTATTATTTCTATTACGGCAGCTCTTAGTGTTCAAAATGAGAAATGAGGTTATTTTATGCAAAGTGCTACATACACACATAACAGCTGCTAGAGGTGATCAAGCATCTGAAAATCATTACTTCATTTTCAAAAACTGTTTCACCTGAGTTTGGCAGGTTCCTACTAGTGTATTTGGTACCTGTGGCACAAATACATAGTTCTATGTTTACATAGTATTTTGTATGCTTAAAACATACCATTTACTTAAAAATTGTACTGTGAGTTTTTTATCTGGTGCTGTGGCAAGTCTAAAATTACTGCATCTGAGGCCTTTTCTAAGTGGCTAGTTAGTGATGTAAATATACAGCATGTTTGCCTGCCGTGCACTAGCTAGCCATGGGGACTCTGCTACAGTATACTAAAAGTACCTTAATGCTCTGAGTACATCAAAGCATACTATGGGACCAGTTTAGAGTATGGTTACAAAGTCCACACTGGTAGGCTGTGCATGGCAGGCTAGCTCTCTGTACATTCACACCCAGGTTTGTCATGTACTAATGAGCTATATAGACCAGCAAAGAGATTAAAAGGAAATATTTGTGTTGTTTCAGTTTGGTTACTTTGTACATCTGACAGCACTTTATGTATAGTCATTTTCACTAATTCCCTGGTGACTGTGTGGGACTGTCAAACAGGTGAGAGAAAAATGTTGAAAAAATAGATTGTGAAATAAAAATTGGCAGTGGTCTCAGTGGCTAATTTAGTCCCAGAACCTAGTTTTCACTTTGTGTTTTTCAAATATATTGATAATATTTCAAATAGGCAGGGTCCCTTAGATAGGTTACTTAGAGACACATTGTGAAGTGTTCCTCCTAATGGGACTGTATAATGGAGGGCTTTCATACTAAGCCCATGGTCATGTATCCAATCAGCTAGTTGCACAAATAAATCCTAAAGGTAGCAGAATAAAATCCATTCTCCCTCATTGGAGGAAGAGGCAGGAACTTCTGAGCTTTTCATTTTCTGGCTACTGCAGACCATGCCATCCAAGAGCTATTTGTCACTATCCTAATTCATGTGCATTACTGTAAGGTGACTACAATACTTGCTTTTATCTCCAAGCTGCCTGTTCAGTTATTCCGTCTTATACAAGGGACACATCTGATCTTTTCCAGTTGAAAATCTTGCTGCAAATATAATTCTCATGCTACTCTCAGACTCTGGTTTTTGCTCCAATTAGAATTTGGTTTTATATAGTGTCTTTAACGATCAATGTTGCACTTTACTAAGCAAAGGATAAATACCAGGGCCCCAATTCTGCTCTCAGTTACACTAAGGCAAGTCCCGACTAACTGTAGCTAAATAAATCCGTAGTTCTCAGACTGTGGGTTGGGTCCCTGAAGTGCCACCCATAGCAGGAGTCTGGTCTCCCCACTCACCAGCAGCAGGAAGCAGAGCTGGGAAACCCGAGCTGCTTTCCTTTCCTGGCCATGTGCTTCTGGGAAAAAGGTGGTCACCTACACTGCCTGGCGGGAAGCAGAGCAAAGAGAGCTTGGGCCAGCTTACTCTGCTTTCCCCGCTGCCGCCAGAGAATATAGGGGGGAAACCCTTGTTGCCGGCACCCTTCCAGCTATGCTAGTCCCCCAGGTCACCTCATTTGGGGGGAGAATCAGGGCTTGGGTGGAGCATGGAGGTGGAGCAGGGGCAGAGATGGGATCTGGGATAAAGGGGGGTTGTCCTAGCCCTTCCCTGGATGGGAATACCTGATTCCCCCTGCCCAGTCACCTCTGCTCCTTTGTTTTCAGAAGGGGGTCACAGCATAATTAATTTTAGAACTCCTGAACTAAATGAAATTATTCAGGATTTACACTGATGTAATTGAAAGCATAATCCAAAGGGTAGCTTTAACGAGATTTTTGTTGAGGTTCCACAAAAACAGATTGGGCAGCGGGGAACTTGGATACCTTAGCTTAGTCTTTGAAGGGCTCAAATGAAGACCCTGGTTATCCTGGGACAAAGATTTTTTTAAAATGTAAAAACAGGATTTAAACAAACTAATTCAAATTAAATTTGAAACTGAAAACACTATTAAGCGCTAAGCTTCCTATAATGCATTAAAATTATTTAAGTCAAATAGTGCATTGTTTAAAGTTAAACATTGCTGCTATGTTTAAAGAATGTCAAATTAGTGACTGGTAGATTTACTGGCTAATCTCCTGGGACCAGTTTGTTGATGGGAGTAGTAGTACCATGCAGGGGGAAAAACAGGCTGCTCCACTGGACCCACAGCTGAGCCCACTGTGCAACACCAAGGGCAGGGGGAGGGGCTCATCCAGCAGCCATATAGTTTAACAGGTTAACATTTTATATGGGATTTTATATCCCTACTGCAACCCAGATTTGGTGGTCCTAAGACCGTTTAGGAGAAGTCCTTGAACACATGCAGACAGACAGACAGATGCCTCTAAAAAAATATATATTAAACTTGGTGATATAAATCTCCAATTTAAACATCCTATCCTATAGTCATCTATTTTGCAGTTAGCTTTTATTCTGCAATATGGCACCCTCTAGTGATTTTTTTTTTAAATAAGTTGCTGTTACTTTAAGGTTTGATGAGATTCACTACCAAGGCCATCAGGCTAACAATTTTACTTTTTAAAAATCCCAATAAATACCATTTCTACATTTCACATAACTTAGTGTAAAGAAGATTGTAGTCATTAGGATACTTTTGGAGTTTGCCAATTAAACTTTCTAAACTCATTCCTTTCACCAAAGACTCACTTGGCCTGTGACATTACTCACCATTCTGAGTAGACAACCCAGCTGTTAGTTTTCCAGGGTAGTTACAGATGTGAGAAGACAACAGCAGGGTGAGTAGTAAATGGACAACAACAGTGAAAAGGAACAAAAGGAGAGGCAGAGGATCAAACAAACCCTCAAAATTTCCTGGAGAAACTGTTCCAAACTTTCCCCAAAATGCTTGCATATTACATAGGACCACAATTTCACTTTCCATAGTTTGGAACTAATCATGAACCAAAAGGAAGAAGTCTAGCAGTAACTGCAGACTCTCTCTTCTTGCCAAAAGCCCTTATCTTCTCTAAGGGTAGGCCTACATTAACATGTTAAGTTGACACAGCTATGTCGGGGTGTGAAAAATCCACACCTGAGCAACATAATGAAGCTGACCTAACCCTCAGAATTCTTCTACCTAGTTACTTCCATTCGGGGAGGTGCATTAACTGCAATGATGAGAGAACTCCCTTTCACGCCTCTCAGCAAAACATTTAAGTGTTAGGTGTAGACAAGGTCTTAAGGTATATGATGATCACCTACAGGACTAAGTGCTGTGTTTAGCCTTGTACAAACTAGCCAGGTGCAGGACAGGTTTTTCACCTTCCCCAGAACTGTCATCAGCACTACCAAAGGCTTAACTGCTGACTAATCTGATCAAACACAGTGAATTCTATGTTCTGTCCTCACCTAACAAGTGCCTCCAACCAGTCCAATCTGACCAAGCTGGGATTCCTTACTGTAGCCATCACTTCTGCTGACATATTTTCCTCATCCTGTTTTGGTACCTTCTGTTGACAAGTCTTATTTCCTTTGGCTGCAAGAGACACATTGATGTCATCATCCACAAGACAGACCTTCACTCTTAATTGAAAAAAAAATCCAACACGTGAATACCTGATCTCACTTTTTAACTGTGGAATAAAGTCTGCATTCACTCTTTAAATTATATTTTTGAGCCAGTGGAAGAACAGTAAGGAAATCAGTAGTCTCAGTGTGGGACAGATCCAACCTGGCAGATAGGAATTTGGGATGAGGAAGAACAGCTCTTGTGCAAGAAGGGTTTTTGTGCAAAGGAGACATCTACACATCTCCTTTTTGTGCAAAAGCCTCTTGCACAAAAACGGCCCCTAATTTATTATGCAAATGAAGCATGGCAATATGCTAATCTGTGCTTCATTTGCATAAACTTTTGTGGAAGAAGAGTGCAGTATAGATGTAGCCCAGCTGACAGGTTCCTGAATGCACACTGGCATCTCTAAGTATTATAATATTAATATTAAATTTCAATAATAGGCCAGTTATCTTTGCAGGTACAAAGACACACACACAATGAGGGTGCAGGAACACTAAAAATCCTCTAATTCTTTTGAATATCAGACTCAAAATAGTCATTTTTTCCCCTGGCTCCAAGATGTTAAATTTAGATAATAATAAGAGAAGTCTGGGTTTGTTCTTTTTTGTTCTGTTTTTAGGTCAAAATAACCCTAAATTGGACATTAGCTATATTTGGGTGGAAAAGAAACAACTATGAATTTGCTCTTTTAAGAAATTACTGACAGAAGAGCAAGGACAAAGACACTCTTTCATTAGAGACTCTTTCATTAGAGATCCTGCTGGTTTTGGAAGATGCTTGTGTGCTGAAATTGAAAATGCGTGTCTGACCTTCCTTTGGCTGGTCACTTAGAGAGTGCAACTACTACAATCATAACAAAGGCCAGCACAGAAGATCCAAGGAGACATAGGGAGCAATAGCAAAGAAAGCTGTTACCACTTTGTTCATTCATTGTTATATATGGAGAATCATCCCATTATATAAAAAAAAATGACTCGTGTCTGAAGTTTCGGAATCTTCTATGAGCACCTGCCATTTTACTGAAAATGACATTGGACACCAATCATGTATCTTACCAGGCAAACTAAATTTCATGTTTAAATGTTAAGTTCTTCCTATTGTTAAAGCAAACGGATGATATAACAGTCCATTTTCTAATACAGTACTGATTTTAAGTGGCAGGAAGAGCTCCTTACTTCATGTGGTAAGTACAAAGAAAAACATTTTCCTTTAACTTCATATTCTGCAACAGAACTTCCTCCCTATGGTCTTTTACAAAAAAAGTAGATTCTCAATGTCCTTTTTTCGGTGGTTGTCATTTATCTGGCACAACTGTATGAAGAAACCCAGAAACCTTTCCACAGATGTCAGAGAGGATATTGGTCAAGCAGTTCCCCTAAAAAATGTATTATCACATGAAGCAGGTAAGCAAAGTTGGGCTACTTGCTTATATTTGATATAAAATCCTGAACCTGGAAGTGATATTAGCTTTGATAAATTATGTCCTATCTACACTGGGGATTTCACATACATTTGGGGATTTTAAGTGCTCATAAAATATGATTTGTTCCACCATAACTTACCTTTGCTTGAAATGGAGGTAAACTATGCTGATGCGAAGGATGACTATTATCAGTTTTACTTGTCTAGTTTAGGGCTTTGCACTAATAATAATAATATATGGAGATTTACCTATCTCATAGAGCTGGAAAGGACCTTGAGAGGTTGAGTCTAACCCACTGCCCTCACAGCAGGACCAAGTACCATCCCTGATAAATTTGCCCCAGATCCCTAAATGGCCCCCTCAAGGATTGAACTCACAACCCTGGGTTTAGTGGGCCAGTGCTCAAACCACAGAGCTATCCCTCCCTCACCACTGGAGAATATGGGTAATGATCCCATTGCCTCTCGCATGCCAAGTGAGCACTCTACCACTAGAGCTAATTCCCCCACTGTTACTCCAGTGGCTATAACTGGAACAAATCCCACTTTATTAGACTTTACTGACTGGCCTCTCAAAAGGTGATAACGAGGGCATGTTGCACTCTTTAAAAAAAAAAAAGTCAATGTTCATCATGTGATCCCTTAGGTGCATGGTTTTAAGACAAGCATGTTACACAAAAAGGGTTCTTACTGGTATCTTTTGTCTCAGGACAAGCTTCACTGAACTGAATGGTGCCTGAATAACCATGACTTTCAGAGACATGGTGTGGGGGATAAGGAAGGTATGTGGTTCCTTTGGCTAAAGTCAACAGAAATCCAACTACAAAAGATGGTAGAGTCTTGCTGGCAGAGTATGTAGCCAGCAGGCGAAGACTGCTGCTTGGGGGAGGTAGTACATATGCGAGATAAGTATGAATCCTCTACATGTGTGCAAGGAAGAAAGTTCTCAAGGCACTTAGGGCTAATGGGAATTAAGCATGACAAATAAGCATGACAAATAAAAGGGAGAGAAGCAACTGAACTCTTTCAATCCAGCCCAAATGCATATATTACACAGTACTTTACACACAAATACAACAGAACAATGGATTTAAAACAGACCTAAAATGTTCAACTTGCTTTGCGAACAGAAAATGGAAACCTCTAGACTCCTTACAACCTTTCTTGAGCACAAAAAAGGACACATCTCTTTAAAAAAGGAGGTGGGCTAGAGTCAAAGAAGGACCCAGACATTTTAGAAATTGTGGGGAAAATCTGGAAAATATAGTAGAAAAATTTCTAGCACCGTAGAATTCTAAGGAGAAATAAAGGCAAATATAATACTTTAAATAAAAGGTATGTTCTCAATTCATGTAGCCAAAAACATCATAGTCTAGTAATTTACACATTTAAAAACAAAACACCTAAATTCATTAATACAATGGAAATAGGATGTCAAAGATCTAATCAAAACCTCAGCCTGGGTATAATATCACCATGCCCATGCTAGGTGTCAGGAGCCAAGAATTCAGAATATCCTAAACTTAACCATACATCTGAGAGTGTATATTACCTACATGGTCAGTCCATTTGTGTGAATGAACATTGCACAGAATTATGTGATCCTTGGAAGTTTGGCCCTAAGGGCAATACTGTTCAGTCATCTATTTCTTGATATAGACTGTACCACTCCTTTTGAGTGAGCTCATGTAGAAACAGACACGGATCATAAAATGTTACAAAGACCTATGGACAACATCCTAGTCAATTAATGTCTTCAGAATATAGCACGCTATACATTCCGTTTATTGAAACAAAGGCCAAGTTAAATGACCAAGACAAAACTGGATACTTTCTTCATTGAAAAATGAATACATCTGCATTGCTTGTTCACTGATACAGACAAATACTCTGTTAGAATCATGTAGATAATTTTGTCATTTCTGTGACCTAGTTTCATCAGCATTTATTGATGTCCTAGCTGGTGAACTGGTATGCCACAGTTTCCTATTCATTCTCCACTGGAACTAAACTCTGTAGAGGTGAAGTTTAGAAACATGGGTCTGAGATTCAAATTTTGGATCTGAACTCTTCCAAAGTTGGTAAAAATTGGAATTTCTGTTTTTACCTGGGCTCACATTCATGTATAGAAAAAAGTTCCTCATAATGAGAAAAAGTGATTACTAGGACAGCGTATGAATTTCAGTTTTGTACAGCTACATGCTCCTTCAATATGGCCATTGACAGCACTGGGCTAGGTTCTCTTCCCTTACGTTATCCTTCAGCACACAAAGACTAGTCTGTAAACTCTCTCAGGAAGGGACTGTCTTTTTGTTCTGCGTTTGTACAACATCTAGCACAACGGAATGCTGGTTCATTACAACAATACAAATGATAATATCCCTGATATGTCATGAAAATATTTTAGAACGGATTTTGTAGCAGGACTCCCTTTGGCCGCATGTTTGGCAAGACCACCTGAACTGGTGTTGGCCAGTTCTTGAGGAGACAGAGATGTGAGACCTGGTTTATTTAAGACAGATTTATGGCCAAACTTTGCAAACTAGTGGATTTCCTCCCATTGCATCCCTCTTCTTACCACAGAGGGCATTTTCCCAGAACCACGGTGGGATGAGCAGATGTCCTGCCCTTTCTAACGAGTAGTTAAGAGAGGCAACCATGAGTACATTTTAACTTTATTAGAAAAAATGTTTATACAAAGCTCCGCACTGCACAAAAAACCAAACAAAATCCCTAATCACTCACCTCCCCCCAAACACAAAGAGCAATCTAACATGGCAAGCGGTATGCATATTATATATGTGACATGTATTTTTTTGCATGGTTTGCATTCATTATTTTACAAAGTTAACATTCAGTAGAAAAAATGCTGTTTGTTACCATTATTTTCCCATATAAATAACTGTGAGCAATCCCTCTTCCGATAGATAAAAGACACCTTTTCGTGTCATTCTGTAAAAAACAGACTGAAATGGTACTGAAATCTATAACATTCCCCAATATCACCATAAAAATATCATATAGCTCTCCCCCCCCAGCCCAAAATGCTTGTCCAAGGCAATTAGAAGAAAAGGGACCATAAAACAATACTGGAAAGTGTGTCTTCTGTCTAATTCTTTGAGCCAACATTCATGTAAATAATCTTTTATTGGACTGAACACTTAAGAGTGAAATAATCACCAGTTGGGAGGGACAAAACCTCTGCCCACATTAGAAACCCAACTTCCTGGTTATCTGTCATCCAACCAACTTCTGACATGTCTTGTGCCTGTGCCAAGAAGCCAAACACACACCAATTCTCTCCAGAAGGCATAGGAAATTAGGGATGCCAGGAGAAACCATTGCTGATTTGTCAACCTTTCCCCTCCACTCCACTCCGCTTTGTTGGAGTTACTGGAAACACAGAGGAGAGGGATGATTGTTGCACCTCTATACAGTGGCCGGGCTGCTAAATTATCTGGAGGAAAGGTCAACTAGGGGAAAATGCTAAAAGACAGCTAAAGAGAAGCTTTAAAGAAAAAGCCACTGGAATGGTTCCCAAGAGCAAGTAGAAAGAAATGCTTGCAGCTCACAAGACCGGCTTTATGGGTGGTGTTTTGTTTTGATGTATTAGCTGGCTGGTGACCAATCATTCTTTCTGTCAAGCACCATGATGGGCACAATGGAGAAGTTTTTGAAGGCAACACAGAGGCGGTGATGATAATGGAGGTGAATGACACAAAGCTGAGGAAGATTAATTGGAGGATAATGCCAACCCAAGAGGAAGATGTGCAGCCTGGCAGTGATGCTGGCAACAAGAAGAATGGTTTTTGGTGATGACCACTGCAATCTAATCATATGTCCATGTAGTCATCCTCTTCATCAGTATCACTCTCCAATGAGGACTCTTGGCTTGAAGTTTCCAAGATCTCCAAAGCTGGTTGACAAAGGCTCTCCTTCTTTACATTTGCTGCAGACTGAGCAGACAAAATAGCAGACTGACCCAAAGGAAAAAAAAAAGAGAAATATATTGCTGAATAGTTAAAATAAACCCATGATCACGTGGCTTGAAGACAAAAGGCTGATATTCCTCAACATTCATGAGTGTCCTTATTTGTAAAACTTTGTGTCCCAGCTTGTGGCTCCATAAAACTGAACCATCAGCAAACTTTCCCACAACTGATACTCCTGAAGTTCTCTATCAAGACACAGACAGAAACAGCTAGGCTATCCCTCTCAAACTGTACTTCTATCACATTCTTTGTCATGACTACTACAAGGACTACAGTTGCTGTGAGCTCTGTAAATTTGAGCTATGTAAACTGCATATCTTATTTCGCTCTTACTGGCACTGTCTACACAGCACTTCTTTTGAAATAAACTGCTATCCTGAAACATCTCTTACTCCTCGTAGAATGAGGTTTACAGGAAGATTGAAATAGAGACCATTTATATTTTGAAATAATGGGTGCCCTCAAAAAACGCAGAATAGCAATTTCAGGATACTTCTGGTATCTCAAAATAGCACTGCAGTGTAGATATAGCCCTGCAGTCTACACTTCACTAGTCCTTAACATAACTTCAGGTTGGGTCTTCATACTACTCTCTGTATCATCTCTTATGATTAGCTAGGGACAGGGGCAGAGTTCCAATGACATGAAAAATCTTATTTTAAAGGGAGATGTAAGATAAAACCTAAACAGACTAAAAGTTATTCTTTTTCTTGAATTACCTTTAATTTTTGCTTTGTCTCTTCTGAAATGCTGCCCTTTGGAGAAAGTAAGGTTGGTGTTGGTGGGGTGACAGTAATCTCAGGTGGGAATTTGGTGATAGATGAAGGGATAAAAAGCTTTGGCATGTTGGGCAGAATACGGGTTTTTACTCGGGTGCTATCTGCCTTGTTCTGCTGGTTTCCCATGGACTGTGAACTGGAACAGACTTCTGGTGTAGAACTGGAGGCTGAAGAGAAAAGAATGAGGAAGAGAATTTTAGGGATTATCAATGCTTACATATGCCCCGGGTAGAAAACAATGTGACAGTTAAAAAAAAATCATCTTAGCCAGCCACATATTTCACTGAAAAAATTTCTGTATGAAGACTCAGAACTGGAAAAAGAAAGGGAAGAGCAGGAGGAGATACAAAGAAAACAGATTCAGGACTCTTTACTTCATGCTCTTGATAACAGCAAAAATGCAGGGACATTTCTTGAAAGGCAACATCTCAAACTTTCCTTCACAATTACAATAATTGGCAAATGCAATCTTGTCTCATTCACATCCATTCAGAATGTTTGCCCAGCATCTAGACACAGGGTCCCTCTGGTCCCTGATTAGGGATCCTATGAGCTACAGTAATACAAATTATAAATAATATTTCTGTAATAATGGTCAATATAAGACATTGTCTCTGGCTACCTACTGGAGTTTTTTCAGCCAGACTGTTATTACATCTATATAAACCACCAAAACCCAACCAATCAATACAATCAAATGATGCAAGCCAGATCCATGATGTGAGCCTCTGTAAGCAGCACAACAACAAGAGGTGCTACAATTCTCCTGCTCTTTAAATCAAAATCTTTCAGTCCCGGATAGGAATATGAAGGTCTAGTTGACAGGACAGTCGCTTCCCCCAACTTGCTGCCTCTATCAGACAGAGGCAAGCAAGAGGGGGAAAATCAGGGGTACTTCCAAGTGGAAGCGCTGCATGGAGCCTGGGGTCAGCTGCTCGGTGTGGGCATGGCTGCTTTGAATGCCACAGGGAACCCGATGTCAGGCTCCTCGGGGCATTTCAAAGCAGCAGCGCCGCTTGGTGCCCGGGATCATCTGGGGAGTCCCCATCTGACCTTAGGTTCCATGCAGTTCTGCTGCCTTGAAATGCTGTGGGGAGCCTGCTGTGGGGCTCCTCATGGCACTTCAAAGCAGCAGCGCCATGTCAGACCTGGGCTCTGTGTGGTGCTGATGCTTTGAATCACCGATTAGTGAATTACACAATACTTAACACCGTTAGTCCCAGAAACCTGTAAGAGGTTGGGCAGCCTTTTGGGATTAGGCAGAGCTACTTATCAGCGCCAAATGGAACCCTCATTTATGAAGGCCTGCCAGGACAGGAGACACATCCCCTTCTACAAAATGATCTACAACTGAATTTCGTGTGTTCTTAATACTACAGAGGAAGGTTAGATCTGACACACTCAATTAGACCGGAGGTCCTTTTAGATCATAGTATCTTGTCTCAAGCATGGACAGTGCCATATGCTTCAGAGAAAAGTGCAAGAAATACTGCATCACTCATGTAGATGTCAATCATCTTAATTATTACTTCTATTTGTATTATTGGAGCACTAATCATTGAATTGCATCCAAGAGCGCTCAGTGCTGTACAAATACAGAACAAAAAATGAGTCCCTATCCCAATCCTAACAATAGAGAGGTAGCCGTGTTAGTCTGATCTTGCTAAAACAAAAGGAAAAACTATGTAGTAGCACTTAAGTCTTGCTAGTCTTTAAAGTGCTGCATAGTTTTTACTTTTGTTTTATCAATCCTAACAGCAAGATAGACAGGCTTAAGCTCTGTAGCAACAGGCATTAAATTCTTTTTAAAGCATAAAGTGTTATAACTATGGATATCCTTGTTATCCACATAAACGTCCAGTCTCTCTCTGAATCTTGCTGAAAACCTTTTCCATGAGCTGGTATTCTAGCAATACTGTTAGAAAAGGAGAGTCATAGGAAAAAATAAAGATAATACATGTGAATTTCTGATTTTGCTTTCAAACTATATCCAATTTATCTGGGACAGTGGAGGAATCCTCTGTTAGGAAAGGGCATAATTGAAGCAGTGACAAAAGGACTGGATATATTAACACCTCTTCTGGATTTGAAGTACTGAAGACCTTACGTGACCTCAGTAAGCTTTTTAAACTATTACTTTAAAAGCTGCAGACTACAGAGTAAGGGCCAGGTTCAATAGTGCTTTTTTGTTTGGCTATGCTGCCACAGGTATTCAGCATGCAAAGTCTTATGCCAAAGAGAATTACTAATGAAGAGTTATAAGGTACTTCTTCAGGAATCTGGGCCATTGCCATGAATGTCTGTAACATAAGGAAGACTGAAAGCATGGAGAGAAAACTGGGGAAAGCATAGCCCATGTAGTTAAAAGGTTGCTACAGATGAATTTGTTGCTCATTAAAACAAACTTTCAGAAATGAAACCAAAAGAAAGCTCATTCAGCTTCTATGGAGCACAAAACATTCTCACCTTGGGTACAGACATGTCCTGAATTTGTGCTGGTGATTGATTCCACTTGCCAGCATGCAGCCTCAGGTGATGGAGCAACAGTAGCCATTTTCATCTGCTGGCAAAGTCGGGATTCTTGATGCTGAAATCCAAGCCCTTCCAAAGGTCCTTCCACCTCCTCCTCTTCTTCATTAATAAAAGATAATTAATAAATACATTAATTTTAATTATTGTATGCGCATCTTATAAATGGTGAATATTTCATTACTCTGCCTTTAAACCACAGCATAATTGGAGTTAAATACTGGGACTTTAAAGTGGCAATGTTACACGGTTCTGACACTTCATGCCATCAATTCAAGCACAGATTTTCATGAATGTGCATATCTGATCACCAACCTCTAACATCCAGGGGTTGGAATGCCTATCCAAAGCACTGTTGCACAAAAAATGCAAAGGCAGATTAGTTGGCTGGAGTGCCAAGAGATGCATGTCTGATTACTGATAACAAAAGATACATACTATATTAAAAACTAGGAATATAAATATTGGTTGACTGAATAGTCAAGTAACCTCATGAATTCTTATCTGTTATTTGACTATTCTTATCAGTTACTGGACTATTTAATAGTCCCGAGAGACAGGGCTGGAAGCCAGTTAGCTCCAGCCTCACTCCCATGAAGCCCCCTGCTATTCCGCATTGCTGTCTCTGTATCAGAGGCAGCAGTATGGAGTGCCAGGTGGGAGCTGGTCCACAAGGAGAGTCAGTTTAAAAACCAATTCCCCTTGCGGCCTGGCTGCCTGTCGCCCTGTGCCTTGGGGTGGCAGCAGCAGGGGGGCGGAGAGGAGTCTGAGCACCCGGACCCGGCACAAGCCAGGACTGGGCCAGGCTGCCTGCCCACCATGCTCCTAATACACTTTAAATGCAGAGCTGTAGCAGGACTAGGTCAGAGGGAGAGAAATGTATGTAGTCTATAGCATTAACTGATAAGCTTTTGCTTATTGATTACATTGACTACACTATTCCATCCCTATTAAAAATCTCCTTAAAACAAGTGATAAGGTTTTTTATTAGAAGTACCAACACACAGCGGAAGCAGCAGCTTGGCTTATCCTATTTGGAGGCAAAAATTATAGTTAAATGCTCTACCTTCTGTGACATATCTACTGTACTTTTACTAATGCTTTTTAAAAAATCAACACATTGTGAAATTCTCCAATTCTGGCATTTAAAGAGTACATATCTACACAGCTCAAACCTTTATAGCATCTGTACTGGTTTGCACACACTCTTTTACTCCACTGACTCCCCACACATACCCACATTAATTTATGTTAGAAAAATATTTTATCGAATGCAATTTTACCCTGTTTTTCACAGTCATCGATTCTAAGGCCAGGACTACCTGTTTTATACAAGTAATATAATGGTCACTGACTACCATAAAACTGTCATATTTTGAAAGGACAGGTTGAAATACTTTTTAGCTTTCTCAGATTCACTGATAACAATGCTTACTGCCTAAGAAAAGAAGATTTTATGGCTAAAGTACAACCTGCTATCTCTATTAAAAGGAATATCTAACTAGCCTGGGATTCCTCATTTAGATATAATTATTTAATGAGTTACATTTCCTAAATTTCTTAAACTTATTCTCACAAATTGTGTCATCTAGATCGGGGATGGTGAAATTATTGCACTTGCAAATTTTAATTGGTAAAAGAAAGAAATGTCACCTAAATTGAGAATTGTTAGCCTGTACAAGTCTGTGAACTGAAAACTTTGCTGACAGGAAATTCTATAACAAGTCTAGCACACCAACATTCAAATGTCAAGTGAAACATAATTAGAATGTATACTATGATGTTATTTGCATCATCAGCATATGCTTCCCACTGATATCAGAACTACTCCATAGTTCTTCCTGTATTATGCTTTCTGCAGAGTTAGAGTAGCCATGTTGTTTCCAGAATATTAGCCAGATAAGGTGGGGAAGGTAATACCTTTTATGGACCAACTGCCATTGGTGATAGACAAGCATTTGAGCTACGCAGAACTCTTCTTCTACATGTTACCCAATATCAGGGTGCATAGAACAATAAAACAAAAGTGATGTACAACCTATAACAAAGATAACAACAATATATTTGAGAAGAGCCAGATATAAATATGCTTTGTGTGAACAGATCAGAAGAACCTGAAACAATACCAAAATGGACTACTTAAACTACAGGGATCTTGAAGAAACACAATTCATCTCTTTTGGTTTAAGAATAACAGTCTATCTGGGTTAATATTTCCCAAACTTTCTAATTTGGATTTTCTCTACTTACACCTGTTGTCATAACAATTGTGACTACCAGAGGCTGTACAGCAAAAGAATAACAGCCCTAAAGTGGACTGAAGCCAGTACAAATGCTCCACATGCTGCTGGCCCCTAAGTATAAACTGTGGGCTAGACACTGTAGACCTACAGAATCAAACATTTTTTGGGAAAAAAAACCCTCTTCTGACTCTGGGGTAGAGGAAGGAACATTGCACCCTTCCCAAGAGACAAGCAGGTCAATGATGATTTCAGGGCACTATCCCATACAACAGCATTGCTATCAAAACCTATCTTGCTGCTGCAACTTCTCAGATTATTGATTTTAAGAATTGGGATAAATATAAAGTGTTCTTTATATTCACCTAGGTTTGCCATCTTCTGTTACAAGGACTCAAACTTAAAAAATAACAAGTGGTCTGGTAGCACTTTACAGACTAACAAAACATATAGATGGTGTGTATGAACTCAATAGTTCTGTATCCAATTTAAGTTTACCCCTTATTCATATTAAGAGCTGAGATTTGTGTTATTGCTTAATGACAGAATACTTATCCTTTAATGCTGATGATTTGTTTTGTTTGATTATAAGGTATCTCACTATTTCGACTGGCTTGCTAGATTTTAATTCTAGCTAGAATGTGTCATGTGACCTTACTGATTGGGTCTTCTGTGAAAATTTTAGCCTAATGCTCCAAGCTTGAAATATACCTAGTCTATTCATGTACCCATTCCATATTCAATAATCTGCTTTATTATTTTTTTTGTATTTGTCTTGTATATCTAATTTCATAGAATGAGATTAGAGATCACTTGCATAAAATTAAATTAAATTTATCAGCTCCTTTTAACTCTTAAGAGAATACAAATGAAAGGACATAAAGCTGATACCACCACAAGAATTTTCATTGTGATCTTTCTGGAAACAGCAATTATTAATGCAATATTGTTGCGAATGGTCCAAACTATCAGTAAGAGAAGCCAACATCAAATTAATCATTCAATAAATTCATTCTCAGATGTGTTAAATGCCCCTATATTGGCTAAGGCTCCTCATGACGCTGTTTTGAACCATGGTTACTTGAATCACATTTTTTTTAAAGTTTAAAAACTGAATTTACAAAATACCAAAAACTCACTTAACCTGTGATCTTACTGAACATGGGTGTGTACACATACAAATGTCCCTGTCATAATATTCAATATAATATGGAGTTATTCATTGTATTTCTTCTCTTTGGACAGAAAAAGCAAGAGACTGATGGATATTAAAAAAAAAGACACACAATTAAATTTTTTCTCATTCTTCTAAAACAGATTCTGAAGAAAATATCCCAATACTTGCCTTTGCGGAAGACAGTGTTACAGCCCTGACGAACATAATGTCCTAGTTCTGCTTATAAAAACTTTCCCCAGGGAGGCAAGGACTCCACTAAGTCATGAGCGACAGTATTCTGCATCAGCACAACAGCATGAAGAAATCGATAAAGCATATTCTGGAAGTGTTCAGAAGATCATTTTTAGCCCTGTTCAACTACATCTTTCTATATCACACAGTACAGGCACCAGCCTGGCAGATTTTCAGATGTTAGTTCCCCAAACACAGCTTTAGAATAAAATCAGTTTTTGAGGACATGTCCCCAGGCAGAAGATGCGACACTTTACTTTAGAGATTTATTTGGCACTCAAACCCTATAGTGCAACTTGCAAATAGTAAGCCCAAAGGGAAACAAAGATCTGCAACACAGAAGATGTATATCAATATTTAAGTAGAAAAGTTCATGGCTGTCTGAGCAAAATGGAGCTGAATAAGATAAAAATTAGCGTACCCCTTCCCAAAACTCTCTATTACACATAATACAATATATACAATAGAAAGAGGCACATCATACCTTTCAACATCTCCCTGCTCTAGTGAGGAAGAAACAAGCTGAAAACAATTCAGTGCAACAACCTACTCCAGCTTTCCTCTCCAACCTCTTTCCACTTGTTGCCAGGGTAACCAGTGTTTGCAGATGCCTATAGCGGGCGCCTGGGTTCATGACTTCATTATAGTTAATATTCTCTCTCACTGCCTCTCTTCAGAGAACACATTATATACATACAGATCTACAACTACAGATATATCACACACTGCCAGTGAACATCATATATACAAATATCACAGGTTATTTTGCAAATCTAACATGTATACAATGAAAAAATGGCAAATATTCTCCCTGCATTTTACAGATGCACAGAAAGTTTACAAGCAGAGGGCCTGTAAGTCAAACTGCTGTTCTGCTCTCTTTCTGCTCTGCACAGTGTCATTTAATTTCCTTGTACTGACAGGTATTACAAGAGCCCAACATTATGTTGTTAATGTTTTAATCAGAATCAAACACCTGCCTTTATTTATTGAGAAAAACAGACTGGATAATATGATTAACACCTTAAACTGCTGCTTTCCAGCTGTTCAAGGGCAGCAACTATTAAGGCATATTAAGAATTAAGAGTGAAGACAAAGGGCAAAATACCTCATCAAAGGACAGACAAAAGAGCTGAGCTCTGAAGCTAAATTCCAAAACAGATTCACACCTTGGTTTCAAAAAGGCATGACTGGGAGAAACCATAGCGAAGAACATCAAGTGCTTAAGTAGGCAATACAAAAATCCCTACAAGTATTGTATTATGAAAGGAAGGAATTCCTAGAAAAATATAATAGTAATAAACAGTCCTATCGTACTTTATATCATAAAAACGTTTTGACTGTGTCTAAAGTATTCTGCAATCCTTACTAACACTGAATAGTACTCACATGATTTGGTCTCAGTGACCTCAATGCGTTTAATTGCACGTAAGTACTACTCTCAGCTCAAGCAAAGAGTTGCAGAATCAAACCTTAATTCACCACGCAAGGCTGGTAAGTTCTGTAATCTCCATTTTTCAGCAGGGGCATAGACATGGGGCCAAACTCTCTGCTCCAAACGCCATACCCCATCCCCCTTTTTTTAAGTGCTCAGAAAGCCTTCAAAGAGGTGTGCTAGTGCATAAAGGCATGGACTCTACCGAAAAGCTTTCTGCATCCTTCCTATCCTTAGCCTGAAGAGTGGGGAGCTTCATGCCTATAAAAGGGAGGGGAATTAAATGCTCCATAAAGAGTTAAGGAATATGTCCTAGACTACACAGCAAGCAAGTCACGGAGGTAGGATTAGCATTTTGGTATTTCTGGCTGACGGTATTGTACTTAGTTTAGTCTATGCTGCCTCTCTAAAGGGAATAATATTGTGCCTGCTTCAGGGAAATGGATGAGATGAATTAACAGGGCTTTTGTATCTCTAGCATTCTAGGTCTTTAGCATGAAGATCCACATAAATACACAGTGCAGAGAAAGTTAAACTGGAGCAGATGAAGAGAAAAAAAAAAGGTAGAGTGTGGAAGTTAGAAGAGGGCTTAAAACATATTGTTACCAATATCAGTGCACAAATTGTGACACAAAATAAAAGTAATGAATATCTGAATGGAAGTGCAACATGCAAGAAACCAGATCTAACAATGAAGCAAAAAGCACATTTCACAAAATCCTGGAGCAAAAAGTTTTGGAGCAAAGTTATGTGGTCTAATGTAAGGAAAGATTCTCAGATAACCATGGTGAAGAGAATACTGCACTGTAAGGGTTAGGGTTGCCAGATGTCTGGTTTTCACACGGACAGTTCGGTATTTGTGGGCTCTGTCCGGTAAAAAAACCAGGAAATACTGGACATGTGCAATGTCTGGTATTTCCTGTTTCCCTGGGACGGAAGCCCAGTGGGGACAAATTTCCCTTGCTGCATCTGGTGGGGGATTGAGGGCAGTGGCAAAGTCTAGCAAAGGAGGAAGCAGAAGGGGGGCAGTTGCTGGGTGCCACGCCAGGAGGGCGCTGGGCTGGGAGTGGAGTGCACGCTGCTCTGGCCCATGTGACCAGCAGAGACCAGGAGCTGACCATGTGATGCCTCCCCCTCTACAATGTGAGCCGAGAGAGCTGGGCCGGGTGTCAGGAGCAGCCACTTTAAAAGTCAGATTGTTCCTCTGTGCCTGGCTCTGCGGGGGTGAGTGCATTGAAATGGGGAGGGAGATTTGATTGGAGCGGGGGCTCCCGACACTGGGGATGCCTGCCTCAGGGGGAGTGCACTGAGATGGGGTGCTGCTAGGGGGGCCTGGTTCTGAGGCAGGGATGAGTGCATTGGAATGGGGAGACTGGCTCACGGGGAGGGGTGGGTGCATTGGTGGTTAGTGTGTGGTCCCAAACTAGAAGGACTGATTAACAACTTTGGCTCCCCCCCTTTCTTTTTTTGCTTAACAACTTTGGACTCCCGGTTTTTCCCCCAGGTGCTTTTATTTATTTATTTTTGGCGGGAGTAGGGAAGGTGGAGATGTTCGGTATTTTTTGTTAAACCATCTGGCAATTGTAGTAAGGGTACATTTACATAGCAACATTATTTTGAAATAACTAGCATTACTTCAAAATAACTTAGTCCACATCTGCACAGCGGGCAGTTATTTTGAAATAACGTCAAATACTGTCAAGCTGGAGGACTTCTTACTCCGACTCCTGTAACCCTCACTGTATGAGGAGTAAGGGAATTCAGAGGAAGAGTGCTCTACGTCAAAATAAGTGCTGCGTGGATGATCCCTATTTCGAAATAAGCTATTTCGAATCATGATACACAATTGATGTAGCTCAACTTGCGCTGCTTATTTCAAATTATGCTCTGCTGTGTAGATGCACCCTAATTGAAAAGTGAAAGTGTCTAACTCCAGTTCTATCAGTACTGCAAAACTCATGGGGGGGAAAAGGAAAGCCCTAAAAAATAATGTTTTGTTCCCAAAATCCCCTTTATTAAACTTTAAAATCTGTTTCTAAATATCTTTTGAAGTCTAAAGTTTGTTGTTCAGTCCCATAAATTCTTCACAGTGCTAGTTAAAAACCAGTAAGGTCATTGATTTTAGTGTCTTAAGATCTGACTCAGCAGGAGTCAATAACTTGGAAAGAACACAGTGCTGTTAGAGAACAGCAGCAGTTTTTCATTTATAGTCCATTGCTGATGAATACTGTGTATGTTAATCTGTTGTTTGAATGGAATACCTGCCTGGCAAAAGTGGCAGGTCTCTCCCTTGTCTGACAATATATCATCCTTCTTGATCCCTGAGCCAATTATACACAGTAAAGATTAGACCTGTGAACGGTTCAAGCTTTAAAGCTTTATATAAGTTACGCAATAGCTGTGGCGTAGATCTTCAGCTGGGCTTATATTCATCTTTCACTTGGGTGGACATGCAGGTGATCATACCTACTACAATTTCTATCACTTGTATGTGCAATTTTTATTTCATTTGCAATGTGCAGGTAAGTTAGCTTCTGCACTCAAAAACTCCATTAATCTCAATGTATTTTGCAATTGTTAACCTTTCTATGAACAATGGTTTACACCATTTAAAGACTGCATGCAAAGATTAACATACATGCATGCTTGCAATTTTGAACACATAAAAGAGGTGCCCAACAACTGAAAATCCCACAGTATAAATTTGAAATGTGTGTACAGTCAAAAGTCCATATACATTGTCTCACTATCAGCTCTTCTTAGAAGATCACACTGTGTCAGGAAGATATATTCCAATATCTCTAATCATAATTTTGCATACTGTAGGTCTATCCTTGTTGTTTTAATTGCATGTATACATATACATAATGGATCTCACACACAGGATTAATTCTATAAAGGGATCCTGGTGACTAAGAGTTTGTAATATAGATCATACATGTAGAATTCAATTAGTAGCTAACAGAAAAAAGAAAGGGAGTAAAGCCACTATGTGGACTGAAATGTTTTTGGCATTAATGTGTCATGCTAGCTACCTAACTCTTATCTGCTGTATCTTAAATGGGTATATTGTGAAGATTAGGGAGAACACAAGAACTAGTGGTCGCCAAATGAAATTAACAGGTATCAGGTTTAAAGCAAACAAAAGGAAGTTTTTCTTCATGCAGCGCACAGTCAATCTGTGGAACTCCTTGCCAGAGAATGCTGTGAAGTCTAAGAATATAACAGGGTTCAAAAAAGAGCTAGATAAATTCTTGGAGGATAGGTCCATAAATGGCTATTAGTCAGGAATGGTGTCTCTAGACTCTATTAGAACTTGGTTAAGGGCAATAGGATGATGCTTTCTGGTTCTGTTCATTCCCTGTGGGGTAACTGACATTGGCCACTGTTGGAAGACAGGATATTGGTCTGACCCACTGCAGCTATTCTAAGGTTCTTATGAAAAAATGTATCCAATCAAGTGACCAGCTTGAACTAAAGTGAGGCAAAAATGAATTAAGAGATCCTTCACAAACAGGAAAGACTTCAGTGATAATCGAAAGTGACGTTGTTCTCAAAGTGCACCTGTGGTGAAGACAGAAAAAAAAATCTGCATGAAAGACATAGATTGTAATGAATGAGACAAGAGGAAGTGAGTATACCAAGGCCAACCTTAGGCGACTCATGTAGCAAGAGATCAGAAAAGAGAAAACATAGACCATCTGTAACTGGCTCTTGGTTCATTCCTTCTAGCAAATCCATCCACTGTAAAATCTCAGCCTGGAGTATACAACTAACAGATACCACACTGCTTGCCCTATTTCAGAAAACCTTATTAAAATGGAGATGAAAGCTCAGGAAAACCAAAAAAAAAGTGGTCAAGAGAATAAGAGAAATAAAGGAGGGAGAGATGGCAAATGGAAGTAAACGAGGGGGAGAAGACAACAAGAAAAAGACATAAGGGGTTATAAAAATAATAAGATTTAAGATGAGATGCTGAAATTCTCGCCTGAAAGAGCTCTTACTAAAATGAACCTCAGCAGCTTCAGAATGAAATGCCAAGCCCACCTCTTTGGTAGAGCTTACCCAAAATAACATCACATGTTTAAAAAAGAAATAAAGGGAGTCAAGTCCCTAGAAAGCAGAAGGCATAAAAGAAACCCATGATGTTGTGAGAAAGCTTGGGTTTTGCACTTCACTCAGAAGGAGACAAAGATTCATGGTCATACTAGATCTTGTCCAGGAGCAAGTTTCAGTTTTTCTGGCCAGTCACCGAGAAAGCTCCATTTTCTGTGTACCATGTACCATTCTTAGGTCTGGCACTTCCATTTTCCAGTGGAACATAGCTGTCAGTGCAGATCACTGATCACACAGGATTAAGGAAGTCCCCCAGTTAACGTAGTCCAGTCCCAAGATGGACTGAAATCTCAAATTTAATTCAGAATTTGGAAAAGAAGAGAGCAATAGGATCATGTGATCTTGGCATTCTGTGCTGGAGAGCAGATGGACTGCTGTATTCTGAGCTAACTACAGCTTATATAAAGGTTGACATTTTGTCTGTGGGTATAGAAAATTGCAATAAGCGAACCCACATGTTGCTGTTGATCTGTATGGCTAAACCCAAACAAATTAGAATTGGGGTGCCATCTAATCAGTCACAGATAAAAAAAGAATGATTTCGATGCTTAAAAACAAAAAGATAGAAATGTAGCCATGTTAGTCTGGGGTAGCTGAAGCAAAATGCAGGACAATGTAGCACTTTAAAGACTAACAAGATGGTTTATTAGATGATGAGCTTTTGTGGGCCAGACCCACTTTCTCAGATCAAATAGTGGAAGAAAATAGTCACAGCCATATATACCAAAGGATACAATTAAAAAAAATGAACACACATGAAAAGGACAAATCACATTTCAGAACAGGAGGGGGATGCGGGGGTAAGGTAAGTGTCTGTGAATTGATGATATTAGAGGTGGGGAGAGTGGGACGTCTGTGAGCTAATGGTATTAGAGGTGATAATTGGGGAAGCTATCTTGGTAATGGGTAAGATAGTTAGAGTCTTTGTTCATTCCTTCTCGGAGAGTGTCGAATTTTAACATGAATGACAGTTCAGAGGATTCCCTTTCAAGTGCAGATGTAAAAGGTCTTTGTAGCAGAATGCAGGTGGTTAAGTCATTGAGAGAGTGTCCTTTCTGGTTAAAATGGCAAGAAACTGTTTTTTCTTTGTGATCTTGTCTGATATCTGTTTTGTGGGCATTAATCCTTTGGCGAAGTGTCTGAGCTGTTTGTCCAATGTACATAGCAGACGGACACTTTCGGCACATGATAGCATAAATTATATTTCTGGATGCGCAGGAATATGTGTTCTTGATCTTATAACTCACTTGGTTAGGTCCAATAAGGGTATCAGCAGAATGAATATGTGGACAAAGCTGGCAACGGGGTTTGTTGCAAGGGAAGGTACCAGGGTTGGTATTAGTGTGGTATGTCCTGTGGTTGTTGGTAAGAGTCATCTTGAGGTTAGGTGGTTGTCTATAGGAGACTATGGGTCTGTCTCCCAGAGCCTCTTGGAGTATGGTATCCTGTTCCAGTATAGGTTGTAGTTTATTGATAATGTGTTGGACAGGTTTAAGTTGGGGGTTGTAGGTGATGACAAGTGGTGTTCTATTGTTGGTTTTCTTGGGTCTGTCTTGAAGTAGATGGTTTCTAGGTATTCGTCTGGCTCTTTCAATTTGCTTTTTTATTTCTCCGGGTGGGTAGTTGAGGTTTATAAATGCTTGGTAGAGATCCTGAAGCTTCTGGTCTCTGTCAGTGGGATTAGAGCAGATGCAGTTGTATCGAAGGGCTTGGCTATAGACGATGGATTGTGGGGTGTGTTCTGGATGGGAGCTGGAAGCATGTAGGTAACTGTATGAGTCGGTAGGTTTTCTGTAGAGAGTGGTGTCTAATTTTCCATTGTTGATTTGTACTGTGGTGTCCAGGAAGTGGATCTCTGGTGTAGAATGGTCCAGGCTGAGGTTGACGGTGAGGTGTAGGTTGTTGAAATCTCTGTGGAATATCTCCAGTGTTTCTTGGCCATGCGTCCAGATCATAAAGATGTCATCGATGTACCATAGGTAGAGAAGAGGTGAAAGGGGACGGGAGTTGAGGAAACGTTGTTCTAGGTCAGCCATAAAGATGTTAGCATACTGTGGGGCCATGCGTGTACCCATGGCTGTGCCGCTGATCTGGAGGTATAAGTTGTTCTCAAACTGGAAATAATTGTGGGTGAGAACAAAGTTACATAGGTCTGCTATCAGGTTGGCAGTAGTGTCCTCTGGGATAGTGTTTCTAATTGCTTGTAATCCGTCTTCATGTGGGATGTTGGTATATAGAGCTTCTACGTCCATGGTGGCAAGGATGGTGTTATTGGGGAGGTTATCGATGTTTTGTAGTTTCCTTAGGAAGTCAGTAGTGTCTCGGAGATAGCTGGGGGTGTTGGTTGCGAAGGGTTTGAGAAGAGAGTCTACATTGCTGGATAGACCAGTAGTGAGCGTGCCAATACCAGAGATGATGGGACGTCCGGGGTGCCCAGGTTTATGGATCTTGGGAAGCAGATAGAACAATCCTGGTCGGGGGTCAGAAGGTGTTCCTGTGTGGATTTGTTCCCGAGTAGCTGTGGGGAGGCTTTTAAGGAGACAGTGTAGTTTCTTTTGGTATTCCAAGGTGGGATCAGAGGGGAGAGGTATGTAAAATGTGGTATTCGAGAGTTGTCTGGTTGCCTCCTGGATATTAGTCGGCCTTATTCATAGTGACCACAGCACCCCCTTTGTCAGCTGGTTTGATTATAATGTCCAGGCTGTTTTTGAGACTCTGGATGGCATGGTGTTCAGCGCGGCTAAGATTGTGTGTTGCTTGTTGTCTGCGAATAATGTCAGTCTGTGCGTTGTTGCGGAAACTTAGTATATAGAAATCCAGATTGTAATTCCGACCGTCAGGGGGAGTCCATATAGAATTATTTTTCCTTTGGTGTTGATAGGGGGGATCTGGTAGGTCAGATTGATGTTCATTGGTGGTTTGGAAATATTCTCGGAGGTGGAGGCAGCGAAAAAAAGCCTCAAGGTCACCACAAAATTGTATCCAGTTTGTGGGGGACGTGGGGCAGAAAGAGAGACCCCGGGACAAGACAGACTCTTCTGCTGGATTGAGTTTGGATTCCACCTTGGAATGAGGAGTACAGCTAGTTTGGATTAGAAGTCTAATCCGAACTAGCTACTCCGTGCCGCGTGTAGCCGCGCAGCACGGGGTTCGAACTAGCTGGCATTTAAAAATGGCGCCGGCCGGCTTCATGCAAATGAAGCCCGGGAAATTCAAATCCTGGACTTCATTTGCAATTGCGGATGACTACATTACCCCCGCTAGTTCCAACTAGCAGGGTAGTGTAGACATACCCAGAACTACTTCCCACTCCAGTTGCATCACTTCAGTATTTTAAGCTTCAGCTTCAATCAGCGCTGTGCACACAACTGCTGAACTCAGCCAACCCAGGAAAGCTGGGTAAAGGTGCTATTTGTATCTGATATGAAGGCAATGTAGAGCTAGGTGTCTTCTATAAACATCTGGCATTTTAGTTTCACAATCTTTCCTTGTGGTTTTTTCAGGAATCATTAAAAAAGGAATAGAGAGTAAGACAGAGAATATCTTATTGCTCTTATATAAATCTATAGTACGCCCACATCTTGAATACTGCGTACAGAAGTGGTCTCCTCATCTCAAAAAAGATATAGTGGCATTAGAAAAAGTTCAGAGAATGGTAGCAAAAATGATTAGGGATTTGGAACGGGTCCCATATGAGGAGAGATTAAAGAGACTAGAACTTTTCATCTTGGAAAAGAGGAGACTAAGGGGGGATATGATAGAGGTCTATAAAATCATGAGTGGTGTGGAGAAAGTGAATAAGGAAAAGTGATTTATTTACTTGTTCCCATCATATAAGAACTGAGGGGCCACCAAATGCAACTAATGGGCAGCAGGTTTAAAACAAATAAAAGGAAGTTCTTCTTCACACAGCGCATACGCAATCTGTGGAACTCCTTGCCTGAGGAAGTTGTGAAGGCTAGAACTATAAAAGGGCTTAAAAGAGAACTAGACAAATTCATGGAGGTTAAGTCCATTAATGGCTATTAGCCAAGATGGTTAAGGAATTGTGTCCCTGGCCTCTGTCATGGGGTGGAGATAGATGGCAGGAGAGAGATCACTTGATCATGACCTGTTCGGTTCACTCCCTCTAGGACACCTGGCATTGGCCACTGTCGGCAGACAGGATACTGGGCTGGATGGACCTATGGTCTAACCCAGTATGGCCATTCTTATATAATTTGAATTGGGGAAAAAAAAGAAATGGGAGGGAAAAAAAATGAAAAATTGAGATAACTCTCTGAGAACTCTAGAGATGGAAGAGCAAATGCCCATCATGATTCTCTCGGTGATGTCTAGGGTGTAAATTAATCCATCATAACATGATACTTGCCGTGTCTCTGAAGTAGGGCAGGAAAATTTTACACCCTGCCATATTAAATACTGTCTTAACATATATCAAAAACCTCCCATCCTACAATCACCTTTATTTTGACCTTCTCCCTTTGAGATAACTATTTCTGCCCATTTTTGTTGTATAGCTATTATCAAAATGTCACTCAACCTTGTGGGCTCTACACAGCCTTCTTCAACCACCACAGTATCTCATTTATTATATTTCAACAGATAGTGCTTATGTACTTGTACAGGAAAATCAGTACAGGCAGTCCCCGGGTTACGTACAAGATAGGGACTGTAGGTTTGTTCTTAAGTTGAATCTGTATGTAAGTCGGAACTGGCATCAGCCGCTGCTGAAACTGATCAGTTTCAACAGCCACTGAATCTGGACACCAGTTCCACTTATATACAGATTCAAGGTAAGAACACCAGGCGTCCCCAAGTCAGCTGCTGCTGAAACTGATCAGCAGCTGATTCCAGGAAGCCCAGGGCAGAGCAACTCTGCCTCGGGCTTCCTGTAGTCAGCCGCTGGTCAGTTTCAGCAGTGGCTGACTTCGGGACGCCTGGGGCAGAGCAGCTCGGGTGCTGCTGGCTTGGTCCAGTAGCGCGGCCGCTCCTCAGAGCTACTGGACCAACCCAGCAGCACCCGAACTGCTCTGCCCCAGGCATCCTGATTCAGCCACTGCTGAAACTGATCAGCAGCTGAATCAGGACACCTGGGGCAGAGCAGCTGGGGTGCTGCCGGGTTGGTCCAGTAGCGCCAAGGAGCGGTGCTGCGGGACCAACCGGCAGCGCCCCACCAGTTCTACCACAGGCCCCCGGCTTTGCTCCACGTCTCCCTGGTCTTCTGGGAGGGCACTAGCTGCGTCCCCGCCCCCCCAGCAGACCAGGGAGACGTGGAGCAAAGCTGCAGAGGACCCGGGCCGAACCGTGGCGCTTCCAGATCAGCGCCGCGGTCCGGCCCGGGTCCTCCGCGGCTTTGCTCAGCGTCTCCCTGGTCTGCAGACCAGGGAGACGCTGAACAAAGCGGCGGAGCACCCGGCAGGACCCACGCCGCTTCCAGCTGATCTGGAAGCGGCCGCGGGTCCGGCCCCCGGTGCTCCGCCGCTTTGCTCCCGTCTCCCTGGTCTGCTTTTCTCGCCCCGGAGAAGGCGGGCGGTGGGACCAGGCGTCCCGTTGCTCTAGTTCTCCGGGGCGAGAAATCCCTGTTGGTAACTGCGGATCCGACATAAGTCGGATCCGCGTAACTCGGGGACTGCCTGTATATTCTTAACTTATTCCATTGTGTCCAGATATTGCAAATATTTGGGATCAAAGCAGGATATTTACACAAAATGTATGCTGCAATACTTAAGACACTACAGACACTAAGGTTGTAGTATTTGCCTTAACTCAGAATTTCCTAGCTTTGGAAGGATCATGTCTCAGCTTCAATGTTTGATAAAAATCTGTTTTTCATGTAAGTAAAGGTGTCATTTACAAGTTTCAGGAAAAATGAATCATGGCAAATTAAAACAATTGAATGTATTTGGAAGTCAAAAGTGATAAAGCTCTGAGTACCGTTACCATAACAGATGGCAGAGGTAAAAATACGGCAACTGATGGCAGGTGATTAAATCTTAGTCTGCATTGCATTCTGCTCTAGTCTCACCAGAGGGACCCAACTCTCCTCCATTGCAATTCCTTTCTGAAGGAATGGAGACCAAAGTACAATGTTGGTGAACTGCTGCTCTTGGGAAGTGGTGGGTGTGGCTATTTAAGGTGAGGAGAAGAAAAAAAGAAAGGGGAGGGGACATGTCAAACGAATCATAATAATCAGAAGATTCTCACCAGTTAAAATCTTAACCTTTTATTTTTTATACTTTAATGTTCTTTAAAAATTTCAGCATTTATGTAGCAGGTTGGGACCCATTCTGCCACCCTCCATTTTATATGCTGCTTTAGTGCAATACTGGTTTCAAACATAGTCATCCTCACTTCTGAATAAATCAAGATGTGGAAAGACTCTCCTGCACCTCCTGCCTGGACCTGTCTTGGTACTTTCCTGACCACTTCTTATAATAGTCATCACTAGATTAAGAAATGAGGGGGCAGAGGGCAGGAGACCATCTAAGGAAAAAGCAACCATACTTGTAAGATTTTCAGAGCTGTGGAACAGTACAGCTATTGATATTGTGAGAGAGCTGGAGAAGGTTTATCCTACTTGACCTATTTTACAGCTCTCCCCTGAGTCAATTCTGAGCTGAGCTAAAAAGGCTGGCAGCTCCATATGAATTTATGTCTAAATGGAGGAAGTTTCCATGTGATCATTAGCACCTGGTCATTGGACTTCATCATGCTGTAGTTTCTGTGCTGGCTGCTGTACACGAGTTCCAATATCTCATTAAACTGTTTATATGGGGAAAGACTGGCAGAACACCAACACTGCTTGGAAAACCGTTGTTTACTCAATGAAGTAATGAAGGATTACAGTAGCTAGTGCTTAGGGACAGGGAATCTTCTGAGATGGACAGAGATGACGGGGGTTTGAAAATGGCTACTAAAAGGAAAGGCAGGAAGGAAAATGAATGAAAATTTAAAAATATTACTTGGAAAATGAGGAAGAGGAGAGTCTTTACAAAGAAAAAGAGAACTTCTAGAGGAAAAGAGCAAAAAGAAAGGGTAAAACTTGAATTTAGCAATAATTTTTTTAAAAAGATGGGTGTGGCTCGAGAAAAGAGTAAAAAGAAAAAAGAAGCAAAGGACTGAGCAGTAATTGGAGTCTCTCCCAGCTAGAGAAACAATCTGGTAGGTGGGTTTGAGATCCAGACAGCCGGATATGATACATGCATTCAGCACTGAAATGAGAGCCACACAGAGAAAGACTCTTGATCTTCAGACAGGAGACTTCAGGGCAATACTTTTGATAGCTAACCCACCTCTTTCCCACCACCGGAAGATGTATAAAAATCATGAAAGAAGCTATCAGAAGCTTCACAAATCACTAAAAGGCCTCGAGAGTCAAAAGATTAAAATAAATGTTCCAACGACTGTAGAATGGCCTGAAAAATTAGAGAGAGGAAAGCATGTCAGAAGTGCTTATGAGTTTTGTGCAAAGCAATGGCACAGGAGAGCGCTAACTTGCATTGTCATTCTTACCTCTAGCTCAGTGAGAACACTATAACTTACTTAAATTATTCCCTGTTAAACAAGCCTGGAAAGTCATCCCATGATAATACCTTATAATTCCATTTTTGGATAAATCTGACTGCAAAAGGATTTGCCAAGAAGGAAAGTGAGGTGATTATAATGTGACTATTAGTGGCGGATGTTAAATTTCAATTTCATCCTGAGAGATTAGCTTATTGGGAAAATTGATTTCTCTCTGGTTTGCTCTTTGTTGCTGATGTATTCGGAAGATTATGTGCATTTAGCAGCCAAAGCCGATTGCATAAGGGGTGTGTGCATCAACTGTACAAAGACACTCAGTCACGAAGCAAAATTACTTTTACACAAACTAGTCTGAGACTAGCTCATACAGTATTGATGATGATTCTTAATGAGTAAGCTCCAATTCCCTGACACTACCTTAACACTATTCTCATTTACTCTATCCTACCGTGCCTGGATGGATATAGGAGCTTTCACTCTTAACAGTAAATACCCAAGTTCCTGTAGGTTTGTCTCAGGCTTTTACTATTTGAAAATAGTTTGCAGATTTTCTTTATACAGTGAAACCTTTGTTATTTAGCACTTTGTTAACCAGAAAACTTTGTTAACCGGCATTACCCCCAGCCACAAAACTGTTTCATCTTCAGGCGCACAGGCCTGGTTTGATTTACCATGATTAGGTTAACAATGTTTTATTTAAGAAGTACTAATCATCTTTAACTCAAAATAGAAATGTGAGACCAACTGCCTCACATTACAAAACTACCAATATTAAAAACGAGTTTTACTATTATTGTCCATTGGTTTTTCCTAGGTTGATGGGACCCACAGATAACTGGAATTTTTAGATAACCAGAACTCCCTACTCCCCAAGCATACCAGACAACATAGGTTTTACTGTACATACAGGGCCCAAGTCATTTCTGAAAAAAAGGAATTTAGGCATCTTTGATGATTATGACTATAAAGTAAATACTAATTTGTAAAATATTCAAACTCTACAAACTAGAATTTTGATTATCTGAATGCAAGAGAAAACTCATTTCAGATAACTACAGTAAAACTCCGGTGGTCCGGCATCCAGTGGTCCGGTACGCCTGATGGTCCGGCACCAACTGCAACCTGGAAGTGCTCCGGCAGCTGCTTCAAGTTGTTAGAGTAATTGATTAACTGCGGCTGGATCTACAGCCGACACGCAGTTAATGTAGCTTTCCTCTCTACTGCCAGGAGGAGGGGGAGTAGGGGTTGGTGGGAGAGGGGGAGGGGGAAGAGGAGGGGACGAGGGTGTGCCAAAGCAGCCACATTCAGGACGTTCTGGTCAGTTACAGTCACTCCGGCTGGATCCACAGCCGACACGCAGTTAATGTAACTTTCCTCTCTACTGCCGGGAGGGGGGGGGGCAGAGGTCCCTCTCCCACCGACCCCTACCTTCCTCTGCCCCCCTCCTCCTGGCATTAGAGAGGAAAGTTACATTAACTGCGTGTTGGCTGTGCATCCAGCCGGAGTGACTGTAACTGACCAGAACGTCCTGAATGTGGCTGCTTTGGCACACCCTCGCCCCCTTCTCCTCCTCCCCCTCTCCCACCGACCCTTACCTTCCCCTGCCCCCCCTCCTCCCAGCAGTAGAGAGGAAAGTTACATTAACTGCGTGTAGGCTGTGGATCCAGCCGGAGTGACTGTAACTGACCAGAATGTCCTGAATGCAGCTGCCTGCCTGTCACCGCCTCTCTTCTTCCACCGCTCGCAGGCTCTGCCTCCCTGCAGCAGGAGGGAGGGTTTGGCACATCCCCGCTCCCTCCCCCGCTTCCCCTCTGATAAGACCCGCCCCTGCCAGAGTGGCATTTCTGATAATCCGGCACCACCTGGGTCTCAAGGGTGTCGGATTATCGGAAGTCTACTGTACATTGAAAATTCCCGCAATTATCAGACATCAAGTTACATGACCTTGTTTCAGATAATAATTTTGGATAATTGAGGTTAGACACATCAAGGCTAGATTAAGATTTAAGGCACAGTTTCACAATAGGACTATTTGGATAGCAACTATATAAAATGGTCCCTAATACATCTTCTTCTGATGCTAACCACGGACTCTAAACTGAACATATATTGCGTCTTTGCCCTTCTTATCTCTACCCTATGTAATCAAACTAAATTAGGATTACAAACATTATAATTCTAACATTCCAACCCTTTTAACCACTGTTTTCCTCCTAAGGATGTCAATCATATGTAAATACTTATTGGATAATCAACACACCAGTTGACTAGTCACTTCCCCCCACCTTGCTTCCTCTTTCTGAAAGAGGCAGCAAAGGAGTTGTGGGGAGGATGCCGTCCTTCAAAGCAACAGTGACATGTGAAGCAGGGCCAACTGGGGATTCCCCAGCTGACTCTGGGCTCCATATGGTGCTGCTGCTATGAAATGCTGCGGGGAGCTCAGGGCCAGTGTGGGACTGCTTGAGTCCCCCACTGGTCCCGTGCTCCCTGCAACGCTTTCGTCTTTGAAGTGTAGCAACAGCCCTGAGGTTGTTCTTTTGCACATGGCCTCTCGTGTTCTTTTGCACATGGATTAGTGGTTAAAAATTTCACTTGGATTCAGGATACTTCCACTTACTTACCATGTGCCTTGGGCAAGTCAATTAGAGAAGGTCAAGATATTTCATTAGGTGCAAACTTACCATGTGTAATGTAAGACATGCTGGGAGCAGTGTCTGCACACTGGCGTTGATGTGGCTCGATGTCCTTGTGTGAAGTCTGTGGTGGGGGCACTGAAGAAGATGCAGAGGAAGAGGGCTTGGGTTTGGACTGAAGGTCATTCAGTTTTAGAAGGTTTTCTGAAGTCACAGTGTCTGGATTCACTGGCGTGGGATGCAATGTTGTTGGAGTTGCTGGGAAGAAGCTCTCTTTATTGTCCTTTATGTGCTTTGGGGTGGTTGGTGTTTCCCCTATGGACTACATTAAAAAAAGGAAATATGGTGAGAAAAACGTGTGCTGCTGAGTTCATATATGTAATCTTATTGAACGGAAACTGCAAGTATTGTGGTCACTTACATAACACACAAAAATAATTTCACATATACATTAACCATAACAATAAAATCTTCCCTCAGAGGAGTATGTATCTTTCACACTTTACAGTTCATTTACTAAACCACCACCTGGAGAAGTTACTAGTATTCACATTTATAGTGCTCTAAAATAAGCTGCTTTGTATAGGAAGTTATTTATAACATAATATACTCAGCTGAATTTTGTTATTTACAAGATGAAATTTAGGAAGGTTCCAAACTCCAATGACTAGAAAGAAGCTCTTTCAATTAAAAATAGTTGTTGGCAAACTCTGGGCTTAATCTAACAGATTTGGGAAGAGCTGAGCTTCAAATCCCCAAACAAAGAAAATACTGTGTGTAAGTCTATGAAAGTGAGCATAAGAAATGGAGTAGACTAGAAAGTAGAAGGCATTTATATTTGTAAGAAAAAAATGTACTTATTATAAGATCAGTGATTATCACCCGTTACAAAAGAGAAAATAGTGCTGATGTCCAGGTTGAAATGACTGATCTCAAAGCTCTTTTGCACCTTTGGACCTTTACTTGAAGATAAAACATTAATACTAACAGCTATGCTCTCATCCAAGGGCACAGCTAAGAATACGATACACTGCTACTAGTTACATATTCAAGAGGTGGAACAGTGATTTAAATTCACCAAAGAAGGAAAAGACAGCTCAAACAATATAAAAACTCTCCTATTTTTTGTACTAACAGATAACCACTAAAGTGAAAGGAGAAAGGAGATTAATTTCCAGTTCATGCAGTAGAGCCTGTGCTTTTGGAACAAGAATATCAGAATTCTATCTCCGCTGTCCATGTTCTAAGAGACCGAGGTGTCCTAAATGGCCACAGGTTTGTTACAATAGCGTGAGGAGCAGAGGTTGAACTCGACTGACAAATTCCAGAGTGAATTTGGACCAGAGAATCAGCAATATCTGATACATTAAAAATTCAACATCGTAGAGGACTCCTGGACTTAAACGTATACGTATTACAGTGTGTGTATTTAACCGGTCTCAGTATTTTAATGGATATGATGAAACTCTCATTGCCAATTAATAAAAAAAGATATATTTACATTATACTTGTTATAATGGATCAGATAAGGTCTATCGTGTCTCAAGGAATGTCCAGTTTCTGACAGTTTAGAGGATGTAAAAACCTCTAATGCATCTAATTAATGTATGCAACGTTCTATAGAGAGGACAAATTTCCTGCATACATAATGTCGTAAATTCTGAAACTTGAATAGATAACTGAAGATGCTACTCATAGACAAAGCTACCCAAATATTAAAAATAATCCAGCCACACTCTTAGTAATGAATAAGCCTTATCTTTACACAGGTAAAAAACAACAAATGGTCTGGTAGCACTTTATAGACTAACAAGGTAGATGGCATCATGAGCTTTCGTGGGCACAGCCCACTTCTTCAGATACCATCTACATGTTTTGTTAGTCGCTAAAGTGCTACTAACCATTTGTTGTTTTTTTCTGTAACAGACTAACTTGGTTACTCCTTGAAGCTCCTTTACATAGGCAGTGAACACAGAAAGAGGAGAACGGAGAAGTGACAGATAGGGACTAAATTAGTAAATCGACTGACTGTAGGAGACAAGTAGTTTATATTACTGGTGGGAAATGAGTGCATGAATAGAAAGATCAGAGAGAAGGAAAAGTTAAGGTCTGGGGACCCACAAGGGATAAAGGAGAAAACAGATGTGAAGCAAGGAGAAAAAGAAAAAGAAAGGTACGTGAAAGGCGAGTCACGGCCAAGTTCCCCTCTTGGCCTTGCAGCTCCCTAATAAGCCTTGGGAAGGGGCTCAGGGCTGCTACGCACATGACTGGGGGAGAGGCTTGTCACCAAGGTATGGGGAGCCACCAGGCCCTGCACCCCTATCTGCAGTCAGAGGAGACTCTCAGCTGGCAGGTAAATGAGAAGGTTTATTAGTTATCAGGGACACAGCATCAAACAGACTTGTCAACTCAGGAACCAGAAGCAGTTGGTACAATCCATTTTGGGGACAGATGCACCCCAAGCCAGCCTAGCTTAACTTACACTCGCCACACTTCTCCCAGCCCTGGAGCTAAGCCCCTCCTCTGGCCTTTGTGCTGCTTGCCCCAGTAAAAGGTGTCACCTGGTTACACCCCCTCCCAGGCTAAAGATACAGAAAGCATCAGTCACTGTGTACGTGAGGAAGGCTGTCATACTGAAATGTCCATCACCTCTAGGTACTGGTGAAGTGCTCAGAGAAACTGAGGCACACACATGGCGTTACTGCAGGACAGTAGAAATCACATGCAGTATAACAAGGGGAATAAAATCCCCATGATGCTCGCTTTGTCACCAGGCCTCTTTCCCCTGGCTGCAGCATCAGGGCCAGATTAAGAAAGGGGCTTTAGAGGCTGCAGCCCAGAGCCATGGAGTGAGGGAGCCCCTTTAGCCCACGACTTGGGTGACAGCCCGTAAAGACCTTGTGTTCTGGACCAGCCATTCCTGGAGAGGGGGCTCCACGTGCTGCCATTCTTTCTCCCCTAGCTGGTGTCATGTCCCCGCTGAGTACCAGGAAGCGTTGTCCCTACAACTCCCACTGGCCAATGGGAGTTGCAGGAGGCAGTGCCTGCAGGTAAGCATGGGGCAGCATAGAGCCACTTGTTCTTCCCACCAAGTGGGAATTGTTCAAGATAAGCATCCTGCACCCCAAACTCCTGCCTCGAGCCTCCTCCTCTACACTAGCTCCCTCCTAGACCCCACACCCAACTACAAGCTCCCTCTTGCACCCTAACTCCTGCCCAGATCCCCCACCCTAATCTCCTGTCTTCAGTCCCCTCCCACTTGCCAAACGCCTCATCCCCAGCCCTACCCCAAAGCCCACATCCCCAGCCAGAGCCCTCATCCACACAACCCTGAGCCCCCTCCCACACTCCAAACCTCTTGGCAGATGGAAGTGTGTGTATGGTGGAGACAGAAATTTGACTGCCATAATACATGCATGCATTTGTACATACAAAGCCAATAAATATCTGGTAAATCTGAACTCAACAAACACTGAAAAGCACTATTATTGACAGTGGGGTTGGGCTTTGTTTTTAAATTCCTGCGAGAGCTCTTCCTTGGTGATAAAGAGCTGTAATGTGGTCACCAACCAGGAGATCAGGACCTTCTGGTAGACCCTGGAGCTTCAGCTACGTGATCCTGACAGGTTCAGCCAGGAAGCTATCAAGTACAGGCACTTCAGCTGCCCCTCCCTCCACTGCTGTGTTTCTTCTGCCCTATGCCTTGGACCTGCTTCCTGGGGCCTCCTGTGTATGGTGGAGGAGACTGAGGAGGGGGATGCTGAGATGTTAGAGTGTCCCCTTTCCTCCACCCCTTGCCCCACTGCCACAGAATGAGCAGGGTGGGGCCTCAGAAAGGGTGGGGCAAGAACAGGGCTTCAGCCTCATGGAAGGTGAGGCAAAGGTGTTTGGGTTTGAGGTGGAACCTGGATTCACTTAAATCACAGAGCATTAATTATAACATTTCTGGGATGATTTAAAATATTTAGCCTCGAGGATCAAAGATATCTGCAACATGCTCTGGTACAAAGATAAGATCCAGACTTTGACTGTAGGGAAAAGCAAACTGTGGCTTCCCATAAATATTTTTTAACTGTGAAAATTGGTAGTATGAAGGATACAGCATTTTTACTTCACTTCTGAGTTCCCAGCTCAAATTTTACCCTATGTGAAATGACTTCAGCATGGTCTTGGTCTTCCTGTTAGATGGTACCTTCACCCATTCATATTCTGGAAAAATACCAACCAGAACATGAAGTCTCAACAGCTGGAGTGATACCAACCAGAACATGGAATGCTGGAGTGATAATAGCAGCCATGCTGCACTATGTTACCCCTTCTAGTTCTCCTAAAATTCTATTTGAAAACTACCTGGTCATAGTATCTTTTCTACATTTCTGCATACTGATATTTGAAACAAGACCTCTGTTGAAACTTTCTTCAAAGTATCGTTAGAACTAACAGTAATGCCATAATATGGTATTCCATGTCTTTGAAGAACTGTATTTCAACTTCAGCATGGCCTCCTGATTTGGGTTTAGTGTATGGGTGTTGGTGGTCTGGCATATAAAAGGAGCTATGACTAGATGATCAAGTTTTCCCTTGTGACATTAAACTCTATGATATTCAAAACAGAATTATCCGATCAAGAGAGGTAAGATGGTAGGGTGAAAAATATTAATAAATGAAAAAAAGGAATAGTGGATTTTTCTTCCCTTCTTGCTCATTTAACAATTGTTTTCAGCTGCGGGCTGAGAGAGGCAAGCTTCTAATTACACTGAGAGTGCACCTCCAGTATAAAGTGAGAGGGGGATGCCATGGTAACTGGTGAATACAACAGTGAACAGAATGGTCCACCTTTCAGTAGAAATGAGATCTAAAAGTGCTCGTCTTTTTGTTCCCCTTTTCCCACCTTCTTCCACTTTTTTTGCTTTCTTTCTGCAGCATTAATAAAACCTACAGACTTTCAGCTCCATAAGCAGTCTCTGACATCTTGATGTGCAGAACGAAAAGAAAATGAGATGAAAATTAGCAGCAAGTGGGTGGAACAAAGAGGGGGAGAAAAACCACATGAAGCAGAACAAGACATGCTTATTTTCTAATTATTTAATGTTTCACTTAAAGCCCTTTCCCAGACAGAGATGGGGGAGATAAGAGCTTTTACAGATCAACAAGGTAAAAATGTGTGAAAGAAAAAAAAAATCTAGACCTCCAAGCCAGATCAAACAATATCCTCTTATCAGTTTCGTCCCTGAAGAAAAAATGTTTACAATCGTTCTAAATTGTCATCTTCCAAGATAGGAAGAACCCCCCCCGCCAACTGTAAATCCATTGACACTGAAATTTGAGAGACTGATTTCATTTTGAGACTGTCTTACAAAGCACTAGTTAAATGTTATATTGCAGAGAGATGGCTTTCCCACACGGAGTCCCCTTCAAAATCATTTTTTAATTTGTCATCATATAAAGATATAAAGAATGTTGATTTCCAGGATTTGAGAGTAACATTTTGGATTAAGAAAACACAAACATCTCTCGTACTTCCATTGTGAAACAGGCTGAAACATAGAAAAGTGTCTTTGCAGTTACTTTTTTCTTGAGAGGACATTCCTTTATATTATGGAACAGCCCCAAATTTAAACCAAAACAATGCTAAAGACAATAAGATGCCTTCTTTGCATTCTTTTTATTAAAATGTACTTATTTTGATTTCATTGGCAGGTTCCCTCAAAGCGTATTTTTAAAACAAGCCGATATTAAAAGTTGCTAAAAGGTTTCGACTGCCAAATTTAAAAGAGGAAAGGAAGAAAAGCTATAAACGGGGAGTGTCAAATACGTTATTTTGACAGGGTGTACAAAGCTGGGGGTAAAGAGGTTTTTAGATGAGGTGGTAACAGGAGAATAGGGTTTTTTGTAAATGGAGTGGGTAGGGATGGCTGGGAATTTCTCTCTCACTCTTCAGGAATGGGGATTTCAAAGCAGGGACTCAATTTGGCCAGAGAGTAGATAACACAAAGAAATAATCTTGTAATGTTAGAATAGCCTCCCTCATTGTCTTCTTGTGACTTTTAAAATGATCGTATGTGTAATACCCACCCAAGAACAATCTTGGAGTCATTGTGGATAGTTCTTTGAAAACATCTCAATGTGTGGCAGCAGTCAAAAAAGCTAACAAAATGTTAGGAACCATTAGAAAAATGACAGATAATAAAACAGAAAATATCATAATGCCACTATATAAATCCATAGAATGTCCACAACTTCAAAACTGCGTGCCATTTGGTTGCTATTTTTTTTAAAAAGGTATATTAAGAATTGGAGAAGATACAGAGAAAAGCAACAAAAATGATTTAAGGGTATGGAAGAACTTCCATATGAGGGCAGATTAAAAAGACTGGAACTTTTCAGCTTGGAAAAGCAATGAGTAAGGGGTGTATGTCATGGGACAAGCACCCTGTCCCCTTCAGGGGTTGGGCATCAGAACTTAAGAAACCCCTCAAAGGGTGCTCAGCCCCATGTGCATATCAGGTTCAATGACCCAGAGCCAATAACTACGCCCCTTCTCCGTGAGACAGTCAGATCTAGAGACCAAAGTCAATAACACTGTGTTTTTGCGGCCATAGTCACCAAGTCAGTAACAATGCCCCTTCATGCACAGCAGTGTGGCCTAGCAACCAGAGTCAATAGCAATACTCCCCTCTCTCAGGGCAGTTAGGCGGCCAGAGTTCACAATGACAATTCCTTTTCATGCAGGGTAGTGTGGTCTAGCAGTCAGAGTCAATAGCAACAGCTATAGCTCCCCATGTGGGGTTGATGGGGTGGGAAAGGAGGACCCAGGCCCACTCTCTCCTTCAGGTCCCAGACCAGGACCCATCAGCAGTGAAGTGGTCCAGCTCCAGCTCAGCAGGGAATCCCACCGAAACACACCGAACTCTAAGGGTAACTCCCTCACCCTGGGCTACATCCTACCATGCTTGCTGTTGCAGCCTTCCTCAACACTTTCCTCCAGACTGGAGGCTTCTCCAGCCATTTCCCATTGAGTGGCCTCCTTATCTTGGTCTGTAAGCAACGCTTCTCAGGAGTGCCGACAGCACCTCCTTCCCCCATGGTAGTCAGCCCAGACTGAGTGATTCCCAAAACCTTTATAACTGGCTTTCAGCTGCAGCATGCGCAGCAGGGTTGTGGGGCTGGGGCCTTTTCAGCCAGGTAACTGGGCCTAATCTTTGCAATGCGATTGTGCAGTTGGTACACCCCATTTTATAGAGACCTATAAGATCATAAATGGCATGGAGAAAGTGAATAAGGGAGTGTTATTTAGTCAGTTAAATAATACAAGAGTTGGGGTCGCCTAATAAAATTAATAGTCAAATTTAAAACAAATCAAAGGGAGCACTTCTTTATACAACTTACAGTCACCTTGTGGAACTCACTGAAGGGGTGCATTGTGAAGGTCAATACAAAAAATAATTAGAGAAATTAATGGAGGATAATCCCTACTGCTGACTGCCAGAAACTGGAAGTGGATGACAGAGGATAGATAACTCCACGACTGTCTCTTCTGTTCATTCCCTTTCAAGCACCTGGCAATCTTGTAAGATAACAGAATCCTGGGCTAGACTGACCATTGAGCTGACTCAGGAAGACTGTTTTTATGTTATGTTCTTATGCAGTAGGCAATGGGAAAAGCTGCTATAATGACTGTATTAGTAGTTCTGCTCACATGTATGATTCCATGCTTTCAAGAATTACAATATAATAGAGACACAGTTTACCTGCATACTGGAAATATATATTCTGGACACACTCAATTTACATGGTATTTTTCAGATATACAAAATTCTATGTTTGTTTGCAGTAGATGTTTGCAATATTTTATACACTTTTAACTTACATATCATTTCTCTGAGCTATTCTGAAGTGATAGGTAATATAGAATATATCCAGCAACTGCACATCACTAAGAAAGCTCTATTTATTCCTTACATGCCACTTGGCTTACCACAATTTCAATTATGATTCAAGAGGCAAATTGAAATTTTTGAAAATGTAGAGTTGTAACACTTATCAGACACTATAAGCTTCACAAGTTTCTGTTCCTGTGTTAAATAAAAGTGCTGTTTGTAAGGTATAGTTGGAAAGATTAAAAATTGCTTATAATTCTCAAAGTAGCAAAATGCTTTCAAAACTTCAAACATCTCTGAGACTAAGATTACAACCACATTGGAAGAAGCATAAAGATAAACAAAATGTCTTTCCAAACTGCTGTGTAACTGTGGACCAAATTAATTTCTGGTAAAACTCCAATGATTTCAAAGAGAATATAGCAAAGTGATTAATAATTATTCCACTGATAACAGACATAACCAGTGACTGATTGAAAGGTATATATGGAGAAGGAGAAAGTTTTGTTTGTAGAATTCCAAACCCTCCAGCATATGAAAGAAAAATGTTGTTAATATTTTAGCTAACATTACATAAGCTACAGTCTGTTATTGCCACAGTATCAGTCAGAGTGATTTCATCAATTTTCTAGAATTATCCCTGGACAAGACTCCCTAGTAACTTAGTTCACCAGATGATACTGCTTTCAGGTAATCATTTTGAAAATTGTGTATTTCCATTTCTGAGACAAGGGCAGTAGTATCTTATTCCTTTTGCTCTTTCAACAATAGTCAAAATTTATATTTTTAACAGCTAGGAGGATAGATTACAAGGCTTAAAGGGACAACTGTGAACATTTTGCTTGATCTCCTGCATGACATGGACTATAGATTTCTTTTGAAGTAGAGAACATTGTTAAAAATATAACCTTTATTTCAAATTTGTCAGTAATGTTAAAATTGACATTATTTTTTACATCCTGAAATTGCCTAGCTTCAACTTCTAGCACTGGATCTTGTTATCCCTTTCCCTGCTAGATTAAAGAGCCCATTATCAAATATTTGTTCACCATGTAGGTACTTACAAACTGATCAAGTCACCTTTAATTTTCTCTGGTTAAGCTGAACAGAGTAGGCTCTTTGTGCCTATCACTAAAGACATGTTTTTCTATACTTTAATCATTCTTGTAACTCTTCTCTGTACTCTCTCCAATCTATCAACATACTTCTTGAATTGTAGACACCAGAACTGAACAGTAGACACAACCATGCTTCGTACGGAGGTCAAATAAACTCTTTACTGTTTCTTGAGAAACCCCTGTCAATTCATTCAAGGATCACATTAGCCTTTTCAGCTGCAACATCACACTCAGAAAAGCCTGGAAAATTTGAAGTATATACAGATCAGATACACAGGGATTTTTTTCCATCTTGCTCTAGTTTTTCTTGGCTTTTTTGCCTTCAAAAATTATCTGGGTCAAGCAATGGAAACAATTATCCTTCATAATGGAATTCAGTTTTGAATCCCTTAGACTCAGAAGAAAACCAGAAGCCATGAGACAAAAACTCTCCTTATATAAAAAATATAGCTAATACCTTTATTATAAGTTAAACCCTTTATTAATGTATTTTTCTCTGAGCCAAGAAAGAGTCACCATCCTACCATAATCAAGGAAGCCCCGGTTAAGTGATTCAACAAGGCCTCTCAAAGTTTATAAATGAGCTTGGAATACAATTTTGGTCTCTAATCTCAAGTTGTGTGTTTTAATCAAAAGGTCATCTTTTGCCCCTTTATGACCTTACCATATTGTGAAGAAGGATGAACTAGACCCAAGAGAAAAATCTTTAATCACAGTAGTATTCATAACTGGAGAAAAGTGGTTCAGGGTTTTGTTTAAAGCTAGTTATTCTTTTTTCATCAAAATATCTTTTAGGATTTATTTTTTGAAGGCTTTATTTTCTATCATCTTAAGATATTCAAATTCTTCAGTCTGTATTCTTTAGTAATGCTGGTTACATAAAAATAATCATAGAAGAGAAACAATAAATACTGAGAATGATTAAATAACTAGAAGATAATAGAACTGTGATCAAGTATCAATGGCTAATGAAGAACAAACAATGCCAGACAAACCTGTGTATGTAATTCAGTAAAAAAAAGATCAGTGTACGAAGAAAATGCAGTATGTCTAATATAATCAGACTTTAAAAACACATTTAATACACATGTCGAGAAATCCTACTCACAAGATGAATTCAAAAAGTTTTTTTTATAGAATGAAGTCTGCCTGAAAGACCATAAACTGAGTAATGTAGAAATTAGGTAAAGTGACACAGGAAATCAGTGTTAAGTTTGGTTTAACATTTCTGTGAAACATCCAAGAATGGAAGTAAACAGCGTATTTATGAAATTCACAGACGTTGGTAACTTGGAAGGTATTGTGAGGCAAAAAATAATTAACAGAGACCTAAAGACATTAGATGTGGGCAGGAAATGCAACTTGGAAAAATACAAAGAATATTTCTGGGGAGAAAAAAAATATGAAACAATTAAGGAGAAGGAAAAAGCTGGAAAACAAAACAACAAAAGGACATATAGAATGGAATACTAAATGAGATAATGTATGAGATATTAAGTAGGTGTTTGCAAGCTAACATAATAGCAAAAAAGGCCACTGATTATACCATCTCATAGAACTGGAAGGGACCTTGAGATGTTATTGAGTCAAGTCCAGCCCCCTGCCCTCATAGCAGGACCAAGTACCATCCCTGACAGATTTGCCCCAGATCCCTAAATAGCTCCCTTGAGGATTGAACTAGCAACCCTGGGTTTAGCAGGCCAATGCTCAAACCACTGAACTATCTATCCCTGCCCCCCCATGAATTCTATATATCCTATTTGTATTACAGCAGGGCTGAGAGATTCCAACTACAACTTAGGCTGTGGTGTTTTAAACACTGTACAACAAAACATATCAAGTGAGTTGCTTCCATATTACAATAGAAACAGACAAAACTGACAAAAAGGAGGAGGAGGAAAACAGATACAGAAAGTGAAATATTTTGCTCAATGTGAAAAGTGTGGGCCAGAGCTATGACTAGAATCCCCTCTCCCAAGTGCTAGTTCAATACCCCCACACACTAGGTCATGTTGCTCCTCTCATTCAGAGGGATCAAGTTTTAGAGCAAAGAGAAAGTATTTCCCTTCTCTGGTCTTAAGTCAGCAAAGTTAACAGTATGTTAGCAATACTGGGAAGATAACGGAGCAAGTAATTAAGGAATTTATCTGCAAACATCTAGAAGAAAATAATTTGAGAGGTAACAGTTCGTATGGATCTGTAAAGAACAAATCATGTCAAACCAATCTGATAGCTTTCCTTAATAGGATAACAGTCTTCTGGACAAGGGAGAGAGTACAGTAAAACTCCGATGGTCCGGCATCTGACAGTCCGGCACCATCAGGAACCCGGAAGTGCTCCGGGTAGCTGACCATTGGAGCTGCTCTGCCCCCAGCTTCCCCGATTCAGCCGCTGCTAAAACTGACCAGTGCTGAATCCGGGAAGCAGGGGCAGAACAGCTGGAGTGCTACCGGGTAGGTCCAGTCCACAGCTGTCCCAGATTCAGCCGCTGCTGAAATTGACCAGCGGCTGACTCCAGGAAGCCCGAGACAGAGCTGCTCTGCCCCAGCTTCCTGGAGTCAGCCGCTGATCAGTTTCAGCAGCAGCTGACTTGGGTACACCTGAGACAGAGCAGCTGGGGTGCTGCTGGGTTGGTCCCCGCAGCGCCGAGGTTTGGTGCTACCAGAGCAACCCAGCAGCGCCCCAGCTGCTCTGTCCCAGGCTTCCCGAATCAGCCGCTGCTGAAACTGACCAGGGCTGACTCCAGGAAGCCCAGGGCACAGCAGCTCTGCCTCTGGCTTTCTGGAGTCAGCCGCTGATCAGTTTCTGCAGCGGCTGACTTGGGGACACCTGGAGCAGAGAAGCTGGGGTGCTGCCGGGTTGGTCCAGTAGCGCCGAGGAGCGGCGCTGCGGGATCAACCCATCAGCACCCCAGCTGCTCTGCCCCAGTCGTCCCCAAGAGCAGCTGGGGTGCTGGGTTGGTCTCGTGGCGCCAAGGGTCAGCGCTACCGGACCAACCCGGCAGCACTCCAGCTGCTCTGCTGCAGGCATCCCTGATTCAGCCGCTGCTGAAACTGACCAGCAGCGGCTAAATCAGGGACTCCTGGGGCAGAGCCGGACTATCAGAAGGGAGGGCTATGAGGGGGTCTGGGGTAGCATCCCAGGAGTTTTTCAGGATTCGGGAGATATCCCAGAAAAACTCTTCTGCATCCAGGGATGCGTTTGTTCTTCCACTTCTTTTAGTGGAATAGCAAACATGATCTTTTGGTCACCCCTATATTCCTTTTTCCACGAGGAATAAGGGGGCTTCCAAAAGAAGGGTTTTTTCTGACATTTGGTCCAGTCTAGACAGGCCAAATTTTGGAAAAAACCCTTCCTACAGAAGAATTGGGGAAAAAAGCAGCAGTATTTTAAGGTTTGGGATAGCAAGTGATGGAGAAGAGGAGAATAGAGAGGGCGGGGCTTCAAGGAAGGGGCAGGACCTTGGAGGAAGGACGGGGCAGTAGATCGTGGCTTGTTCTATTATTTAAAAAGTGATCTTGGGTATAAAAAGGTTGGAGACAACTGATTTAGAGTGATGTAAAGTGATGGAGGAACAATGGGATGAAATTAAGGAGAAAATGTAGGTTGGATACCAGAAGAATATTTTAAACAGCACACTCTATCATATCACAGAATAGTCTCCAGATAGTGGATGGGACTAGAAATTATACTAAAGGGAACAATTCTGTATTTGCAGGGAAGATGAACTAGATGATCTAAAGTGTCTCTTCCATGTTTAATGCTTAAGTTCTATGATTCTGTGTCATGGCTTCTTGAAAAACATGCACGAGTGGATGTACATATCTCACCCCACCCATCTCAAAAAGTACTGCCCATATTCTATCATCAACCAAACCAATTCACTGGACAGGAAGGAAAATGCCAAATTGTTTGAGCAACAGGACAAGCAACTGCTTAGTTAAAAAAAGATGAGTCTTTCACTATGTCTCTGGAAAATGAGTGACTAAGAACTGTTGTGAAGAAATTAAATGCTCCATAACAATAATTTGTTTTAGTCTGCATTTTATGCCTACATCCCAGCACTACATATTTATTTCTACAAATTCATACACTTGCCAGCACCTGGAACCTTAATGAAGTAAATAAGGACTTGCTGTAGAAAACCTCTTCCCAACTACTTACACTAGAATAAAAGTAGACAGAATTACATTTTAGAAACATGTTATGTAATTGGAATGAATCCTCTTTACGTTTTGTGAAACTAGAAATGTAGTGTTCTAGGGTTATATTTATGTCTGCACTAAGGCACATACAGCACATTTTGTTCAGTTCAAGGTCATCAGCGTCAAAATATGAACATATTCATTTGCTTTTACCTTAATACCTTGAAATGATACAATGGTATCTTAATACAATTACTGCTAGCAGCAAGTTGTATGATAGCTCCTTTTTGGAAAAGTATACATTGCCCTAAAATTAATGGCACAGAGAAAAAGTATTGGGGGAGGGGGCTTGGGTAAAAAGCGGAGAGACAAGCAGCTGTGCAACAGAGCCTGCATCTGGCACACCCTACCCCAACTCTGTGCCCCTTGTGCTCCCAAACTCTATCCCACACTCTGTACCTCCTCCTACATGTCTGGCCTCTTCCTGAAATTACTGCCCAGACCCCACAGCCCCTCTTTTACTGCAGTCCCTGACTGGAGCTCCCTCCTGCACCCCAACTGCATCCCACACCCTTTCCATTAATATAATAGAAAAGTGTAGCCCATGACCACATACCAAAATTTTTTGAATACCCCATTGCACAAATTACTGCCCACCCCTGATTTATGTCAAGATGTATATTCTGCAATTCTAAATGAAACTTTTGGCATTAGAGAATACAAACCCTGGCAAAGGTGAGCTATATGAATGTTTTGTCCGGGTACAAATCTGAGAGGTGCCGTCACACTTGCTGGTATCTAAAATGTGGTAAACAAGAGATGAGAAAAACTACAAAACAAACTAACTGAGGGACTGGTTGAAAATGGTGTGTCGGATCTTAGATGACATTTGAGGTGCTTTTGGTTTGTAAACAACCCTTTTATAAACAGAGAGTGTAGATGTGAAACACAATTACTGTATAAGAGGAACATGCTACGAAATAAGAATTGCTTCCCAGAAGCTGGGACATGTAGGTCTCCTTTTTATATTTATGTACTACTGGGGGGGACTGTGCTCTCTGCTCAATATACTCACCAAGCCCCCTCTCTGGGAACAGGCAGCCCCCCTGCCTCTCCCTGCTGGCTGCTGGGGAGGACTAGGTGAAGGTGTGGCAGTCCCGGCCTGCCCCCCTTCTCCCCACAGGCCACGGAGCTGGGCCGAGGCTGGGCGAGCCATGGCTCTCTCTACCTTGCCCTGCACCCCCGGCTGCTGAGGAGGGCTGAAGCCATGCCAGTCCTAGCTCTCCATCCACAAGGCAGGAGAGCTGGGCTGAGGCCCTAGCTCTATACTCTGCAACTGCTGGGGGGAGGGGGGGCAGGAGAGGGTTGGGCCGTGGCAGCCCCAGCTGTCCCCTGGAGCTGGGGCGTGGGGGGAGGCAGCACAGCTCCAGCCTCCTCAAGCACTGGGGAGGCTGAAGGGGGAAGGAGGTGGCAGGTGGGACACAGTGACGTAATGACATCACTATGTTGTCCCACAGGAATTTAAAAATAAATAAATAAATAAATAAAATGACAGAGAAAGCGAGAGAGAGAGAGAGAGATATTTTGTTTTAGAAAATACATTGGCTAAGTTTTGCTATTTGGTTCTTTGATCATTTTTATTATTGAACTGCAAATATAGTTAATTGGCCGCCCATTTCAATAAGTAATTGACTGTTGTTCAGTCTGTGCCATTTTAATTTGTATATGGAGGCTAGCCAACTTTGAAGGCATCTCATATGTAGATGGTCATTAGGGACGACAAACGTGGAAGTGGCCATGTGCCCCAATAGCTGTAGGAATTCCTGAGCTGTGCCTCATGGGTTGCTGAGAATGGTGACAATGAGGGTGAGGATTGCATGGAATCTTTCATCTGGTACAGAGACATGGCTGGTGGTGGAGTCGAGATGACCTATGAAGCTGATTTGTTGTCTGGGTTTTAATGTAAGTGTGCGGTACCATATTCAGTCAAGCTGGTGATGGTACAGGTTATTAATGCTATGTGCTTCTCTGTGTGTGGGTTGCATTGGAGCTTGAAGTGGTACGGCAGGATCAAAGGAGATAGCCACTGCTCCAGAATGAATTGGCAGCACTGTGACGCTATTCGGCACCAGATTCAGTGAGGTAATCACAGATGCACTCTATGAGGCAGGCAGCTGACAGCCCTTTGCATCTGCACCATTCAAAATGGCCATCAGCTCAAGGTTGGTGCCAATGGTGCCTGCCAAGCACTGAAGAAATTGAGTGCAGCTTTAACTTTTTTGTGTTGTGTCTGAGAGGTGAAAAGGAGGAAGCTTCTCTTTTCTTCCCAGGCTTCCTGTCTTATTCTGATGTGGGGGTAGTTGTCTCAGGTTGGATGCAGGTCTGAGGGAGTTCTGAAGAAGCAAGAGCTTCAGGTGCTTCGTTGTGCACATACTTACCTTGTGCTTCAGACATATGTTTTTGGACTACATAGGACTCTCCCAAACAACAGACACAGTCGAATGACCTTCCAAAACAAGAATGGCCTCTCTTGAAGAGGCACCCCTCTTGAATCCTCGATAGCCCAGCACGTTCAGTGGAGAAACGAGGTTTTTTCCCCCCTTCTATGAAGGAACTCTAACTGTCATTTACTAACTGCTAGTGAGGAAAAATGAGTTTTGACGAAGGAAAGGTAGCAGGACTACTGCTCTTCATCTCTAGTCAAGGATGAAAGAGAAGGAACTGAGGAATCTGGGTCATGCACATGCTAGTTTAACAATAACAACTCGCAAGACAGGCAGAGCATGTGTGTGGTCCAAATGGATTCTGCTGTCAAATTCTCCAAATGAAGGCACTGGGACCAATCCTAATATGTTCCAATCATGAGAGGATTAATTAGAATACTAAAAAAGCCCTTTCTGAGTCATAAAGAATAAAAAAGCTGTTAAATCAGTACTTTCACCCATGCTGTATTTGTCCCACAATCTGCCTATTGACCACCTCTGCACTATGTGATTTGTCACCACACACAACATGGAAGGCCTTACAGTCAGTCACTCTGAAGGAAGTGGGTGCTTCCTAACAAATGAGGCTGTAAATAATGGATTGTGATGGTTGCAGCACGTACAACAACCTCATTTAAATTGTGTGTTTAACTATACAAAATTTAGTTAAGATCAGGTGGCTGAAACATGGAAGGAAAAGACAGAACTAAACATTACTAAAATACAGAAGTTATCAAAGCCCAGGCCAAAAGAGATCTCATCTGGGAAAAAGAACAAAATAACCAAAAACTCCTATCTTGGTCAAAGCTTAAATATACAAATACAAATAGCGGTTTAAAAATATAAGCAACTTAAATGAGTCATCTGTTCATAATTTGCAATTTATACACATGCCCCCCCCAAACTCTTTGAAAATCTAAAATCATTTTAAAAACAAAAAAGTTCAAAATTTCAGTAGTAAAAGGTAAGCAAGAAAGTTTAAAATATTTAGTCTTTCTTAATAAACATGTAGCAAAGGACCTCAAATTTTCATCTTTTTAAAAATTCTACCGACAACCCTAACTTTGTTAGTTAACTCATCAAGTGTCCTGATGCTTTCACAAAGTTTAACTTTTTTTTCTTAACTGATTATTATTCAACATAAAATAAGTGAAAATAAATAGAGAAACACAAAATAAACACCCTAAATCCCTTTGTCAATAATAAAGCAACTAAAACAATAAAAATCATCATTAAAATAAACATTTAAAAATAATGAGAGGTATTCCTATAAAAATACAAAATAATACTTCTTACTTAACATTTTTTAAAGATCAAAAAAGGCCACCAGCTGGGTGGTTTAAAAAAAACAAAACAACCACCACCCAACCTAGCATACAGACCCACATACACACACACACAAAATAAATATAAAACAATAAAGTCCAACTATTAAACTCCTATTCAAAACAGGATGTGAATGGTTAGATCACCTTTACTGGGTGATACTGATGACTTATGGTCAGTGGGCTGCTCCAGCTCTGTGGGACCTGGCATGCCACAGGTAGGGATGCTCCAGCATGGAAGGATTAACTCCCACTCCAGCTCTACTCCTGGCTGGGGCCGTTGGAGGGGCATCTGCCCATGACACAGCGCTGGCTCTGGCCCCAGCCGGGGCCACTGGAAGAACAGCCACTCACCACATGGCGCCAGATGTGTCCCTTGCTGGGGCCTCCAAGGAGCAGCCACCAGCAATGCGGCCTGCAGCTCCAGCTCCAGGGAAGGGCGGAAGCTAGGGCCAGGCCCACGTGGTGGTAACAGGGCGGGGCAGCCACCCGCCATGGAGCTCTGCCCAAGAGCAGCCGAGCAGCCACTGCACGGCTCTTCTTAGGAGATGGGAGGGCAGTAAATTTTTGGTGCATGCCTGCACAGGCGCACATCTTAGAGGGAACCCTGACTGGGACGCAACTTAACTTAGAGTGGGGCATCCACTGGGACATCTCTAGGGTAGAAGTTTTAAAAATTTTAAAACTAATTGGTCATGTTAATCTTCTCAAAACTCAACTCAGCAGTAAGTTATTTCCAGCATGGAACAAGAGTAAGATGAATAAATATCAATTGTTTTTTAAAAGAAAAATAAGAAAGTTTATCTACATCAATTAAAAAAAAATTATTTAAATTATAAGTTTTTCTTTTTAAAATTAAACCTATTATATATGTTTTAGAGTCTCTTAAGACATTTAAATAAAAACAAATATGTTGAATCCACAAGCCTCTATAAAACTTCTGAGTTAACTGTTGCTTTTCTATATAGAGAAAGAATTAAGGGAAAAAATGTAACTTTTTACAACAGACCAGTCTAATTTAGGAGACTGTCTCATTTTCAAGAGACAAGGTGAAACAAGGAACATAAACTCCAGTCACTTTCACTTAGACACATTTTCACTGACTGTAGTTAGTCTCTCAGTTCAATAAATCATTTAGCTGTAAATTTGAAACAAGTTTTGATGAGAAATTTATGTATACAAAACATCTACAGTGGTTTTATTCAATAAAAATAATTTTATATGCCATTTTTATGATTAAATTATAGTTACCATCCTAATGCAGCTTCACACAAATCACTGGAAAGAAGCTAATTACCTAGTAAATAAGGAATATATCATTCACCATTGTTATTCACAGTAAAAATGTAAAAGTCAATAAAAATCTGAAAATACGGAGCTATATAATTTCTTGAATAAAAGGTATAGTTATAGTTTACCATTCTAGATAGCAAAAAGATGAACCAAATCTAATGTAAATGCTCTATTTAGCTGTAAATCAGCATATTATGATGGTTGAAAAACCAATCAATGAGAGTGCACTTTTAGTAACTGATGTATAAATGGAAAAGTTGATTAAAAAAAATCAACACTTTCCACTTGATGATTTAAATCAATCCACTCTGAACAGCTGCATGGTTTGTTTTAAGGAATTTATTCCTCAGCATATTAGTTTTTCAAGCCAGGTCACAAATCAGTGTAATGACTGTAAAAGTATTTGTTTTAAAGGAAAAATAAAGGTTTGATTTGCTTTTTGCTTTCTTCCTAAAGAAGAAAGTTAAAGAATAGACTCTATGGGAAGAGAAAAAGCCCCCACAGTATTGCCACTTGCATTATTTGTAGTCATTTGCATAACTTTAACAGGAAAATTGTATTGGCTACTTGATGGGTTCAATATGGAGAGCAAGATCGTTCAGTGAAAATCAAATTAAAAGAAACTCCAGCACCTCCTTCTCTTTCTTTCCTTTCAGAAATCAACAAGCTAGATTTCAAGAGCTTGTCAAATTGCTTCTTAAATAAAGCTGCATTGCAAAATACAGTATAAGCAACTTGAATATAGAGTATAAAATGTAGTGTCCTTCCAGCTATATGTAATATGTAGCACATTCTGCTCCTGCTGCTTTTCTGCTTATATTTCTAGGAGAAGGAAAGAGTTCTTTTGTTTTATCTTGCTTACACAAAAATTATTTAAATAAAAGCTAATAATGCAAATAACGAAACTACTACCATCACGTCTAAGAAACTGTATCTTTAGGGAGTACTGTATACCAGCAGAATGGGAAGAATTTTCTTACACAGACTAAATGATTAAACCAGTATCTTCATTGAAACTCCTACACTGAAAAAAAAATTAAGTTGGTTTGTGTGAAGGCAAATGGTGTAAACCTTTAAACCAACTGTATTATTCTCATGATAACTTTACAGATGGCCCTGAACAACACAAGGTGTGTTTGTAATACATATATATGAAGCAAAAGAGGAAATATTTTCATCAAGACAAGAAAAAGAATTTTAGTTAATCAGAGCTCCTATAATCCTACTGCTTCAGGTCTTCATTGCCTGGCATGGCAAGCCATTAACTTATTAAACCTACAGTTTACCTGGTTAGCAATTTACAAAGGATTTTACATCCCTCATGGTGGCACTCTACATCTAAGGAATGAATAAATAATAATAAATAATGATAATAATAATAATGGTAATAATAAAATGGAAGACAAGTCCTTAAGTGGTGTGACCAAGCACAATACGTTCAGTTGTTTTCTGGTGTATGAACTCTTGTCAACCAGAGAATTTGCTAAACCACAGGAGGTCAATGTTGTTTAGCAGCATCACCAACACTACTGCTTACTGGACTCTTAGAAGACATTTAGAGGTACATTAGAGCTAAATAACAGCACAGAACCCTTAGAGCCAAGACTGATGGCTGTAAATAAACTTTATAGGAATGCATGAAACACAGCCACCCCTATGATAAGTGGTCATTCGGGTAACTAAGGTCATGCCAGACCACAGATGTTGCCGGATCAAAGAGTGCTGTACTCAACTCATTATGCACCCCCCATTAAATACCGAACTGATACAAGATTCACTACTTTACCATTTTCATTCATTTTTCAATGCTCTTCTGAATGGTGAATATATTATCTATCAAAGAATGTGTCTGTCTGTGACTGCCTAAGTCCAAGAACTCCTCCTAAAAATTAAGAGACAGAACTACCAAATTTGGTAGGCAGCTTCTTCTTACCCTAAATTAAAGCAAGGTCAGGTTTTGGTTGTGCCAGGAAAACAGGAAGTTTTCCATAACATGGAAGGGGAGGGGAAAGAGAGGAGGGATGCAATACTCATGGCCACCACTGGGGGCAGCGAATATAGGGGACAGCTATATTGCAGAATGGCCACTGGGGGCAGCCACACTAGCAAGACAGTGGCCAGCTGGATATGTAGCTCCATATGACTGGCCATCAGAATTGGCTCCCTTGTGTCAGATGGGAGGGAGGAAGCTCATCCGTTGCGGCCCACCCGAGACCACATAGTGTGGCCCTACCCAGGAGAAGTCAGGGCTGCCAACTAGGGATGTAAGCAACTAATTGACTATCCAATAACCTTATCAGATAGTTGACTGACCCAACTAGTCTCTATCAGTGAGAGGAGGAACAAGAGTCAATGTGTGTGTGTGTGGGGGGGAGAGGGGGCGAGGGAGTGGACAGCTTAAAAACTGGTTCCCCCCAGCATCGTCTCCACAAGGGGCAGGGCAGGCAGAGGCACAGCGGGGAAATGGCATGAGTGAGGACTGAAGCAGCTCCTGCTCACACCGGTTCCCACTGCAGCGCTTCAGCTTCTGAAATGTAGCAAGGGCCCTGTGGTCCTGGTGACTCTTACTACATTTAAAATGCACATCTGCAGTACGGGTGGTTCTCAGAGGCAGCATGAGCTTGGATTGCTCTGTCTCGGCTCAAGCACGCTCCTGGAGCTACCCCCACAGTGGCTCTATAGAGTGGTCCTATCCACAATTTAACATCCTTACTGCCAACCATAGCCCACCTAGTGCACCCCTCAAAGAAGGCCAGGGCTGGGACCAGTGGCCTGACGCCAGAGCAACTGTATACTAGGGGGTGGGCCACTGGTTACAAAGGTCGGCCCCTGGAGCCCAGCCCTCCGCAGACCTGTTGCAGGGCAGGTGTGTGTGGGGGGGGGGGGAAGCTAGAGGCCCGCACCAGCCCCATGCCATCTCCTCTGCAAGACTGCAGCACAGGAGGGTGGGAGCTAAGTGTAGGCTGCAGACTGCCCACAGAACCCGAGACCTAGCTCCCTCAAAAGGCTGGAAGCCACGGGGGGGGGGGGGGGGGGCCGAGAGGAGGGCGGAGGAGGGGAAAGGGAGGAAGAAGGAAGCTGAAGGCTGGGGCCAGACCATGGAGCTCTGCCTTCATCTCCAGCTACAGGGTGTGTTGGTAGGGTTGCCAGGTGTCTGGTATCAACCTGGACTGTCTGGTATTTTCGCCTCCTGTCCAGTAAAATAATTCAGAAAATAGCAGACACCTAAAATGTCCGGTATTTTCTGTTTTTTCCCCCTTGCCAGGAGGCGAAAATACTGGACAACTGGCAACCCTACAGCACACTCGGCAACTGGGCCAGCCCTCGGCTTCCCTCCCCCCCCCCGGACCTCCTGCTTACCTGGTTCCGCAGGGAAACTGAATTCTGGGTTAAGAAAACAAAATGGCCACCAGCAAAAAGCCTAAAGACCAAGGGGAAGCAATGCCTTCCCTGGGTCTTAGTGCTTAACCGCTCCTCTGTTCCGATCCCTATTCTGACTCTGCATGCACTAAAAAGGCCATGATGTTTATTTGCTGTTTTATTTAATTTTTTTTGGCTTAACTCTCGGAGTCCTTCATTCTGGCACCCCCTACTCCCTGCTCTGAGCTCCCCCTCCAAACCCTGTGCCCGTGGCTCCCTACAGCCTACCCTCTCTTGTACCCCAGCCCTTTTTTTAATTCTAGCAAGACAGAAAAAGTGCAAATACTGTCTGTCAACAAGCTCTATCTAATGTATGAATCACTTTCCTTCTTTTATTAATACAAACTTCTTTTTTCCTTCATTTTTGAAAAATACAATTATTTAAACAAAGCATATACATTTTCCTTTTATTGTCCAACAAACCCAAAACCCCACTACTTTATCTGAAGACCTGAGCAACGCCAGGTACATCTGCTAGTTTAATATAGAAAGGAGAATGTTCGTAAGTTTGTGCGCTAATCACTTGGACACTATAAGAGCTACCGCAACCAAACTTTGCATGGGATAAACCTTCTCCTGGAAGAAAGGTTAAGGGACTGTGGGAGGGTGTGACAGGGGCCCCACTCTCCCTCCCGCATTAGCTCCCCTGGTGGCAATGCGCTCCCAGGCCGCCGCTATTCTGGGCCTGTGGTGCTTGCGCAGAGATGGTGCGCGGAGGATCGCCCTCACGGCGCAGGTGCGCCTCAGCGTGGAAAAGGGCGATGACGGTTAAAACCGGCACCAGGCCAGACACCAGGGAGGGAAAGAGAGAAGGAGGAAGGGGGAGCGGGATCGGCTCTTTTGCACATTGCCACCCCTCCCTTCCCCGCCACCTCTCTAACTGCTGGCCTGTGCCCCACACAGACAGCGCCCCGCTCCTCACCACCCTTCTCCCACCACACCTCCTTAAATGTCACCCTGTGCCCCACACAGACAGCACCACTTTCCTCCCCACCCCTCACCTGCCACCTCCCAAACTGCCACCCTGTGCCCCACACAGACAGCATCCCCTCCTTCCCACCCTTCACCCGCCACCTTCCTAACTGCCAGCCTGTGCCCCACAAAGACAGATAATCTGATTTTCTTCCACCACATCTGTCCAAGTACCACCTTATCTAATAAGATATCCAAACTTTGTATGGGATAACCTTTCCTTCAGGAGAAGGTTTTAAGGTACTTTTGGACCTGATCAGGTTCCTGCCCTGACCCCTGTGGTACCTGCAGCCCTGGGCGTGAGCTGGGGCAACCCTCCTGCGTGTAGCCTCCTTGGACTTGCCCCCTCCTGCTTGCGAGGTTACTGATCCTCTTCCTGCCCCCCCGCCAGCACGCAGTACTCCCACTCCCATGCGCACTACGGCTCGGCACCCGCACTCCTTCCCTCCCACGTGTAACCTTCCCTGTACCGGGGGTTGCTCCCCACCTGCCACACCCCCTTCCAGAAACCAAAACCAAAGTCAGCCAGCCTTTCTGCTCAGCTTGCTGGGCTTATCCGAGCAGAAGGAATCCGTGTGCCTGCTGCAGCGCAGGGGCCAGTTAAACCCTCGATGTGTTACACTGTTGTGAAGCCAGCCGGCTACTGTTCATACTGTGAGTGGGGCTCTTCTGGGTCTGGTTCCAGCCATCGGGGTTAGATGTGAGCTCTGAGCTTTTGCTTGCCAAGGCAGGGCAGGTGGATCCCTGAGCCAACCTTGCAAAGAGAAGTCCCCTTGCTACTGGCCGCATAATAAGAACATAAGAACGGCCGTACTGCGTCAGACCAAAGGTCCATCTAGCCCAGTAGCCTGTCTGCCGACAGTGGCCAGCACCAGGTGCCCCAGAGGGGGTGGACCTAAGACAATGATCAAGCGATTTGTCTTGTGCCATCCATCTCCTGCCTCTGACAAAGAGAGGCCAGGGACACCATTCCTACCCCCTGGCTAATAGCCTTTTATGGACCTAACCTCCATGAATTTATCTCTGTTCTAGTTCTAGCCTTCACAGCCTCCTCTGGCAAGGAGTTCCACAGGTTGACTACGGGCTGTGTGAAGAAGAACTTTCTTTTATTAGTTTTAAACCTGCTCCCCATTCATTTCATCTGGTGTCCTCTAATCCTTCTATTATGGGAACTAATGAATAACTTTTCTCTATTCACCCTCTCCATACCACTCATGATTTTATAGACCTCTATCATATCTATCCTCATGACTGCGTACTGTTTTCCTGGGGGACGGCTGCTCAGTTCTGGGGGGAAGAGGGTCCTGCTGCTCTCAGAGGGTCGGATGTGGGCCAGGAGCCATCAGCCCCCAGGGTCTGTGGCTCTGGGGGTCCCCTGGCTCAGGGTCCCCTCCTTTCCTAAATTTTGTTCCTCCGGTTTCCCGAGCAACACCGGGTAAGTGTAGGTAGTATATTATATTTAAGTCATGTCTGAATTTGGCTCAGCATGTATGCACGGGCCTACATTTTTGATGCAAAAAATCTCAGCTATTTTTTGTATCTAGTTTTACAATTTTACCTCTACAACTTTATAATACAGGAAACAATAGTTTTTAATTGGACTTTAAATATTTCAAATAGATTTGCTTTTACTATAAATACATTTGAGGCTGTCAATCTACAACTAGATTTTTATATTGGAAAGCATGCATAAAGGCAGCTGGGTAATAATTAAGAACTGGCTATTGAGTAAGCATGTTGGAATTTTTCCAAGACGTACTTTACATTTTCTAGTTGGACTTTGAGTCACTGTATCTGCTCTCAATCAATGTACACTCATGGTAAGAATTTAGGAGTTTAGCTGCTGTTGCTAGAAACCATAAAATCCTGTGGTTTTGACAGCTCATGGTTTGCCAGCAACATGAACAACCACAGGACACACCTACTGACCTGTATGTTCCCTCTTCTTGGCTTTAGCGCTCTCTCCTAGCGTAGGTAAATAACCATCTCCTTTCAGCTTCCACAACTGTTGTTTGAAGTAGAAACCCAGAAACCACAGAGTTGCTGGGCGACTATGAAAAACAAGCCCTTTACATATAGCAATATGTTTAGATCAGTTGCTGCTGGTCCAAAGGTTTAGAATGGGGTGAGGAACCTTTTTTGGGTCAGGGGCTGCTGACTCATAGAAAAATCAGTTGGGGGCTGCACACACGTGAGAAGCCCCTGTGAAGGAGAAAGATGCTCCTCACATTCCCCTTGCACACCAGAGCCTAGGGGGGCCCAGCCTAACAGATTTTGTATGCTCCAGCCCTGCAGGTGAGTGGCTAGGGGGCTGGTGAGTCAGCACAGGCTTCTCAATGCTGAGCCTTGGGAACAGACCCAGGCAAGCTGGGGGCCACATCTGGCCTGAGGTTCCCCACCCCAGTTTAGAAAATTTAGGTAGAGGAGTCATTGTTAAGGTAAGGAAATCACTTGGATTTACCTACATTTACACATCTTAAATCAGTTCATCTCAACTGCTCAATAGACTACAGGTCATCACAATCCTGCAACAGTTTTTGTAATGACTGATATAAAATCTGACAAGGAGAAAATGAGCATAAAGGTTGGGTAAATAAATTTCAGCCAGTGGACAAAGAGGAAATGTGACAAAGGGCTAAGAAACAAGTAAGAATTGAATTATCCTTAACAAAAATGTAATTAAAAACGTAAACAGAAAGTGGTTCTGTAGCACTTTAGAGATTAACAAAAATATTGATAGTTTTTGTTAGTCTCTAAGGTGCTACTGGGCCACTCATTTTAAATGTTTTCTTTAAATTACAGACTAACATGGCTACCCCTCTGAGTCCTAAAAACTTGATTAAACATTCATGGTGTAAAAACCCTCCTCACTGATCTCCAATGATACTTGCTCCTCAAAAACAATGCTAAGAGGAAGCGGACCTACAATAGCAGTGTTAATGATGACAAAGGGATGAAAGAATGGCTTAGTGCTTACCTGCTTCTGTGCTGAGGCTCCCATATGCACCTGACAGAACTTGACTGCCTGTTCCAGGGCTGCTTCCTCATCCACCTGAACAAAGAAGGGCATTTGTTGAAGCTAGGATGATCTAGTACTTGTCAGGAAAGCCACCACTGATTTCAGAGAAACAGAAGCATGCCCTTGAATCCTAATACCACGGAGGTAGGACTCTGGGTCTTGCAAACAATGCTTTTGTCCTGGCAAGTCACTCTGTAGCAAAGGACCATCTTGTTCATAGGCAATTTAGTGAGATAGTCTGAAGCCATTTGAAATATGTGGCTCCTTTTATATATTTTGTTGGATACAGCATTAACTGTTGCTCCCTGGTTTAATCTGGCTGATTAATCTGTCACCAGTGCAACAAGAAGATTAAGAATATGTTAACAAACTCATTGCAAAATTTCAAGTTGGAAATGCTAAAGGCTTACCTCTCTACAGTCTATCAACTATCAGTTAACCCTACTGACCAAGGAAGCAAAAAATAAAGTCCCTTTTGTACCCTCTCTGCCAAGATAATAAACCAGAAATGTTAAACATTATTTTAATGTATTTTACCTTATAGATAAGACATCATGCAACTTCAAAAAATTAAGAGTTCCAAAGTAAGGATGCATTAGGGACTTATGTTCCTAACCTACGTTTAGGTTTTGATTATAATCACTCTTGATTATAATCACTCCCTGCCATCTGATTCATAAAACGATAATGGTAACAGAGACAAGGTGGATGAGAGAATACCTTTTTTATTGGACCAATTTCAATTGATGAGAGACAAACTTTTTGAGCTACACAGAGATCTTCTTCAGGTAACAGAGAAAGCTGTGCCCCCAAAATCCTACCAGAGGTCAGAGAAAGTAGAAACTGAGAGTAAAGTCACTTGCCTGTTTAATCAGCATGTATGTTTCTGACATGATTTTCTCAATCCTGCCCAGGTCATAGGCCATGACCTTTTGACCTTGTTGCCACACCCTATAGGCATCCAGTAATAGGGTTTTTCCAGACTCTGCATCATCTAGTAACTTCCTCTTTCTATTTGATCTCTGTACAGCTTCCTCTGCAGGGGCTCCCTGGACTGTTCCTTTAGCTGCCTGTTGTTGTTGCTGTTTTGAGCTGATACTTAATTCCTCCAGGGACAGTTCTGCAGTCCTGCTTTCAGAGGTTTTGTCCTTTATGTTCCTGCCAGACTGAACACGATCGGGCTCAATATGTTTAAAGGAAGAATCTATTTTTTCAGGGTCTTTGGAATATCCATCAAAATCCATGGGTTCAACTGAACCAGGCCCGAGGACCTCTTTCATCTCCTTGTCATTTTTATCCTCTTGTTCCAATGTATCCATAGCATTGACTGTTGGCCCCTGGGTCCCTTCTTTTACACCATTCTCAGAACCACACACTGCTCCATCAGAGAGAGCTGATTTTTTGGGAAGGACCTCTTTCCCCTCTTCAGCACTAGCTTTGTTGGAGACATCTGTCGTCATCTTTCCTAATGCAAGGCTACAAGATTTGGAACCTTGGTCTTCTGATACCTTTTAAAAAAAGCATTCTTTAGAATTATCACCAAAATCAGAAGAAGCTTAGTGTTTGAAAGCTAACTACTGGCAACAGGAAGGCTGACATAAGGACCGTTGCTGTCTTTTGTGCTAAAGAGAATGTGTTTAATTAGTGTTCATTCTTGCTTAGTCCTAAAAAGAGTTAGTTAACATTAATTCAAGTCATTAACTTTAAAATGGGTTATAATAGTTTGATGAAAAGATCATAGTTGAACCAACAGCACAGACTAGATAAAACTGCAATAGCAGGTTTATGTTAATCCTAAATTTCCTTTTGTTGCTTAAGTCTGTACTATATATTTGGGTTTTGATAGCTAGAAATTCCTCCATTGTATTAGAACCAAAACCAAATTATTTCTTTTGGCTTCTAATGCTAACATAATTTCATAATGATCTTTTAGCTTGCTAAGACATAACCTTCTCTTGTGTTTATAAGCTTAAAAGATATCATCGACTCCGATATAACATTTTAATTTATAAGCTTCAGTGGGTTGTGCCACTACATGTTTTGTTAGTCTTTAAGGTGCTGCTAGACTTATTTGTTTTTTATTTTAATTTATGGCTTTGCTGTGGAGAAATCTACCTTTGGAACAGCACCATAGTGTACCTTCTCCTCTCAGACTAGGAACCTTACATAGCAGTTAATAAGCTAATTGAGCAGTCAACAGAATTTCCATTAACTACCTAATTAGTTGGTAAGGGGGTTAGTTCCCTGGAGCGGAGTGAGCTCTTGCTACATTTAAAAGGCAGAGTAGCAGTGGTCTGGGACATGTTGGTTCCCCATTGTGGCTCTTCCTTTTAAATGTCCTAAGAGCTGCCTGATACAGGAGGCAGCAAGGGTGGGGGTGGGGAGGAAGAAAATAGTCAAGTATGGCTCAACTACCTGATGAGCCTCGGCTTATCAGGTAAGTTGACTACATGACTAGATGCTTACATCCCTATTTCAGACCACAGCTGATATAAAATGCAGTCATTCTTACTACACTCTGATAGAAGAACTGCAGTATAAACAAAGGTCCCAGCTTCTTTAAGCTTGTTTTCTGCGAGTTTATTAGTGTGCATTACTCTTAACCAAAAAATCCTTAGACCAGAGCTCTTCCCTGGAAATGTATTTGGCTAATATGCTTCCAAGCTCCAGTAAAGGTTCTTTGAGGGCTTGTCTACACATCAAATTGCAAAGCAATCTAAATAGTGAATTTACAGCACACTAACTTGCTGCACAGTAACATTCAAGTGTATACTGTTACAGTGCAACTGGAATGGAACTTGATGTGCTCCACTCTAGGATTTTCACTGTACTGTAGACGTGCCCAAATGGGATGCTGTTCTGAAAAAAGCTAGTGTGCTGTGAATTGGCACCCTGGCTTACCACAAGGTAACGTGCCTTGCAAACAAGCCCTGAAACTGATTTAACTTGCAAACAATATGGAAAGTTGGATGCTGACTGATTCAGCCATTTAGTTCTTTTTCAGAGAGACATGAAACATACAGCTATTCTTTTATTCCTTTCACATAATGACTGGAATCTGAATGATACCAATGAATGAAAACTATAAACATATCTATGCATGTGGTTGTGATGAAAAAGCACTAAAGAAATAATCCAGATTTACAGAGTGTACATTTGCTGGGCTAGCAGAGCCTCATGTTCAACTAACGAAAAATCCTGAGCCAAATTTTATTCACTTGCATTCGTTTTATACTAATGGAATTATGTGTGTGTGTAGAGCGGCTAGAACAGTTTTTTTCTAACTTCCACAATTTTAAGGAAAAACAGAAAAGTTCTGGCTTTCATGACTGAGCAATAAACCACCATTACACTGCATCCGTGACATTTACTGGGCAATTGTTTAATGCTTTTTTACCTCCGTTAGCTCGTTGAGTGTGTCCTCCAACACTTTCACTGTGAGAACAAAGGCTCTTTGCGCAAGAACCTGGCGATCGGCATCCCGTAAGTACTTCCTATGCCAGGATGAGAAAGGAAATTAAGCACCACCAAGTTCTAGGGCTTTAAAAGCATGAATAAATGTAAATTTTCTAAAAATAACAATCTGTTTGGAACAGATGTTGCCGGAAAAAGTGAGCAAAAGTTTATATTTCTACACCAAACTGCTTCAAACTTCCTCCATATCCCTCCCAAGTTTGAAAGGCATTTTATGGAAAGTGATATTTGTACTGGCAAGCAGGGATGTAAAATCCTATTTAATCAGTTAATTGGTTAATGTTACGTTAAACTGCTTAAACAGGGGTGTTGTGGGCTCGGCTGGACTGAAGTGCCCCCCCCCATCCATGGTGCAATGGGCTGCTCTGGCCAGGCCAGACCTGCCCCAGGCAAGGGCTGCTTCTGCCAGGCTGGAACGCCCCCATCTATGGCGTGGCAATCCACACCAGGATGGAGCGTCTCCCGCCCATGGCGTAGAAGGAGCTGTTCCAGCCTGCTTGGGACTACTGCACTGCAGCATGGGTGGGCAGGGAGCTGCTCCAGCCAGCCAGGTCACTGGCTAACCAATAACCAGTAAGGGTGATGCCTACCTGTTAACCACTGACATCCCAACTGGCAAGACAGTGATACAATTATCTGTAGGTATGAAAAATGTGGGCAAATGGTGTACAAGTTTTCCCATATAACTCTTTCAATACTCCTTGAACTCTGGCCTACAGCATACTCTTTAATCAAAACTTGGACTTCTCCTGGCAGAGGATGTTAATTATGCAGAATTAGGCTAAAATGTTAGGTGTTTTTTGTAAAATAGATTAATGTCCATTTGAGGCTAAGGGGAGTTCAGTAGATTCATTTCCACTTGTGGTCCAAGTCACTTTTGTATCCTGATTTCTAGAATTAAAAAGCTAGTGAAATAACACATGTAATTCCTAATGATTATTTACAATAAATCCTAACTATTTACATTAAGTGCCACAGAAAAGTGATATTGAGTGGAACCTTCTTAAACTACAGATTTAACCCATCTTCAATAAAATAGTGTAGTCTCAGTGAGCTACCATTCATAACAGTGCATTTCACTTTAAAAGAACCAGTTTCCACAGAAAAATGTTCTCAAAACCAGTTTTGTCCATCCAGCTTGATGAAAAACATTTCAGCCTCAGAGTTCATGATTTCTAAGCAGAACTGGCTACAAATGCAAAACAAACATTTAGACAGAAATGCACCAATTGTAATGTGTATTATAGTATTTATCTAATTAAATTGTTTTCTATTTTGTTTTTCAAATGAATATTTACTGAACTGATGACAATTCTCTGATTTATTACAACTAACGAGTTAAAGACAAGGATATTAAGGACTAGTCGACTATCCGATAGAGGCAGCAAAAGCGGGGGTGGTTGGTGGAGGGGGAGAAGGACTTCAAAGCGGCATGGATCCCGTGGCAACATTTCAAAATGGGTAGCGTGCACAGCTGACCCAGGCTCCATGTGGCACTTCTGCTTTGAAATGCACAAGAGCCCCCACTGGGGCTTTTGTACATTTCAAAGGAGGAATGTGGAAGTGCTTATCGACTAGTCAAGTAGTCGATGGAAAGTCCATCGACTATTCAACTAGTAAATTAATGGATATTTAACATCCTTAAAGTCATAAAGAAAATCCCAATTTTCAGTGAAACAGAAATATCAGATATAATAGGCACATGGTTTATGTACCCAAATATTATCCCTTACAGGCACCTCACATGGCTATAGCTATTTTAGACAAGTTAAGAATACACTGAATTTAATGTTAGAACTGTAAATGAATATACTGTATTTTGAGCACAGCCTGAACTGACTTGATATAAATTTAAAGTCTTCTGTCCTCCAGTACTTTTGACAGGCTAAAAATCAACATATTTTTAGCTGCAACTTTCCTGAACATGTGATCACATATACACAAATGTACTGCACCATATACAAACCCTCAAGCTTTTACACCTTGAAACGCCCAGTTAGCGGTGTGATGCCTCTAAAACTGATAGCTTGTTATCATCCACTTCAAGTTCAATTTCTTAAAAAGTGCATACTGTACATATCTGCTTCCCACTAATCAATTTTACCATGTTTTTTATTTATCCTGAAATATTTAGATTCTGGCCTCTCTCCTTTTATATAAAGTTGTCATTAAAATGGCATTCTTTCAAGTCGAATTGCAAGACTGGAAGAGACCAGGGGTCATCAAAGTCCTGTCCCCTGCACTCATGGCAGGACCAGCACCATTTAGACTATGCCTGAGAGGTGTTTTTCACCTGTTCTTTAAAATCAACTCTTACATCAGGGCTGGGCATTAATTTTTGATGGGCGGGCTACTCCAAGAATTTGCAAAGTGGTTGAGGGCTGCAGTCTTCCGTGATATTAATGGAGGAGGTCTGGGATCTGGGATGGAGGTTGGATGCAGCAGGGAGCTTGTGGAAAGAGACTGGGGTGCAAGAGAGGGCATGGGAACTGGGAGGGAGTTCGGGTGAAGAAGGCAGCTGTGATCTGGAGCAAGGGACTAGGGTTCAGGAATTTGGGTTTTGACCTCGGACAAGAGATAGTTGTGACCTGGGACAGGGAACAGGGGTGCAAGATCTGGGAGAAAATATGGGTGCAGGAGGAGGGGCAAGAGGGTTTGGGTTATGTGGGGTGGGAGACAGAAAGTTGAGTTATGTGGGATAGGGGTACAGGAGGAGGGACAGAGAGTTTGAGTTGTGACCCAGCACAGGAAGGGGCTGAGAGGGGATATGGGTGCAGGAGGAGCAGAGGGTTTGGGTTATGTGGAGTGGCAGGCGGAGGGTTGGGGTGCCAGAGGCAGGCTCTGGCGGGGAGATGTACCTACTTCCTTCCAGCGGCCTTCTCAGGCAGACTCCTTGCCTGCCTGGGCCCCGCACTGGCTGCAGGGGCCTATGGTCTTTGAATAGCTAGAATCTGAGGGGAGGGTGCTTTCAAGCTACCTGTTGAAAACAGGGATTATGCTGGGGGCAGCAAGTGAAGCCTCCCTCTCCTTCCTCAGGCTCTCAACTGTTCAAACAGAGCCCCACAGCAGCTGCTTTTCCCAGCAGCGTACGGTGGGGAGGCAGGAAGCCTGCCTGAGGCTCCTCAATGTATCCATAGTCTGGATCTGGCCAAGGCGCTGTATTTTCTCCAGGTCTATCCTACATTGTGACAGTTGCTAAAAGCCAGTGAGGAGGTATTCCATCATTCAGGAATTACAGGGACACAAAGTATCTGTGCCTAAAATTCTGAACATGCCAGAATTGATGCCAGAGAGGAGGAAAAGGGTGGTATATGCTTCCATGAGTTTCCTCACAAAAGACAAAATAAAGTCAGGAAAGCAAGCTCAATGGCTGCTTTGTGCTGGAGGAGTTTAAAGCAGCTCTATTAGGGATAAGAATCTGGCCCTAGGAGTAATAGGTCTCAGTACCATTTTTAAGCATAGGCAGAACTTCCTCAAAACCATATTAATTGACTCTCTTGTAATACTTTCTTCCTTCAGCAGAAATACAAATAGTGTTAGAAATCAGGGTTTCGGTTTTTTAAAGCAGTTATGTATTTTTTGCAAAGAAACAGAAAAATGGGGAGAGGGAAGAATATTCAAAATGGAAAGAAAAAGTATGGTAAGTGAAGACTAAACATATAGGCCTCACTTTCCCTGATCAGGTGTCCTCTGCAGCATGGACGAGACTTTCAGCAGGGTGTTGTAATCCTTGAGTTGAGACAGCACATTCAGCAGCAAGACAATGGAGCGATTCATATGAGATGCAAAGCTGCCTGGGCGGTCAATTTCATCCACAGGGATTCGCCAGATTCCCTGAAAAGAATTCAAGAGAAGAAGCCTTTAAAGATGGATCCGTGGTAAAAGAAGATAAAACTAAAAATATGGATCAGGTTCCTCTGCGTTCTGTGGTTGCTGTTTCAGTGTGAGTCGGGGTACAATGAATGAGGTAATGCAACTGTTCTTTAAATAAAGAAATCTGGATAAAGAACACAGTCTTACAAAACCCAAAGCACACACCTTTGACATATTTGCCAATGAATTCCTGAAAAAGGCAAGAGAAGGTTAATATTATGAAGGTTTTTCCTGAACTTGGCACAAGTTCAAAGATTTTAGTGTCACAGAAACCAAATCTTATTATCAAAGAAAACAAACTGAATGTTTGAATACAGTTTTCCTGATCTAATTCACAGACTTGCAATTGAACTGTCAGTCAGCTACTGTAAGCATGTATCTTCAAAAAGGCTGTTAACATAAAGTCTTTATTTGCTTGGTGGCTGTGCTGATATTACTATTAAAGCATTAGCCACGGAGCAAGAAACCTCTGACCTGGTATTAATAATGTGATTCCTCAGTTTAATTTCCCCACTCGCAAATTTTAAACACACTTGTGCTCACATCCTGAATTTTAACTAAATCTCAGGAGCCAAAGGAATCTTTGGGAAAGACACTGCAGACAAAAGCAATGCTTAACAAATATGAGGGGATTTCCCCCCAATATTAATAAAATGTGTTTAAGATGGATATCAGCCAGATTTTAAAAATTATGTTCAAACAACACACATAAATCAGTAGTGGTGGCAGAGATCACTGACAGCCTGGACTGGGGTCATCTGAAAAAACAAATATGACCATTGCTATACCAATACCTATTCTCTTATTATTTCCCTTGTTTAATGACGGAAATTCTCCAGGGGTACATCTGAAGAATGGAAACCTCATCTTGACCATGCTGTTCATTAAAGCTGTAGGAAGAATCACATTGATTTGAGAATGCCCGTTAAAGAGTAAATCTTGCTTTCCAAACTTGTCCAGAATATGAGGCAAATATTTAATCATTCCTTCTTGTTTAAAATGGATGTTAACTAACGTGAATTCTAGTAAACATAGAACTGCTGGAATTTTTAGTGGTTATACGTTTAGACCAGTTTTTTAGCTGGTTTCATGCAAGAACTGGCTCCATCTGTTCCCGTGCTGACACTGATAAAGAGAGTCAGCAACGGGGAAGGGGGGCAGGTGGCTCCATAGGAGTGGATATGCACTAGGAGGTGGCTTGGAAGCTGTTTCTCATGTGTAGCAGCTCCCACCTGCCTCTCTTTATCAACGGTACTGCTGCCTATCAGATGCAGGAACAGGGAGGGGGGAGAGAAGGGGAGAGGTGAAGGGAAGAGAGAGGGAGATGGCTCTGTGGGAGTGAGTGCTGTGAGGAGCCAGCTTTTAATCTGGCTCCCTCCTACCCCACTGCACTGCTGTCTCCATGGGCGCTGATACATGCAGGGAGCTGGCTTGAAAGCTGGCTTCTCACGTGTGCTGTATCCTGCCTGCCTCCAGTCCATGCTGCTGCCTCTGTATCAAAGGCAGCAGCATGGGGGGCAGGCAGCAGCATGGGGGGCAGGCAACTTTGCAGAAGCCAGTGCTCATGGGGAGCTGGCTTTTAAACCCAGTTTCCTCCGAGCATTGGCTCCTCCCGGCCTTCCCCCCGTGCTCCCCCCGTGCTCCTGTCTCTATGGGAAGCAGTGGGGAGGAGAGGAGGCGCTGGGGAAGCCGGCTTAAAACCTGGCTCCCCACGGGCACTGGCTGCCACTTCCCCAGAAGAAATAAGGGGGGAGGTGCACGTCATTATTAGGATTAATTGATAAACCCAGGATTATCGATAATTGTATAAATGACTACACCCTAACATTTCTAGTTTAAAAGTCTTGTTTTGTTATTTTTAGCTGTACTGTAATGTGAACAAAGTTCTTTAGAATGTATTGAAAGGTGGAAGTGAAGAAAATGATTACAGAAACTCTCTCCCCCCCCCCCCAAAAAAAACCCACCACACATGACAGCTAAACATCAAAAAGAGCTATGTAAAAAACCTGTCCATGGTAGGTCTGCCTACTACTTTTTGGTGAATTTGCAGCTCTACCCCCATAAATGTATTTAAAGATTTGTAAACTACTTATATTTTCTCCCCAACGGGGGCCAATTTTCCATGTTTTCAAAAGAGTAACACTGACTTAGGCTATGTGTAATGTTCTGCAGACTTTTCTTCCTCTTGCTTTCCACAATGCTCTTTTCCCCCTTGTTTACATTCACACTACCCCAGAGTATCAGAGGCAGCAGCACAGAGTGGCAGAGGTCTCCTCAGGAGTGGGATTGGAGTGCACTGGTTGCCAGTCTCACACCTGGGGACTATAGAAAAGTCAAGTAACCAATGAAGATTCATGAGGTTCATAGACTATTCAATTAACCGATATTTAACATCCCTAATTAAAGCCCTGTGATTATGCTTCTTGGGTACACCAATTCTAAAGATACACCAAGAAGCCAGGTTATCATTAAACTGGTTTCCAACAAAACCTCAAAAGAGGAGTTGACCTCAATGATGGCAACACACAAGTAGATAAAACAATCTTCCTAGCTGATGCCGCTTTGGTTCTTTTATAAATGAATCATAGGAATGGAAAGCAGCTAGCTGTGTAATCTCCTAGTTTGTTCTGACAGGGCACACAACCCTGTAACCCAAGTGTTCCCTATGGATAGATTATGGCCCCCTTCAGACAGGGCTGCTCTTAGTTTCACCCAGATGCCCCTCTTCTAGGGCCTATACGTCCTTATAGACCCAGTTACCCCAAAGTACAAGTCTCTCTATTCAGGTACAGGCAGTACCCGAGTTACGCGGATCCGACTTATGTCGGATCCGCAGTTACAAACGGGGATTTTCTCGCCCCGGAGGACTGGAGCGGCAGGACGCCTGGTCCCGCTGCCCGCCTCCTCTGGGGCGAGAAAAGCTGCTCCCCGTCTCCCTGGTCTGCTGGGGGAGCCAGCAGACCAGGGAGACGGGGAGCAAAGTGGTGGAGGACCCAGGCTGGACCCGCGGCACTTCCAGTTGATCTGGAAGCGCCGCGGGTCCGGCCCGGATCCTCCGCCACTTTGCTCCGCGTCTCCCTGGTTTTCTGGGGGGGGGACGCAGCTAGTGCCCCCCCCAGCAGACCAGGGAGACGTGGAGCAAAGCCTGGGGCCTGTGGTACAGCAGGTGGGGCGCTGCCGGTTGGTCCCGCAGCACCGCTCCTTGGCGCTACTGGACCAACCCAGCAGCACCCCAGCTGCTCTGCCCCAGGAGTCCTGATTCAGCCGCTAGTGATCAGTTTCAGCAGCAGCTGAATCAGGACGCCTGGGGCAGAGCAGCTGGGGTGCTGCTGGGTTGGTCCAGTAGCGCCGAGGAGCGGCCGCGGTACTGGACCAACCCAGCAGCACCCGAGCTGCTCTGCCCCAGGCATCCCCAAGTCAGCCGCTGCTGAAACTGACCAGCGGCTGACTACAGGAAGCCCGAGGCAGAGTTGCTCTGCCCCCGGCTTCCTGGAATCAGCTGCTGATCAGTTTCAGCAGCAGCTGACTTGGGGACGCCTGGGGTTCTTAAATTGAATCTGTATGTAAGTCAGAACTGGTGTCCAAATTCAGCCGCTGTTGAAACTGATCAGTTTCAGCAGCGGCTGAATCTGGATGCCAGTTCCGACTTACATACAGACTCAACTTAAGAACAAACCTACAGTCCCTATCTTGTACGTAACCCGGGACTGCCTGTATATATGGCCCCTTTAGGACCAATCCCAAAGTACAAGCCCTCTATTCTGATATATATGGCCCCCTTGGTCCAATCCCAAAGTGCAAGTCCCTCTGTAGGGTTGCAGAGGGCCTTTGGCCTAGCCCTTCAGTGAGATTCTCCCACACAAGCTAAGGAGCAAGGCTGTGGTGGGGTGGGAATGTAGGGGGACCCAGGCCCTCCCACTCCACTGGGTTCCAGCCTAGGGCCCTGATGGTAGTGAACTTTCACTGTCTGCTCGGTGGGGATGCCTGCCAGAACATGCTGAGCTCCCGGAGGACAATCCTCCGCCCTGGGCTCCTTCCTACCCCCTCCAACGCTGGGCGCTGTCCTCTGCGTGCAGCTCCCCGGGTCAGTCCCAGTCCAACAGTCTCCCTGCCCAATGCAGTTGCTGCAGCTGTTGTGGCTCCTGGGGCGGCCGGCGCAGTTCTCTGAGCTCCTGCCCCACCAGCTATTCCCTCTGACTGAAGGGCTGCCTGGGCTTTTATCCTCGGCCTTACTCTTGAGCACGCCAGCAGGATCGTAGGGGTGGGGCCTGTTTGGCCAGGGGAGCTCCTGGAGCTTCAGTGTGGAACAGCACCGCCCCTTCACACACGCACTTCCAGCTTCCAGAATGCTCAAGTTCAGATGAGCACAGTTTACATGGTTTCTTTTATAAAGTTATGGTATTTCCATATTTTTTTACTGAACAAGAAAAAATAATTAATATATAGTCCTATCTACATATAGATCTTACTGTGCTGAAAAAAATACAAGTATGATACTTAACTCTAAGCTCATCTTCTTTCAATGTTCTACAAATACAGGAAAAAGATTTAAAACAAAGCTTCCTCAACGGCTCTTGCACTGATTTTTCATTGTCTTGCAATGAACTATACAGATTAGTAGAAGTATACTTTGTTAAATATGACTCCTCCCCATGCCATTTATTCAAAGGAATTTGCCATTAAGAACCAACTATCTTGCTTGCTTTCCCTCAGTTACACTTTTAAATTTTGACATGATGAAACACTAGCTGTTTTAACTGACAACCAGAATCCTACCAGGATTTCCAGCTGAAATGGGATCCTCCTCAGACTCACAATCCGAGTTAAAGATACATCCTCATTCAGAGTACTCCCAGAATAATTCCACACATATATACAGAGAAGGATCTATTCAAGTTTTCGCTGGCTGTCATCTACCTCCAGGGAAAACATACTTCTGAATTCAGAACACAAGTACTGCAATAAAAAAAATCTATTTCTCAGCATTCAGAAAACCTGGCACTCTTAACTAGAACAAAACACACCATACTAGATACACTTGCTGGAACTGCCACGGTACCAGCTGGGAAGCAGACAGGAAAAAGTTAGTTGGATGTACCATTAAGTTTTCACATGATTTGAAACGCCAAGTTTTTAACCAAATGTGCCCTTTAATCTACTCATATAGAACAGTGCAGACATTTTAGATCCATCACAGACAATATTTGCAATCCTCTTCAGGGTTTCTATTACTTATAATCAGACCATCCAGGCCACTTGGGACAGGCTCTTCCACCCGATCAGTCTCTGAGTGGAATTTATGTTCAAAACAGCACTCTGCTGCACAGCTTCTGTGCGCCAGCCAGCCTAAGGCCCTCCTCCCTTTGGTTACAGCCAACTGAGTTGTTTACATGGAACCAAGGGAAGGAGTGAGAAGCTTTCAAAAGCTTCAAATGCTTCCAGGGTTTCAGAACTGCAATCCTACTAGAAAAACACTCTGCTCCCCCTTTAAAAAAAATTACAATCCTGTTAATAAAAATCTGCAACCAAGTAAAATCTGAAGAAAACAAAAAATTAATTGACTTCTACATTAATATAAATACCACAAAGAACGATGATTACATTGTTCATTTTCATATTTATTTTAAGTTGCTGCAAAATTTCCAGTTGCTGTAGAATCATCAGTGAAGCAAGAGGGAGAATCTTGCTGCAGTATTCTGTTCCAGCTTTTAATGCACAGTACGTGAAGGGTTCTGGACATGATTCAGAAAGTATCTATTGTGCCCATCTCAGCCATTCTGAAAACAAACAGGCAAGAAATGCTAGCTCCTCCATGTGGCTTATTTTAGCATTTTTTGAAGGAAAGGGATTCCCCAGGGTTTAGGAATCTCTCTTTGGTGGGGAAAAACCTGACAGTTCTCAACAAAATGAGCTATCTGTGTCTTTCTACTGAAACTGTATAAAAGATCCATCGTCTATAGCCAAGCCCTTCGATACAACCGCATCTGCTCTAATCCCACTAACAGAGACCAGAAACTTCAGGATCTCTACCAAGCATTTATAAACCTCAACTACCCACCTGGAGAAATAAAAAAACAAATTGAAAGAGCCAGACGAATACATAGAAACCATCTACTTCAAGACAGACCCAAGAAAACCAACAATAGAATACCACTTGTCATAACCTACAACCCCCAACTTAAACCTGTCTAACACATTATCAATAAACTACAACCTATACTGGAACAGGATACTAAACTCCGAGAGGCTCTGGGGGACAGACCCATAGTCTCCTATAGACAACCACCTAATCTCAAGATGATTCTTACCAACAACCGCAGGACATACCACACTAATACCAACCCTGGAACCTTCCCTTGCAACAAACCCCATTGTCAGTTTGTCCACATATTCACTCTGCTGATACCATTAGTGGACCTAACCAATTGAGTTATAAGATCAAGAACACATATTCCTGCTCATCCAGAAATATAATTTATGCTATCATGTGCCGAAAGTGTCCGTCTGCTATGTATGTTGGACAAACGTCTCAGACACTTCGCCAAAGAATCAATGCCCACAAAACAGATATTAGACAGGATCACAAAGAAAAAACAGTTGCTTGCCATTTCAACCAGAAAGGGCATTGTCTCAATGACTTGATTACCTGCATCCTGCTTCAAAGACCTTTTTACACAAGACTTGAAAGAGAATCCTCTGAACTGTCATTCATACTTAAATTCGACACTTTTCACCTAGGTCTAAACAAAGACATTAACTATCTTACCCATTACAAAGATAGCTTCCCCAATTATCACCTCTAATATCATTAGCTCACAGACATTTACCTCCCCGCCCCTCCTGTTCTGAAATTTGATTTGTCCTTTTCATATAAGTTCATTTTTTTGATTGTATCCTTTGGTATATATGGTCATGCCAATTTTCTTCCACTATCTGATCTGAGGAAGTGGGTCTGGCCCATGAAAGCTCATCACCTAATCAACCATCTTGTTAGTCTTTAAAGTGCTACATAATCCTGTTTTTTTTTGCTTCAGCTACACCAGACTAACTCGGCTACATTTCTATCACTGTACAGGCAGTCCCCGGGTTACGTACAAGATAGGGACTGTAGGTTTGTTCTTAAGTTGAATCTGTATGTAAGTCGGAACTGGCGTCCAGATTCAGCTGCTGAATCTGGACGCCAGTTCCGACTTACATACAGATTCAACTTAAGAACAAACCTACAGTCCCTAAGTCGGAACTGGCGTCCAGATTCAGCCGCTGCTGAAACTGATCAGTTTCAACAGCGGCTGAATCTGGACGCCAGTTCTGACTTACATACAGATTCAACTTAAGAACCCCAGGCATCCCCAAGTCAGCTGCTGCTGAAACTGATCAGCGGCTGATTCCAGGAAGCCGGGGACAGGGGCTTTCTGTAGTCAGCCACTGGTCAGTTTCAGCAGCGGCTGACTTGGGGACGCCTGGGGCAGAGCAGCTGGGGTGCTGCTGGGTTGGTCCAGTAGCGTCGCCGCTCCTCGGCGCTACAGGACCAACCCAGCAGCACCCCAGCTGCTCTGCCCCAGGCGTCCTGATTCAGCCGCTGCTGAAACTGACCAGCAGTGGCTGAATCAGGACGCCTGGGGCAGAGCAGCTGGGGTGCTGCCCGGTTGGTCCAGTAGCGCCCAGAGCGGCGCTACGGGACCAACTAGCAGCGCCCCAGCTGCTGTACCACAGGTGTCCGGAGCAAAGCCACGGAGCACGGGGGCAGTGGGACAGCCTAGACGCGCCGTGGCCGTCCTGCTGCCCTCGGGCTCCGTGGCTTTGCTCTGCTTTGCTCCCTGTCCCCCTGATCTGCAGACCAGGGGGACGGGGAGCAAAGCGGCGGAACACGCTGCCCGCGTGCTCCGCGGCTTTGCTCTGCTTTGCCCCCCCCACCCCCGTCTCCCTGGTCTGCAGACCAGGAGGACGGGGGGAGGCAAAGCAGAGCAAAGCAGAGCCAAGCCGCGGAGCGCGCGGTCAGCTGACAGCCCAGACGCGTCTGGGCTGTCAGCTGGCCGCTGCTCTGCCCCCCCCCATCCCGCTGGTCTGCAGACCGGGGGGTGGGGGGCAAAGCAGAGCCAAGCCGCGGAGCACGTGGGCAGCGGACAACCCTGTCCGCTGCCCGTGTGTTCTGCCGCTTTGCTTCCTCTCCCTGGTCTGCTGGAGACCAGGGAGAGGAAGGGCCCCGTTCGTAACTGCGGATCCGACATAAGTCGGATCCGCGTAACTTGGGGGCTGCCTGTATAAAAGCAGTAACAGGTTACGTGTTTGAGAATTCTGAGCATTGGGTGACTAAGTATACAAGTTACTGGATTTGTTATAGGATTTCTGTTTTTGCCAATAGTTGTTAAACAAAAGGAGTGGCCTCTGGTCACACTCAAGATACTCCTACCCCCTGAAACAAACGCACTATAACATAGTCAGGGGCTTCCAGTTACATCAGGCTTCCCTGAAGGGATGTGAATAGGTAATCAGTTACCTGATAAGCATCACCCTTGTGCTGCTCCCTGGGAGCTGGCTGCAGAGCCCACAGCAAAAGCTTTCTGGGAATGGGGCTGGCAGCTCCTGCTGGCCCTGAAACTAGCAGCCGGCTTCACTGTGGGCCTTGCCTGCAGCACATGTAACCGATAGGATTTTTAACAGTTATACAGTTACATTTTTTTAAAACCGACTTTTTACATCCTTAGTAGAAGGTCAGGATTCTGCAAAGCCCAGTAGTATACAACTGCAGAAAAGCTGCTGGACCAAAATGGTAGTGTGAAAGAAATGCTCAGCCTAACCCCCACCTCAAAGTAGGGATGTAAAAGTATATTTGATTAACCAATAACCAAAAATTTATAGTTTAGTGTTAAGAGACTACACACATTCCCCTCCCACACAGCAGTAGAAATGTTTTAGCAGGCTGGCCAGCAGCCCAGCTCAGTTCTGGCTTGTGCTGGGTCTGGGACCTACTCCCACTGCGGCACTGCATTTAAAGTGTATTAGGAGCCAGGCAAGCAATTCTGGTTCGTGCTGAGTTTGGGAGCTCAGACCACTGCCCCACTCCTGGGCAGGGGCTGCTGCCACCCTGTGCTGCTGCCTCTGTTTCAGAGGCAGCAGCCCAGGGTGACAGACAGCTGGTCCTCTAAGGGAGCTGGTTTCTAAATTAGGTCCTCTTGTAGACCAACTCCTTCTTGGCACCCTACGCTGCTGCCTCTGTTATAGAGGCAGCAGCACAGGGTGGCAGGGGGCTCCCCAGGAATGGGGCTGGAGCTCATTGGTTGCCAGCCACACCCCAGAGACTACACAATAGTCAACTAGCCAATAAGAATTCATGATATTAATCGATTATTCATTTAACTGATATTTAACATCCTTATCTCAAAGTGCCTGAGGGAAGGAAGTAGGAAGGGAAGAGGACTGAAAAAATCTGCTCTTTGAGCTTCTTGATTCTAAACAGGAAGTTTTTAATTTGAATTCTAAATTTAATATTTTCAGTTCCTAGAATTAACATAATTTCACAAAGCTGAACTAACTCAGTGTTTATATGGAGTTAAATTGGGTTTCTAACCACATAAAAAGCACACCAAAACTATCTATTCAAAGTGTGTGTGAGAGAAAGAGAAAGAAAGGGTAAGAAAAATTAACAGTCATTTCCTCCTGAATAAGCAATTATCTAAAACCAGAAATGCCTTGTTAAGATGATGAGTTAAGGGTTCAACGAAAATTAGTGAAACAGAAACCAAGGTTTGCAGATAGCCTTTATGATTGCTGGCTTTGGCCATCTGCCAGTTGAGATCTAGGGCGGGGTGGAGGCGGTGGGGTTTGCTCACAAAAGCAGGAGGCTGGAGTTTTTACTCACATTTACAAGGCTCATAGCAGCAATACTAAACTGTACTCTTTTCATGGAGATGCACTGGATCAATAAGAAAGAGCAGCCATCCTACTCAGTGGCTGCTGCAGAAGCAAAGACTAGGGAAAGGAAGAAAGGAAAAATAAATCACTTTGGGCTCTAACTTCAGGTTGTGACTCCCTGTTAGTGCTCCACATTGGATGCATATGCTTCTGTGCTTTTGGTTTGAAATTTTAATAGCAGTGTCCATTTTCCCTGTGCATGAGTCCTACACATAGAATCCTAGGGTTGGAAGAGACTTCAGGAGGTCACTGCGTCCAATCCCCTGCCCAAAGCAGGACCAAACCCAACTCAATCATCCCAGCCAGGGCTTGGTCAAGCCAGGACTTAAAACCTTCTAGGGATGGAGATTCCACCACCTCCCTAGGGAACCCATCCCAGTGCTTCTCCACCCTCTTAGAGAAATAGTTTCTCCTAATATCCCACCTAGACCTCCCCCACAGCAACTTGAGACCGTTGCTCCTTGTTCTGCCATCTGTCTCTCAAGAGAACAGCCTCTCGCCAGCCTCTTTGAACCCACACCCTTTCAGGTAGTTGAAGGCTTCTATCAAATCCCCCCCCACTCTTCTCTCCTGCAGACTAAACAAACCAAAATCCATCAGCCTCTCTTTGTAGGTCATGTGCTCCAGCCCCCTCATCATATTAGTTGTTCTCTTCTGGATCCTCCCCAATGCAGCCACATCTTTTCTGTAATGGGGTCCCAGAATTGGACACAAAACTCCAGATGTGGCCTCCCCAGTGACTAATAAAGAGGAATAATCACTTCTCTAGATCTGCTGGAAACATTCTTCTTAATGTACCTTAATATGCCATTATTAATCTTGGCTACAAGGGCACACTGTTCACTCATATCTAGCTTCTCATCCACTCTAATCCCCACGTCCTTTTCTGATGAACTGCTGTTTAGCCAGTCGGTCCCCAGCCTGTAACAATGCTTGGGATTCTTCCATCTCAAGTGCAGGACTCTGCACTTCTTGTTGAACCTCATCAGATTTCTTTTGGACCAATCCTCCAATTTGTCTAGGTCACTCTGGACTCTATCTCTACCCTCCAGCGTTTCTTCTCTTTTCCTTAGCTTAGTGTCATTTGCGAACTTGCTGAGGGTGCCATCCATCCCCTCATCCAAGTAATTAATAAAGATGTTGAACAAAACCGGTCCTAGAATTGATCCTTGGGGAACTCCGCTTTACACCAACCAGGCATCGAGCTGCTGATCACTACCAGTTGAGCCCGACAATCTAGCCAGCTTTCTATCCCCTTACAGTCCATTTAACCAATTCAGACTTCCTTAACTTGCAGGCACGAATATTCTGGGAGTCAAGGTATATTACATCCACCAACTTCCCCATGTCCACAGAGCCAATCAGATTGGTCAGGCATGACTTGCCCTTGGTGAATCCATACTGACTATTCCTGATCACTTTCCCCTCTTCCAAGTGCTTCAAAATGGATTCCTTGAGGATACCCTCCATGATTTTTTAGGGACTGAGGTGAAGATCAACAGTCTGTAGTTCTCTGGATTGTCCTTCTTCCCTTTTTTATGGATGGGTACAACATTTGCCTTTTTCCAATTGTCTGGGACCTCCCCGATCTCCATGAGTTTTCAAAGATAATGGCCAATGGCCCTTCAATCACATCTGCCAACTCTCTCAGCATCCTCGGATGCATTAAATTTGGCCCCATGGATTTTTATGTCCAGCTTTTCTAAATAGTTCTTAACTTGTTCTTTCTCCACAAAGGGCTGCACACCTCTGTTGCCTAGTGCAGTATTCTAGGAGCTGACCTTGTCTGTGAAGACAGAGGCAAAACAGTATTGAATACTTCAGCTTTTCCCACATCATCTGACGCTAAGTTATCCTTATCAAGTAAGGGTTCCACACATTCCCTGACCACCCTCTTATTGCTAACATGCATGTAGAGAAACCATTCATTACCCTTCACATCTCTTGCTAGCTGCAATTCCACTTGCATTTTGGCCTTCCTGATTATACTCCGGTACATTTGAGGAATAGGTTTATACTCCCCCCCCCAAGCCATCTGTCCAAGTTTCCACTTCTTGTAAGCTTCCTTTTTTTGTTTAAGTACACCAAGGATTTCATTGTTAAGCCAACCTCATGTCCCATACCAAAGCTATACAGGACTGCATAGGTGGACTACCCTTGGTTCCTTCTCTATTTAAAGCTCACAGAGACCGCTCCAAGAGGAATGGAGGGGGGCAGGTAGCAGAGGACCCACAGAGGGACACATCTTAAAGAAGTTCAGTTACTACACACAGGGGGTAATTTATCTTTCTTCTTCAAGCAGCATCCCTATGGGTGTGCCACTTTAAGTGTCTCCCTAGCAGTACCCCTTTAAAGAGATAGCAGGTTGACAAAAGAGTCCATCACTGAAGAAAGTACTATGTTGCCTAGTGCAGATTCTGATCTTGTTACATAAACTATGGCAAAATGGATGGAAATCATGGGCAACAATGACCGTATTACAGCCCTGTGGTTTTTAGCAACTGTAACATTTTTGAGTAGGACTGCAGATGTAAAATGTGATCTAGCAGAATGTGTGTGAAGGGGTAACAGGACCAGCACCCCCCCCCCCCTTGCTGTCTCTCTGGGAGGCAGCAAGGGGAGCAAAGGTGACATAGTGAACCAGCACACATGGAAAGCTATCCCCTCCATGCTTATCAGCTCCCGCCTGCACCTGTTCCCCCCCATGCTGCTGCCTTTGATAGAGAGGCAGCAGTGCCGGGGGGAGTGGGAAGGGGGGATGGAGAGAGGGGAACAGCTCCAGTGTATCTGGTGGGAGAAGGAGGCCAGTGCTGTGAGCTCTGCCCTTCATTCCATGGAGTAATGGGGTCCTCTTCTGAAGCTTTGGTGGGGGCCTCTCCACTACGGGTGTTATCTATAGTAGTAGTCAGTGGAGCCCGGCGGATACTTACTACATTTAAAGTGCAGAGCTGCAATGGGGTTAGCTCCCTGGGATGGCGCAAGCTGGGACTGAAGAGCCCCAGCTTGCACCGCCCCGGGACCTTGAGGCTCTCCCACACCACGGAGACAGTGCTGGCTTCAAAGCCAGCTCCACGCAGAACCAGCTCCTGATACAGAGGCAGCAAGAAGAGGAAGAGACTAGTCGAGTAGTCACTTGACTACTTATCAGGCAGCCAAATACTCGCTTACATCCCTACTCTCCACAGGGTCTCACGCCTCCTGTGAAGATTGTCAAACAGAGGCTGATGGCCTTTTTGAAGCCCTCAAAATCAACCAGGTGACCTGGGACAGTTAAATGAACCCCCAAGCATTCCATGGATACCAAGGGACTGGCCATTGCTCCTGTGGCCATGTGGGAAAGTATTGTGTTGAAGTTGTGGGCAGTACCACTGGAGTCGGACATGGTGGCAGGGACCCTTGGTCTATACTGGCCTCTGAGACCTGGCTACAAGGACTGGGAGAGCCTATGATCTTTTCCTACATGGTTGCAGGATCTGTGCTCCTGAAAGGACCCATTGGAGTGGGATGAATCTGTCTTGGGACCTCAGGGGGCAGGCAGATTGGTGATGATAAACCAGCCATCCCATGCCTCCTATGTTCACATGGTGCCAGGATCCAGAATGGGACCAGGAGCTCGACTATCACAGAATCCTAAAACACTAGAATTGGAAGGGACCTCTAGAGGTCATCGAGTCCACTCCCCAGCCCTCACGGCAGGACACAGTACTATCTAGACCACTCGTCACCAAACAGTAGATCGAGATCTACTAGCAGATCTTGGAGCCTCTGACAGGTGATCCTGACCAGTTTGGCCAGGAATTTATCAAGGGCTGGCACTTCAGTTGTTCCTCCACCCACTGTCATGCTGCTCCTGCCCTCTGCCTTGGAGCTGCCCCCTGGGAACCTCCTGCTTACTGTGCAGGCTGTGGGAGGAAGAAGAGGGAGGGGTGCTGATGTCAGGGTGTCTCTCCGCCCCCCACTCCTGTACCATGTCTTCACAGAGAGAGAAGGGAATGGAGGGAGCTTAGCAATGCAAATCTCTGTCACACTCACAAACACACACTGTCCTTCACTCTTATCTCTCAACCCAACACATACATGGGATTGTTGTTACTTCTGTTACTGCTTGCAAAGTGCGTTAGTTACGGTTTTGACTGGTCTGTACATTTCATAATGTTTGTTTCTCTCTTATGCTTAAATTTAATTCTTTGATAGTGAGTTCTAAAATGCTGAACCTGCTGTGGCTGGAGTAATTATCCCTGTGGTGACTGCTGCTCCTGAAAGTGGCTGGCATGTCCCTGCAGCCCCGAGAAAGACAGAGAGGGGGTCTCCACATGCTGTCCTTGCCTGCAGATACCACAACTGCAGCTCCCATTGATCATAATGTGGGTTCAGTGCCTGTAGATGAGGGGCAGCACAGGGTGCCATGGAGCCATTGCTATACATGCCAGCGTCTTTCAGGAGTGGTGCAGGACTAGGACAGAAGTAACCCTGCCTTAACCCCACTGCTCTGCCACCTAGAAACCATCTCAGTTATATGGTGCCCAGCCAGAGGCTGCTTCCTGAACTCCTGACCCAGCCCTGAACTTCCTCCTGCACCCAACCTCCTGCCCCAGATGTGAGTCCCCCTGCACCCAAACTCCTTCCCAGAGCTTGACCCTGAAACCCTTCCTGGACTGCAATCTCCCACCATGGGCTAAGCCTGGAGCCCCTCCCACACTCCAAATCCCTTGGCTCAAGACCAGAGCCTGCAGCCCAACCTCTTGCCCCAGCCTGGTGGAAATGAGTGGGGATGGGGAAAAAAGGAGACGGGGGTGAGCAGGATAAGGCCTCAAAGAAGGGATGGAGTAGGGTCAGGGCTGCAAACAAGGGGTGGGAAGGAAGTGGAGCAAGGGTATTTGGGTTTGAGGTAGCACATTGAAAAACTGATCTTGTGGTTAAAAAGGATGGAGACCACTGGTCTAGACCACTCCTTATAGATGTCTGTCCAACCTGCTCTTAAATATCTCCACAGATGGGGATTCCACAACCTCTCTCGGCAATTTATTCCAGTGTTTGACCTCCCTGACAGGAATTTTTTCCTAATGTCCTATCTAAAACTCCCTTGCTATAGTTTAAGCCCATTGCTTCTTGTCCTATCCTCACAGGTCAAGGAGAACAGTTTTTCTCCCTCCTCTTTGTATCACCCTTTTAGGTACTTTAAAGTCACCATCATGTCCCCTCTCAGTCTTCTCTTTTCCAAACTAAACAAGCCCAATTCTTTCAGTCTTCCCTCATAGGTCATGTTCTCTAGTCCTTTAATCATTCTTGCTGCTTTTCTATGGACTTCCTCCAATTTCTTTCTTGAAATGTGGTGCCTGGAATTGGACACCATAGACCAATTGAGGCCTAATCAATGCAGAGTAGAGCGGAAGAATGACTTCTCATGTCTTGCTCACAACACTCTTGTTAATGCATCCCAGAATCATGTTTGTTTCTTTTGCAACAGCATCACACTGCTAACTCATATTTAGCTTGTGGTCCACGATGTCCCCACATCCCTTTCTGCAGTACTCTTTCCTAGACAGTCACTTCCCATTCTGTATGCGTGAAATTGATTGTTCCTTCCTCAGTGGAGCACTTTGCATTTGTCCTTATTCAACTTCATCCTGTTTGCCTCAGACCATTTCTCCAGTTTGTCCAGATCAGTTTGAATTATGACCCTCTCCTCAAAAGCAATTGCAACTCCTCCCAGCTTGGTGTCATCTGCAAATTTAATAATTGTACTCTCTATGCCATCATCTAAATCGTTGATGAAGATATTGAACAATACTGGTCCCAAAACAGACCCTTGTGGAACCCCACTTGTTATGTCTTTCCAGCATGACTGTGAACCATTAGTAACTACTCTTTGAGAATGGTTATCCAGCCAGTTATGTACCCACCTGATAGAAGCCCCACCTAAATTGTATTTTCCTAGTGTCTTGATAAGAAGATCATGCAAGGCTGTATCAAATGCCTTACTAAAGTCTAGGTAGATCACGTCCACCATTTCTCCCTTATCTACCAGACTCATTATCCTATTAAAAAAAGCTATCAGATTGGTTTGACATGATTTCTTCTATGTCCAGTGGAGAGAGAACCTCTGAGACCCGGAGGACCTGTGCAGAGAAGACCAGTGTCAGCTTGATGGTGACTGGTGAAGCCACTTCAATGAACAGTTCTGAGTGATGCTGAGGTCTGGGAGATGCTGAGGTCTGGGAGACGGGGGGGACCTGTCCTGATGATCCTAACAGAGGATGCGAGCTTTGCTGTTCTGTGCTGAGGTTCCAGTGAGCCGCACCTCGAGTCTGGCTTTTGGTGCTCCGAGTCTGGGGATCAAAGAGCACCTGCAAAGCATGCCTCTCAATGTCCGAGGTATGAAGACTTTGGTTACGGGAAACAGTGGCAGGAATACCCCTTAGAAAGGGAGCAGGGTCTCTGGAGGGAGATGCCCAAAAGGAGCCCAATGTTGGCTTGCCTCAGGGCCGTGACAGTGCTTGGGCAGGTGTGGCTGGTACAGGCAAAGAAAATATATCTTGTGCTGCCCACAAGTCCTCAGGAGTTGAGGCACCTCCAAGTGCCAGAGTCCCCCATAAGTGCCTGTGGTAGCAAGCATGGAATGGAAAGGGTTAGGTTGCTCAGCTTGAGCTCTGGCCCAACTTCCAGATGGGTGAGAGGAGCCACCCACTATGCACCTTGGCACTCCTCCTGATCTTTCGTTTCCCTGTGGGACATTGGAGATCTTCACCTTAGGGATCCCTTAAGCTTCTTGGGAGCAGCTGGTGAGGGAGAATGGCATCAGATGGCACTGGTGAAGCATTTCACACTGATGTTCCCAGTGCTTTGCAATGAGTCCAACCTGTGCTTTGGAGCTGGCACTAACCACACAACATTAGAAGTGCCCTGAGACAAATGTCTCTTTCTTTCTTTGTCCAGGGCTTAGAAGACTAGTAAATATGGCATTTATCACTAATGTGACCCTAACCACAAGAACTGAGGCTAGCTGTCCTGAATTTTAGATATCTGACATGCTTGTTCAATTGTTTGAGATTTAATATTCTGAGAAGATCTGCTGTGTTTGCAACTGCTGGTAAGAATGGTCCCTGCAAAGTGACAGGGTTAGGAGGCTGAAAGGGCAGGATGGAAGAAAACAGGACTGCATAACCTGAAGTAATAGCCTCCACTGAATATCTGTCTGATACTATAGCCTCCCAGACTTGAGGAAAGACAAAAAGAGTGTCCAAATTGAGGAACGGTGGTTGTCTTGTGCATCTAATAAAACCTGGTTATTGGCTGGCCTAGATTCTTGATCAGACCATCAGAACTGGCATTTGGACAGTGTTGCAGGCTTAAAGGAAGCAGTTGAGGTAGCTGCTGGCTTTTTCTGAATGGTGTCCTAAAGTTCTTTAGAGTATGAAGAGAATGGTCCATGAAATCTGTGAACAGCTTATGGCCACAAAAAGGTAAATCTTCCTCAGGTGATTATGCTGCCTGTGGAAACCTGGACAACTGAAGGCAGGAACTCATCCCACTGCTACTGCAGACATAGCTGCAGTGTCTGATGCATTAAGTGAAGTCTGCAGTGAAGTTTTAGCCAAAAGTTGGTATCAGGATCCAGAGTAGGACCAGGAGCTGGACTAAGTCATGTGGTGGGAAGACCTCTGAGACCAGTGCCATTATAAAGAAGGTTCTCCTGAACTGTTCTCATTGTTCCTCTGGTAAATAGTCAATAAAACATTACACTTTTCACAGTTCAGGTTAGGGGTGTTACATTTAATGCACTCTGCATTAGTCAATAAGGGTGCCTCTGCCTTTGAAGTGTAGCAACAGACTGTATATCTTCCTCTCATGCACAACACAATTTTGGCAACTGGTAAATACCTCCTCAAACAGAATAAATTATGGATTGAGACAGCCAAGCAACATAGTTTTGTGCAATTTGATTACCGTATATTCCGGCGTATAAGACGACTTTTGATGTTAAAAAACATCCCCCAAAAATCGGGGGTCATCTTATATGCCGGGTATACAGCTTTGCGGCTTTGCAAAGCCGCGGAGGGGCTCCGGCGGCGGGGCAGCCCAGGCGCGCCGGGGCAGCCCAGGCGCGCCGGGGCTGTCCCGCTGCCGGGGCGTCCTCAGAGGCTTTGCTCCCGGTGTCCCTGGTCTGCTGGGGACGGTCTCCAGCAGACCAAGGACACCGGGAGCAAAGCCAGGGAGGCGGAGGGGCGCTGGGGTATAAGACGAAACCCTATCTTTTAACTAAAAAATTAGGGGGTCGTCTTATACGCCCAGTAGTCTTATACGCCGGAAAATACGGTATTTTTTTTAGAGTCTGTGCCTTGGGGCTCACCTCCTGGCTACTGCCCTGGGTGAATCCTGAGCCTGACCTCCCTGCCCCCACCCACCACAGGATGACAGTCTTTCCCAGGGCTCTCTACTCCCAGATTGTTGGCCTGCAGACTGCTGCTAAACAGACCGGCTCCATTCCCAGCTGCTCTCAATCTCTATGGCCAAGGCCCTGCAGGACCATGGATGTTGTCAGACCAGAGAGTCCCAGAAAGAGGTTCAACCTGTATTATTAATTTCTTACAGTGGAGCTCTGAATTCATCACAAGGACAATTTTCAAGCAGGTAAAAAAGTTTGCCAGAATGAACTCTAATGTGGCCAGGTGGATCTAACTTGGTTAGCTAGATCCTAACATGTTCTTATATAGCTGGATACACTTAAACGTTATCAGACTGGGTAAGGCAATATTCTCACTATCCTTTTATTTTAAAAAGCCAGAAGGGGTCTAGGGATGTAAACAGACAACTCATTACTTGGTAAGCATCACCCTTGTCAAGTGATTTTACCAGTAACCAATTAACAAGTTCCAGGCCCAGCCACAGCATTCCCCTCTTGAGGAATGCTGTGGGGGAGGGGTGCTTCAGCCCAGCCACACCTACCGTGCCAGGTGGTGGCGGCTGCTCCAATGTCCCTTAGCTGAGGCACACTGTAGCAAGTCAGTCAACCAGTTAAATACATAATTTAACCAGTTAACATTTAAAACATGATTTTACATCACTGAAGGAGTCTAGTTTGAGCCTCCTCTGCCCTTTATGCCCTTAGGTGGGGTAGCATAGGGACACAAAGTGGCTTAAGGAATACTTCTGGACAGAAATATCTTGCATCTATGGGGCACTTTTATACCAAAAATGGAATATCACTTAAAGAGCAGGATGTTTTTAATTCATGGCCATATGCACTGAAATTCAGTTACCCCATTGGTCCAACACAGTCCAAATATACTGAAATTCAGCACACTACATAAATCTTTTGGCTGAGGAATAATGGTGGGTCACTTAGGTACAAGTGATAATGACTTGATCACATTTGTTACATGCAAAGAGAATAAATGCACACTGTGAAATATATACAGGCAGTCCCCGGGTTACGTACAAGATAGGGACTGTAGGTTTGTTCTTAAGTGGAATCTGTATGTAAGTCGGAACTGGCATCCAGATTCAGCCGCTGCTGAAACTGATCAGTTTCAACGGCGGCTGAATCTGGACGCCAGTTCTGACTTACATAGAGATTCAACTTAAGAACCCCAGGCATCCCCAAGTCAGCCGCTGCTGAAACTGATCAGCGGCTGATTCCAGGAAGCCGTGGGCAGGGGCTTCCTGTAGTCAGCCACTGGTCAGTTTCAGCAGCGGCTGACTTGGGGACGCCTGGGGCAGAGCAGCTGGGGTGCTGCCGGGTTGGTCCAGTAGCGCCAAGGAGTGGTGCTGAGGGACCAACCGGCAGCGCCCCACCTGCTCTACCACAGGCCCAGGGCTTTGCTCCCCGTCTCCCTGGTCTGCTGGGGGGGAGGGGGGGGCGCACTAGCGGCGCCCCCCCCCCCCCAGCAGACCAGGGACACGGGGAGCAAAGCCGCAGCGGCGGTGGGGTGCCGCGCCTCTGAGGCTTTGCTCTGGCAAAGCTGGGGAGGCGCAGGACACCGCCGCCGCTGCCGCTTTGCTCCCGGTGCCTCTGGTCTGCTGGGGACTGTCTCCAGCAGACCAGGGACACCCATAACAAAGCTGCAGCAGCGGCGGAGTCCTGCGCCTCCCCGGCTTTGCCAGAGCAAAGCCTCAGAGGCGCGGGACCCCTCCGCCTCCCCGGCTTTGTTCCAGGTGTCCCTGGTCTGCTGGAGACAGTCCTCAGCAGACCAGGGGCAGCCGGAGCAGCTTTTCTCACCCTGGAGGTCGAGATGGCGGGACCGCTGCGCTCTGGGCGGTCCCGCTGCCTGTGAGCTCCGGGGCGAGAAAGCCCCGTTCGTAAGTGCGGATCCGACATAAGTCGGATCCGCGTAACTAGGAGACTGCCTGTACTTGTTTCTCTGTAAGGCCAATTCCACTAAATTTTCTATGTAAGGCCAATACCACTAAATTGAAAATAACGAGGAGCCATATCCATTGACAGAAGAATTTAAACAGAAAAATGTGAATGACAACTGGCAATTGTTTAGGAACATTTTACTACATGCCTAAAAAAGTCACACTGTCACAGTTATGAAAGGGAGCCACACTGGTTAAAAAAAAAAAAAAAACACACACACAAAAAACCAACTTGGCTTAGAGGGAGAGTAAAGGCGGCTATAAAAATAACTCTAGCCTCCACCACTCTACATATACAAGTTGAACCTCTCTAGTCCGGCACTCTTGGGACCTGCCTGGTGCTGAACCAGAGAATTTGCTGGGTCACAGGAGGTCAATATTGTCTAGCAGCATTATTCACACTTCTCCTGCTTATGTGGCTCTTAGAAGAATACATTTAGGGGAAAATTAGAGCTAAATAATAGCACAGTACACTGAGAGCCAGGATGGGCGGCTGTAAATAAAGTTTACTGGATCATTGGAAACTTGGCCACGCCATAAGTGGACATCTAATTAATTAAAATCATGCCGGATGCATGGATGTTTCTGGGTTGAGAGTGGTGAACTAGAGAGGTTTAACCTGTGTAACAAATGGAAGAAAGAGGAAATTGGCAATAATAACTATAATCCGCTACCTAGAGAATGTTGGAAAATGGATAAAGAAAGTGTAAGGACACGAAGAGAAATCTATAGTCAGCAGAGTTAAAGACAAGAAAGAGGTTTTTTATCAGTATATATCATGAAAAAAGAACTGGCAACATTCCAACAAAATATAGTAACAACAAAGAATGTGCCAACAAAGAGTCTCCGATTGTACTCCTGTATCTGCCTCTAATCTTTCACTTGGGAAGTAGTGAAGGCAGTTGAAAGAAGATGGAGCAGTATGATAATGCTGCACTTACAGCAAAGAACCAGTAAGATGAGAAAATTATAAACAGATTTTTTGCATGGTGACTTTGGAATTAGTGTACAAATGCTAAATCTATGCAATTTAGTTTGTATCTAGACCAAGACATCAAGTTGTTGATGCTGGATTAATCTGCTGCCACAATACTGTAGAGAGTGAGGGAGGAGTGAGTTACTAAGCAAGCAGGAAATTAAAAAAACCTTACAACCCTGATCTGGTGGTGCTCCCACCCATTCGTCATCTGTAGAGGGCTACATACAATGCTCTTGACAGTGGAAGTGAGGACTCCACTGTGGCACTGAGGGTGTCACGCTGTTGTGACTGGCCACCATGGGAGCCCTGAAGAAAAGCTTAGGTTTTTAGGCTATCCCCTGAAACAATATGTGCAGTCCACTCCTCTAGCTATCTACAACAGAGGTATACAAGGAAACAGATAGTTCCAAAGAAACATGCAGTGGAGGAAGACACATGCCCATTCAGGGTCATGATGCTTTCCCCATTGCTTCTCTTCTATATTTTCTCATTACCTAGTGTGGTACCCTTTCTGCCCTATAGGTTACAATCTAACCAACTTTTTTTTTTTTTGAGTGGATTAATGAACTGTTAGAACACAGTTCGGTTGACTCAGTTACTGAAGCATGAGCCTCTTAATCTCAGGGTTATCGGGTTCAAGGCACATGATGGGTGTTACCATTCTTTCTAGGTTGTGCTTTGGTCCTGCTGTGTGAGAGTGCACGGTACTGGACTTGATGACCTCTTGAGGTCCCTTCCAGTTCTATGATTCTCACTAGACTTTTGCTAGGAACACAGGCTGAAACGTAATTTAACTCCCAAGAAATATATTTTTTGTCTCAGCCTAGTTCCCAAAGAATTTTAATCCAGATCTCAAACCCACCATATAATAGAGCATTACTTGTTCTGATCATTGAGGACAGACACCTTAAGATAATAGCAAAATCATTCCAGATCTAGAATGTTGGGGTCATTACATTTCCAGGATCATTTGGAAAGCAATAATAAAAGGAATCCAATGTTTAGGGGGGAAAAAAAGACAACAAGCTAGAAATGAAAAAGTTCTATAGTTTAGTCCAAGGATAGAAGACTAATGGCAGGCAAAAGATTTGAAAATGATACATCTATTTTTGCTCCCCAAAAGACAGTACTTCCATCCCTATTGGAACAACAGCACAAATGGAAAATAAAGAAAAATGTAAGACAGATGTGTTCAAAAGGATGCAGAAAATGATACAATCTATGAAATGTTAGGCAGCTATTTTTGGGGGGGAAGAAAAAGAAGAAGAATTTCCTTTTTGCAAGAAACATCAGCTAATTTTCTGATGGATTTGATTAGAGCAATTAAAAACAGAAAATGCTTTATGAACTGATGTATTAACATATTAATTATAATAGCAAAAATCACAGTATAATGATTCAGTATTAAGTGTATTATACATTTAGTTTTACATAAACTACCTCTCACCATTATATCTAGACATATTTCACTAATTTACTGCAACCATCCAGTCTTGGTGCTGTTACACTACAGGTAAGAGAAAAACGTATAAGCGTTAAGAGCACTAAAAACTTAAAACACAACTAATAATCTAGTAGCACCTTAAAGACTAACAAAACATGTAGATGAAGCAAAATACAGGACTATGTAGCACTTTAAAGACTAACAAGATGGTTTATTAGGTGATGAGCTTTTGTGGGCCAGACCCACTTCCTCAGATCAAATAGTGGAAGAAAATAGTCACAACCATATATACCAAAGGATTTTAAAAAATGAACACATATGAAAAGGACAAATCACATTTCAGAACAGGAGGGGGATGCAGGGGGTGGGGAGGAAGGAAGGTAAGTGTCTGTGAATTAATTATATTAGAGGTGGGGAAAGTTAGATGTCTGTGAGCTAATGGTATTAGAGGTGATAATTGGGGAAGCTATCTTGGTAATGGGTAAGATAGTTAGAGTGTTTGTTCATTCCTTCTCGGAGAGTGTCGAATTTTAACATGAATGACAGTTCAGAGGATTCCCTTTCAAGTGCAGATGTAAAAGGTCTTTGTAGCAGAATGCAGGTGGTTAAGTCATTGAGAGAGTGTAGATGGTATCATGATCTTTCATGGACACAACCCACTTCTTCAGATGACTGAAATATTAGAAGTTCAGATACAAGAATAAATAAGGGAAGGGGAAAGGAAGAAAAAAAGAGAGAAAAGGGAGAAAAAAAAAGAGAGAAAGAAAGAGAGACAGTGAATAGATGGTTCAAGAAGTTATAAGAGGCTGATAAGAACAATTAGCACCTCCATTGATTGGTTAAGTCATTTGAATGTGGTAGGTAGTGTGCCAGTCAGCCAATGTCCCTGTTCATTCAATCTGCATAAGAATTAAACTTGTAAATGAAGTTAAGTTCCAACCCTTCTCTATGTATTTGGCTTGTGGAATTATCCTGAAACAACACAGTTACTTGGAGATCCATTAATATGTTATTCATTGAGAGCTATAATGAATTTTCAATTTGGACCTCTGAATGACCCATAGCCCCTCATCTCCAAACACGGCAATGCAGAGGTCACTCTATTAGGGGATACCTCTTCCTCATAATAATCTAACAGAGCAGAAAGTGTTCCTTCACATGTGATCTGAAGAAACTGTCAAATGCACATTTTATTAACTTAAATATCTGAGTTCTTGATGTGATCTTTGAACTATTTAATATAGTATACAGACTGTAACAGATAAATCATTTCACTTGTGAAAATATCTCTAAGAAATTCCAGTATACTGGGGTTGCCAGAATGCCTAAAATAGTAATCTTTTCACAATCCTGTCCTCTGACCAAACAAAATGTTCTAAGGTGAATGCTCTTCCCTCAACTGCCAACATCCTGGATCCTATATTGCCCAGCCTGATTTGAACATCTCTCGTTTTACAGAACATCCTCTGCATAAAAGTAGTAATAGAGATGTAGCCTTGTGGTCTTGTCGAAACAAAAGACAGGACTATATGCAGCACTTCAAAGACTAACAAGATGGTTATTTGGTGATGAGCTCTCGTGGGCCAGACCCACTTCCTCAGATCAAATTGTGGAAGAAAACTGGCATGACCATATATACCAAAGGGATACAATAAAAAAAGGGGGATTGGATACCTTTGGTATATATGGTCATGCCAATTTTCTTCCACAATTTGATCTGAGGAAGTGGGTCTGGCCCACGAAGCTGATCACTTAATAAACCATCTTGTTAATCTTGAAAGTGCTGCATCGTCCTGTCTTTTGCATAAAAGTAAGCATTCTAGGATACAAAGTTAAAGAGGCATAAAATTAGGAGGATCTGAGAAACCAAAGAAAGCATTTTAAGGTGATACTACATTATTCATTATCACAGCTGAGAGAAGAACTTTCATTTTGTCTGTATGCTAATATAACCATATCAACAAGCTGGGTTATGATTCCATGAGATATTTCCACCTGGGTCAAGTCAGTATTTGTATGGGAGACCTTAGAGGAAAATTCACATGCAGTAGAAACTGCTCATCATTCAATCACTGATGCCTAAATCAGTACTAAAAGAATGTAACAACACTGCATTATGATACTATGCTGGAGATAGTCTCATCCCTTGGATCAAACATAAAACAGAGGTCCTAACCACTTGTGATTAGTTTCTATGGCAGTTTTCATGACAGAAAAACATTTATATAGCATCCTCCACAACATCACAAAGCACTTTATAACTAAAGTGAAATTATCCGCACATAGAAACGATTACAAACTGAATAGGTGCTGGTGTTCTGGCTTAATTCCAACTTGTCTAACAATATTTTGCCTGCATAAAAACATTTATCCACATAATTTTAAGTGAGCTATACCCTCATGCAATATATGTGGTGTTCTTATTTCCAAAGGGTTTGTAATACTCTTGTAGAACTATTGTCCTTTGATTTTAGAAAACTGGGAGGGGAATATCTCTTTGGGTTCTTTCCTCCTCACTACCTCCAATCCCTGTTGGCATGCAGTTTCTTTTGACAGACAGGGCTCACATGAAAAATAGTTCTTTCCTGCCTCTTGACAGTGGTTGGAGCTGGGGGTGCATGCTTCTGTCTATGCTACAACTTTTAACATTATGGTAACTGCGTCACGAGATTGCCATTTTGCAACCAGCTCTGACTCTGATAAATAGCTGTAGTACTGATGGGTCCCAAACATAACCAATTGTTTCAGCAGATTACCATAAGATGACTTAGAAAGGAAGTTGCATATAAACTAGCAGGTGAACACCAAAATTGTGAAGTGGCAGTTATTTTGATTTCAGTGCTAAATTTGGTAGCAGGTTGGACTCTTCGAGAATACCAGATTTCACCAAAAAATTGATCCGATTTACAAACACGGAGGATTCTTTTAGGGAGGGAGCAGAGGGAGAGGGAACTGGCATCAGAGTTATTTTTACTTCTTTCTTTTTGGAGTTTAATTTTTTTAAAATAACAATGAATGCATTGTGTAATTCACAAGGATCACAAAATTATAAAGTGTTATTAATAATAAGCAATTTGTATACAAGTACAACTTCACAATTCACTAGTAGAATCACTGATTATTGGCACAGGGTTTCTGAAAGAGAGTAAGAAAGACTTCTCCTGTTGCTGATATACATAGTATACACACGATGATAAATCATTAAAGATGCCCATTTGTTCATAGACGAGTTTGCTCACATTTGAGGGTCAAAGTTCTGTCTGAGGTTTCAGTCTGTTAGAAGATTGGTGGTGATGTGCATCCCAGATTATAAACTGTTAGCAGAAATAGGCATAAGAGGAGGAAGAGGCTTAAACGAGATAGGTATTTGAGTCGCATTATCTACAAATTAGTGATTAGGCATAAGAAAAAACACACATGGCAATAACCACTGTTAGAAAAGAGTTAAGTCTTCAGAGAGGCATAATCCCCTCCAACAGATAAAAGATCTCTGCAGAAATGTGTACATTCCAACCTCACTAAATGCACTCTTCAGCAGGCATAGGGGGCTATTAAATCATTTCTTTTACCTCCTTTTCCACTTGCTACTGAAATGTCTATACAACATATCCCTCTCTATCAAGCAAGTCAAGGGTCTAAACTGAAATCTTGACTGCTACACAAAGCAAACAACATTGCTTCTACTAATGGCTATGCATCCCATTACTAAGCTTACAATATATGTTTCTTTGACTATGCTGCAATTACTGCAGCTGACAACAAAGAGTTCTCTACAAGAGAGTTATTTATTATGCCAGTTCCTCCATTTTCAGCTATTTTATCAGACCAAATAAAATAAAAGAAAAATCATGCTCACACTGTTCCTATTTATTTGCTTTTCCATGACTTTTTTTTTTAATAACTTGGAGCTAACAAAAGGTTTTTTTTCCAGTTAGGAGATTGACAGAAATGCCAACTCATGTAAACAATGAGGACTGCCAATCAATCCAGCTAAAATTAACCACTGTTTGGTCATACTGAGGGAAAAGGATACTACAATGTAGTTATGCTTGAATTACCTTAATTACAATAACACAATGCACAGTATAGACAAGGGTTTTTCTTTTTGTTTTTAATTACCAGCAGTGTTTTTACAATAGCTTCCTCTAGCACAGGGCACAAGGAGTGAATCAGTTGGTTAAGTGGGAGAAAACATTCAGTCTGCTTCTGTTTGATTTCTGGGATACTGTCAGATGGGCCCTGCATCTATGTCAACTGACAGAATACTTATAAATGTGAATATGGGTGGAAAAGCACTCAATCATCACAGTATCTTACATACTTTGAAAAAAGTAAAGAAGCAGGACAGTTCATTAAACACAACTGATGATTCCTAATTGGAACATATTGTCAAAGTTAGTAAAAGAATTCAAAAAAGTTTCAAAGGGGTAGTCACGTTAAGTCTGTAACTGAAAAAAAAATAATTAAAAAATAACATAGTCCTGCAGCACCTTAGAGACTAACATTTGTAGATGGTGTCATGAGCTGTTGTGGGCACAACCCACTTCTTCAGAAAGAGTTCAGGATGTCAGCTTCAATGTGCTCTCAATAAAAAAAGATACATCTTCCAGACCCAAGGGTGACAAAGATGCTCGGAAATGGATATTCTAATTTAGGGATCTGCTTTAAATGAAATGGTCACACTAAGAACATACCTTGCAGTATCAAATAAGCAAACAGACTTCACAATGTATCAAAAAATTAGCAACATGAAGATGCTGAAGCCAATGCCACAAATGGCAGGTGGACTTTTGTTCATTTATATTAATTAGAATGTCTTGTGATTAAGACATACAACAGAAATCTAAAAAATGGTGACGGTACAACCAAGGTGGACTGATTTTACCTAACTGCTAATTAAATTAGAAACCTGTTTTCTTTCAGATGACTGAAACAGTGACTGCTACAGTTCAGTCCTTTGTACAAAAGGATACCAAATGACAGACTGTTCTGTTAGGTAACTGTTAAAAAGGGGGAATCGCCGGTGTAAGCATGACAGCCACAGTCAAAACAGCAGAGTGCATACTAGAGATCACAGCTGGTTGCTCTGTGCCAGACATTATTTTACAGGGCATACTGCGTCTCTTCCTCTTCCAGACATGAAATCCTCCCTTTTAAGCTCTAGGTTGGAATTAAAATGATGGTGCTAAATAATTCATTCTACTCAGGGAAGAAAAAAAAACACACTGAAAAAAACAAACAAACCACTCCCCATCCAAACTTAATGCTTGATTTCCTGCTCTCCCATCCCTTTGCAGATTTCTCTGGGTAGCAAGCAAGACTCTGCTAAAACCTTTAATAGAACAAAACCTGAACTACTGAACTAAGTGCCTCCCAGGCACCACAACAAATGTCCTTACAGCACACCCTGCCTCTTTAAGCAGCTAAATGATTGCACATAGCACAGCGGAGAAATCTTCAGGGCACACACAGATCTCCCTTCCCCCATCCTCTCACAGCTTTTTAAGGAAAGGGATTCCCCACCATACCCACAGGAAATGAATAGCTAGAAGAGGGAAGGTATTAATATCCAGAGACAACTTGACCAAAGAAGGGGTAAGTAATCAGTACTTATTTACAGCAGAGGGTCATAAGGAGAGCAAAAAGATATTAACATATTCACAAATTTTCTCTCCTACTACGGGTTATAGGCCCTATGAGTAGGCATATCCGAAACACCATTTTCAACAGTAAAACATTCAAGACTAAAATCAAAAGCACAAACATTCTCTAGCGGCTGCACTGGGTATGTTTTCCCCTTCTGCCTGAAACACTCGCAGTGGTACATAAACACCATCTCCATACAATGACTCTGCCTGGTTCTCAGCTTCTCTTCCCCTCCCTCTCGCTGGTAAGTTTCACTCTTGTCACCTTCACAACACTTCCTATCAAGTTCAGGCAAAGGGCCACAACCATCTGGGAAAGGAAAAGCCCCAAGGGTGGCTCTCGTGCCTTAACGAACTGCTGCCATACAAAGGATTCGCTCCATTTCCCCTCCCCCTGAATAAGCTCTATTTATAGCCTTCAAAATAGAGGCACTGGAGCAGAAGGACAGCCCCGCAGAAGCCCTGCGTCTGGGCAGGTAACTCACCATTACAAAGGGACAGGGCACCTCCAGAGCTGGGCTTTACTTCACCCGCATGTACAATCAGCCATTCTGCAATTAAAAAGTTCATTAAAATCCCCCGGCCCCGCAGAGCGGGCTTTGCAAGCGCCGTGTTTGAAGGGAGTAGAGCGGTGGCTGAGAAGCGGCGGCAGCACCAGGGGCTAGGAGAGACAGCATGCCTCTGGCAGACACCCTGCTTTCTCTTTCAGAGCCTTCCATTGCACACCCACGCACCCCTGAGCTCGCTCGCTCTCCCCTCCCCCCGGACTCCTCCAGCTTTCGTTAGTGTGTGTGAGAGCTACCGTGTGTTTCTGTTTTTTTTAAGGCCGCCCTGAGGTTGAAGGCGGCCAATCACGTGGGACTTTAAATCCACCCACTCATCCACCCCCACAAAATGCACTAAACAAATCCAACCCACCTGACTGCACAGAGAGCACAACTGTGACTTGGAGTGTCTGGGATTGTCCAAGACAACACAACAAAGAAAGAAACTGCACTGACAAACACAGCCTCGTAACCCACTGCGTCTACCGCCCCCGCTCTTTTCTCTACCCCCCCTTCACATACTTCCTCTCTGCATGAAAGTAGACCAGTTTCTAGAAACCACATACTTTAGATTTCCTGCTTCATGTTTTTGCAACTCTCATTTTAAGGTGGCAAGAAAAAGTCTCTGCAATGTGCACTAGCTGCAGACCTGTCTGCTTTAATATAAGGGAGAATATGTATGCTTGGCAGAGGATATTGTATCAGTTGACCACAATAATTACTCAGGTCCAGCTCCAAGAGGTCTGCTGCCCTACAGCAAATGAGGACATCCACCCAAGTATGTCCATACTAATACTTAACAGTTATCTGATCTCCATCTCTCCAAAAATATCTCTTGACCCTGCCTAACCCTCTATATATGGACCATTCTCTTTACTTCTAAACATACTGTCAATCACAACTGTTGCCTCATTACTTTCAACTGCAGCCTTGATGCTCTCCAATCTGGCTTCCTCTCTCTTCATGCTACAGTAACTACTTTTAACAAGGAAATGAGACTCACCAAATTTCAGAGTCCATTACTTCCACCTCATGCTAATGGTTTTGACAATGTCAGTCACAACTTCCCCCAACCAAGGGCTTCTGTAATACTATAATAGTCTGGTCTTATACCTCCCCTTCCATTCATTTAGCATCTTATTTGGTAAGTCCTTCTTTTCTTTTCTCCTGCTGTCAAATGAAAAAGTTCTCCCTCATCTTTTCATCTTACTGTGAGTAACTGCATCCACTTAGTGCCAATTACTACATCTATGCTTATAACATAGAAATCTACCTGTACACTCATGACCTTCTGTCCATCCATCCAATCCTGCTTCTCAGACAGCATCATCTAATTCTGAGTGTCTCACAGCTCTTGTTTAACACAGCCAAAACGAAACTCTTCATCTTCCCTTCAATGCCTTGCTACTCCCATCAGTCTGTCATGTCAGCAATATCACATCTTTCCCTTCACTCAAGCCTGCAACCTGCTTTTATCTCTGGCTTCTGTCTTGCCCCAGATATTGACATTCAGATATTCTTCCTGAACATCACTGTGTAAACTAGAAAACTTACAGCAGTTACAGCTGAGCCACTATAAAATCTTTGGTACAGCCACTTTTTGCTGTCAGGAAAGTGCTTTCTTGTCGACATAATTAAACCACTCCAATGTTCAGTTGGTAGGAGAGGCTGTCCACACCATCATTTCTGTTCATGTAATTGTTGCTTGTGAATCTGTTTTGTTCACATCTCTGAGCAATGTAAGTTTTGCCATCATAAGTGAGGGTTAACATCGCCTAGAACTGTCCTTTTCTCATGAACTCAAAATTTGCCATCTTGCTTTTTGAAACGTCATGTTTACTTACTGCTTGACACCCACAGTATGTCCTCCTGTCCCTACAAAATTCAACAGCTATCACCTTTCCAGTCATGTTAACCATATTCCAATTTCCACAGTCTTTAAATCCCTCCATTAACTTATTTCCCAGGTTTAAGGTTTTTGTCATATTAGAAACCCTACAAATATCTGCCCCTACTTGTCCATCCTTATCTTTATGTTGCCTGTATTGTTCTGCTAGCCTTGTTTGCTCAGCTATCTGCTTTTAAGATGTGTCTGTGCCTTCATCTATGTCAGTGGTTCTCAAACTTTTTGGATTGTGGCCCACCTGGCTCAATGCAAACCTTTCTGTAGACCACCAGTTGCTAATGGAAAATCGACATTAATTACACCGAGCCATTTTGCTGGTACTGCAACTAGGGAGAATGGTTTAATGTAACCAGTAAGAAAGGAAGTATTAAATTATTAAACAGATTTTAACTTTCTCATGTTAATTTATCAAACTTCATTTTAAATAAAGTAAAATATTTATTCATGTCCAATACAAAAGGTTTCAATGTTTTCTTTATTTATAGCGCGGGTGAGGAACCTTTTTTGGACTGGGTGCCACTAACCCACAGAAAAATCACTTGGGGACCACACAAGTGAGAAGTAAAAACAAAACAAAAAACAACCCTCCAACCCCCCCCAACCCTCACTGATGTGGCCCCCAATTGAGACAACTCACTCCTCTGGTGCTCTAGCCCCATGGGGTGAAGGGGAGGCACAGGTGGGATGGAAATTTAGGGCTTCCCATGGGCCAGATTTATTCTTCTGGGGTTCCAGGGTTAGTGGATTTTTGTGGAGCCTCCCCCCAATCTCTAGGGTGGGGAAAAAATAAGGAGTTTAGTGTGTGGGACAGCCTTCCTTATTCTGCCAGTGTGTGGAATAAGGATGGAGGTGCAAGATCTGGACGGCAAGTGGGGTGCAGGAAGGGGTGAGGGTACCAGGTCTGGGGGAGAGGTAGGGTGCAGGAGCAGGTTGGGAATAGGGTGTTTGGCCAGGGGGGACGGGGCAAGAGCAAGGGAAGATGCAGTGTGTGGCCAGAAAAGAGGGTGCAGGAGCAGGCTGGAAGAAGGATGCCTCACCAGGGGAGAGGGTGCAAGAACAAGGAAGGCTGCAGGAGCAGGGTAGGAGTAGGGTGACTGTCCAGGGGCGAAGGTGCAGGAGCAGGCTGAAGATAGGGTGTCCGGGCAGAGGGAAGCAGGATGGTGGTGCAGGGTGTTGCCTTATCTGATTGCTTATACATTTCCAATTACCACCTTTAGGGCTGATAGGTTCTTTGTCCAAGGATCAGGCCCAGTAGTCAATTATTCTGTGGTTGGGAACCCTGATGTGCACTGATACAACACTCACACCATAGGAACTCTTGTGTATTTACAAATATAGTTTATTATATTTAGCACAGTCACAAAACCCCAGTTTCATAAAATAAATAGGGAATGTACATCTATATTTCCATACTCACATCACCTTTGCTGTCCCATCATCACAGTGATCATTCTGGCACTTCTCAAGGACTACACCTGCTTCTTCTACTACCCCTATGCAGTAGAGGATGGTTCCTTTTCTCCCAATCCTCCGGAAAAAAGCCCTTTTCCAGAGGATCTCTTATTCCTTCCTACTTTGAATAAGAATAAGAGGTACTTTGAAGTAAGAATAAGAGATTCTCCGGAAAAGGGCTTTTTTCCGGAGGATCGGGGCCAGTGTAGACGCTCTTTTCCGGCTTTTTTAAAAGCCGGAAAAAAGCGGCGGACATTTTTATTTAAATGCCGCAGGGGATATTTAAATCCCCCGCGGATTTCCCTATTACGACCTGTAAAATTAGCATGCCCCTTTCGGAAAAGGGGCCAGTGTAGACGTAGCCTTTCTGATGTGATTAGCCTTTCCACATTTGGAATCTACTTTTGACATGATAGCTATGTGAAACTAACCAGCTGATAATGGCCACAGGCAACACAAGTACTCTCCTCTCATCCTCTGTAACTTTTGCTATCCCCCTGCAGACAAGCAATAGGTACACATCGACTCTCAAACTCCCTTAGTGTCCCTTTGGAATTGCAAACCCAAGATCCACTTGTGGGAGCAGGCAGTGTTCCACCCTTGCTACCAACCTTCCCACCATAGTTCTGGAGAACCGTTATGCTGATCTGGATATGGGAAATAAGGAATCACCTCTGAGGCAAAAGAGAAGCCTTGTACCCTTGAGGCTGGAAGGTCAGTAGCCACCACTGCGAGGAGAAAACGTAGGGTAGTGGTGGTTGGAGATTGTCTTCTGAGAGGGACGGAGGTGCCCAGTTGTTGCTCTGAAATGTCATCTCGGGAGGTATGCTGCCTGCCAGGGGCCCATACTAGAGCTGTTACGGAAGCTTTGACCTTGAGCAGATCAAGAGTGATTACAGGGCTTGAGAAGTACAGATGAAGGAGTTTGGAACACAGATGGTATTCTCTTCAGTCCCTCCTGTCAAAACTAGGGGCCCAGGCAGAGACAGGTGCATCCTGCAAGTGAATGCCTGGCTGCAAAGATGGTGTCACCAGGAGGGATTTGGCTTCCTTGACCATGGGATGATGTTCCAAGGACTGCTAAGCAGGGATGGAGTTCATCTTTTGAGGAAGGGGAAGGAAATATTTGGATTCAGATTGGCTAACCTAGTGAGGAGGGCATTAAACTACATTTGAGGGGGCAGATTACCAAAGCCCACCAGTAAGTGAACAACATGGGGACCTGAGAGATGGGTCAGAAATGGGGTAGAGCATGGGTTATAATAGAGATACAGGAGGGACAAGATGGAACGAAGGGGCAAAATCAAATCAATGTCTTAGATGCTTATATACAAATACAAGAAGTATGTGAAATAAACAGGAAGAACTTGAAGTGCTAATAAATAAACACAACTATGACGTAGTTGGTATCACAGAGTCTTGGTGGGTAATACACACAATTTGAATATTGGTATAGAAGGGTACAGCTTGCTCAGGAAGGATAGGCAAGGTAAACAGGGAGGAGGTGTTGTCATATATATTAAAAGTGTGCACACTTGGACTGAGGTTGAGATGGACATAAGAGACAGACTTGTTGAGAATCTCTGGGTTAGATTAAAAGGGGGTAAAAAACAAGGGTGATGTCATGCTAGGGGTCTACTACAGACCACATACCCAGGCAGAAGAGGTGAATGAGGCTTTTTTTAAACAACAAAATCATCCAACGCATAGGATTTGGTGGTGGTGGTGGACTTAAACTATCCAGACATATGTTGGGAAACTAACAGCAGGAACTTATCCAGTAAGTTCTTGGACTGCATTGAAGACTTTTTTTTTATTTTAGGAGGTTGTGAGAGCCAGCAGGGGCAAAGCTATTCTAGATTTGATTTTAACAAATAGGGAGGAACTGGTTGAGAATTTGAAAGTGGAAGGCAGCTTGAGTGAAAGTGACCATGAAATCAGAGAGTTCATGATTATAAGGAATGGTAGAAGGTCACCAAAACAGAAGGCAGATAAATTTCAGGAAGGCAGATCCTGGAAAACTTGGAGAGCTGGTAGATAAGGTCCCATGGGAAGCAAAACTAAGAGGAAAAAAAACTGAAGAGAATTGGCATTTTTTCAAAGGGACATTATTAAGGGCCCAAAAGCAAACTATTCCATTGCGTGGGAAAGATAGAAAGTATGGCAAGAGACCGCCTTGGCTTAACTGAGGAATCTTATATGATCTAAAAAACAAAAAGGAGTCATATACAAAGTGGAAACTAGGACAAATGATAAAGGATGAATATAAGCAAACAATGCAAGTATTCAGGGGCAAGATTAGAAAGGTAAAGGCACAAACGAGCTCAATCTTGCTAGAGACATAAAGGGTAACAAGAAGATGGTCTACAAGTATATTAAGAGCAAGAGGAAGACAAAGGACAGGATAGGCCCATTGCTCAGTGAAGAGGAGAAACAGTAACAGGAAACTTGGAAATGGCAGAGATGCTTAATGACTTCTTTGTTTTGCTTTTCACCAAGAAGATGGATGGTGACGGGATGCCGAACTTAGTGGATGCTAGTGGAAATAGATTTGGTTTAGAAGTTAAAATAAAAAAAGAACAAGTTAAAAATGATTTAGAAAAGTTAGATGTCTGCAAATCTCCAGGGCCTGAGGAAATGCATCCTATAATACTCAAGGAGCTGATAGAGGAGGTATCTGAGCCTTTAGCTATCATCTTTGAAAAATCATGGAAGACAGGACAGATTCCAGAAGACTGGAAAAGGGAAAATCTAGTGCCCATCTATAAAAGGGAAATAAGAACAACCCAGGAAACTACAGACCAGTCAGCTTAACTTCTGTGCCAGGGAAGATAATGGAGCAAGTAATTAAGGAATCCATCTGCAACCATCTGCCATTTCCAAGTTTCCTGTTACTGTTTCTCCCTCTTCCCTGAGCAATAGACCTACCCTGTCCTTGGTCTTTCTCTTGCTTCTAATATGTCTATAGAAGTTTCTTGTTACCCTTTATGTCTATACCTAGATTGAGCATATTTTTTGCCTTTACCTTTCTAATTTTGCCCCTGCATACTTGCATTATTTGATTATATTCACCTTTGTCATTTGACCTAGTTTCCACTTCGTTTATGACTCCTTTTTGATTTTTAAATCATGTAAAAATCTCCTGGTTAAGCCAAGTGGTCTTGCCAAAGCCCTCCTGATGACACCATCTTTACAGGCAGGCATTCACCTCCAGGATGCACCTGTCTCTGCCTGAGCCCCTATCTTTGACAAGAAGGACTGAAGAGCATACCATCTGCGTTCCAAACTCTGTCACCGGTACTCCCCGAGCCCTGTAGTCATGCTTTATCTGATCAAGTATCATTACTTGCAGAATCATTAGTGTCCACATGGATGAGTAGCACGGAGTAGTAGTCAGAGAGCCAGATAATCCTCAACAATGCCTCTGTAATGTCTCAGATACAGGCCCTGGCAGGCAGCATACCTCCCGAGATGACATATCATGGCGACAGATAGGTGCCTCCATTCCCCTCAGAAGAGCGTCTCAAACAACTACAACCTTACGTTTCCTCCTCAAAGTGATGGCTGCAGACCTCTCAGTCTTGGGGGTACAAGGCTTCTCTTCTGCCTCAGAGGTGATTCCTTATCTCCCATATCCAGAACAGCATAATGGTTCTCCAGAACCACAGTGAGAGGGTTGGGAGCAGGGGTGGAGCACTGCCTGCTGCCAGAAGAGACCAGCTGCCAGTGTCCCCCTTGAGACAGAGCCATATCCTCCTCCACCAGTGATGTGCCAGCAGTCTTTTGTAATAGGACAGCTTCCTCAGCCACAGCAGTCTCCACATGGATACTGTCCATGAATTGCTTGTGGATTTTCAGATGCTCCTCAGCCTAACCACCTCTTCCTGTAGGTCTCCCACATGCAAAACCACACCAGGATCTAGATAGAGGTATCCAAGGTTAGGTAGTCTGTCTGGCTACAGGTGCAGGCGGAGGAGACAGAAGCAGTGCTGGTACAGGTGTTATGGGTCTTCCTAACCATATGAGGATTCCTTCTTTCAAACTCCCTCTCACACTCCCCTGTCTGCAGCCCACTGTCTGCTGACTCCAGCTGTTCGGGGGTTTTGTCCCTCTCACACCCCATACCCACTCCTGCACCCCAGTCCTCTATCCCAAGCTCCCTTCTGTACCCTACCTCCATCCCATACCCCATACCTCCTCCATAGAAAAGTGTGGCCCTTTACCACTTACAAAATCTTGGAGTGGCCCCACAAAAAAAATTATTGCCCACCCCTAGGACCTAGGAGATCACAGGTGACACTTACGTTGTATGTATTCGTGTTACTCCACTGGCATTGCAAACAAAATCCAACTAGCTGAGACAAGGTGATGCAAATTAAATTAGTCCTATATTATTGCCTTTGTAGCTGGGCATAATTTCTGGTGTCATTGTCCAAGATATGACGTCATAAAATTCAGACTGCAAATGGCAGTGACTTTGCCTGTGGGGACTGATATTGGTATTATTACTGGGGATGCACTGACTCATCATATCTCCTGATTGACTTTGCTCCCTCTCCAACTGGCTCCAAGCTCCCTGCTGAAACCAGCTGGGGATAGTCTGTGACACTGTGCTTTAAAGGTTTTACCACTGGGACCTTCAATATAAGCCAATAAGGTATTTGAGGCCTTTACATTGATTCTCACTTAATTCAGCATTTGGGATACCCTTCCTTACTCCTTTAGCAGCTCAGGAAGAAAAGACCGATACCTTTTGTTATTTTTTAACCTTTAATTACTTGGGAGGTGCTTAAATACTACAGAGATGAGTACCAAATACACAGCTTAGACAGAGAAAGAGCTGCTGCTTTTGATGCTTCTCAACTGCAATAGAGAAAGACAAAATAGTGGGCAAAATGATGGGAGGAGGGGAAGACAATTACAAAGAACTCCCATGGTTAGCAATAAAGCCCTAATAGCTGCTAGCTTAATACCCAAACCCAAAAATTTTGAATAAATGCCCACAATTCAGCAAACACTCCTCTGAACTAAAAGAACAGTATATATGACAAGAAATTTGTAACCCCTCAAATACCATTCTTCTCTCACATCCCACTCACTTTTTAGATCCATGCTGAAGACTGCTTTCTTTAAAATCATCTCTTATTCATGTAGGCCTTTATTTTCATTTTAGCATTCTATATCCTTTAGAATAGATCAATATTCACATAAAATAGATTATGGAATGTCTTAGTGAGCCAGAATTGCCTGCTGAGATTTGAATTCCAGTCCGAAATCTCCTTTATCACAATAGCAAGAGCCAGAGCAAAATAATTTTAGACTTTTAGCATTTTTAACCCGTGTGAACTGGGATTAACTGATTAAATTTGCTGGATTAAAAAAAAATGAAAATTCATAAAGATGAGATCTTCACACTTCTGTGTATCAGGAAGATAAGGAGAAACTTTATACATGAGTAGAACATGACAGTTTGTTATGGAATTACTTATGAAAGTCATAGATATGATAAACTTTCCTACTTTCAATAGAATTTCTTTGGGTCAGCAGATTTTCACCACATGCACTACTAGCGTGAATTCTTTTTCCATTAAAAAAAGACTCAATCTGGTCATTTGTTTTAAAGTAGCAAGAGATTCTTGTTTTCTTTTAGAGTTGAAGGTAATCAAGTCTCAAGATTCAGGGGTTCAAAAACATTCCCCTACAGCATAGCTGTAGATTTATTAAAGGACTTTTTCACCTTCCTTCTGAAGCATCAGTTGGTGGTTACTGCCAGAGGCCAATGCTCTGATCTAGTATGGCAAATTTTATATTCTGATAGAAGTAACTTCCAGCCTGATATCTCCCTTATCAGTATTGAGAGACACTTCAGAGTCCAACTTTGCTGAGCTGCATACCTTCCAGGATTGAATACTAGAAATACAGGAGGGTCTGAAGTCCTAAATTTAGCATCTTAGGGACAGCTGTAGAAGTGACTCAAGAAAGTAATGTGCTGTCTAGCAAAGAAAAAGGGTTGTTGTGATTGAAAATGAAGCACTATGGCTTCTTAGAAAATGACAACTGCCTCAGAGCTAAAAGCCACAGGTGGCCAGTGTGGTGACAAAGAACAGAGTATATAGTTTGAGGGGGGGAAAACAGCTCAGAAAAGAACAAATGAAGTTCTCAATGAAGTCTGCACTGATTGAGCTTTGAGGAAAAGTCTTCCTTTTTTATTCAGTCTGCACTCTAATACCATAAGATCATCTACAACTCTGTTTTGTTTGTTGTGTCAAATGAGTCACCAAGGATGAAGATGTACCAGTAGAGCCAGCAAAAGCCAGCCTGGGGCCTGTAGCAGAGGAGTAACTTTTTAATACCCAGCCTTGCCATTGGTATGCCCATTTAGTACTGGTGATAATTTCTTATGGTAACTAGTGTTAAGTATTTGGAAACCACAATTTCTTCATCAAAGTGATTATTATTTCAGCCAGTTCAACATAGATGTACATCATTATTTGAGACACTCCACTAAACTATCACAGAATCTTACTAAAAAGCAGCTATTTCTAAGGACAAAGCTATTATTTTGGTAATTGAACATGCTCAATCTACTGTCTCTTACTGATAGAACCTCCAATATTCAGGTGCTCAATTATTTGTCTATATACTACACTTAAAATAAGATTATTAAAGGATAAAGGGAACAAGAAAAAGGAACCAATGCAAATAGGAAAATAAGCAGAACTATATCGTCAAAAGGTAGAAACAGGAATACAGAGAACATAAAAGTTGATTCAGAACAAATTATATAGCATATCACCATGCTATCTTCACCTTGCTGCCTGCATATTTAAAGAATTTCAGATTCAGACTAGTCTCCTGGTGGGTTTTTTCATTCTGCTAGGTTCAGGAAGTCACTAGAGGCAGATTTCAGATGGAAGTTTTCAGGAAAAAAAGACATTTTCTTTCTCCACTGCTTTAGCTTATCAATTTTAGAACACACAGAGTCAGGAAATTTTATTCCAATTCTACCACTCTGTTTCTATCTCGCCCGTTCACACAAACACTCCTTCCCAGTTAGAAGGGAGAAGCGATCATACAAGTTATGTTTCTACTTAGATTGTCACAGCAACACAGTGTCTAGAATGCACTGTGAGCACTATCAAGGATTACTGGATTATCCTTTGTCAATGTATTTGCTTGACAGGTATTATTTAAATCCTAAATTGTGAGCTCTCTGGGAACCATGGGTTTTTTTTTTTTGTACAATTGGTAGTACAATGGGGTCCTGATCCCCAATTAAGGTTTTTAACTGTTACTGCACTGGTAATAAATTATAATAATAATTGACTGGCAGATTTACAGAATGTGCTGCTTTGTCTATACTTCCTGTACTTTGATTATTGTTAAAGTGCCAACACATTGATAATTATTTCAGTGATGACCACTATGCTTCCAAGTTGGATGAATGGAACAATTCATGTTTCTCAGAACTATTACATCAGATTACCTTCAGATGTCACAGTTTATACTCAAGTCACAGACTAACGATCTTTTTCAGAACCATATCACTAGTGGACTAAATTCTTTTTGCTGGAAACAGATTCTGAAACAGAATTGCCACCTATGAGACAACAAAATTCAGCTGATGGCAATGTAGAGTGGAAAAAAACTTTCTTCCCATATTAAACTCTTCATGCAATAGCCAGGAGCAAGCAGGGGCCAACTGTCCTGAAGAGGGTAGGAAAGGAGCAGTGAGGGACAAAAAGGTATCTTTTAAGAAGTGGAAGTCCAATCCTAGTGAGGTAAATAGAAAGGAACATATACACTGCCAAATCAAGTCTAAAAATGTAATAAGAAAAGCAAAAAAAGATTTTGAGGAACAGCTAGCCAAAAACTCAAAAAGAAATAACAAAATGTTTTTTAAGTACATTAGAAACAGGAAGCCTGCTAAAAAACCTGTGGGTCCCCTAGATGATCGAGCTATAAAAGGAGCAATCAAGGACGATAAAGCCATTGCAGAGAAACTAAATGATTTCTTTGCTTCAGTCTTCATGGCTGAGGACGTTAGGGAGATTCCTAAATCTGTACCGTCCTTTGTGGGTGATGAATCTGAGGAACTGTCCTGGATTGAAGTGTCATTAGAGGAGGTTTTAGAACAAATAGAAAAACTTAATGTTAACAAATCTCCGGGACTGGATGGCATTCATCCAAAGGTTCTAAAAGAACTCAAATGGGAAATTGCTGAGCTATTATCTGTGGTTTGTAACCTATCCCTTAAATCAGTTTCCGTACCTAATGACTGGAAGGTAGCCAACGTGACACCAAAATTTAAAAAGGGCTCTAGAGGTGATCTGGGCAATTACAGACTGGTAAGTCTAACTTCAGTACTGGGCAAATTAATTGAAACAATAGTAAAGAATAAAATTGTGAAACACGTAGAAGAACATAATTTGTTGGACAAAAGTCAACATGGTTTCTGTAAAGGGAAATCCGTTCTTACTAATCTATTAGAGTTCTTTGAAGGGGTTAACAAACATGTGGACAAGGGGGATCCAGTAGATATAGTATACTTAGATTTTCAGAAAGCCTTTGACAAGGTCCTTCACCAAAGGCTCTTGTGTAAATTACATGGCCATGGGATAAGAGGAAAGGTCCTTTCTTGGACTGAGAACTGGTTAAAAGACAGGAAACAAAGGGTAGGAATAAATGGCAAATTTTCAGAATGGAGAGGGGTAACTAGTGGTGTCCCCCAAGGGTCAGTCCTGGGACCAATCCTTTTCAACTTATTCATAAATGATCTGCAGAAAGGGGTAAGCAGTGAGGTGGTAAAGTTTGTGGATGATACCAAACTGTTTAGGATAGTCAAGACAGAAGCAGACTATGAGGGACACCAAGAAGATCTCACCAAACTGAGTGATTGGGCAACAAAATGGCAAATGAAATTTAATGTGGATAAGTGTAAAGTAATGCACATCGGGAAAAATAACCCCAACTATACATACAGTATGATGGGGGCTAATTTGGCTACGACAAATCAGGAAAGAGATCTTGGATTTATTGTGGACAGTTCTCTGAAAACTTCCACACAGTGTGCAGCGGTGGTCAAAAAGGCAAATAGGATGCTAGGAATTATTAAGAAAGGGATAGAAAATAAGACCCAGAATATCTTACTGCCCCTGTATAAAACTATGGTACGCCCACATCTTGAATACTGTGTACAGATGTGGTCTCCTCACCTCAAAAAAGATATATTGGCCTTGGAAAGGGTTCAGAAAAGGGCAACTAAAATGATTAGGGGTTTGGAACGGGTCCCATATGAGGAGAGGTTAAAGCGACTGGGACTTTTCAGTTTAGAAAAGAGGAGACTGAGGGGGGATATGATACAGGTATATAAAATCATGAGTGGTGTGGAGAGGGCGGATAAAGAAAAGTTATTTATTAGTTCCCATAATAGAAGAACTAGAGGATACCAAATGAAATGAATGGGTAGCAGGTTTAAAACTAATAAAAGAAAGTTCTTCTTCACACAGCGTGTAGTCAACCTGTGAAACTCTTTGCCAGAGGAGCCTGTGAAGGCTAGGACTATAATAGAGTTTAAAAAGAAGCTAGATAATTTCATGGAGGTTAGGTCCATAAAAGGCTATTAGCCAGGGGATAAAATGGTGTCTTTGGCCTCTGTTTGTCAGAGGCTGGAGAGGGATGGCAGGAGACAAATCGCTTGATCATTGTCTTCGGTCCACCCTCTCTGGGGGCACCTGGTGCTGGCCACTGTCGGCAGACAGGATACTGGGCTAGATGGACGTTTGGTCTGACCCAATACGGACATTCTTATGTTCTTATGTGGTAAGTAATGACTGGCCCTGGCTCTACCCCTCCAGTGGGTTCACAGAGATGGATGGGAACATGAGGAAATGAAGGCTCTACCATAGTGAAAGATGATGTGACATGCACATTCCCCCTGTACATCAGAGTGCTGGGGAAGGGATTTTGTCTCCTTGCTGGCAAACGCTTGTATCTGAACTCAGTGTATGAGAATAGTGGGAAAACCATGGCCAAGTTTTAATCATCAGCAGGACAACCCACGCCTGTCTCTGTCTGTAATCCTGGTAACCCTCAATGACTCTAATATGTTAGTTCTTTCCAATAGCAAAAGTTTTAAATTCAGGTACATTAGAACAATATATTCCCTAACTATGTGGAAAGGTCAGTCTGTGACTATGGGTCTGCTGTGACCATTCAACCATCAGCAAACCAGAGTCACAATTAATTTTTAATTAATTCTCATATTAATTAAAAGTGATTCTCATAGCAGATCCACACAGTTAGAGAATAGAAATCTCATGGATGTTTCCATTTGTTTTAAGTAAGAAAAGAATAAAGAATACTGCAATTGTAGGATGATGGAACATCAGGCTCCCAAAAAGAAAAATACAACGCAGTTCTCAAATGAGACCATGCTCCAAAACAGAAGCGCTATAATATGAAAGAGCATAGCCAAATCACTACACCAATAAAATAATTGGAACAGATTGTGTAACAATAAGTCAAAACTGGAAATACAACCAGAGTACACAGAGTCTACACAAGATGTCTTGGAAAATTTTTATGTGGCTACTCTGCAAATCTGGCTGAGAAATTATCTGAAGCTGGTTATATAGGACTCTAAGACTGTGGTCCTCAAACTGTGGGATTTGCTTCTCCACCCAGGGGGACATGGATGAATGTTTGGTGGGTGGCGTAACCAGTCCAGGTCAGTCTGAACAAGGACAAGGAGGGAACATCACCCAATAGCACTCTGCCCCCAGATCTGCTCTAGTCTTGCCCATCCATGACTCTGGCTGCAGCTCTATTCCTGACATGAGATCCAATACTGGATGTTTCCTTACTCCAGTCTGTGTCCCACCCCGCTCCCAACCCAGGCTCCTGGGCTGGGGGACACGGATAGTGGTAAATGGGGTGTAACCCTGAAAAATTTGGGAACTACTGCATAAGAGGACAATAGTGCTAGAAGGCAAGAGGTTGCCTGGTATTTTTCAGTGAGTCTCAGCTTGCCTCACCAGGTTAGTATACCCAACTTGTTGTAATCCGTATCTAAAATGACTCATTTAACATAACATCTGAAAACTGGTAACGCTCTGGGCATTAAGAATATTGCATGGTTTAGGTAGAGGTGTTATATTAAAAATTATAAATGTATGCCGCAAATATGCTCCTAAACTGTGCAGCGCAGGTAGGGCTAGAGAAATGTCACCCTAGACAAAAGAAAGTGGTCCTGCCTGCTTGAATTAGTCTTCAATGAAAACTGAGCATAAAGAAATAATGAAAGTACCTATACATAAAAGGTTAACAAAACCATCCAACCAGCCAGTAGGGGAGATATCCACTTCACTATCTCAATGGCGGGGAGCAGAGGAAGGAGAATGCAAAAATTAACATGGCATTAGCTTCCTAGCAAACAAAGCAAGAGAGATCCCCATGATGGCTTCCTGCTTTGAAAATAAAGATAAACTTTGAGGATGTGTAAGCACAGACAGAGGGGCATCCATCACCCAAAGAGACAAAGAAATCAAATGCTTTACACTCTAGACTTGATTTTGGTGAAGAACTGGCCAGCAATGATGGAAGAACAACTATGCTGATAAACTATTTTGAACAGAAGGCTCCAATTTGTTACAATGTATTTTAGTCTTAGAAATGTAGGTTTAGTTGGTTTTTTTTTAACTATTTCTATCTTGATTCTTTCTTCTTGGTACCTAAATATCTGTTCTTTGTTAATAAACTTAATTTTGTTTTATTACAAAACAATTTCAGAGCAATGATTTGAACTGAAAAGTAAAATCCTTAGCCAAACTAAAAAGCTGATGCTGTGTGCTTTCTCTTATAAAACTGCAATCTTGGTACGGTTTTGAGAGTGCCGCAGCAAGAAGGGCTGAGCACTGCAGAGATGTTTCTTGGTAGCTGGGAAGACTGTAGGTGCTATTCTGCAAAGGAGTGACTAAGCTGGTGGAAGCCAGGGTGAGGTCACTGTACTCTGAGCAGGCTGCTGCTGTCAAGGCTCTGAGCAAAAAATGCATAGCTTAGAAGTCCCCAGGGTTACTGGAAGTGTTCCCTGTAAGCTGAGTGCTGGGCAGCCATGCAGAAAAGATTCAGGTGCCATCCAGCTGATTGGTAGAGCACTCATGGCTGACCACAGGCAGCAGAAAGTGTTTCTGGTGGTGGTGTACAATTTCACATACCTTTCACACATTAACATTATTCCACATGGATAGAAAAAATCAGAGAGAATATTAGTTACAGGGCAGGCAGTGACAAAACTTGACTGGTCTGGATGAACCAGCTACATTGGTATAGTCAAACAGAATTTGCACAGACCTTGCTATTTAATTGAGATTTATGCTTCAAGCATTGGTAAAATAGTTTTAAGTGATTCTCATGTGAAAAGTCTGGGAATGGTCAAAGAAAGGTTACAGTTTTATTATTTTCTATTTATTTTAAGTGAGTATACAGAACAAAAGAATGAACAGCAGCAAAGCAGTCCCCTAAAGTGTCACACACTATCGTATCTGATGTTCCACAGACTGAATATGACCTAACTTGACCCTAACACTGAAGGTCCGCTTGAAATCAGAGATGCAGCCAGAATACCTCTTCATTACAGTTTTATACAGCATGACCTATTGATCCAGGGTCAAAGAAATGAAAAGCTGATGGATGTTCCAACTCCTTTATTATTTTCTACAGACAGAAGTAACTGAAGAACTTTTCATATCACAGCTTTTTCAAGTACCAGAGTGAAACTAACAAGATTCCAGTGGTCAGTTTCTTTGCTCTTTTTCTGAACAGTATGGGCAGCAGCAAAATGGTCAGAAATCACATCTACTTCTCACTGTTGCTTCTTCAAAAAACTCTGAGAAGTTGCAGAGGCAAGAACTGGAGTTATTCACAAAGATGGAGAACCCCAAAAATGGAGATTGAGGAAGAGGCAGAGCACTAGGACCTCTTCTCAGACACATGGAACCAGAGGGGGCAAAGTTTCAAATGTATCAAATCTCTAATAGCCAGAAACTGGTATGAAGAATGGAATTTACAAGTGGCGCCTAGGTAAAGCCCCCTGAACAAATCTTCTCCCCTCTATGCAGTGGGAAGCAGTAACGGGTCTATTCATCAGTATGTTAACCCTATACTTTAAGGGTGGAGATCCTCCACTACAAAATACGACATATCTACCTCTGGATATTAGATATAGTCCTTTGATTACTAGCTGTCAAATAATTTTTAAGCACTGCATCAAGACTCATGGATTATTTCTAGAAGAGAGAAGGCTTTGAGAAGTTTTTTCCAATAAGTTTCCTACATATTCCAATTGTCTCTAGAAAACAAATGAGATATTAGTTTAGGATAAATTCAGTAACTTTACAATAACATCACATTATTTTCTAGCATACTGTTTTTCTCTAGCCAATCATCTAGATATGGTGAAATGAACTTCTTTTCTTTCTAGAAATGCTACAGATCAAAAACATTTTGCAAACACATTCCATGCTGATACCAGCTCAAAAGGCTATGCTCTGCACTGAGTGTATACTCTCTTATAACATATTTGATAAATATCTGGCAGTTTAGCTATACTGCAGGTCCAAAGTGAACATCCCATTATTACCATCTAGATGAGATGAGACTGTTTCAAGAGATGTCATTTGCAGTGTCTCTTGAATTTTCTGAGATTCAAACTGGGCCTTAGTTCAGCTACATTTTTGGGCACTTACCCACAATAAAACCCTGTCTTTCTGTTGCTTGGTAGCATAAATTCATTCATGTTTTTGCCATATGCTCTTTGAAGTTTATGAGTTGATGGCTTGGTCTGAATTTCCTAAAGTTTCTCATCCAGATGTTGAAGGTCTCAAGAGCATTTGTGAAAGAGTCAGTTTGAAGGAATGTCTTTACACCAAACTTCCCAACACTAATAACCCCTGCATCAGAGGCAAGCAAAAGCCCTTAGTTACTTTCCAGTTGGAACATTTCATAGAATCATAGAATCATAGAATACTAGGACTGGAAGGGACCTCGAGAGGTCATCGAGTCCAGTCCCCTGCCCTCATGGCAGGACCAAATACTGTCTAGACCATCCCTGATAGACATTTATCTAACCTACTTTTAAATATCTCCACAGATGGGGATTCCACAACCTCCCTGGGCAATTTATTCCAGTGTTTGACCACCCTGACAGTTAGGAACTTTTTCCTAATGTCCAACCTAAACCTCCCTTGCTGCAGTTTAAGCCCATTGCTTCTTGCTCTATCCTCAGAGGTCAAGGAGAACAAGTTTTTCCCCTCCTCATGACACCCTTTTAGATACCTGAAAACTGCTATCATGTTCCCCCTCAATCTTCTCTTTTCTAAACTAAACAAACCCAATTCCTTCAGCCTTCCCTCATAGGTCATGTTCTCTAGACATTTAATCATTCTCGTTGCTCTTCTCTGGATCCTCTACAATTTTTCCATATCTTTCTTGAAATGCGGTGCCCAGAACCGGACACAATACTCCAATTGAGGCCTAACCAGCGCAGAATAGAGTGGAAGAATGACTTCTCGTGTCTTGCTCACAACACGCCTGTTAATACATCCCAGAATCATGTTTGCTTTCTTTGCAACAGCATCACACTGCTGACTCATATTTAACTTGTGGTCCACTATAACCCCTAGATCCCTTTCTGCCGGACTCCTTCCCAGACCGTCGCTTCCCATTCCGTATGTGTGAAACTGATTGTTCCTTCCTAAGTGGAGCACTTTGCATTTGTCCTTATTAAACTTCATCCTGTTTACCTCAGACCATTTCTCCAATTTGTCCAGATCATTTTGAATTATGAACCTATCCTGCAGATTAGTCGCAACCCCTTCCAGCTTGGTATCATCTGCAAAGTTAATAAGCGTACTTTCTATACCAATATCTAAATCGTTGATGAAGATATTGAACAGAGCCGGTCCCAAAACAGACTCCTGCCGAACCCCACTTGTTATGCCTTTCCAGCAGGATTGTGAACCATTAATAACTACTCTCTAAGTACGGTTATCCAGGCAGTTATGCACCCACGTTATAGTAGCCCCATCTAAGTTGTATTTACCTAGTTTATGGATAAGAAGATCATGCGAGACCGAATCAAACGCCTTACTAAAGTCTAGGTGCTCACATCCACCGCTTCTCCCTTATCCACAAGACTCAGTTATCCTATTAAAGAAAGCTATCAGATTGGTTTGACATGATTTGTTCTTTACAAATCCATGCTGGCTGTTCCCTATCACCTTGCCACTTTCCAAGTGTTTACAGATGATTTCCTTAATTACTTGCTCCATTATCTTCCCTGGCACAGAAGTTAAACTAACTGGTCTGTAGTTTCCTGATTTGTTCTTATTTCCCTTTTTATAGATGGGCACTATATTTGCCCTTTTCCAGTCCTCTGGAATCTCTCCTGTCTCCCATGCTTTTCCAAAGATGATAGCTAGAGGCCCAGATACCTCCTCTATCAGCTCCTTGAGTATTCTAGGATGCATTTCATGAGGCCCTGGTGACTTGCAGGCATCTAACTTTTCTAGGTGATTTTTAACTTGTTCTTTTTTTAATTGTACCTTCTAAAATTACCCTCTTTCCACTAGCATTCACTATGTTAGGCATTCCTACAGACTTCTTGGTAAAAACTGAAACAAAGAAGTCATTGAGCATCTCTGCTATTTCTGAGTTTCCTGTTACTGTTTCTCCCTCTTCACTGAGCAGTGGGCCTACCCTCTCCTTGGTATTCCTCTTGCTTCTAATGTATTTATAAAACGTCTTCTTGTTTCCCTTTATTCCCGTAGCTAGTTTGAGCTCATTCTGTGCCTTTGCCTTTCTAATCTTGACCCTGCATTCCTGTGCTGTTTGCCTATAGTCATCCTTTGTAATTTGTCCTACTTTCCATTTTTTATATGACTCCTTTTTATTTTTAGATCATTCAAGATCTCGTGGTTGAGCCAAGGCGGTCTTTTGCCATATTTGAACCCTTCTTCCTCTGCTGGTAGTAAGGTTTAGTTGCCTGATTCTGGGAATACTGGGTGGCCCTTAGGGCTATAGCTAAAATACAGATTATTTTCTATGTAAGTGGCTTTCCTTTTCCTTCTTTGTGATGGGAAATGGCTGAGGAGTGAACAATGTATCTAAAGGAATTAGATGTGACATTCTTTTTAGCTTATGTAAATCTATCTTTCAACTTCCTTCTAAAGAAGTTAATTTTGCCCTAATGCAGAACCCAAGTTTTTCTGACCTTACTGAGGGGAATTCTTTAACCTTTGGTGATTAGGAAGGAACAAGCTGTGTTACTTTGCTCTATAGTGCTCAGCATAGTAACAATATCAAATGAACTATTAAAGGTACACTAAGATTTCAAGAAGGAACAGGAGCACGTCATCTTGTTTTTGTCGTTTGAAATGACTTAGCTATGGAACTCCAGGCAGTCACATGAAAGAGCACATATATAAGAACTGGGCTTATCTATGACACCCACTTTTAAAGAAATTCAGATACAACATGTACTTTATACAAAGAATTTCTGGTAATAATCATATTAGAGTTTGAACCTCTTAACTCTGTACTGTACTTCCTCAGGATTTTTGTAACTACCAGCTAGAGACTGCATGTTTTCTATAAAAATTCAAGCTTGTCTGATATCTTCAACATAGAAGAAAGTGTCTCTTCAATTCCCTTCCCCAAACTTTAATTACAGGATTCTTCCATGCTCTCTATTGGTGCACACATACCTTCACATTTTCCTTGAAGATGAGGTAAATCTCCTGCCTAGCTCCTCCTGTTTCATCTCTGCAGGAGCCTGACACAGCCTGGAAAAACCTGTCTGATGTGGATGCCAAGGCAATAAGGACATATTTTTCTATCATTTTTAATTGGTAAAAGTGATGTTTTCTCCCTGGGATATAGAACTATTATACACAAGGCCTGCAGAGTTGCTACAGGACTGTGAAACATTTCTAGGATCCCTCTGTACTATTGTTATTAGGGGTGCCTGTTGCAAGGGTAAGATGGAAACAGCTTCACACAACAATTACAAAATGACCTGCAGGAAGTGGACAAAGATTATAATATAAACTAACACATACTGTTTCAGCTGATTAATTTTATTTTGTTAAAGTTAATATAAAAACTAAAACCCAAAACAGTAAAAATATGCCACCCTAAAATAGATGGAGGAGATACATTTTCTTTCTTGAAAAGGGAGGGACTGTGGATCTGCAACTGACGGTTATAGCACACTGACTCCTGGTTTCTAGTCCTAGTTTCAAAACTCGCTTGATGCCAGAGCTTTGGACATGGAGGTAAATATTTTCAAAAGTGAAGTTCAGCATCTTGATTCATAAGACTGAGGGAGACATGAGGTGTCACAGGGAGGAGGGGAAATTGTTCTCCTTGACCTCTGATGATAAGACAAGAAGCAATAGGCTTAAATTGCAGCAAGAGAGGTTTAGGTTGGACATTAGGAAAAACCTCCTGTCAAGGTGATTAAGCACTGGAATAAATTGCTTAGGGAGGTTATGGAATCTCCATCATTCGAGATATTTTAGAGCAGGTTAAATAGATACCTGTCAGGGATGATCTTGTTGGTGCTCGGTCCTGCTGTGAGGACAGGGCAGTGGACTTTATGACCTCTTGAGGTCCCTTCCAGTCCTAGTATTCTATGATTCCTGAGAAACCTTAAAGTGGACTGATTTCAGGAAGTGCTGAGTATGCACCCACCCTTTTGGTTATCTCAGGTTAGATATACAAGATAACTAGTTAGTTTTGAAAATACTTACTTTAATATCTGTGCCACTGAATATCTTTCTATAAAAAGGCTATATTGCAAGGTATATGCCTTACAGAATTATGAAGGAGCTTAAAAGGATATTTCCAAGTTAAAAAAATCAAAAGCAAAACATTCTTATCTTTGCTACAGGAACTGTATCAGAATATTTTAACTAAAAGATTATTCTACATTTTTATTGTTTATATGGCATGTTTTTCTGCTTGACTAATGAAAAGAACTTAGCCATATCACTTTTGTTTATAATTAGTTTCTACTCATTTTATGCTACAGTGTTCAGATCTTGGAGTTATCGTGGACAGTTCTCTGAAAACTTCCACACAGTGTGCAGCGGCGGTCAAAAAGGCAAATAGGATGCTAGGAATTTAAAAAGGCATAGAAAATAAGACACAATATCTTACTGCCCCTGTATAAAACTTTGGTACGCCCACATCTTGAATACTGTGTATAGATGTGGTCTCCTCACCTCAAAAAAGATATTTTGGCCTTGGAAAGGGTTCAGAAATGGGCAACTAAAATGATTAGGGGTTTGGAACGGGTCCCATATGAAGACAGGCTAAAGCGACTGGGACTTTTCAGTTTAGAAAAGAGGAAACTAAGGGGGGATAGGATAGAGGTATATAAAATCATGAGCGGTGTGGAGAAGGTGAATAAAGAAAAGTTATTTATTAGTTCCCATAATAGAAGAACTAGAGGATACCAAATGAAATGAATGGGTAGCAGGTTTAAAACTAATAAAAATAAAGTTCTTCTTCACACAGCACGTAGTCAACCTGTAGAACTCCTTGCCAGAGGAAGCTGTGAAATTTAGGACTATAACAGAGTTTAAAGAGAAGCTAGATACTTTCATGGAGGTTAGGTCCATAAAAGGCTATTAGCCAGGGGATAGAAATGGTGTCCCTGGCCTCTGTTTGTCAGAGGCTGGAGAAGGATGTCTGGAGATGAATCGCTTGATCATTGTCTTCAGGAGTTACTGGCTACTGTTGGCAGACAGGCTACTGGGCTAGTTGGACCTTTGGTCTGACCCAGTACGGCCATTCTTATGTTCTTATGTAGGGTAGCAATTCTTTATTCACAGAAAACTGTTGCCAATGGAATTTAAAAAAAACAGAAAATAGTCCTTTAACATTAAATTCTACAAACATTTTTTTAATTACATTTTGAGACTAATTAAACTTGACAGAATTTCTTTGATTACTTACTATTTGCAATACATTTTGAGATCTGGAGATGAAGATGCCACAAAATGTTCTTAATGTTTTTTAAAGTATATAAAAAAGTTTCAGTCTTGAAACCCATGTATTGTTATTTTTTTCTTCTTACAAATTACTTTTCATTATTGGTTTCTTAGAGAGGAAGGGCAAATGAAAAGAAAAATATTCAAAATTAAAATCTTCAGTTAGCTAATGAAATCCTAAATCAGGCACTAACATAGTGCTGTTAGGTTAAGACAAAAAACAAAAACAATATTAAAAAAACCAAACCAACCAAGCCTTTTGGAACAGCAACTGCATTACAGGTGGGGAAGCCTCAGCTTTTAGCCTTGCTAGAGAGAACATGTCATGTTTTATTTTACTCCCTTGTCAGTACTTCAGTTAATGAGGTATTCAGAGCATTCTTGCTTTAACACTTGTCGATGAAAGAGTTCCAATTAGTAGGGGTTTTTTTTTAATCTTGTACTGAAGAGAAAGTAAGTTCTTCTAGGGGGTTCTGCTGGGAACCACTGGATTTTACAGTCTGGTAAACAATAGGATACTTTATCTCAAAGCTCTTCCACAGCACTCAAATTAGAACTTGAACACTGAAGGAGATAAATGGTAAGGGTATATGTTTTTGTGCGTGTCTTATATGATTATACTAAAAAACCTCATTAAAACAATACAGGCAGTCCCCGGGTTACGTCAGTCTGACTTAAGATGGACCCCTAGTTCTGAAGCGGGGAGAGGGGGTGCAGCTAGTGCGGGGTGCCTCCCCCACTGTCGCTGCCTCCGGCGGCGCGGGGGGCGCTTCCCTCCAGCAGACCAGGGAGACGTGGAGCTAGTGCCCCCCCCCCCCCGCAGACCAGGGAGCCGCGGAGGACGCGGGCGGTGGGACCGCCAAGACACGCCCCGGTCCCGCCGCCCATGTCCTCCGCGGCGAGAAAAGCCGCTCTGTGTCTCCCTGGTCTGCTGGGGGGGAGGGGCGCAGCTAGTTCGCCCCCCCCCCCCAGCAGACCAGGCTTTTCTCACCGACGCCTGGGGTAGAGCAGCTGGGGGGCTGCCGGGTTGGTCCCAGAGGGCCAAGGTGCGGCGCTACTGGACCAACCCAGCAACACCCCAGCTGCTCTGCCCCAGGCGTTCCCAAGTCAGCCGCTGCTGAAACTGACCAGCAGCTGACTACAGGAAGCCCGAGGCAGAGCTGCTCTGCTCCGGGCTTCCTGGAATCAGCCCCTGATCAGTTTCAGCAGCGGCTGACTTGTCCTGGGGTAGAGCAGCTGGGGTGCTGCCGGGTTGGTCCAATAGCGCTGAGGAGCTTACGAACGGGACTTTTCTCGCCCCGGAACTCGTGGGCGGCGGGACCACCCAGACGCACAGTGGTCCCGCCATCGCGTCCTCTGGGGCGAGAAAAGCTGCTCCGGGTGTCCCTAGTCTGCTGGAGAGTGGGGGTCCCCAGCAGACCAGGGACACCCTGAGCAAAGCCGCAGAGGCGGCGGGGTCCCGCGCCTCCGGGTGTCCCTGGTCTGCTCGGGGTGTCTCAGGCAAGTAGAAAACCCTATAGGGTACACTCCCACAGGGTCCAGGAGTGCCCTTAGTGTACTCACCTAAGCAATGCCTCACTGTCCACACTGCTTTTTATACCTGTGCTCAAGGGCTTATCAGGTTTGCTCTCTGCATGCCATGGAAATGAGTGTGCAGTACTGACATACACTCACAGGAAAGTATGGATACCAGGATAACTTCTGAATCACCAATAGTCTTTTTTGCAGCATCTGGTTTTCCTTAGAGGTCCCCTCAGATAAATATTTTGCAGTCCTGCATCTACAGAAAACTCAGAGTAGTTCACAATCTGTTGCCAAACCAACATGGAAGGTGGAGAGAGATGCCACATGGACTTTGATAGAGGAGGTAGAGAGGCCACTGGACCTAAGTTCACAGAGGTAGTCCAGAATGGACGGGACAGGTGCACAGGACAGGTGCACTCCCCTTCTGGACGCCCAAGACGAGAAGCGCCGCCACTTGGCTGCATATGACCGCCTGGTAGATAGTTTCCTACTGCTTAGGAGCACCATCTGTACCTCTTGGGAACATTCCCTTTCCGGCTGGGTTAACCACGGATAAACCAGGCCGTTAGGTGGAGAGAGCTGAGATTCGGGTGAACCATAATCCCCTCATCCCAAGGTTGGGTCAGGAGATCCCGAACCGGCGGGAGCGTTATAGGGTCCTTGGCGAGCATGTCCACCAGAATGGGGAACCAGAACTGTCGGGGCCACCGTGGGGCTATTAGGATGACCATGGACCTGAAGGGCTTGACCCTGGTCAAAACCCTGGGCCTGAAGAGGCCAGAGTCTCATTTGAGCATGGCGCACGACGTACGTACATGTCGCCATGTGTCCCAGCAGCCTCAAACAGACCCGGGCTGTCGTGATGGGGAACTGGGTTAGCTCGGAGACCAGCTCCATTATGGACAGAAATCTGGCTCTGGGAAGGAATGCTCTTGCCACCCTGGCGTCCAGGAGGGCACCCACGAATTCGAGATGCTGCAAGGGAGTCAATGATGACTTTTCCTTGTTTAGCATGAGTCCCAGCCTTACGAAGAGAGCCCTTGTAAGGGACACATGGGACTCTACTTGCTCGTACGAGTGGCCACAAAGTAGCCAGTTGTCGAGGTACGGAAAAACGCGCACCCCCTTCCTGTGGAGGAACGCCGCTACGACTGCCATGCACTTGGTGAAAACCCTGGGTGCTGTTGAGAGGCCAAAAGGGAGCACCGTAAACTGAAAATGGCACCGGGAAACAATAAACCCGAGAAACCTTTTGTGGCTGGGTCTTATTGTCACATGAAAATAAGCGTCCTTGAGGTCGAGAGTTGCATACCAGTCTCCTAGCTGTAACACCGGAATGATCAAGGCCAGGGTTACCATTCTGAATTTGCTTTTTACGACTGCCTTGTTGAGGTCCCTGAGGTCTAAAATGGGATGAACCCCGCCCTTTGGTTTCGGCACGATGAAATACCGGGAGTAGAACCCCCTGCCGTGCAGATGGGAAGGAACCCTCTCTACCGCTCCCTTTGAAAGGAGCACCGACACCTCCTGGCACAGTGTGTCTTCGAGAGAGGTGTCCCTGAAACGGGACGGGGAAGGGGGGTTGGAAGGTGGCGAGCCCAGGAAGGGGATGGTATGGCCACCGTTGACTATGTTTAGGACCCAGGCGTCAGTCGTAATCTGAGCCCAGGCGTGGGCAAAGCAGGACAACCTGGCCCCAAACAGGGGGTCAGGGTGGCAGACTGATGCGCAACTCTCCAGCTGCCCGTTAAAATTAGTGGTTGGGCTGCTGAGAGGGCCCTTGGGCCACCCCACGTTGGTTTTCTTAGGTGGTGACGGCGACCCCTTGCAGCAGGGGGAGCCCCAACTGCTCCGAAACCCCCACCGGGGACCTGAGAGCGGCGTCTCCAGTAATCCCCATGGGGGACCTGGGACTGTGCTCTCCCCTGCTGTCTATAGGGCAGCTGGCGACGCTGAGGGGCAGGCGTGCGAATCCCCCAAAGACCGAAGGGTAGACCTCGTGACCTTCAGCGTATGGAGCCTAGAATCCGTGTGTTCCGAGAACAAGGCTTCTCTGTCAAAGGGCAAGTCCTGGATAGTGGTTTGGACGTCCGGGAGAATCCCAGACACCTGCAACCAGGCACCAAGGTGCATGACTACACCTGATGCCATGGTGCGGGCTGCAGAGTCGACTGCATCCAGGGAAGCCTGGAGGGCTGTTCGGGCAATGATTTTTCCCTCCAAGGTCATGGCCGCAAACTCCTGACAGTCCTCAGCAGACAGTCTATCTTTAAACTTTTCCACGGCCTGCCAACTGTTAAAAGCATAACGGCTCAACATCGCCTGCTGGTTAGCGATGCGGAGTTGCACTCCACCAATGGCATGTACATTACGGCCTATCAAGTCAAGGCGCTTGGGCTCCCTTGCTTTCAGGGACAGACCCAGCTGGGGGAGCCTTTCCTTTCGGGCCGCAGCCTGGACGACCAAGGACCCCGGGACAGGCTGGGAGTATAGATGTTCGTGCCCTAGCTGGGGAACGTAATAGTGCCTTTCGACCCCCTTTAAGGTAGGGGTCAAGGTCGCCGGAGTCTGCCACAGGGCATTGGTAATTTTGGTCACCATTTTGTTGAGTGGTAAAGCCAAACGGGTGGGCACGTCATCCATGAGGATGTCAACCATGGGGTTCGTATCCTCCGCTATTGGCTCCACTAGGACACTCAGATTGGAGGCCAGCCATCTAAGCAGATCCTGGTGTGTACGGGCATCCATGGTAGGTAAAGCCGGTGCAGGATCTGTCATGGCTTCATCCGGTGATGACGAGGATGATGACTCCCGTATCGGTGCTGGAGGCAGTGCAGGCACAGGGTGAGGCACCGGCGGGGGAGGCAGTACTGGCTGCGGAGGCAGGTCTGGTACCGGGGGCTGTGTCTCAACGGGGACCCCCGAGTCAGACGACCTCTGCGGAGAAGGAGGCGGGCGAGACAATGTAGCGGACGATGGTGACTGATGTCCCAGACGCCACAGAGGAGGGCACAGGCCTCTGCCATTGGTGGTACACCAATGGAGTCCAGAAGGGCCATTGTGATTGTGGTGGCCAAGTTTGTTGCACCCGCAAACGATCTCACCGGTGCCGGGAACGGGATCTATGAGCCGAGGACTCTCCGGAGGATCCCGATCTGAACAATGGGGCGTCCGATTCTGATGAATACTCACAGTCCGGCCAGGGAGGTGCCGACAACCGGGGGGCAAACCTGGCCATGGACTCAGGTTTGCCAGCATGCCGATGAGTGCATGCCGGTACTACGAAAAATGGTCCTGGTGCCCGCTCTGTCGCTGGTGGAGGTGCCGTTCCTGTCTCTGGCTAAAGTGCCTGCTGCAGCACCGGGAGAACAGGCTCCGATCCCTGGAGTGGTGCCTGCTGCGGCACCGGGGAAACAGGCCCCGATGCCTAGAGTGGTGCCTGTCATGGTGTCGGTGTGGGGCATGGTTGAACAGACGACATCGGTGCAGGTTGCGGTAGGTGCACCGGTATGGTCCACGGGGTCAATACCGGTGCTGAAACATGCGTCGCTGTTGAAGAGGCTGATGCTGAAGGCCCAGGTGCTGAGAAGAGCAATGGTGCCGTAGACACTGCCGTAATGGTGGAGTGATAGGGCACCGGTGTGGTCAATTCAGGTCCCAGAAGGGGCACCGGCGCCGACGGAGGTTGGGCCCAGTCGGGCGCCCCATAGGGCTCGGCAGCCTGTGTCGAGGCTGGTGCCGACATAGATGCATGTGGTTCTGGTCCCACCAGGGACGGTCCCGCTGCAAAGGTGGCCGGTACCGTCCGGACCTGCCAGTATGGGGGCGAATCCGGAGCCAACGTGGCCTGTGGCGAAGGCGACCTTGACCCCTCCACCTCAACCGATGACGGTGGGGAGGTAGTGAGGGTAATCAAGTCCTGCACTGCTTCAAAGGTGTCTGGAGTGGAGGGGCGGTGGGAGGGCAACTGCCCAGGACTGGGTGCTGCGCACCACAGCGTGTGTAGCCAGTGCCAGCTGTAGTGCCGCCTCCATAAGGAGAAGTTTCAGGCGAGAGTCTCTCTCTCTCTTGGTGCGAGGCTTGAAAGACTTGCAGATTTTGTAGACGTCCGTAATATGGGCCTCACCCAGACACTTCAGACAGCTGTTGTGGGGATCTCCTTTGGGCATAAACTTTGCGCAGATCACACAAGCCTTAAAGTCTTGCGGCCTTGGCATTCCTCACCCCCGAAGGGGAGAAGGAAAAAAGAGACACTAGCTACCTAACTAACTGAACTATCTAAACTATTTACAATACAAAGAGAAAAAACAGGACTATAAACTAACTAACAGAGAGCCACGCTCCAACGACCATCACGGGTGGTAAGAAGGAACTGAGGTGGGGGAGCGCCAGCAGGGGTACTTATGCTCCGCCATAGCGGCGCCACTCCAGTGGGCACCCTGCCGGCACTACGGGTACCGCTAGGGAAAACGCTCTGGAAGACGCGGTGCATGTGGTGCGCACACCTGATTCAAATGGACATGAGCAACCACTCGAAGAAGAAGTAGGATGCTACCAGAGTGGTACGGTTTCTTATGCACCAGTTCCATAAGCGGACTGTCTGTGCGCAAAGTAATCGGGATCGTGCACCTCCTTGTCCATTGACATAATACATAGTTGCTATGTTGTCTGTAAGCACTCGGACGGTTGTACCAGCTATATGTGTGCGGAAGTGTTTGCAAGCAAGGAATACAGCTTTTAGCTCTAGGAGGCTGACATGAGAAACTGCCTCCGCCGCTGACCATCTGCCCTGCACGGACATACCATTGATGTGTGTCCCCCAGCCCAAAAGGGAGGCATCTGTAGTCAGCTGAATCGATGGCTGCTGACATTTGAATGGAACCCCTGCTAGCAGATTTTTGGGATTCAACCACCAACTCAGGGATCTATGAACTAGAGGAGTTGGGGTTATCACTTTGTGTGTGGAGTGCTTTGTTTGAATATACACCGATGCCAATCAGTGTTCGAGACAGTGAAAATGAAGTCTCGCATTTTGGACCACGAAAGTGGTGGCCGCCGTATGTCCCATGAGGAAGAGACAGGTAAGTCTGGTGACTGTAGGGGCGTGGATGACTACTGTGGCCAGCTTGTGTAGAACTTGGAGGTAAGCATGCACAGGCCGTGGTGGAATCCAGACATGCACCTATGAAATTTATAGTCTGTGTAGGCTCTGGAGCCTGAGAGATAGAAATGTCTGCCTGGCTAGTGCCACCATGCGTAGGACCTCTTGTCTCAACCTGCCTTTATAAGGCAGTTGCCTAAATATGGAAATATGATCACGTCTCTGCGCTGCAGGTGAGCTGCTACTACCGCCAGGGTTTTTGAAAACACCAGATGCAAGTCCAAATGGTAGCACATGATATTGGAAATGATCGTCGCCGATAGTGAAACGGAGAAAATGTCTGTGGGCTGGGATGTACCGCTATATGAAAAAATGCATCTTGCAGGTCAAGAGCTGCAAACCAATCGTCCTTCTCTAGTGACGGTATTATCTTGGCAAGGGTCACCATCTTGAACCTTTGATGGAAGAGGTATTTGTTTAACTTCCTGAGGTCGAGGATGGGTCTCCATCCTCCGGTCTTCTTCTCCGTGAGAAAATACCGTGAATAGAAGCCCCTTCCTCTGAACTGAGGAAGAGAGAGTTACTCACCTTGTTCAGTAACGTCTGTTCTTCGAGATGTGTGTCCCCATGGGTGCTCCACTCAAGGTTGCTGGGCTCGTCCCGGCGCCGCAAACTGGAGGATCTTCAGTAGCAGTAGCCCCCCCACCGGACTGCGCATGCTCGACCACTGTTTCGCGCCTCTCAGCTGAGCGCGGTCCGGCTAGTCAGTTTCCTCCCAACCGGAAGCATCTGAAAAATATAGAAATACAACTTCGAAGCAAGGAGGAGGGTGGGACGTGGAGCACACATGGGGGGACACATCTCGAAGAACAGACGTTACTGCACAAGGTGAGTAACTCTCTCTTCTTCATCGAGTAGTGTCCCCAATGGGTGCGCCACTCGAGGTGAGTCCACAGCAGTGGTCCAGTGACAAACGCGTGCTTCGGAATCATCGGTTCTGCGCTGCAGACAAGACCGTGTGAGCTACCACTGAGTTGGTCTTCAGAGAGTTTACAAGAGCGTAATGTTTAGCAAAGGTAAGATTAGAGGACCAGGTAGCTGCTCGGCATATGTCCTGTAATGGTACTCCGCGAAGATAGGCAGTGGATGCCGCCATGCCCCTGGTAGAGTGAGCTCGAGTTCGGTCAGGCAGGGGTCTGTTCCGTAAAGTGTAACAACGTCTAATGTAGGCGACAATCAAGCCTGATATGCGCTGTGCAGAGAGCTGTTTGCCCTTGCAGCGTTCAGCTGTAGACAGGAATAGTTGTTGAGATTTTCGAAAACTACGCGTCCTTTCAAGATAAAAAGCCAGCGCTCGTCTAACATCTAAAGTATGCAGACGGGACTTCTCCGGAGAAGAATGAGGCTTTGGGAAGAACCCTGTAAAACACATGGGTTCGTTTATATGAAAAGCAGAATTGATCTTTGGCAGAAAGGCCAGGTGTACACAAAGTACCATGGCATCACTGGAAAACTGTGTGTACAGCGGGTCTGCCGAGAGAGCTGCTAATTCACTCACTCGCCGCACGGATGTAATAGCAAGGAGGAACACCACTTTCATTGTAAGCATCCGTAAATCAGTCGATGCTAACGGTTCGAAAGGAGGGCGAGTGATAGTGTCCAATACTACGCCAAGTCCCATGGCTCCGGAGGAATCCTATGAGCTGGATATAGGTTGTCCAGGCCCTTAAAAAACCTCTTGGTGAGGGGGTCTGCACACAGTGAATAACTGCCGATGGGCAGAAGGAAAGAGGAGATTGCCACTAAGTGCACTCTAAGAGAAGAACATGCCAACCCTGTCGTCTTCAGGTACAAAATATAATCCAATACCTGCTGGATAGGCAGCGAGAGAGAGTCGAGATCTCGTGCCGCACACCAAGCTTTAAAGCGACACCACTTCTGCAGGTAAGTTTTGCGCGTGGTGTGGCATCTGCTGTTAATTAGTACATGTCTCACTTCATGAGAACACATGAACTCCAACCCTTGGAGACAGGTAGGAGCCACACCATCAGGGTCATGCGGTCAATGCACGGATGGATCATTGTGCCGTGCTGTTGAGATAGTAAATTGAACAGTACTGGTAGCCGTATTGTTTCGGCGACTGACATCCTTGACAACTGAGTTAGCCATGTGCTATTAAAATTATTGTTGCCTGTTCTGCCGCTACCTTCTCCAGCAGCCTCGGGATAAGCGGGAGAGGGGGAAATGCGTATAACAACTGGTGACGACTCCAGTCCAGCAGGAAGGCATCCCCGAAGGACCCTGCTCCGGCGCCCACTCGAGAACAGTACTGATGACATTTCCTGTTGCTGTGAGTGGCGAAGAGATCTATCTTTGAGAAGCCCCATCGTCGGAAGAAGTTGCGGGTGACCTCCGTGTGCAGCTCCCATTCGTGCTGGGAGAAGAAATTCCTGCTGAGAGCGTCAGCCCTGACGTTGTCCTTGCCAGGAAGGTAAGATACAGTCAGGGTGACACCATGACGGATTGCCCAATTCCAGAGGCGGACTGCCTCTGCGCAGAGGGAGCGGGAACGCGCACCCCCTTGACGATTGATGTAATACACCGTGCAGATGTTGTCGGTGAGGATCTGTACTGATTGGCCGCGAATGACGTGGACAAAATTCCTGCAAGCGTTGAAGACCGCTCGAAGCTCGAGAAAGTTTACGTGTTGCAGTGATTCTTGGGGAGTCCAGAGACCTTGCGCTTGGCTGTCCTGTAAATGAGCATCCCAGCCGAGAAGAGATGCGTCTGTTGTGATTTGCAGGGATGGTCTTTGAGCATGGAAGGGAACTCCCAGCAACATGTTTTTGGCGTCGCCCCACCATATCAGTGATTTCCGGACCTGGTTCGGGATAGTGACTGTCCTGTTTGTGCTGTGTATGCCGGGGGTGTACACTGTGAATAGCCAATGCTGGAGACCACGGAGATGAAGCCTTGCATGAGGAACTACATATGTGGTAGCCGCCATACGCCCTAGGAGTTGCAGGCAGGTAAGTATTCGAGATTTGGGGGAAATTGAAATAGTCTGTACCAAATCTCAAATTAGCTAGAACCTTTTCATGGGCAAGTATGCTCTTGCAGTTGAGGAATCGAGCCTCGCCCCAATGAACTCCAGATCTTGATTCGGAATGAGAAAAGACTTCCTGGCATTGATTATGAGACTGAGAGCTTTGAATATCATGGTAGTAGTGGTGACCGCCCACATAGCTTCGTCGAAGGTGGGGGCCTTTAATAGACAGTCGTCCAGGTACGGGAAGATGGTAATGTCGAGACGGCGAAGATAAGCAGCCACCACTGCAAGGGTCTTGGAAAAAACTCGGGGAGCCACCGAAAGGCCGAAGTACTCGGTATTGGTAGAGGTCGACTCCTACCACAAACCGAAGGAATCGCATGTGAGCCGGATGAATTGTTATGTGGAAATAGGCATCCTGGAGGTCGAGGGACGCGAACCAATCCCCCTCTTCGAGAGCCGGAATGATGGAAGACAACGTGACCATTTTTAATCTTTGCTTCCACAGGTAACGATTGAGCTGACGTAGGTCCAGGATAGGCCTCCAATCCCCTGACTTCTTCCGGGTGAGGAAATAACGGGTAAAACTCTCTCCCATGAAACTGGGCTGGTACCCTCTCCACCGCTCCTATCGAGAGCAGATGGAAAACCTCTTTTCGTAACAGGTTCTCGTGAGAGAGGTCCCTGAAAATGGGGGGGGGGGAGGAAAAGGGCGGAGAGAGAGTTGAAGGGAATGAGGTATCCTGTGGCAACTATGTCGAGGACCCACCAGTCGGTGGATATACGAGGTCAACGATGTTGATAAGGTCTCAGGCGGTGATGGAACAAGCCTTGCACGCTGTGTGGAATCTCTATCAAGGGGATGGTGCAGAGTCCCTCGACCAACCCATCAAACTTGCTGCCGACCTTGTTGCTGAACAGGCGCCCTGTTAGAGCGTTGTCGATGCTTTTGTGGGCGCTGTCTAGGTCTTTGTTGTTGCTGTTCAAAAGGTCTGGACCGAGGTATAGCATAAGAAAACGGTCTTTGCTTGTTATAGGGCGTGTATCTCTTGCATTTATAGGGAGGCGTGTACATGCCCAGCGTTCTCAAAGTCGTGCACGTGTCCTTGCCTGAGTGGAAGACCTGATCGGTGGATTGAGCAAAAAGTGACTGCCGATCAAATGGTAGGTCCTCCACCTTAGACTGCATGTCTTTTGGGACCACAGCCTGATGCAACCATGACGCCCGGCGCATGACTACGGCTGTAGCCGTAGCTCGAGAAGCTGCATCAGCCGTGTCAAGTGCTATCTGCAACGCCATACTGGCAATGGCAATGGTGTAACCCTCTTGTATCACTGCCTTCAAAATCTGGCGTTGAGAGTCTGGCAAATGTTCAAATAGGGGGACCAGTTTAGCATAATTGTCGAAGTCGTGATTTGCCAGTTGCGCTGCATAATTGCACATCCTTAAGAATGCAGTGGCTGAAGAGTAAACCTTCTTGCCTAGAAGATCAAGGCGCTTAGCTTCTTTGTCAGTTGCTGCATTTTTGGCTTGAGAAGTCTTCACCCTCTGCTGTGCCGTGTCCACCACGAGGGAGTTGGGCTGAGGGTGCGTAAATAAAAAGTCCATCCCCTTTTGGTTTATAAAGTACTTCTTGTCTGATTTCTTATTAGTCGGCAAGGATGTAGCTGGGGTCTGCCAGACATCATCAGCAATCTCTAGAATGGCTTCATCAAAGGAAAATGCCATCTTTGACTTCTGGGACGGTTGCAGGTTCTTCAACAGCTGATGCTGCTTTTGTTGCACGTCCGTCGTATGGATCTCTTGGGACTGGGCTACCCTGTTGAAAAGCTCCTGGAACTGTCTATGGTCTTCCGCAGGAGACAAGTCCCCAGGGACCACGGCATCATCAGGTGATAAAGGTGAGTTGGGAGCCGGCAAAACCAGGCTTTGATGGCCCTGGTGTGTGTGGTCATCCTCCTGTTAGACGGATGCTGTGTCCTCCGCCGGAGCCAGTGGAGCAGCCGAAGATGAAGATTGTAGTGGCGGCTGTGGAGATAGAGTCCGGCTGGATCGCGGTGAACGCGAGCGGAGAAGTCGTCCATCCAGAGGAGAGTGGCGGTCATAATAACGTTGGTCATAATGTCGTCTGCGGTATGGACTCGGGGAACGTCTGGAAGAGTATCTTCCAAGAGTGTCATAACGATGAGAACATTCTAGGGTTCTTGGGGACCCTGGAGAAAAAGATCTCCGGGAATAGTGAGAAGGAGATCGGGAGTAACGCTCTCGTCGATATCGGCTTGACGGTGAGCTGTGGGATGACCGGTAGTAGTGGTCCGGGGCCGATGAATAATGATAATGATGATGAGGAGCATGACGATGCGCAGAGTAAGATGACATAGAAGACACCGGTCCCGGTGAAAACATTGCACGGTCAGGTGTTAAAGACAGTGTCCGGAGCTGCGCTGACTTGTGTTGTGCTTTTGTTGGCACTGCGGAGTTGAAAGCAGGGAGCGGTGCAGAGTATAAGGGACTAGGGGATGATAAAGCGATCCCCACAGCCTGGGTGTTTATTAGCCGACCTGGTGCCGTAGGCTGCAGGTCCGGTGCGGGTAACGCCGGTGCCGCAGGATCTTAGGCAGAGGCACCCTCTTGCGGCGCTGATCCTGGTGCCGCTGACTCCGGCACCGGGAGAGAAGCCGCAGCAACAGCTGGGGAAGACGCTGGCACCGCCGCTTCTGCGGCTACAGTCATCTGCGCATGCGTAGGAAAAGCTGGTGCCGGGGCATCCGCCGGTGGCTTTAGAGTGGTGGTTTTATCCGTTGCCGGCACTGACTCCACTCTTGAGCCCCCCACCGGTGCCAGGACCGGTTCCTTGCGGTGGGCTCTGACAGGAACAGAGGAGCTTCGGCCCTAGCCCGTTCTATCCACAGGAAACCTCGGCGAATGGCCAGAGGTTCCTGGTCTGTCCCCACTGCTTACTCTGCTTGCCATGCTGCGGGGACTGTCCTGAGCCATCCGGTCATCAAGCTGCCCACTCGGGCGCGGGGCTGACGTGTCCGGAGCCTGGAGGGCTTTGTTGAACAGGAGAACTCTAAGTCGGAGCTCTCAATCGCTCCTGGCACGAGCTGTCAATTTGGCGCAGTGGCTGCACTTCAGGGGAACATGCCCGTCCCCAAGACATTTTATGCAGCGAGAGTGTCCATCTGATACCGGCATGACATCTTGGCACCCAGTACACTTTTTAAAGCCAGGTGATCCTGGCATCCTTATTGCGACCTGAAGCTTGACAGACAAGTACAGGCAAAATATATATATATATTTTTAAACTGAGAACTACTACTAACTACAACTATGCTAATATTAACAACTTATAACAAAAACTAACTAATTTTCCTCACTCCTCAGAGAGGAGGGGGAGCCTAGGGTAACTCCGTCTGCGGCCGCGGATGGTTGAAAGGTAAGGGTATGTCTACACTACCACCCTAGTTCGAACTAGGGTGGTAATGTAGGCAACCGGATTTGCAAATGAAGCCTGGGAAATTCAAATCCCGGGCTTCATTTGCAACTCCGGTTGCCTACATTACCACCGTAGTTCGAACTAGGGTGGTAGTGCAGACATACCCAAACTGACTAGCTGGACCGCGCTCAGCTGAGAGGCGCAAAACAGAGGTCGAGCATGCGCGGTCTGGTGGGGGGGCTACTGCTACTGAAGATCCTCTGGTTTATGGCGCCGGGACGAGCCCAGCACCTCGAGTGGAGCACCATTGGGGACACTACTCGATGAAGAAGTACGGGCTCTATGGCTCCTATGGAGAGCAAACACTGAGCCTCTTCTTTCAACCGGGTCTCATGAAATGGGTCCCTGAAAAGGGACGGGGTTGGTAGATTTGTGGGTGGGATGGCAGTGAAGGGGATGGTAAGCCCAGATACCACCAGATGCAATACCTAGAGGTCTGATGTAATTGCCGCCCATTGATCTTGAAAAGGTTGAAGTCGGTGGTAAAAGAGGTGAGCGACTTCTTGTTCCATCACCGTAAGGACTGTTGCATGCCTTCGACCGAACCATCAAACTTGCTGTTTGGAATTTTGTTGGTTGTTCGAGCAGAATGGTTGGGGTCATCTATGTTGCGGACGCTGTCTTGGATGTGATTGGTCTTTGGCTCGCTGTTGATGTTGTTGTCTTTGATAGGGGTAGTTGTACCTCTTCTGGTATGGGTAATATCTCTTGTGCCGAAAAGGGGGTGTTTACATCCCCAAGGCGTGGAGTGTAGACTGGGAATCTTTTCCGGAGTGGAGGATATCATCCGTCTTTTCCGCAAACAACTTGTTTTTGTCAAAAGGGAGGTCCTCCACTTTTGCGTGAAGCTCCTTTGGAACTGCTGCAGAAGCTAGCCTAGATGAGCACCTCATTGCTACTGCAGTTGCAGTGGTGCAAGTTTGTCATGTCCGCCGCATCCAAGGAGATCTGCAGACTTGCTCTAGATGCCGTAAAACCCGCCTGCACTAGGGACTTTAAGAGGGGGCGCTTGTTCTCTTGGAGGTAGAGAAGAAGCTGCGATATCTTTTCATAATTGTCCAAGCTGTGGTTCGATAGCAAGGCGACATAATTAGAAATATGCAGAAGAAGGGTCGTCGTGGAGTAAACTTTCCTACCAAATATATCCAGTTTTTTGGCGTCTGGTGTTGTCTTATACTGCGGTGTCTTGGCCCGTTGTTGAGCTGCATCTACCACCAGGGAGTTTGGCTGCGGATGATTGAAGAGGAATTCTTAATTCTTGGAAGGGACAAAATATCTTCTATCCACTCTCCTGCAGATTGGTGGTACTGAAGCTGGTGTCTGCCAAATGATGTCTGCTGCCTCCATGATGGCTTCATCAATAGGGTTGGCCACTTAAGCGCTCTGCCTCGGATGCAAATTTTTCAGCAGTCGATGCTGTTTTGTTTGTGCTTCTGTTATCTGGATTTCTTGGGACTGAGCCACCAGCTTGAGGTCTTGGAACTGCTTAAAATCATCTGGCAGGGACGTGTCTGGTGGAAAAACCATCTCATGTATTGAAGAGGGTGAACGGTCAAGAACTGGATTTTCACACACATGGTCATCCACTTCAGACAACTGTCCATCAGGTCTGACTGCTGTGTTGTCTCCCACGGACTGCGTATTGGAGAAGTCAGGCGATAGTCACGGTGCTGTTGTAGCGGAGAGTGCCGCACTGATGGTGGATTGTAGTGTGAGGGCTGTTGATACACAGAGATGGGAACGTGAACGTGATGAGTACGGAGAAGTATGGCGATACTCGTAATATCGATTTGATGGATGAGGCGACGAGCACCTAGATGATCTACTGCTGGTATGTCGCCTCTCGTGCCTGACACATGGAGAGTAGTAATAAAATGGCAACTGTCCATATGGTGGACAGTAGGATCGGTGCCTATAACAGTAGCTGTAATGTGGGCATCCATATGGAGAATCCCATCTATAGTAAATATGGTGTTTTGGGCTGTGGTGCCGATAGTTATGGTGCAGAGGTGAGGCATACATCGGAGGAGGAGGAGAGGGACATGGTGAAAATTCTGGAGAAGGGGAGTAGTGAGTGCTCAGCCTCCGTGCTTTGACTGATGCCTTTGCTAGAGGCTGTGCCTGGATAGACTCCAGCTCCCACTCCTGCTCTGGTGCCGGTATTTCAGTCAGTTGCTGCTACACTGCTTTATATGCCGGTGCCGGGGCTGTTTGTAATTGAGAAACACCACGTGGCACCGGCAACAGTGCTTGTTGTGATGCTGGAGCCAGAAGGGTTCCCTACGGTGCCGCAGCTGTACCCACGACTGTCTGCTGCTCTGGAGCTGCTTGCTGGGCTGAATGGAGAGGTGCTGGAGCATTTGAAGTATGCACGCCGCTTGTCAGCACCGAGGCTGCCTTCGGTGCCGACAATGTTGCTAGCTGTGTTGACGGTGCCGGGAGAGTTCTCTGAGATGCTGCTGCTGCCCGTGCAGTTTTCTGCTCGGCTTTAGTGGGTAATCAGTGCAGTGCCGGCGCCTTAGTAACACAGGCTGCGCTTGCCAGCACAGAGCCTGCTTCTGGTGCCAAATGAGCTCTATTGGACACTGCAGCCTTTTCCCCCTTAGTCCCCGACACAGAGGATGAGGGTTGCGGGACAGAGCCAGAGGATCCAGGTTTGCCTCCCACCATTATTTCAGGTGGGAGGGATCTGGCAGGGGAGTTCTTCTTTCTTTTTTCCATCAGATCCTTCTCTTGTGGGTCTCTCCAGCTGTTCAGCATTACCCGCATTAGGGTCCAGCGCCTAGTCAAAGAGGAACATTTTAAGGTGCATTTCCGTCTTGACGAGTGTGGGCTGTCATTTTTTAACAGTGCCTGCACTTATGGGGAGTGTGGTTCTCCCCCAGGCAGCGTACACAAGTTGAATGCCTGTCAAACTGGCATGGGCTCACTGCATTGGGCACATTTTTTAAACCCTGGAGATACAGGCATGACTGGTTAATCCTTTTCTTCTTACAGAGTAAGTTTGTTTGTTAAATCCCTGCTGCTGAATTGTCAGCCAGTGACAGCAGGGAGCCCCAGGAAGCCACTGCTTCAACAAGGTGCTAACAAGAGTCCTTTTTTTGTTTGTTTTTGCAGCCAGAAGGAGATGGGGGACTTGAGACCTTAGCAGACATGTCATCACAAGCCTACAGGCCCACCCCTTGCCAGATATCTTGGTCTTCTCCAGAGCAGCAGGAGCAGTACTGGTTCAAGCAACTGCTATTGTCCTGTTTCCTTCCTCCCTCAGCTGTTATGTGTGAGGTCATAACACAGGACTAGCAGGGATGCCATTATAGCCTATGCTGCATGTGGTTAGGATCCCTGAGTCCAGGTCATGTGAGTCAATAATGCATTGTAGATTCCTGGTGGGAATAGGGCTGGCTTCCCTGCTGCCCAATCATATAAACAACAATCATAATGCCTTCAGCGTCAAATTCACCTGTCCAACTCTGGCTGTTCAAAATTCCAGTTCAAAGTCACATGTTCCTAATTAGATGTCCTCTTCAAAACCAACTGCTTTCTCTCAGAACTATAAGAGCAGGCAGGGAAAAAGAACTCACAGGACCCGTAGCAGGACCAGAGAAAGCCCACCAGTCAGAGCAATAGAAGAGGTGCTTACAGTGACTAAATCTGCCCCCATGAGCATCTTGTGATAGTGCACAAACATAGAGGGTCAGAGCTCTCAGTCCTTTAGGGCCCATTCATAGTGTGCCAATGCCCAATCATATTTAGCATGAACAGTCCCAAAGCAAAGAAAATAAATCACACTAATCTGAGTCATCACCTGCTCCTCTCAGAATGCTGTAATGATTTGACAGCTGCTGTCTCTGTGAAGGCTGATGCCTATGCTTGGCTCTGCTTCTCCAGAGTTTGGAAGGAGGAATGGAAAACCATGGGGACATATAGCACAATAAAAATGTTGTGCCACTTTTGGAGGTAGAAAGAATGCTGAAGTCCTTGGCAGCATTCATCCCTACATGATTTGGTGCACCTGCCTCTATGCATAGTGTATTGTACATTCATGTTTGTTATTTATTCCTGCCTTTTCCTCTTAAGTAAAAAGTGTCAAAGATGATCATCAGATCAGGATTCTTACTGCACAATTTTTAACACAAACACCTTCCCTCCCCACACACACAATATTTCAAACTAGACATTGTAAGGAAATATGTAAAGATATTTTGAGCCAATTAATTTTATTGTGAAATTCAGACATGCAAATTAGCATGAAAAAACTTTTAAAATTTTATGAGTATTTACTTTGAACATCTGCAAGTTTTACAGTGACTAATCTTACCAATGCTATGGAGGATATATGATCAAACCACAGATTCCGGATAGCAAAGTGCATAGTATGGGCAGCTACTGATACACACAGTGTTCAGCCCACATACTGGTAAACGTCATCATCTCTGCGCTGAGCAAAATATTTTTTATTGTTATTAATAGTGGCATAGCATCTGTATTGAAAAAGCTGCCTGTCATATAAAGAAAATTCTCCTCCCCCCATGATTAATCTCTGACTTAGTTACTATAGAAATCTTTCTGAAGAAATGTAAAATAAAAACTTTGTGTGTATATACATACACATGCACATGTATATTTTTATGTGTACACACATAAAATCAACTAAGGAAAGTAGAAGTAGTACCATTAGTGCTAAGTACACCAGAAGAAATAAAGTCATCTCCAAAGTCAGGAACACTATCAACACATCTGACGGCAGTGAGAAACGCAATGACAACATTTACATTGCCAGCACTGCCAATTGTGGCAGTGTGGAGGTGTCCCATACTGATCCCAATACTAGGTCCATTTAGGATTTAGTGCTGAACAACGCAGTGGATCAGCAACCCGATCGGCCAACAGGTATGTAAATGATGTAGTCCTGGCAAAGTCCTGGGAAAGTAAGGTTGGGACTGAAAGAGTTGGGGACTGAAAGGCAATTATCTGTTGCAACCTGACATGCCACCAGTGAGGGAGCAGTCCTCCATGGGTACCAGTCTCAATGGATGCCTTGAAGCCAGAAGTGGAATTGAGGTTACCGGCTTCCTAACCTCCCCAATTAGTACTAGGACAATGTTGCTTGACAAGGTATTTGTGCCATTCTGCACATTGGCACTAGCCCTGTGTCAACACATGCTCCTTCTGAGGGAGTTGGGGGTGTCCTCACCGGATTTGGGACCATCTCAATTAGCCTTGTGGCACTTGTTTCTCAATGCAGGAAACAGAGAACAACGTGTTCTGGAACGTGAAACCAGAGGACTCTTGGAACCCAAGGGTGATCTCTAACCAGATAGCCTCAGTACAGAAGCAAGCCACATGAACTGCATAGATAGATGCTGCTTTAAATGAAGGGTTTCAGCCATCTGAGCCTGCTTTTTAAATGATCTACAGATTGCCCAGCACACTCTAATGTGGGACACACTAAGTGAGACACACTAAGCTCTGCATGTGGGACATGAAGGACAATGTTTAAACTCTGGTGAGGGCATCACTGGGAAAACTTAGCTTACAATAACTTACATTAAGGCACTACTAACTGTACAACTATAAAACAGTAAACACGATTGAGAAGGATGTGAGATTAAATCACACAGAGCTCTGACTCCAGCCACCAGGGTAAGAAGGAAATGAGGGATGGTCAGGGCATTGGCACCTAACACAGTTTGGGGAGAAACTACAGCTGAGGCATGAGTGCTGCCCATCTACAGGCACTGATAAGCAAAATTTTCCAGCTCCAGGGGGTAGGCGTGCTCATATTTAAGTGGAATACATATCTGCCCGTAATCAAAGAAGCATATTTCCTTCAGATTTAGAATATTGAGTTTTAAGAACTCTGAAGAGCAATTTAATGTCATGGGGTGAATCAAGGCTAAGCAAACAAGCCTTACTTGCTGTTCCTCAAAGCAGCAGAACGTGGTACAAAGAGATCTCACTCACAACTGCTGGAGGGCTAACAAATTAAGTAACAGAACAGGACACCCTGAGATTCAGACCTGTAGTCCTGCAGCAAAATTTAATAGCAGACAGAACTACGCTGTCTACATCTTTTCATATACTGTCATTCATTTTATAAATAATTCCACCAGGAATATGCATGATTTATAATGTCTAGAAGAGCAGGTTAGCAAGGTCCCTTTTCAAGTCCTAGAGCCATTAGCTCTCATTCTCACACAATGGTTATGTGTAGATGTAAAATGAAATCAGCTACAATTTCAACAGCACTGAATCTTCCATATGAGAACAGTAGGACTATTCACTTGGGAAATAAATGGTACATAAACAGCAAATCATATGAAGAAAGACACTTAGGCATTCATTTTAACTTTTTCTATGATGAGAACAAAAGAGCACTATGAAATCAAAAGGGCATACATACACTTCAAGTGGATACAAGTAAATACTTTAAGCATCAGTTTGTTAACCCGTGGAAATCACTGCTGCAGGAGACTACTGAGTTTAGTAAGATTAAAAATATATGACACATGAATAAAATTAGTGTGAAAGACACTTTGGACAATTGCTTTTTTTACAGGGGTCTGCAAAAGTCTATTTTGTTATCGCCTAGTCCTATTCAACATATATGCAATGCTACTAAGGAAGATAGTAGGCTTCAAAGATATCAGTGCATAATAGATGGCATGCGGCTCTGTATCTCCTTTTTGCCAGACTCAGTCATGCAGCTAATTTGCTTTTACAGTGTTTCCCAACATAGAGACTTGATTGAGGGTAAACTAGTGGAAACTTAACCCAGACAAGATGGATGTGATGCTAGTGAGTTGGGGGTTATTTTGAGGTCTGGTGAGAGTGGTGCCTCTTATTTCAATTATGGAGAGAGTTTTTCCAAATGGAGGTTCTTTGAACATTACTTGCTCTTGGAATCTCAAGTGGCATTGGTGGCTTTTCTCATATATATCACAGAAACTATAACTGTTTCTCTTGGATGGAGATCTTGCTACTTTGATCCATGTTTATGTGTCTTCTGTGCTGAATTACTATGATTTGCTCTACATGATAATCCCACTGAAGAGGACTAGAGATAGATATAATGCAGAATGCCATTGTCAGCCTTTTAAGATGAGTTAGCCTCAAGATTAATATTATGTCTGTTCAGTAACAGTACTAACTTATTATTTGTATGCAGATGTTATTCAGGGTGTTAGTCTTATAAACCCTTAAATGGCCTACTTTAGAGGTTTTTTTAACACACACGCCACCCTAGTGTGTGATTATGGGAGCTGAGAGATGCTGGGGCACTTGAGTTAAGAGTCCCTAGATTTAACCACCTCATGGTTTAGGACAGCATCTTAAATGAGGGCTCTTGACTGCAGTAAGTACACCAAGTGCAGAAGTCAAAGCCTTAGTGGAGTCTGTTGTCCTTTGAAGAAGGATCATCACTTGTCTAATGCTACTTTTTGAGAACTGTGTTGAGTTGGAGCATAGCTCCCTTTTGGAGACTGTACTCTTATTTTTATTGTTATAACATTTAAGCTGTAGGTGTGAATATCCTAAACTGTGGGAATTCAGTAATTTTTTAAAATGACAAAACTGAATAAATATGCAAATGTATAGTATCTAGGATAAAATTAACAAGACTATCATTTCTCATTCTTCAAGACACAAACAGATAATTGTCTGGGGCCAGGAAGAATTTCTATCACATGCCACAGCACCATAAAATTAGGGTGCATGATGAGAATGTATACCTTCCTTTGAAATATCTTACATTGACACTCAAAAACTAGATACCAAATTAGGTGGACCACTTTCCTCTTTTTTTATAAACTAAATCCTATTTATGAGTATGTATGGATTGAGCCATCGATCAATAGATCTCATCTTCCATGATGCCGTTGGTGAGCTACTAAATCAATCCTTGACCGGCAAATCCGCTTACAGATTAGATGGCACATAAAAATCCACCATCTATGGGTGTTGTACACTCTTTTTGGATCCTACTCTTTCCTTGTAATGTCTGGACACGTAGCTCTCAAAGCATTTGAGAGCCTGTACAATAATTTGTCGCCAGAACAATCTGTCCTAAGTTATGATTTCCAGGTCACTGGCAGATACAACATATGACTTTACGTTTGCCTTTAAGATAGCTTTACAATGCTTATACTGACCACCAATGGAACACTTTCTGTGAACTAGGTGGCAATAGAAGATCATCTTTAGTATCCATGTATCATCCATCCTCATAACATGACCAATCCAGCAAAACTATGTGTCATCTGAAGAAGTGGGCTATGCCCACGAAAGCTCATGATACCATCTACATAAGTGGTTCCCAAACTTTTAGGCATCATGCCCCCCTTTTGATTTTTGAGAAACCCTCACGCCCCCCCAAAATAGCAGCAAAATTTGGGGTGGGATTGACGATGTGTGTATGTGTGTGTGGCTGGGTTGCCTCGCACCCCATTGGAATTTCTTTACGCTCCCTAGGGGGGCATGCCCCCAGTTTGGGAACCCATGATCTACATGTTTTGTTAGTCTAAAAGTGCTACCAGACCATTCACCTGCTGTTTTTTATGTGTTCATAAGCACTTCTTCCATGCCTGTAACATCAAACAGCTTAAGGGCCTCCATATTAGGAATTTTGTCCCACCAATTCACATGGGCAATCTTTCCGAGGCAGCGCATGTGGAACTGATCAAGTTTCAAAACATGGCAGCAATATTTGGTCCACGACTCCAAGCCATACAGCAGTATATTCAGGACAAAAGCCCAATACACTGTTACTTTCATATGAAATTTAACACCATGGTCCCTCCATAAGCACGCGATCAATCTTCCGAAGCTTTGGTTGGTTAAGCATCAGCATTTATGCTGGTGGACAATGTTTCCAAGATAGCAAAACTTAACAGCCTTAAGGACAGTATCAGCCACAGTGATCATTGGAGGAGTGCTGGGCTCTTTCCGATCAGATTGGAACATAACTTCTGTATTTTTGAGGATCATAAGTGAGTCCAAAACAGTGAGCTGAAGTAGCAAATGATCAAAAACTTAACAGGAGAGGAGCAAGGACACATCCTTGCTTTGTACCATTTGTTACTTCAAAAGGTGCCGATATCTTTCCACTGTTAAGGACGTGACCTAGCATACCATCATGAAAGGACCGATCTATATTGATAAATTTTTCAGGACTGCCAATTCGTCCAACTACTTTCCAAAGAGCATTTCTGTTGACCATGTTAAATACCTTGGACAGGTCGATGAAAATCATGAACAGATCCTGATGTGCTCTCTACGTTTTTCTTGATTTGCCTGGCTGTGAATAGCATGTCAGCAGTGCCTTGACCAGCATGAAATCCACAGTGATTTTCAGGAATGATGCCAATTATGAAAACATATAAGGAAAGCTGGTTGTACATCATACGGACCAGGATCTTACCATCTATAGACAATGTCATGATGGGGTATTATAGCATTGAGGCGTGTGCTTGGGGTAGTGGATTTGAATAGAAATAAATTCTCCCACAAACTGCACAGTTCCCTTCTGGCTGGCTCTTCTAGTCTGTTTAGTGCAGCCACTGGAATCTGATCCAGCCAGGTGCTGAATGTTCTGCTACCAATCCACCAGAGTACATGGTTAACTTTAAGCATGAACAGTCCAACTGACTAATTTAGGAACACTAGTGTGCTCAAAGCTAAGCATGAAGTAAGAAGAATGGAATATTTAATACTTATTTTGGGTCTCTCTTTACTAAAGAGGTTAAATTACGAACAGATACTTAAAAGGGGGAAAACTGGGGAAAGGAACACGAGAACAGAGAAAGAAGATATTAAAAATATTCAGATAAAATTTGATGTATTCAGGCCAACAGAGTCTCATGAAATTGTCCTATTCTATTCAGCACCGGAAAGGCCTTAGCTGGAGTAATGTGTCAATTTCTGGGCAACACTTTAGGAAAGATGTAGATAAATTGGAGAGAATCCAGATGAGAGCTTCAAAAATGATAAAAGGCTTGGAAAACCTGACCTAAAAGGACAGATTTAAAAGCTCAGTCTTTTCAGTCTTGAGAAAATAAGACTGAGGGGAAACCTGATAAAAATTTTAAAATGAGTTTATGTCCGCTCTAAAGAAGACGTTTTCCATTTCCACTGGAGATAGGATATGAAATAATCATCTTAATCTCAAGGATGGGAGGTTTGTGTTAGGTATTAGGAAAAACTTTCTAATTAGAAGGCTAGTTAAGTACTAGAATAGATTTCCAAGGGAGGCTGTGGAATCCTAATCTTTGGAGGCTTTGAAATAGGTTAGGCAAACACCTGTCAGCGATAGTTTAAGGTATACTTAGTTCTGCCTCACTGCAAGTGGACAGACTAAATGACTTCTTGAAAACCCTTCCAGCTCTACATTTTTATGAATCTATATACATAACTTTGCTAAATCATAGCCAGAGTGCTCAATAGTTTGCAGACTAAGCTTTTATGGAACAAGATTTGTATACAAAAAGCAGGCAGGCACTGCAGAAAAACAACATAACACACACTCTCACCAACTAAAGCTTCTATAAGTATACACCCTACCAGACATGCCAGTCTTTATAACAAAAAATCTCTCTTCAGAAATAGGGAGGGAGAAGGAGTTTCAGATTAGCAGCCCTGTCCATGATTTTGAAACACCTGAAATTTCATTTAATATTCTTCAAATAGATTGCACTGGAAAGAGCACATGCTATTCACCAAAAGAAACTGGTATAAGAGGACTACCGAGAACAGAATGCACAAAACACCAAATGGTCTTCAGAAGAGCATTTTTTGCTTTAAATAGATGCAAAGGAGAAATTAATTCTTATGAGAAAACCATTTTGTATAGGAAGTAATAGCTTTAAACAGTGATAGCAAATATCAAGCACTACAGGCAGTCCCCGAGTTATGCGGATCCAACGGATCCGCAGTTACAAACGGGCTTTTCTCGCCCGGGAGGACGGGAGCGGCGGGACGCCCAGATGAGCCGCGGTCCCACCGCCCGCGTCCTCCGGGGCGAGAAAAGCTGCTCCCCGTCTTCCTGGTCTGACCAGCAGACCAGGGAGACGGGGAGCAAAGCCTCGGAGGCCGCCCGCAGCGGGACAGCCGCAGCGCGTCTGGGCTGTCCCACTGCGGGCGTCCTCCGCGGCTTTGCTCTGTGTCTCCCTGGTCTGCTGGGGGGGGGGGGGGGCGCAGCTAGTGTCCCCTCCCCCCCCAGCAGACCAGGCTTTTCTGCCCACGACCTGGGGTAGAGCAGCTGGGGCGCTGCTGGGTTGGTCCCGCAGCGCCGCTCCTCGGCGCTACTGGACCAACCCGGCAGCACCCCAGCTGCTCTGCCCCAGGCGCCCTGATTCAGCCGCTGCTGAAACTGACCAGCAGCGGCTGAATCAGGACGCCTGGGGCAGAGCAGCTGGGGTGCTGCTGGGTTGCTCCAGTAGCGCCGCTCCTCGGCGCTACTGGAGCAACCCAGCAGCACCCCAGCTGCTCTGCCCCAGGTGTCCCCAAGTCAGCCGCTGCTGAAACTGACCAGCGGCTGACTACAGGAAGCCCGAGGCAGAGTTGCTCTGCCCCCGGCTTCCTGGAATCAGCTGCTGATCAGTTTCAGCAGCAGCTGACTTGGGGACACCTGGGGTTCTTAAGTTGAATCTGTATGTAAGTCAGAACTGGCGTCCAGATTCAGCTGCTGTTGAAACTGATCAGTTTCAACTTAAGAACAAACCTACAGTCCCTATCTTGTACGTAACCTGGGGACTGCCTGTATAATGATCCAAAAAACATTTTAGACAACTAGCTTGCTGCATGGTGAGACTCTGCTAGAGACTGGACTTTGTGAGACTACCTAGAACTCTTATTCCTGCTGATAAAGTAACTCACATTTAGATACAGTATTTCAGTATACTTCCCAGGCCTCAACAATTTTATGAACACTGTTCTTTGCACTATCTTTGGCTGTTCCAAAAAGTGCAAATGGACTTACCCAAATTAGGGAGACAGTGAAAGAGAAAGAGATGTGAACAGAACATGCAGATGTGAACAGAACAAGAATTTTAAAGTTTTTATCCCAGCAGCTTTTAGTGACTATCGTGAAACCGCAAGCTACTGATTCTCCTCCCGCTTCCCCGTAGTCATGTTAATACTGCAAAATGATAGGTTAACAAGCTTGTAAGAAATAAGCATGAGACATGTAACCTCTCAGATGGGACAACACTGGTAAATTCTGCTGTAATACAAATCCAACTTCTTCTTTGTCCTCTGTGTTGCTCCTTCATCTCTCTTTGTTAAATTCCCCCATGACTCTCAACGAATCTTCCATATGAGAAGGAAGTATTAAAATATCCAAGTAGGGCGTATGTTTATCCACAGTATTAACTTACATTGAAGAAATTAGTCTTGTTCCTCTCACAGAAGAGACCCTGTGCTGGCATGTGCTTCAGTTGCTGCCATGGGATACTGCTGCCTAGCAACACATCTCGGGCCCACTGGAGATTCTATAGAAGCAAGAAAGAATTGAAATGAGTAGGAGACAGATGAACAGTTTGTTAATGCAGGTAAAAGTACAAAACATACTCTTGGCTTTTATTTATACATTACCAGCTATAATTTTTTCAGAGAGATCTGTCTAATTGCAACCAGACTCAGTTCAGCTAACATTTGTGCATTTTGGACTCAATAACGCAATTCAGAGGTGAGATTATCCCATCTTCCCACAAAAGCCCTTACATAGAAAACAGGGTGTTCTAACAGCAGAAGCCCTAAGACTTATTGGCCCTGATGGTAGGCAAAGGATTACTCAATCCCATAAAGCTTCAAACTCAGTCTCATACCCTCCTATTTTGTATTGACTTAAGATTTGTTTTTGTGCTTCCTCATTGCAACTGAAATCTGTTTCCATTTCTTGTCACTTAGAGCAGCCTGAGTTGTACAGACATTTATTTAAAAACCCATATAATCATTTAAATAGAACAATTATCGCTTCATTAACAATATAAAAAGATTAGATAGCAAACTCAGAACAAAAAGTCACTAATTTCATACGACCAATTTCTTGTCCACAAATATTAAACAGATTGCTAGATCTCTTAAATATTTAGAAAATTATCTATCAGTGCTTTTTTGGTTGTCTAGGATGTGCGCATGTGTGCCAGATCATCTTATTTCAGTGCACTACATTTCCAAACACTGTTATCCTTAAAAATGAGACCAAGTTAGAGTGAAACGTTCATCTTTCAGATGGAAAGCAAGTTCATTACTGCCATGTCAACTAAAACCTAGCCATTAACTAACACCTACCCTACAGTTAGATTTTTTTTTTTACAGTTATTATTTTGGTTAGGTTTTTTATAAAAAACCGTAATAATTATACCAATACAACCACTCATGTCAGCATGCTTAAACCAGTATAAAGGTGCCTTAAATGAATATAGCTTATTCCTTCTTTTTCTTTACAGGAATAATCTATACTAAGCTAAAACCAAATGTATATTGGTATGACTTAGGGATGTTAAGGACTAGTCACCTAGTTGCTTCCCCCCCCCCTTGATGCCTCTATCAGCGGCAGCGGGGGGGGAGGGGGAGAAAAATGGGGTACTTCAAAATGGCAGTGCCACATGCTTTGAATGCCATAGAGAACCTGTTGTCAGGCTCCTTGTGGCATTTCAAAGCAGCTGTGCCACTTGTAGACCTTGGACTCCATGCGGGGCTGACACTTTGAAACACTGCAGCAGCATTTCAAAAGGGCAGCGCCACTCTATCAACTAATCGAATATTTTATTCAAAAATGCATCTACTATTCGAAAAGTCAATTATACAATATTTAACATCCTTAGTATGACTGTGCCCACACTAGGTATTCTGTACCCCCTTAGCTATACCAGTATAGATAAAGGAGTACACACTTTGTGTGTAACTAAGCCATGTATTGGTTTTATAAATTGAGAAATTAAGGCCACATACAAACTTAATTCACATGTCTAATCTTGATTTACACACAAACATTTAACATTAGTAATAGAAATGTAGCCGTGTTAGTCTGCTGATACCATTATTGGACCTAACCAAGTGAGTTATAAGATCAAGAACACATATTCCTGCGCATCCAGAAATATAATTTATGCTATCATGTGCCGAAAGTGTCCGTCTGCTATGTACATTGGACAAATGTCTCAGACACTTCGCCAAAGGATTAATGCCCACAAAATAGATATAAGACAAGATCATAAAGAAAAAACAGTTTCTTGCCATTTCAACCAGAAAGGACACTCTCTCAATGACTTAACCACCTGCATTCTGCTACAAAGACCTTTTACATCTGCACTTGAAAGGGAATCCTTTGAACTGTCATTCATGTTAAAATTCGACACCCTCCGAGAAGGAATGAACAAAGACTCTATCTTACCCATTACAAAGATAGCTTCCCCAATTATCACCTCTAATACCATTAGCTCACAGACATCTAACTCTCCCCACCTCTAATATAATTAATTCACAGACACTTACCTTCCTTCCTCCCCCCCCCCCCCCCCCCGCATCCCCCTCCTGTTCTGAAATGTGATTTGTCCTTTTCATATGTGTTCATTTTTTTTAATTGTATCCTTTGGTATATATGGTTGTGACTATTTTCTTCCACTACTTGATCTGAGGAAGTGGGTCTGGCCCACGAAAGCTCATCATCTAATAAACCATCTTGTTAGTCTTTAAAGTGCTACATAATCCAAACATTTAACATGTGAGATTAAGAAATATTCCTGAAAGTAAGATCTTGCAGGATCAATCTTGTAAAGAAGAAAAAATGACACAATAGAACTCAATGCCTGACATGAACATATGAATATGAAAGCTTTTAATCAAGCCTTTATTTGGTCACAAGAAAAACTGTTATCCCTGGGCAAAACATGCCACCCAAGAGTACTAACAGAAAGGACAATTATTACTTGTAAAGTATCACAGACAGAGTAAATCTTTGGTTTACTTCTACTTTTTGTTCAATCATACCATAATTTCCTTAGCAGTTGAGCACTGGGTTGCTTTCTCCCCAGAGCATTAAAACTGTAGAGCAAACAAAAGGTAGAACAAGAAAGAGGATGCATTTATATCTGCATTGAGAGGCATGTGACAATGCTATAACCTGCCTGTGGTAGTCTTTTCATGGACCTGGGAGCTGCATCTAGAAACCATAAAACTGACTAATCCGTGTATATATATCCTGTAATAATATTCTGGTTATAATTTCATCTTCATCCTTTTCTTCTTGCTTCACCTTCTGTGGGCATTATTGATTTTTAGACTGATTTTTACCTGATTTCTCTGCTGATTTTACTGTCCATGCTGTAAGTATCAACAGAAATATGCACAACTGACGTATAACCCCTATCCAGTTTCAAACTCTTTCAAACCTATAATTACAGTAACCATGAAGAAATCTGCCATATTTTTTTAGAATTAGAGTGTCACCCATGGACAGACTGCTGTTTCTAGAATCAAGTGTATCAAAGCATAATGCTGGAAAGGCCGATCAGCTGCTGGTAGAGATAAAAAACACTTCCAAATAAACTAGAAAGATTGTTAGAAATTAGGGAGAAACAGACAAAGTTTCTGTAATTACATCATCTAATATTAAACAGAATTTGAAAGCTTATATTGAGTATGAGACAAATACATGTTACTTTAAAAATACCTTTAGGCATATTCTTGCTTTTTATGAGCACCAAAACGTATATTTGTTACCACAGAATCATCAATAAAAAAAGGTTTATGGGTGTTGTGACTGGAAAATAAAATGCTTTGATTCACCTAGCTATCTCTTCATAGCATTGTTTTCTGCGATTTATACCATGCACTGACTTTTATTATGTAAAACTATAAATCTTTTAAAGAACTAAACAGTAGAAACCCAAAGACACTAAAAGAAGGTATGCAAAAAGGGCCTGTTTCTGCTTTCATTGGGGAAAAATGGCAAAACACTCATTAATTTCAGCATGGTAGAGGTTCTGCCCTAAAGTTGTATTGCTATCAGAACATTTATAAGTTCAGGAATTCATGATCATGGACTAGGTTGCTTCTGATACTGAGGTGAATATATCCTAATTACATTTAGAATATGATCTGAAGAGTAAGGTTTTTTTTAAGGGTTCCTCCTTTGTCCATTTCATATGAAGTTTTCAATAATATATCAGTTACACAGCAATGCTATTATCTGACCCATGGTGTCTGATATTTCAGGACCACAGTAATGTTTAAGATATTGCAAAGGTGTGAATTTTGTCCTTAAAATTTACTCTTGTAGAAATTAAAATAACTGACGGCACTGTTTCTCACAGTACATGTTATACAGAACACCCCCAGGTTTTCCAATGAACTGTGAAAGACACAGTTATTGCCAGATTCTGCCCTGCATTAAGATTGTTTTGCACTGGTACAGTGGTACAAAACAATATAAAAGTAATCTCAACTAGTCACTTAAGATTTTCCTCCCAATTTAGGGGATCTTGGACTGCCACAAGGATAACTTTAAATCTGCTACTAGGTCACCTTCTAGACCTTTCCCATATCTCCTGATAAAGGAATCATGGCTAGAAAAAGTGAGCTGGGAATAAGGTTGTTTTATGCCCTGGCAAGTCCCAGGTGACAATGGCCTCTGTGCTACTGGCAGTAGTCTAAGGCCATGTCTCCACTTACCAGGGAATCAACGCTCGGGGGATCAATCTTTCGGGGTCTGATTCAGTGGGTTTGATAAAGACCCATTAAATCAAATGCAGAGGGCACCCCTGTTGCCAGTCCTTGCTGTTATGTGGAGTATGGGAAGGCAACAGGAGTGTTTCTCAGCTTAAGGTACATTGACTCTAGCTATGTTATTTATGTAGCTTGAGTTGCCTACCTTAAACCACCTTCTGCCTGCACTGTAGATAGACCTGGCTTTAGTTTAGGAGAATCCAATCTATACCAGGAACTTGATTCCCAGAACCCCAATGCCTTCCAAATTAGGGACCAGGGGCCTCATAGAGGGAATCCTTATATTATTCTCTTCTGTAGCTACACTATGTTGAGATCTAGCCCACAAAATATGGACGTTCCAAAACAAAACAAAACAAAACCAACCAAGTTCATTTACTTTTACTGCTTTTGGTGGTAAAACAAAGAAGAAACATGTGAACAATAACTAAACCCACAGTTTATTTTGTGTGATGTTTGTGACCATTCTGTGCTGAATGAAGTCAGTATGCAGCACAAGTGATAATTATTACAATCAGCATGTCATATCTCTCAAGATGCAGACACATGAATACTTTGTATAGTGTTCACCCACATCAAAGCCAGAAAAATAAAACAAACAACAACAACAACAAAAAAACTGTGAATGGAGCAAAGAAATAGTAAACCTAGTGTTCCTTGCCTACTTTAACTTGGGCTCTCCCATAGAGATATATGTGCTTGTTTTTCTACCTATGGTATTTAACTGCCATCATAATAAAATAGCTGCTTTCAAATTTGATCTTAAACCCCCTCCATTTCTACTTCCTCTAAATGCCAGCAATACCTATGATAGATTCTGTTTTTCCTAACAGACCAGTCTACATCCTCCAAGCTCAAAATGTCACTTCTGCAATGCTGGCTCTCTACTGCTTTATGAACTGAACCTACAGTGGGCTGCAGTTACGTGAAATGATTGGCTTCCTCTTAAGAACAAGACATCAGCATTTGGCTACCTAGTAGAGAATGTAAGAAGACTGTTGTCTTATTTTACACTTCAAAAATATTCTAGCAGCTATAAGACTCTCTCACAAATGGCCGAATCTGTAAAACCAGGAAACCAGAATTTCCAGCCTATCAATTGATAGAACAAAAGGGCAGCCTATGTTTTAATGGTTAGGCTTCCCATTGCTTCAGGAAAGAGACAAAGTTCAAAGCTAAATTAGGCCAGGAAAAAAAAAGCCAAGTGTTTAATTATTGTACTTTCTGCTTTGTTTGCAAGCAACTGTTTCAGTCCAATCCATTATTATCTATGGTGTATGTATGAAAGTGGAATGAAATCTTAGCGCACCTCTCCACACGTGGTTGTGTGAATTTTTACTTACAGGGGGAAAAAAAAAAAAACCTAAAATATTTTGAATCAAAAATCAGAAAAGTTGCCATCACAAGACTATAACCATATATATAAAATTACAACCATGATTGACCCTTCAGATATGGCTTGTGTACACCACACTGGATATTCTGAGAGATCTGTAACTGTAGTGGCATTGCTCTTGTGTTGCAGTAATAGTGTATGATATACATATATTAAATATATGTATATGCTGTCTATATGTACATATGTATGTTGTCTGCCGGGGGCCCATATCCGAGATGTTACAGAGGCATTGTCAAGTATTATCCAGCCCTCTGACTACTACCCCATGCTACTCATCCATGTGGGCACAGATGATAATGCGAGGTGTGACACTGAGTGGATCAAGAGTGACTACAGGGCTCTGGGAGAACGGGTGAAAGAGTTTGGAGTGCAGGTGGTATTTCTCCTAGGTTCTCCCTGTCACAGGTACGAGCCCAGGAAGAGACAGGTGCATCCTGGAGGTGAATGCCCAGCTGTGAAGATGGTGTCGCCAGGAGGGCTTTGGCTTCCTCAACCACAGGATGCTATTCCAGGAAGGACTGCTAGGCAGAGATAACGTTCACCTTTTGAGTGACAGACTGGCTAATCTAATGAGGAGGGCTTTAAACTAGGTTCGATGGGGGCAGGTGAGCAAAGCCCACAGGTAAGTGGAGAACATGGAGACCTGGGAGATAGGTCGGAAATGGGAGGGAGCATGGGCTATACTGGCAGAGAGAAAGGAGGGTCAGGTCAAACTGGGAGGCAAGATCAAATCAGTATCTCAGATGCCTATATACAAATGCAAGAAGTATGGTAATAAGCAGGAAGAACTGAAAATGCTAATAAATAAATACAACTAAGACATTGCTGGCATCACAGAAACTTGGTGGGATAAAACACATGATTGGAATGTTGGTATGGAAGGGTACAGCTTGCTCAGGAAGGACAGACAGGGAATAAAGGGAGAAGGTGTTGCCTTATATATTAAAAATGTACACATTTGGACGGAGGAGGAGATGGACATAGGAGATGGAAGTGTTGCGAGTGTCTGGGTTAGGCCACCTAACCAGGTGGAAGAACTGGATGAGGCTTTTTTTTAAACAACTAACAAAATCATCCAAAGCCCAAGATTTGGTGGTAATGGGAGGCTTCAAGTATCCAGATATATGCTGTGAAAATAACACAGCGGGGCACAGACTATCCAATAAGTTCTTGTACTGCATTGGAGACAACTTTTTATTTCAGAAGGTTGAAAAAGGTACCGGGGGAGAAAGCTGTTCTAGATTTGATTTTAACAAATAGGGAGGAACTGGTTGAGAATTTGAAAGTAGAAGGCAGCTTGGGTGAAACTGATCATGAAATCATATGGTTCACAATTCTAATAAAGGGTAGGAGGGAGAACAGCAAAATAGAGACAATGGATTTCAGGAAGGTGGATTTTGGTAAGCTCAGAGAGCTGATAGGTAAGGTCCCATGGGAATCAAGACTGAGGGGAAAAACAACTGAGGAGAGTTGGCAGTTTTTCAAAGGGACATTATTAAGGGCCCCAAAGCAAGCTATTCCGCTGCATAGGAAAGATAGAAAATATGGCAAAAGAGCACCTTGGCTTAACCACGAGATCTTGCATGATCTAAAAATAAAAAAGGAGTCATAAAAAATGGAAACTAGGACATATTACAAAGGATGAATATAGGCAAACAGCACAGGAATGCAGGGGCAAGATTAGAAAGGCAAAGGCACAAAATGAGCTCAAACTAGCTACGGGAATAAAGGAAACAAGAAGACTTTTTATAAATACATTAGAAGCAAGAGGAAGACCAAGGACAGAGTAGGCCCACTGCTCAGTGGGGAGGGTGAAACAATATAACAGGAAACTGGGAAATGGCAGAGATGCTTAATGACTTCTTTGTTTCGGTCTTCACTGAGAAGTCTGAAGGAATGCGTAGCATAGTGAATGCTAGTGGGAAGGCGGTAGGTTCAGAAGATAAAATAAAAAAAGAACAAGTTAAAAAATCACCTAGAAAAGTTAGATGCCTGCAAGTCACCAGGGCCTCATGAAATGCATCCTAGAATACTTGAGGAGCTGATAGAGGAGGTGTCTGAGCCTTTAGCTATCATATTTGGAAAATCATGGGAGACAGGAGAGATTCTGGAAGACCTGAAAAGGGCAAACGTAGTGTCCATCTATAAAAAGAGAAACAAGAACAACCCAAGAACTACAGACCAGTTAGTTTAACTTCTGTGCCAGGAAAGATAATGGTGCAAGCAATTAAGGAAATCCTCTGCAAACACTTGGAAGGTAGTAAGGTGATAGGGAACAGCCAGCATGGATTTGTAAAGAACAAATCATGTCAAACCAATCTGATAGCTTTCTTTATAGGATTACAAGTCTTGTGAATAAAGGAGAAGCGGTGGATGTGGTATACCTAGACTTTAGTAAGGCATTTGATATGGTCTCGCATGATATTCTTATCAATAAACTAGGCAAATACAACTTAGATGGGGCTACTATAAAGTGGGTGCATAACTGGCTGGATAACCGTACTCAGAGAGTAGTTATTAATGGTTCACAATCCTGCTGGAAAGGCATAACAAGTGGGGTACTGCAGGGGTCTGTTTTGGGACCAGTTCTGTTCAATATCTTCATCAACGATTTAGATATTGGTATAGAAAGTATGCTTATTAAGTCTGCAGATAATACCAAGCTGGGAGGGGTTGCAACTGCTTTGCAGGATAGGATCATAATTCAAAATGATCTGGACATATTGGAGAAACGGTCTGAGGTAAACAGGATGAAGTTTAATAAAGAAAGTGTTCTACTGAGGAAGGAACAATCAGTTTCATACATACAGAATGGGAAGCAACTGTCTAGGAAGGAGTACGGCAGAAAGGGATCTAGGGGTTATACAAGCTAAATATGAGTCAAAAAGTGTGATGCTGTTGCAAAAAAAGCAAACATGATTCTGGGAGGCATTAACAGATGTATTGTGAGCAAGACACGAGAAGTCATTCTTCCGTTCTACTCTGTGCTGGTTAGGCCTCAGTTGGAGTATTGTGTCCAGTTCTGGGCACCGCATTTCAAGAAAGATGTGGAGAAATTGGAGAGGGTCCAGAGAAGAGCAACAACAATGATTAAAGGTCTAGAGAACCTGACCTATGAAGGAAGGCTGAAAGAACTGGGTTTGTATAGTTTAGAAAAGAGAAGATTGAGGGGGGACATGATAGCAGTTTTCAGGTGTCTAAAAAGATGTCATGAGGAGGAGGGAGAAAACTTGTTCATCTTGGCCTCTGAGGATAGAACAAGAAGCAATGGGCTAAAACTGCAGCAAGGGGGGTTTAGGTTTGACATTAGGAAAAAGTTCCTAACTGTCAGGGTAGTCAAACACTGGAATAAATTGTCCAGGGAGGTTGTGGAATCTTCAGCTCTGGAGATATTTAAGAGTAGGTTAGATAAATGTCTATCAGGGATGGTCTAGTAGTCAGTGCTTGGTCCTGCCATGAGGGCAGGGGACTGGACTCAATGACTTCTTGAGGTCCCTTCCAGTCCTAGTATTCTATGATCTGTAGGGATTCACATTGTTTGTGAAGTGATGCTGAGTAGTCTAGCCAAAGACAAAAAAGGTGATTTAGATAAAAAATGCAATCTTCTCACAACTGTATGTAATGGGAGTAAAAGGTATAGTTAAGGATGTTCTACTATTCTTATCCTTAAATTAGGATAGTAAGTAATTCTCAATCAACATACTTGAGTGATCTCAACTCATTGGTTTCATAGACTCTGCTCACTTTTTTAATTTATGGAATCATTAGGAGCGGAAGAATGAATCCAGGACAGAGTCCAGGACAAAGTTATGCTGAAAACTTGGACTGGGAAGAACATTTTATATAACTTTTACTAACACTTCCTGTCTACGGGGAGGATATTATACCCCCTTGCTGGACTGACTACCACAACACTGAACTATTCTCTTCCATTTATTTTTTCATAGTACTTTCAAGCCACATTTATGACCAAAGCCATGACTTTTTCCTTGCTCATCTTGTCCTTTCTATTTTATCCTGGATTTAAATAATAAAAGATAAAATTGTGGCATTATATTCATTTATGTGGTAAAAGACTGACGTCACTAAGAAGGATTGGGACTTCACTGCTTTTGAAAAATCACTTTATACTCTCCCTCTACCAGTATGAAAGTCCCCTTTAAAAAAAAAAACCCAAACTAGCAGCTAAACACAGATGAACCCCAAAGACAATGTGAAATGAAGAAAAAAAAACCCATGTAGTAGCAGACAACATTTTCAGGGGGAAAGGAAGAAAGTGGAGTGCATAACCAAACAAAATGTAGAACAGGTACTGAAAAATAACTTGGTAAAGAAACGTACGCCTTTATCAACATCCTGTTTAAGCAAAATCAGCTAACAAAGACAATACAAAAAAGAGATAAAACAACCAGTATACTAGAAATTTGCAGTTTTATATGCTCTATGGAAAACAGACAATCATCTCTTTTGGCCAGCTATGAATTTTGTCCTTCCTTAGTTTTTCATGCAAATTTCTGGCAGTAGACAAGTGCTGAACTTCACAAGATTTTGTGCATTTTAAAATTACCTGCAGTTGTATGAAACCTCATCAGAAAACTATTCAAGCCCCATAGCAACTCACCTCTAGCTAATCTATTTATCAAGGTTCTCATACCAATCATGTCGCCATGGTATCTAAACATCCTTCTTACTCCAATTGTTAATATATATGCTTAGATATATTTTGCTGTTAACAGAGGCCAGGGGATAGAAATGGTGTCCCTGGCCTCTGTTTGTCAGAGGCTGGAGAGGGATGGCAGGAGACAAATCACTTGATTATTGTCTTCAGTCCACTCCCTCTAGGGCACCGGGTGCTGGCCACTGTCGGTAGACAGGATACTGGGCTAGATGGACCTTTGGTCTGACCCAGTATAGGCTGTTCTTATGTTCTTATGTTTAAATTTATATATGGGTAATACTCCCACAAAGGGCATAACAGAGGGACATAGCTTTTTGGTCCTCACTAAACAGTATAAAACAGTATGAATCTATGGTCCAAGACAAAAAATCCTGCCCTCTGGAAATTCTGTAGTATAAGTAATCATTATAGTAGAAAGTGATAGAAGTGTTTTGGGATGTTGAATGGCAGTTTATTATGCACCAAAAATAAAAATAGACTACTATGCCAGCTTCCTCTCCTATGAGGTCTACTGCCCAGCCAATAGGCAAACATAACGAATTACTAACTAGTTAGTGGATGGAAGGAAGGAAGGAAGGAATACAGAAAATGTTTTGTGGGTGGTTCCTCAGGCAAGGATATCTTCCATTTGACCAACTCCATTAAAGACAGACAGGCTTTGTTACTGGAAGTTGATACATCCACAATTAGTCAGCAATAGCAATGACAGATTGTGAAAATCCATTACTGATCTTAGGCATTGAATTTTATGAAGAAATTAATGACTGTCATATACAAACAGTGTGAAAATGTTTTCAAACCTGGCTGTGTTTAAGTGTCATTTTTTTGCTAGCTAATGATTTATTTGATAGCCAATCTGAATGCTGGACAAATTCCACTGGCTTAGTAATACACGTTACAGTTCAATTTGGTGTCTCTTGCGCTGTTAATATTTTTGTACTACCAGATGACAAACTTAGCTGACATGTAATAAGGTTATGAACACTAAGAACTGCTATATTTTAATCTATGAATATAGAAATGTAAAAATGTGAACATTGTATATGACCAGAGCAACGAGGAAAACTTTTTCTATATATGCTAATAAGATTTTCCTGTGTGAATGCACTGATCTAACTTGCATTGGGATTAACTGAACATTTATTATATGTTTATCATGCTTGAATTCAATAGGAATTGTGTATAAAAGCAATACTGTGAGAATACATAGGAACACATGAAAAAGAAAAGGAACCCAGCTGTTGGCTTCCACATGGAGCAATATGGAGGAACTGGGCTCCCAGATCTAGAGAATGAAAAGCCTTAGGGAAGAACTAGCTATGCAGACAGAATGTGTTGTTGTGTTTCCTCTGAAACGTTTATGTTCAAAATAAAACCTGTTATGTTTAAGGAAGTTGTTTGGTGCCTAATTACCATTGTCACTCAGAATAAAACTGTAGGTTTGAGATAAAGTCAGACCCGCTAAAGTGATTACGATTGGACACAGGGGACTGCCACCCAGCATCCAGTCTAAGAGTGGGAGAAATGTGTGTTTTCATTACAAGAAAAGGTGACAGTCTGAGTTCTAGAGGGAGCACCCTTGGAAAACATCGAAAGTATCGAAGGTGTGCTTCTTTGAGTGATGTCCCCATGGGTGCTCCACTGTAGGTGACTTTGTAGCAGTATTCAAGAGTGCCTGGACAGCAGGTCCTGGAGTTATGGTTTGACTACTGTTGAAAGCACTGCTGAGGCTAATGAGGAATCCACAGCCAAAAGGTGTACAATCACATAATGCTTAATGAAAGTGTCATTAAATGTGGCTGCACGGCAGATGTATTGGAGGGAAACTCCTCATAGGAAGGCCATGGAAACACAACAACACATTGTCTGCATAGCTACAGCGCTTGTGGAATGAGCTCTGGGTTCTGTTGAAAGCAGCTTATTTCATATGGAATAACATGTGCTGATGCACGAAACTATGAGCCTCGACACGCGCTGATATGATACTGGATTGTTTGCCCTTGGAGCAATCCGCTAGAGAGACCAGTAAGCACTGCATCATGCAGAAGGCTCCACTTCTATCTATGCAAAAGGTAAGTGCTCTACATACGTCAAGGGAATGCAGAGGTGCCTGTCAGGGAGAGATACAGGGTTTGGCATAGAAGGAAGGAAGAATGGATGATTGGTTCGTTAATATGGAACTCAGAGCACACCTTGGGAATGAAGGCTCGGGGAGGGCGTAGAACAGTGGTCCCCAATGCGATGCCCATGGGCGCCACGGCACCTGCCAGGCTATTTATGTGCACCCGCGGAGCAATCTGGGCTGGCCCCGCCGCCAGGCGTGCAGCAGGTGCCAGCCCCGGACGCATAGGCGGCCCCTGCCACCCTGTCATAGCTCATGCCGGTGCTGGCCCCGGGCATGTGGCGCCTGGGCTGCCCCTGCCCGGGGTTGCAGAACATGCCAGTGCCAGCACTCGGGTGCACAGCACCTGGGCAGCCCCTGCCTGGGATCACAGCACCTGGGTGGCCCCTGCCCAGAGTCACGGCACATGCTGGTGCCGGCCCTGGGCACGCGGCGCATGCTTGGTCCCGTCCCCAAGCCCGTGAGCGGCCCCGCCTCTGGACGCGCGGCACATGAGCGGCCCTGCTCCCAGGCGCCCGGCAGCCCGAAAACGTTGGGACCACTGGCATAGAATAACATTGTCTTTGTTAAAGATGGTATACTGTGGTACTGCCATCAATGCCGCAAGTTCACTGACTCTGCATGCAGATGTAATGGCAAGCAGAAAAACCACCTTGAGTGTCATCATTGGGAATGGTGAAGTGGCCAGAGGTTCGAAAGGTGGTGGAATAAGGGTGTCCAGGGCTAGGTCCAAGGTCCAGGATGGAGGAGGGGGTCTGAGGCGGATTAAGGTTGGTCAACCTCTTTAGGAACCTTTTGGTAGTTGGGTGGGCAAATACAGAGGTTCTGTCTATAGAATGTCAGAAGGCCATAATTGAGGTGTACTTTGAGAGAGGCAACAGCTAGTGCTGACTGCTTTAGGGAGAGGATGTATTTAAAGATTTGATGATGGGGTGCTGTATATGGATCAACATGTGCACCAGGAGACAAACCTATGCCACTTGTGGAGGTAAACAGAGCAAGTGGTATCCTTTTTGCTGTGCATCAAGACCTCTTAACTGTGTGCAGAATAGATATCTTTAGATGCACAGAACCAACTAGGAACCAAGCTGTCAGGTGCAGGATCTGGGGCTGAGGGTGCAGGAGGGTACCCCAGTCCTGGGTCAGTAGATCGCAGAGTTTGGGAAGGGCACACAGTGGGTACAGAGACATTTGGAAAGAAAAGGAAACCAGGGCTGGTGAGCCCAGGACGGCACTATGAGAATCACCCTGGCTCCATTCTTGTTGATCTTCTCAAGGACTCTGGGAATGAGCACAACGGGGGGAAATGCATATAGGAGAAGGCCCCCCAGTTGAGAAGAAAGGTGTCTCCTAGGGATCCCTGACTAATGTGTGTTCTGGAACGGTATTATCGGCACTTTGTATTTCCATAGGAGGCAACGAGGCCTATTAGGGGGACACACCAACTGTGGAAAATATGTTGGAGTGTTTTGTGTCGAAGTTCTCTCTCGTGTTGCGGTGCGAAATGTCTGCTCAGGGAGTCTGTGGTTGCATTGTTGGTACCAGGTAAGTAAGATGCAATTAGAATGGTCTTGCTGTGAACGCACCAGTTCCAGAGGCTTTCTGCTTCTGCACAAAGGGATCGGAATTGAGTGCCCCCTTGGCAATTTTTATAGTATATCGTGGCGATGTTATTGGCGAGTATTCTGACAGTGGTGTCACGAATATGTGCCTGGAAATGTCTGCAGGCACTGAAGACTGCCCTGAGTTCCAGGATGTTTATGTGGGAAGTTGTTTCTCATGGTGACCATTGTCCTTGAACAGACATATCATTCATGTGAGCACCTCAGCCCATGAGGGAGTCATCTCTGTAGTAATGTGGGCAGAAGGTTGAGGCCAATAAAATGGGACTCCTGCAAGGAGATTGCGTGGTTCAGTCTATCATCTGAAGGAAGTTAGAACATCGTGCTGTGGTGAAGTCGAGGCGAGCAGATATGAACTCCAAGGTTTGTGATGGCTTGAGTGTGAATTTCTGGTTGTTGATGATCAGACCGTAAGATCCGAATGTCTGCTTGGCTACAAGTATCATATGGTATGTTTCTGCAGAGAACAGGCCCTTTATGAGACAGTCATCGAAATAGGGGAAGATTAAAATGCCCCACTGACATAGGTGCGCTGCTACTACTGCAAGCGTTTTTTAAAACACCCTGGATGTGGGGGAAAGGCCTAAAAGGAAGCACATGATACTGGAAGTGCTCCATGCCAACAGTGAATTGAAGAAACCACCTGTGAGAGGGTTGGATGGTGATGTGAAAATAAGCATCCTGAAGGATGCAAACCAATCCTAGTTGTCTAACACCAGGATTATAGATGCAAGAGTTACCATTTTGAACCTCTGCCTCCAAAGGTAACGGTTGAGCTTCTGGAGATCAAGTATAGGCCTTGACCCTCCTATTTTTTTCTGGGTGAGGAAATAGCGGGAATAGAAGCCTTTTCCTTTGAATTTATCCAGTACTTTCTCTACCACTCTGATAGAGAGGAGTTGATGAACCTCCTGTTTTAATAGAGCCTTGTGAGAAGAGCCCCTGAAGAGGGACAGGATAGATGGGTGAGGGGGAGTTGGAAATAGAGATAGGAAGGGGATGCTGTAAGCCACATGAGACGATCTCCAGAACCCAACAATCAGACGTGATGGTGGACCAGTGATGGTAAAAAGATCTGAGGCAGTGGTGGAAAATGGGAGCCGTGTGACTGTGTGGGATCACAGCAGCGAGGGTTTGTGAGTCCTCAACCAAGAAGTCAAATTTGCTGTTTATTTGATGGTTGGTTAGAGGTGCGGTTGGTCTGATTACACCTCTTCTGGACTTTCTGCCTTGCTCATGTTGATCAAAACCACATTATTGCTGTCTGACATAGGAACAGTCATGGAGTTTCTGATTAGGTGTATACCGCTTGTGCTGGTATGGAGGTATGTACATACCAAGGATACAAAGAGTGGTACAGGAATCCTTACTTGAATGAAGGACCTTATCTATCTTTTAAGCAAAGAGCTTCCGTTTATCAAACGGAAAGTCTTCGACTTTATTCTGCAGCCTCCATGGGTCTCCAGGAGTTCGTAGCCATGCAGCTCTTCGCATGACTATTGCAGTAGCCGTCAAATGAGCTGCTGTGTCAGCCAAGTCCAACGCAATTTGGAGGCCTGTCCTAGAGGAAGCATAGCCTTCCTGAACTATGGACTTCAGGAATGGTCTTTTTGAGTCTGATAAGTGCTCCAGGAGTGCTGTGAGCTTGGTGTAATTGGTGATGCAACGCATCTATGACCAAGGAGTTGCGTTGGGGATGAGAAAATAAAAATTCCATTTGCTTAGCTGGGACAAAGTACTTTTTGTCTACTCTCTTACTGATCAGCAGGGCAGAAGCTGGAATCTGCCAGATCTCCTCAGCAGCTTCCATAATCACCTGATCTATTGGCAACGTGAACGTAGCTCGTTGGAACAGTTGAAGATTTTTGAGGAGAGGGTATTGCTTTTCCTGAACCTCAATAAACTGGACCTCCTGGCTCCCGGTGATCCTCTTAATCGTCTGAAGGTGACGTGTCCTCTGGAATTATGGCTTCATCCAGAGATGAGAACTGGTCTGTAGGAGAAGTATTGGACTGCTATTCCTCAGGGTCTGATAAATGACCTTCTTCAGGTTCTGAATGGTGTGTTTGAGGGGAAGAACTCTGAGGTAGGGTGTGTGTGTTGCTTGTGAGAAAACACTGAAGCAGAAGGATAACTATGTGAAGGTAAAGATCTGTAGCAGCAGGGTGACCAGTATCTAGGATGTGCAGGCTGATGATGATGGTGGTAGCCAGTGAACCAATAAGGTGCCCAGTCATGATAGTAGGTATGGTGATAGTATGACTGCCTGGTTAATGAGTGTCTCGAAGAAAGCATACTCCTATGCCCTGCCCAGTATGTCGCATATGGAGACAAGGTTGTCAAATGGGGAAGTGTCACTGAGCCCCTAGAGGAGGGAGGTGCAGAAAGAGACGTGTGCTTCGGATGGGTGTGATGATGGAACGCCCTCTGCAGTGCTGCAATTAGTGGAGCCAGGGATCTCTGTCTCCTATATGGGGGGCATCATGCCTGTTACAAAAAGGTATAGCACTAGTGATCCTGGTGCCGACGGCAAGAGCAATAATGCTGGAGAGAAGGTTGGAGATGCTGGGCTAGAGCTCTGGCACCTATTAGACTTTGTGGGAGCCTTTTTCAGTGCTGATGGTCTATCATGCATCTCCAGTGCTGGGCTAGAAGGTTGCAGTATTGGTTCCAGCACAGTGGGTACCGCTGGTGCCATTGGGGCCGATGCCAGAGTAGGTGCTGGGGTACTGCAGGATGGGGCCACCAGTGCCCATGTAGACTTTAGTGACGGTGATGTTCACGATATCAGCACCCAATGGTGCCCTTTGTCGGTCGTTCGAGTCCAGAACCGCCTTCGAGCGTAAAGGAGCCGTGCTGGATGTCCCGGGATTGTCTCCCATGCCGACTCTGCTTGTCAGGATCGGTGAAAGAGAGCGCGCTGGTGAAGTTCATTTCTTTTTAGCAAACCGGGACCCGGGGGAAGACGCCCTCTGGTTTTGGACAGTAGTGAGGTCTGAGAGAGCCGCAGATACAGAGTCCCATGGCTGGAGCACCTTAACAAACAAGATCATACACAGGCGAATTTCTCTGTCACGGCATGCTCTTGCTGTTAGTTTTGAGCAGTGTGGGCATTTCTGAGGCACATGTGCCTTGCCCAGAGAGCAAATACAAGAATGGCTGTTGGAGGCCAGCATGGGTTCACGACGTGTCACTTTTTTTAAACCCCCTTGAGCCAGGCATTATAAGGGATACACTTATTAGGTATTCCCTGAGTTGATTCCTGAAGATACAGACAGAGAAGAAAAGAAGAAGAAGAAAATCTTTTATTTTTATTTTATTTTTATTTATTTTTTTATTTAAAAGGAAAGACGGTAACAACAAAGGAATACATTTTTTAAACAAACTATGAACTTCTTAAGACTAAGTTGTAACTAGAAACTAAACTAAACATTATCAGCTAAGAACTCTTTTTTTTCTGATTAGAACAGTTGAAGAGAAGAGCTCGCTCTGAGACTGAGAGTGGTAACAAAGGAACTGGCGAGAACCAGATCGCATGTGTGTGTTAAACAGTGTGAATGCCACAATGCGCCTGCCGCACATACACATTCCGGCTGACTACTGCTGCTCAAAACTCTGGGACAACTCAACACCTACAGTGGAGCATCCATGGGGACCTCACTCTCAGAAGAATCTAATATGCTAAAGAGGCTAAGTGAATTAGTCAAGGTCACACAGTATGTCCATATCAACACTGATAACTTTCTAGCCATTTGTTCAGAACACTTACTTAGTTATAATTAAGACAGAATTCTTTTTATATTTATACGAAATTCAGTAGTCACAAACCATACATTTCTGAGTAATCGCTCCTGGACAGAGGAAAAATAACATGGTAATAATCAGGGCTCGACAACTAGTGTAATCTACTCGCCCATTGCAAGCGCAGTCTGCGCATGCACAGCATGCCGAACCACGCGGCTGGCGTGTGGGGCTCGCTGCCACTTGGCGAGCCCTGGTAATAATAGTAATTAAAAACCATGACTTTTCAACCTAGCTGACCTAACATAACGATTAGAAAAACTTCAAAAAACAACAAATAGTCTAGCAGAATTTTAAAGACTAACAAAACATGCCGATGGTTTCATGAGCATTCGTGTAGGTAGCCCTGGTGGATGGTCTTCTGCTTTGTAGGAGAATTTCCTTCACATGGTCTGAGCATAGGGATTCTGTTTCTTGGAACCAGAGATGAGCCACGCATGTAGGTGGAGTGTGTGAGGCTGGGGGTGAAGTAATCTCCCCCTGTCCTGAGACAGAATGTCATGCTGGAGTGGGAGAGGATATGGCGTGGCTATGGACATCATGTGTAGAAATGGGAAACTGGTCTGTCTGGTCCAGGATGGTGCCATTAGTATAACCAGAGCCCCGTCCATCTGGATCTTGTGTAGCACTGGGGCTATGAGTGGGATTGGCAGGAAGGCATAGTGTAGTGGTTCGTCCCAACGGATGAGGAAGGCATCACCGTGAGATCCCGTGTCTAGGCCGGCTCTCAAGCAAAACTGGGGACACTTGGGAGTTGCACAGGGGTCTAAAGTCGGGACTCCCCAGCTGTGGAAGACAGAGGTGAGTATGGCTGGATATAATTCCCATTCGTGGTTGGAGCTGAAATTTCTACTCAGGGCGTCTGCCCAAACATTGTTTATTCGGGTAAGAATGAAGTCTTCAGAGTGATGCCAGGCTGGATGCACCAATTCCAGAGGCAGATGGCTTAGACGCACAGTGATGGGGAGCAAGCTCCCCCATGTCTGTCTATGTAAAACATGGTTGTCATGTTGTTGGTGAGTATGTGAACAGCCTGGTTGATAATGAGCGGGAGAAAATGGTTGCAGGCATTCCTCATGGCTCTGAGCTCGAGGAGGTTGATATACAGCCAGGATTCGTATGTCGACACCTGCCCTGAACTGTGTGATAAAGTAGATGCACGCCCCAGCCAAGAGAGGCATGTGTCATGATCTGTCTGGAAGATTTGGGCTGGTGGAAGGGAATGCCCGTTAGGATGTTGGTGGGAATTGTCCACCACGTAAGTGAGTCCAGCACCCTCTCGGGAAGCACGATCTGTATGTGTAGGGAGTGGAGGCCTGGTCTGTAAACAGACGCTAGCCAGTGCTGTAGGGCTCAGAAGTGGAGTTGAGCATATTGTACGACATAGATGGTAGCCGCCACGTGTCTCTTCGCTTGTAGGCAGCTCAGAACCATAGTGGTAGGGGTGATCAGCAAAACAATCACGTAGTGCTGAGAATCAGTGTTGGGGAAGATAAGTGCTAGGTGTCAACGAATCGAGGCAAGCCCCAATAAATTCTATGCCCTGAGTGGGTAGCAGGGTAGATTTCTGCTTGTTTATTAGAAGACTGAGACAGATGAAGATCTGCCTGGTATTGGCAATCATGTCGGCAGTCTCCACCTGAGATCGACCTTTTATAAGATAGTCATCTCAGTATGGAAAGATGACAACGTCCTACCATTGGAGATAGGCTGTAACCACGGCCAGGACCTTTGAGAAGACTCTGAGAGCCGAAGATAGTCCAAAGGGAAGTACTCTGCACTGGTAATGGTCATGACCAGTAATAAATCAGAGGTAGTGCCTGTGTGATGGGTGTATGGAGATGTGAAAGTATGCATCCTGAAGGTCGAGGGCTGTGAACCAATCCCCTTCATCCAAAGCTGGTATAATCGATTCCAGTGTTACCATTCTGAAGCACTGTTTCCACAGATACTTATTTAACTTGTGCAGATCTAGTATGGGTCTCCATCCCCCTGTGCGCTTCTGTGTCAGGAAATATTTGGAGTAGACTCCTCTCCCTCGAAAGGAACCTCCTCTATCGCTCCCAAGTGGAGAAAGTGATTGATTTCCTATTTGAGGAGCATCTCGTGAGAGGGGTCCCTGAAGAGGGACAGGGAGGGGAGGTGGGCAGGGGGAAGCGCTGTAAAGGGAATGGCATATCCTGTACGGTTGATCTCCAAGACCCATTGATCTGATGTTATGACTACCCACTGATGGTAAAAGGGATGGAGTCTGCTGGTGAAGAGATGGTACTGGCTTGTTGGCAGCGGTCAAAGTGGGAGGTCGGGCAGACCCTTGACCAAACGCTCAAACCTGCTGTTTTGTTGACTGGGAGCCTGAGGAGTGGGTTCTTTTCCTTTTTTGTAAAGGGAGAGGGAAGCTGAGGGAAGGATGCAGTTAAGTTAGCAGTTGCTCGCAGGCGGGCACCCGCCAAAGCCGGTACTCTGAGAGAAGCTGACTGAAAAAAATCTTTTCTCTCCCCCCGCCCCCGCCCAGGATGAAACCAAATGAGAAGACAGGTGAGAGGAGATAGGGAGAGCAAAACAAGGAGGTTTTCCCACTCTCCCTGAGGAGAAGCTGAGGAGAACGAAGAACTCAGTCAGAGGCCGAGGACAGGAGAAGGGGAACTGAAGGGGATGAGGGAGCCGTGCGCGAGGCACCAAGCAGAACACAGCTCGAGGCTCTCCTCACGCATGCATGGCTCTCAGGTACTTCTGGAAAAAGCTCTGCTCTGTGGCTCTGGGATATTACTACACCTGACGTGGCGCACCCATGGGGACATCACCTGAAGAAGAATAAGGATTAGAGAGAGTTGTGGGGAAGGGTAATACTTCCCAATACATACTGGGAACCCAAACTACAGTAGATTGAAAATACCTCACTTTGCAGTAGTTTAATAATGAGATAACTTGGATATTCATTCCTTCAAGTCAATAAAAGCTGGAATGTATCTCATGGTCACCTACTTTAGTTTTAAACATAGCTGGACGGTTATTCTGTCAGTGCTATGCCTTACCTTGTGTGTTTTGCTGTACGTATACAAAAAGGCCAGCCTGTAGAGGCTCTTATAGTGCTGGGGGAAACGGCTCAGACACAAACGGAAGGAGGAGATACACTGTTCTGTCAGGAATTTACGCTGCTCTTCAAGATCTGCTGGAAGACACTGGGGAAACTCTGATGCATCTCCACAAGATTCAGCTTTCTTCTTACAGTCCCACTGTGAAGGTGGGGGGACTGTAGCCTTGAAAGGGATGCCAGATGATGCTTGAACATCTAAAATAACTTTCTGGACACTATGTTCAGCTGCATGATAAGATTCAGAGTTCTCCAAGGGTTCTTCTGACTTTCCTACAGGTAGCAAATGAACAAAGACTTAGCATTTGTGTTTTAGAATCGACATGTACTAAAAAATTTAATTCCTTTTCTCCATTAAACTACATTCCAAATAATTTCAGAAACATCCCAATATACATTTGACCTCTCTTGATGTTAAGTGAACAAGACACTTTCAGCTCCTAGCAAAATAAATAAATATACATATATACACACAAACAGGGTTCACCGAACTGCAGCGAGCCCCGCTCGCCAGAACCTGGCTTTTCCAGATTACAATCTACTTGCCCGTGGTGAGTAGATTGTATTATTTGTTGGGGGATGTGTGTGTGTGTGTGTGTGTGTGTGTGTGTGTGTGTGTGTGTGTGTGTGTGTGTGTGGTGTGTGTGTGTGTGTGTGTGTGTGTGTGTGTGTGTGTGTGTGTGTGTGTGTGTAAAAATCAAAAGAAAGGCAATTTTAGAGTCACAGATTTTAGGGGTGAAAGGAACAATGATGATCACCTAATCTGACTTCCTAAATAATACAGAGACCACAGAATTCCATCCAGTAATTTCTCCACTGAGTCTAACAACTTGTGGTTCAATCTGCCCATCTCTTTTAGAAGAGCAAAAGTTTCATTTAACTATTCCAGGTAATGCTGAATTTACAAAGTCCTTGTCACTTATTGCAAAGGTCAATTATCTTCACTGTTAAAAAATTGCAACCTATTGCTAACTAAAATTTTTTCAAGCTTCAGTTTTCAACCATTGAATCTTGTTATATCTTGTCTATTAGACTATTAAGCTGTCTTATACATGATATGCTCACTAGATATAGCTATTTATTGTCCAAGATCAAATTGCCTCTTAACCTTCTCTTTAATAAGCTGAAAAAACAGACTTTAAGTCTCTTTTAGGTGTGTTTTCCACACCATGAATCATTCCTGAAGATCTTGTATGAATCTCTCCAATTTTTCAATGTGCTGACACTAGAAATGGACAGAGCATCCCAGCAGAATGTACTTTGGGTTTTTTGGAAGCTTCTGGAGACTGTAGAAAATATTTCAATTTCATTTTTAAAGGGTTAAATATTTTACAATCACCACCTTCTGGCATAGAACTGCTAGCACACTTGATGTGTCGAGCCATCCTAAGTTTGAGAAAGACTATCTTAAATATTTAACTTTAAAACTATTACAGATTTTTCAAGCTAGAGTATATTCATACGCTCTTTCAGAATGTTTTAATAATTCTCAACTCAAAAGTTTCAGTCATTCCAATGCCCTAATCATCCCAGTAGGAGAGGAAAAAAAAGCTGTCAAAATTAACATGAGCAAACCCCTTTTACATATCTAGCTGATAACATTTTGCATTTATCTTCCTAGCATCTGGGTGCCTTAACATTTTAAGTATATTATATGTCAAAAGTTTATATCCCTTCCCTAAAAATAGGCTTTTTAAAATTAATTGTAAGAAAGCTAATTCAAATAATCAATTATACAAAAAATGTGGTGGATTTTTTTAAGTGGATGGTATAATTAGAAGTGTAAGTATAAAACACACATACCACCTGTTATACTAGGTCATATTATATAACTTGGAAATACCTTGGAAAATGAAGCTCTCAAATCTTATATTAATTTACATTTATATAACATATACCTTAATTGCACGCTATTAATTTTCAGAGGGCTAAATGACACAGCTGTCAGTCTCTTCTCAGACTAAAACATTTCAATCTTTGCCATACAACAAATATAAAATATGCACATTATATCATATAAATATATTATAATGTGTTAGTAGCAATCCTATATTTATAGCTGGCTTAGAAAGGCATTTTTCCAGACACATTTGTTACAGCAGATGCAAATAATGTGATACCCAATTTAACAAAGGTGCCCAAACTACCATCTGATTGCAAAGACTTTTAAGTGACTATTGCTTGGCACATTGTCATTGAGTGATAAATAAAAAGCTTTGTATCTCATTACCTACCAATCCCTCCCAAATACGATTTATATAAAGCTCGGTGTATACTAGGTATTTTGCATCGATGTGGCTATGCTGCTACACACCTAAAATACAGATACACTTTAGTGCTGTAAGATGGTGACTACCATCGCAGGTTATTGGAATTGGTCACATACTAGCACAAGTACAGTTTTGATGGTTTGCACTTGAGTGACTTTATTGGTATAGACACTCTGGTGCATGGTTCCCTAGTTTGGACAAACTTTAAGAAAAAGCATAATTCAAAAGAAGGAAACAAGTCAAAATGTCAATGAGACAATGTTGAAAAAACCAGTTTCCTACTTCTTATAACTGTTGGTCTTCAAGATGAGCTGCTCACGTCCATTCACATAGGTGTTCACAAACTGCATGCACAATTGTTGGGAGGTTTTTCTCTAGCAGTACCTGCCAGATTGGCTGTGGAACTCCCTGAATAGTGCCTTCATGGTGATGATGCCTATTCAGTCCCTTCTTGCTGGACTATTCTGACACAGGGGAGGTGGGTGAGATTTGGAATGCATATGAGCAATACATCTCAAAGAACAACAGTTATATAAGAGGTAAGCTACTGTGCTTTCTTCTTTGAGTGCTTGCTCATGTCTAGTCCAATAGGTGACTCCTATGCATTTTCTATGTAGGAGGGGTCACTGACTGCACAACCACCCTTCCACAAGCTGCATCATCCCTTGTCTGTTGGATAATGGCATAGTGTGATGTGAAGATGTGAATGGAGGACGCCGGAACGTCCATATGTGCCAGGAATGCTGCAGCAGATGCCTGTACTTTTGTGGCATGAAGTCTCTATGATAGAGCTGGCACCTTAGCCAACTGTAGCAGGCCCTAATACAGGAGGTGATCCACGATGAAATACACTAGGAAGGGATGGAAAGCTCTTTCATTTTCTCAGCTATTGCAATAAAGAGCTGTGATGACTCACAAAACGGCTTTGTGCATTCAATGTAGAAAGCTCAGGCACACCTTACATCCAGGGAATGGAGAGCTCCCTCCTTATTGCTAGCATGGGGTTTGGAAAGAAAACTGGCAAAAAGATGTCCTGACTCACATGAAAATGCCTACCTTAGGCAGGAATGCTGGATGTGGACATAGTTATACTTTGGCCTTATAAAAGACTACATTTGGGGGTTCAGAGGTGAGGGCTCAGAGCTATGAGACCAGTCTGGCTGACAATAGCCACCAAAAAGGCGACCTTCCAGGAGAGGTAAGATAAGGGGCAGGTTGGTAGGGGTTCGAAGGGGAAGGGAGTCCCGTGAGTTTAGAAAGGGCCAGGTTAAGGTACCATTGTGGGATAAGGTGTCTAACCTGAGGTCTATTCAAAACCGCAAGAAAGTGCCCCATCATGGAGTTGCTGAAGAAAGATCTGCCTCCCATATCTGGGTAGAAGGTGGAGATGGACAAAAGTTGGATCAGCCAGCCTCTGGTGTTTCAGATGCAAAAAAGGAGTTGACCTCAGTGGGACTGGGACTTGTTTGAGGAATACATTTTTGGGGCTTCCAACTGCCCAAAAGGTCTTCTCTAACTGAATAAAACACTACAGTTCAAGCTGATTTAGCCAGGGAGTTTTCATGCTCCCTGACCCCCATTACAGAAGGGATATGGAAGCACTGGAGAGGGTCCAGCATGGGGCAATCAAAATGTTTAAGGGGCTGGAGCACATGACCTGAAGCAGCAGGCTAATCAGGCACTATAGCCAATTAAGGCCTTCTGGGCTACTTTAAAAGGTTTTCCCTTAGGTAAGGAAGCAGGAAGGAGAAGAGTGAAGGACTGAGGAGGAAGTGTGTTGCTGGAGAGTGAGGACTGCAAAAAGGAAAGTGTGTTTGTGCTGAAGCAGGAAACATTCACTCAGGTACTAGGGAGAAGATACTATGGGAGCGTGTGGGGAAGTGGCCCAGGGAAAAAAGCTGCTGTATTGGGGCTAGAAGAAAAACCCTGTCAGTTGCTACTTAAGGTCCCTAGGCTAGAACCCAGAGTAGTGGCAGGGCCCAGGTTCCACTCAAAAGTTCCCCAGACCACTAAAAAGTAATCTCAAAAGGGAGGATAGGATTACGGAGGGTTTTATCCCAAACCTTTGACTCTGCCTATAATGAGGATGGTTAAGTAAGCTGTGACCCTGACCTCTAAAAGAAGTAAGAGGAAGCAAAGGGTCACCACAAGCCTCTGAGGCATACAACAACTGCCTGGAAACTTTGTCACATTATGAAAGGCTAAATACACTATTACTAAAATGAGATAAGAACTTTATACAGAGAAAAACTAGGGATGCCTTGTAAAGCAAAAGATCAGTTGCTTCAACATGCATCACTGGTGGTAAGAAGGAAATGAGCAGGTGGCGGATCAACAAGAACTTATATACGTCACCAGGAAGGCCCCACTCCAGAGGGCTCCACAGCTGACTCAACAGATACCATTAGGGAAAAATCTTCCAATGATCATGCATGCAGAGCACATGCATATACTGAAATGGACATAAATATGCACATGAAGAAGAATAACTGTTTACTATACATATCTCTCCAAGAAGAATAAAGAAATGGATCAGGACCAGCTATGAATCAAATTTTGTGGCTCCATAAAATTGACAGAGGTATAATATTATGGAAGGAGGGACTTAACATACTGTGATATGATAGGAAAATGTCATTAGCCTAAGTTTGGATAGTAGTATTACTCACAAAGATGAACAAATTACTCATCAATAATAATTATGCTACACCTTCACCTTGTACATGAAAAAAGTTCACTTTTAGAGAGTTTTAAACAAATGTTTTGGTTTTGATTTCATATCCCGCTGCTTGTAAAGCCCAGCACCCTTATCAAGTTCATCATATACTGGCTTCATACAGCGTGATAAATTCTAACCAACTCTAACCAATCAATTTTAGAAAGCCTAAATTTTATTTTGAAAAACTTTTTGATACATAAAATCTGATATCAAGTCATCTACTGGAGATACAAATAATTGCTGTATTCCACTGGAAAGGGATAACAGAGGGTGATTTCTCGTTCTCCAGTGTGTATTCAATTCCAGTATTTATCATTTGTAAGATATTGAATAGTAATCTATTGTTAGTCGAAGTTAAGTAAGGGCAAAATAGACAAAACATTTTTTGAGAGATTGTTTTACAATAACAACTCCTTGAAATGCTCAGGACTTGTAGAAGCCAGAGAACAGGTAAGGCAGTCAAAAGAACATGATAAAAATTGATTTACCAAAAGATTCTGCAGGTTATGATAGGGTTCAATCACATATGTCAGTGGTATCACTACTATGTGCATCTGACAAAGTGGGCTCCAGCTAATCCCAAAATTAATTTGTTATTCTTTAAGTGCTATGGGACTCTTTATTGTTTTTGCTGAAAGTCTAATGTTGCTATCCCTCTGAAACTACCACATGGTTGATATAAACAAAGTTTAAACAAAGTTTGTATATAAACGTTTTTTTAAAACACAAATTCTCTCTCTCTCTATATACATATATACACACACACACACACACATGCACACACACACACATACACGCACCCCATATCCAACTTGAGTTCAATAAAAATTCAAGCATAGTTCAACATCTGTCCATTATTTCTGCATGCTGGACAAGACATTTTAATGTCATCACACAAGCCGCTGTGAGTTACATAACTGTACCTCTTTCTTCTTCAGATCCTAGGATCTCTTTGCAGGATGCCATAACATCTGAACAGGAAGTGGAAATCCTCTTCTCTGAGTAAGGCTTCCTTAAACTGTCTTGAGAACTGGCAGGTTCATTAAAGATGTCCTGTGTGGAGTTGGAATCAGAAAGCACCACTGCTGTGCTATCCTGACTCCTTTCTGCAAAAAATGAGAATCAGGTAAAGAATGAAAGTGCTACTTCATCCTCATTACAGGAGACATTAGGACCAAACAGTCTTCTATCTTAAATCATAAGATAGTGTTTTCTTCTCAATCTATGTAGCATAATGACTGTAGTCATTCTACAAAGCTTTCTCTATTGTTATGCCAACCAATGCGCCTATTGTCTAAAAGGTAAGTGTATGTATTTTCTTGTAATCTGTCTGTTTCAGTTTATTGCCATATTCCTCTCCTCACCTGTTTGTTCCAAGAATTGAAAATTTAATTGTTTTTTTCACACGGGGTTGCTAAATATTCATGCAGACTTCATTTTTTCTAATGATTTTCTGGGATATCTAATCAAGTTAGAAACTTTGTAAAATGGAGATGGTGTGAAACCCTCATAAGCAATCAACGTTGGGATCAAATGTAGCCAACATTTTATACCCATAACATGATAGCATTTTTACTGCGCCACTTGTGGCATCTCAAAAGGTAGACCGGATAAATGGTACACTAAGTAAAAATCTGAAAGCACTAGAATTCATTTGTTCAGGGAAGACCATGAGCATTCAAGTTTTCTAAGAATTTTTGGTAACAGTTCCTAGCAAAAGATACAAGAACATAATTAGAGATGCAAAAGACTTAACAGAATAATCATTAACATCATTCACCTGACTAAAGTTTCATACCGTCTAATGAATGGTTAATCTGCTTAGCATCTTGCTAAGATTTAGGTTTAAGAGAGAAACTGAGATTCTTAGACTTTAAGCTAGCAGCAGCACTTAATTTGTAAGTTAATTTGCAATTCGGTGCTGGGGCTCAAGCAATTTTTTTTTTAACTTTCATAACTGATGTGGCAAGCCCAGAGGTGCCAGGGTTATGAACTGCCAATTTAAGCACTGGCTTAAATAGAAGGGTGAGAGAAGTGATTCACTCTAGGTGGGGACAGCTGATTCATATATTACACCTACTAACTACTTTACAGTTTGGAGGGGCTGTTAGCCTTTTCAGCCATACATGTTTCAGCATAGAAAACAATTATACAAGGCTGTGATTACAGAGAGATAAAAACTACACCCTAGAATAAAGGAACAAGTGAAAACTGCTCAGATACATCTGAAATCAGTCTAATATACTCGTGGGCACTATGTCAGGGTTAATAAGAGACTACTTAACAGCATAACTTCATAACTGGAACTGGGACAGCCCATTCACATATAGGCTCACACGCCAATACAACTACAGAAAAAGATACACGCTTTCTTCCTTGGATGAGAGAAAAAAATATTTTTCCATAATTTTCCACTAGCAAAATCCAATGTCTGATGTGAAATCCTAGTAGACAGAACCTTCTCTGTATCTAAAACTCATGGATGAATTTAGTCCCTTTTCTAGAAAAAGGATTGGCTCAACTTACGATCCTCAGACCTCAATTTATAGTGCAGGTATTATTTGTTTTGATTCCAAAAAGATTAAAATGCAATTTGATGCAACCTATACGGTTTTTATTTGACACAAGAAAATCTGTCTATCCAGTGAACTGGAAAAGGGAATGGCGGGGAGGGGGGAGTGTTTCCTGATTCCTAATGGCAAGTTTTACAGATAACAGACTTTATATAGAAATCATATAACTACCAAAGAATAGGAGAAGAAAGATTCTGAATGGATCAGTCAAGTTTTCATGACTCATTCGCAGAGGTTTAAGAATATTCTTTGGTATATGTGGCTATAGCTGACTGCCTGTCAGTATCAGGAAAAAAATGTTTTAAACTTCTAAGGTTCAGAAACAGATTGTAAAGTTTTGAGGGAAAAAAATAAAGGATATGTTTGTGATCTAAAGTGGTTCTTAGCAGTTCTGTAACACCCTGAAAGACTTGTTGAATGACAGCTCCACCAACAAAATCCCTACTACAGACAATCAACACATGCAACCTTTACAGAAATTCATCTAACATGTTTTTAAAATGGGAGAAACTTGTGCATCTACTTCAGGAACAGGCTATAGGTTGAAGAAGACATGGCCTAGCAGTTTAGGAAAGGGTGTGCGGATGCAAAAATATGGCAGTTGCAAGACTATATATGTTTCATTTTCCCATAAGCATTGAAGTTACTTTTCATGTATAAGCTGTAACAGAAGAAAAGTCAAAATGCTGGAATGGGAATCAAGAATGTCTGGTATACAGTAAGTTTGTGAAAGCTACATCAATTACTAGGAAATTATACTAACTTCTCAGAATAAAAAATTATGCTCATAATTATAAACACTGAACTAGCAGGTTATATTTCAAATACCAGCATATCAATGAGGTTGTTCATTCCAAGGGAGCAAACATGAAGTCTTCCTTTTTAAATCCTAATGAGCAATCTCAGCTTGAAGTTTTTACTAAAAAAGTAGGTATATATGAGCCTCTTTCCTGTACCCTAGCCAAATACCCAATATGTAAACCATATCATCTAATCCTGCATTGCACATACAACATAATGATAAAAATGCAACTGTTCATCAATGTCTTATCTCCACAGTGCCTCTCAATATGACTTCTGCTGGTAGAGCTGAGACGGTGGGCTGCAACAACATAACATTTTTCAAAAGGCAGGCCAGGATACGCTTGGGAGTGGACGTTTTGTGCTATTGTATCAAAGACGTTTTTAATTATTTCTTCTGAGTCAACTACCATATTTTCAGTGTACATTTCACAGACATTTTAAAAAAGATTAGCATTTGATTTTTTTAATATTAAAATAAATCAAGACTTCTAAAAAGATGTCATAGGTAAATGTAGTATCTTATTTCCTTTTTTCATGGGTTCCAAAACAACCATAGAAGAAAAGGTCAAAGGAACACTTTCTTAAGTTGCTACGTGTTAATTACTATGTGCAAGGCACATAAACATAACTATTTTATTTCACCTGCTCTGACCATTGATCTGTTACACTGTGGTGTGTGTTACTATGAAATAGAAATGAAAATATTTTATATATTCAATGCATTCCACCCTCAATTGAAAGTCACCATAAAATTGTAAAATGAGAGTCTGAGGTTATTAGGATTCAACTAATAGTAATTCTGAGGCTGGGAAGTGCTAATATCCATACACTGGAGATATTCTCTGCTAAAAATACATTAAAATATGTCTTAGTGTGTCAAGATTCAGACTGTCTGAAGAAGTTCCTAAACAGGAAACAATTTCAATCAGCACTGCAAACAACTATGGGAACAAGAGCTAGGGGTTTCCCGTACCCCCACCCAAAAAAAGTTTATAAACTAAGGGGAAAAAAAGGTAAGACATAGTAGTTTAGAAAAGGGAAGTGTGCGTATTGTTTCAATTACTTCTATATCAAATGTGCTCAGTTTACAAGCAAAGGGATGCTTTCTGTCTGCCAGTTCCACAAACTCAGCCTAGAATCTGAGAATCAAGCTATGTTCTTTCTATTTCATCCACCAGCGCCAGCTGTGAAGGTCTCAAATTAAACCCTCATGACATATAGAACTCCAAATTATACTTTCAGCAACACCTGCACAAACTCAGTGTGAGAGTCTCTCCTTTGCTACAGTCAATGTACATACAATTGTGTATGCCCTATTGCAATGCTAAGAGAAGGAAGTATGCTGAGGTTGGAGTAATTATGGGGATTTTAAAGTAACCCTGGGAATCCCTACATTATCCTACAGAACCATTATAGTCCTCTTGGCAGCCCAGAATTGGGGGATGAAAAGTTAGTGTAAAGTCACATTTACCTTCCCTCTTCCAAGCTTGAGTTCTATGCTGTGCCTCCAACAGACATAGCAGAGAGTCACACCAAATGCGTTTAATGCGTTTGCACAGGTGTAACTGAAAGGAAGGAATCAATTTGTTCAAGAGCATGCGAAGGTATGGAATCCAACTCACTCTAATAGCTTTCTTGCCGCTGTGGTGCTAACAGTAGTAAAAGACAAAAACATATAGGGTAAAATTTCCTAATGTTAGAAGTCAACAAGAAAAAAAAATCAATGGAACTCATGTGCCTAAGTCAACAGTACTTTAGAAAAAATTAACCGTTGGCACTAAATTCAGTACACGACTGATTACACAAATGGTGAAGATCTGCTGAGCAAAAAGGTATATTTTTACAGTCACTATTTCAGTAGCACTGCACTTTATAGTGGATTTGAAGGAGGAAAAGACAGTTACCTCTTTCCATAACTGGTGTTCTTCAAGATGTGGTGCTCAGATCCATTCCACATCAAGTGTTTGTGCTCACCACATGCACTGGTGCCAGAAGTCTTTCTCTCTACAGTGTCTGAAGGGGAGAGCCTTTGGAGATCCCTAGATAACTGTCTCCTTAGAATGCTTGCTAATGTCCCTTCCATATTAGGTAAATAAGTCAGTGGTGGTTAATCGGAGGCCCACAGGCCACAGATTTTGTGTGTTGTCCATGAGACATTTTGTTTACTGTTACCCACGTGCAGAGTTGCCAGATTCCACTGATTTCCATCCACAATTTTTTTCCAACTGTTATTACTAAAGTGACAGGCCCGTAAAGCAAGGGCATAGTTCAATAAGCACACGGTGCAAATTTTAGGTATGCAAGCACCATTAGCAGAACTGCTCTATCCCAGGAGGCTATTTTGATTACAACATCTGGTAGCCCACTAAAATGAAGGGTGGCCACTCATGTGGCCCTCTCACTACTATAGGCTGCCCAGTCACTGTTCTAAGCAGTCCCCTGGCAGGAGGGTTGAAGTTCATGGCCATGTAGATTGAAGCACATCTCTGTCTAACCCAGAGTCATCTCTGGCTTGCTGATTTATGGCATAGTGACCCATACACATGTGGACTGAAAATGATGCTGAGGCTCTACAAATATCCCAGATTGGTACACGCGCAAGAAGGCCGCCAATGATGCTTGAATGGGCTCTGATGATCGCTAGTGGTCTGTTTGCAAGAGGTGATTCAGCCGGAAATTCTCTGTGACAACACTGGGAGCCCCTTCCCACAGGGCCACTGTAGCAATGAAGGGTTGGGTAGACCTGTGGAATGACTTAGCCCACTCGAAGTAGAAAGCCAAGGCTCTCTGAACATCGAGGCTGTGGAGGTCTCTCCCCTCTAGTATCCTATGAGGCTTAGGATAAAACACAGACAGGAAAATGTCCTGGTTCACATGGAAAGAGGACACCGCCTTAGGCAGAAAAGCCAGTGGTGCTGTAATTGGACCTTGTTCTTGTGAAACACTTTAGGAAAATTCCCAGGTCAGGGCCTTGAGCTACAATACTCACCTTGTTGACATCAGTGCCATGGGGACAGCATCCTTCTAAGATAAGTAGGAGACGGCACAAGAACCCAGTGACTCAAAGGGTGGGCTGGTGAACCTGAAGAGGACCAGATTAAGGTCCCACAGTGGGATGGGGTCCCAGATCCTGGATAAAGCCTCCAGAGTCTTTCAGGAATCTGTCAGAAGACTGTCTCATTTTGAAACAGCTGATGATTGCAGAGATAACCTCAAGGTGCATATTCATGGAAGAGTGTTAGACCCTAGTTCCTGAGCTACAGCAAGTAGTCCAAGATGGATCACAGAGGTGAAGGTAAGGGAGATATGCCACACTCCAAAGCCCAGCAGGAGAAAAGAGAGTTACTCACCTGGTGCAGTAACGTCTGTTCTTCGAGATGTGTGTCCCCGTGGGTGCTCCACTCGAGGTGCTGGGCTCGTCCCGGTGCCGCAAACCGGAGGAATTTTCACTAGCAGTAGCCCCCCTGCCGGACCACGCATGCGCGAGTGCCCCCTTCGCGCCTTTCATCGGAGCGCGGTCCGGTCTCGTCAGTTTCCTCCCAACCGGAAGCATCTGAAAGACATAAAGAGAGGCTCCGAAGCAGGGAGGAGGGTGGGACGTGGAGCACCCACGGGGACACACATCTCGAACAGACGTTACTGCACCAGGTGAGTAACTCTCTTTTCTTCATCGAGTAGTGTCCCCGAGGGTGCTCCACTCGAGGTGAGTACACAGCAGTGGTCCAGCGTGACTTGCGTGCTTCGGACCTATTGCTTTCGGGCTGTAGACAAGACAGCCTGAGCTACCCTCGAATCGGAGTTAAGTATGTTCGCAAGGGCATAGTGCTTAGCGAATGTGAGGGTGGACGACCAGGTTGCTGCACGGCATATGTCCTGCAATGGTACTCCACGAAGATAGGCAATGGATGTAGCTATGCACCGGGTGGAATGAGCACGAAGACCGCTCGGAAGAGACCTGTTGCGCAAGGCGTAACATTGCGTGATGCAAGCAACGACCAAACGGGAAATGCGCTGTGCAGAAAGCAGTTTGCCTTTGGAGCGTTCGGCTGTAGCAAGGAAAAGCCGTTGAGATTTTCTAAAGACTCGAGTTCTGTCGAGGTAAAAGGCCAGTGCTCGCCTGACATCTAGTGTGTGCAGACGTACTTCTTCCAATGAGGAGTGAGGCTTCGGGTAGAAAGTCGGTAGAATTATAGGCTCATTTATATGGAAAGCAGAGTTGACCTTTGGCAAAAACGCTGGTTGGACACGCAGTACTGCCGCATGACTGAAGAACTGCGTATACGGCGGATCAGAGGAAAGAGCTGCTAATTCGCTTACTCGACGCGCTGACGTAATGGCAAGCAGAAACACAGTTTTCATCGTGAGCATCCGTAGATCACACGTTGCGAGCGGCTCAAAGGGTGTGCGAGTCAGAGCGTCCAATACCAGAGGTAAGTCCCAAGGCTCTGGTGGGATCCTGTGGGCTGGATACAAGTTGCCTAGCCCCTTCAGGAATCTCTTGGTGATAGGGTGGGCGAACACCGAATAGCCGTCCACGGGAAGACGGAAGGCTGAAATTGCCGCTAGATGCACCCTCAGGGACGAAATAGTTAGCCCCGTCGTCTTTAGATGCATTACATAATCCATTATCTGTTGTATAGACAACAAGTGAGGGTTAAGATCCTTAGCCAAACACCACGAGTGGAAACGGCGCCATTTATAGAGGTAGGATTTACGTGTTGTACTGCGTCTACTGTTAACCAATACGCGTCTCACTTCTTGGGAACATAAAAGTTCCGAAGCTTGGAGCCAACTAGGAGCCATGCTGTGAGGTGCAAGCGTTCGATGGCTGGGTGAAGAACCGTGCCGTATTTCTGGGATAGCAAGTTGGACAGTTGCGGTAGTCGTCGTGAATAGGCCGCTGACATTCTTGACAGCTGCGTTAACCAAATCTGTCTGGGCCAGAAAGGTGCTACCAGAATCACTGTTGCGCCATCCAGTGCTATCTTCTCCAAAACCCTTGGAATGAGTGGGAGAGGAGGAAAGGCGTACAGTAACTGGTGGTGATCCCAGTCCAGAAGGAAGGCATCGCCGAGGGAGTTCGTGCTGATGCCTGCTCGTGAGCAATACTGAGGACATTTCCTGTTGTGTCGAGTGGCGAACAAGTCCACTTTGGGAAAACCCCATTGCAAAAAGATATCGCGGAGCACTTCGGGATGCAATTCCCACTCGTGCTGTGAGAGGAAATGCCTGCTCAGAGAATCGGCAATAACATTGTCCTTGCCAGGGAGGTATGCTGCAGTTATGGTGATACCCTGTTGAATAGCCCAATTCCACAGGCGCACAGCCTCCGTACATAGGGAGCGGGAGCGTGACCCCCCCTGCTTGTTGATATAATACACCGTGCATATGTTGTCGGTGAGAATCTGTATGGAATGTCCTCGGATGATGGGCAGAAAGTGCTTGCAAGCCTTGAAGACTGCTCTTAGTTCGAGAAAATTTATATGCTGAAGCGATTCCTGGGACGTCCATAGACCCTGCGCACGGAGCTCCCGAAGGTGGGCGCCCCAGCCGAGCAGAGAGGCATCTGTAGTGATTTGTAGTGCTGGTTTCTGGGCATGAAAGGGGACCCCTATTAGCATGTTGACGGGGTTGTCCCACCATGCCAGGGAAGATCGCACCTGACTGGGCAGAGAAACCACCCTGTTCGTACTGCGCACCCGGGGCGTGTACACCGTGAACAGCCAATGTTGAAGAGTTCGCATATGGAGTCTGGCGTGCGGAACCACATACGTGGTGGCCGCCATGTGTCCCAGTAGTTGCAGACAGGTAAGTATTCGGGACTTCGGAGAAATTGATACTGATTGCACCAGGTCCTGTATGAGTTGAAACCTCTGTACCGGCAAGTATGCCCTCGCGGTTAGGGAGTTGAGTCTTGCGCCGATAAACTCCAGGTCTCGAGTAGGTGTTAGGAAGGACTTCTCGACACTGATTATGAGTCCTAGGGCTGTGAACAAAGCGGTAGTTGTAGACACTGCCCTTGTGGCCTCGTCGAGTGTGGGAGCCTTTAGCAGGCAATCGTCCAGGTATGGGAAGATTGTAATGTCGAGACGTCGCAGGTAGGCCGCCACTACCGCCAGGGTTTTGGAGAAGACCCGTGGGGCCGCCGATAGTCCGAAAGGCAGCACGCGATATTGATAGTGGTCGGACCCCACTGTGAACCGCAGGAATCTTCTGTGCGCCGGGTGAATAGTTATGTGGAAGTAGGCGTCTTGAAGATCGAGGGACGCGAACCAATCCCCTTTGTCGAGAGCCGGGATAATTGAAGATAACGTGACCATCTTGAATTTTTGCTTTCTCAGATGTCGGTTGAGTTGACGTAGGTCCAGGATAGGCCTCCAACCCCCTGATTTCTTCTGGGTGAGGAAATAGCGAGAGTAGAACCCTCTCCCCAAAAAGGGTGTTGGCACCCTTTCCACTGCCCCTAACATGAGAAGGCGTGACACCTCTTGGCGTAGCAGCGTCTCGTGAGAGGGGTCCCTGAAAAGGGACGGGGCAGGAGGGGAGGGAGGGGGAAGAGAGGTGAAGGGGATGACATATCCTGAAGTAATTATGTCGTGAACCCACCGGTCGGTGGATATGACAGCCCAACGATGCTGGTAAGGTCTGAGATGATGATGGAATACGCCTTTTGTGATATCCGGAGTCTCTGTTAACGGGGTGGTCCGAAGTCCCTCGATCAACCCATCAAACCTGCTGTCGGCCCTGCTGCTGGACAGGCGTCTTGTTGGGTTGCTGGCGACGCTTTTGGGGCCGTTGCCTAGGCCTCTGTTGCTCGTATGGCCTGGCGCGTGGTGCCGCATATGAGAATGGTCTTTGTCTATTGTAGGGTATGTATCTCTTACGTCTGTAGGGGGGAGTGTACATCCCCAGCGTCTTCAGAGTCGTACGTGTGTCCTTGCCCGAGTGGAAGACCTGATCTGTCGACTGAGCAAAAAGCGATTTGCGATCGAAGGGCAAATCCTCCACCTTGGCCTGCATCTCCTTCGGGACAGCGGCTTGGTGCAGCCAAAACGCCCGACGCATGACTAAGGCCGAAGCTGCGGATCTAGCAGCTACATCAGCCGTGTCAAGGGCGATCTGCAGGGCTGTTCGGGCGACTGTGTAGCCCTCTTGTATCACTGCCTTAAGCAACTGACGTTTGGAATCCGGCAAGTGCTCAAATAGAGGGATCAGCTTCGAATAGTTATCGAAATCGTGGTTTGCCAGCTGTGCAGCAAAATTACACATCCTCAGGGCAGAAGTAGAGGAGGAATATACTTTCCTGCCCAAGATATCCAGTCGTTTGGCCTCCTTGTCATTTGAGGGATTCTTGGTCTGAGATGATCTTGTTCTCTGTTGTGCGGCATCCACGACAAGGGAGTTAGGCTGAGGATGTGTAAAGAGAAACTCCATATCTTTCTGAGAGATGAAGTACTTCTTATCCGACCGCTTGTTAGTTGGTAGCGAAGTGGCCGGGGTCTGCCAGATGTCATTGGCGATCTCCAGTATAGCTTCATCAAAGGGAAAAGCGAGCTTCGACTTTTGGGAAGGTTGTAAATTTTTGAGCAATCGATGTTGTTTCTGTTGCACGTCCGCGGTCTGAACGTCCTGGGATTGTGCAACTCTCTTAAAGAGCTCCTGGAACTGCTTGTGGTCCTCCGTAGTAGACAAGTCCGGAGGGACCACCGCGTCATCCTGCGAGGATGAGGAACGCTGCGCCGGGGAATCAGGGCTCTGCTGTCCTTGAAGAGAAGTGTGTTCCTGCTTATCCTCGTGATATTGCGAATCCAGGTCCCCAGCCGAGGATGGTGGCGCTACATAAGGAGCAGACTCGTCCAGACCGTGTGGAGATTGATGCTGAGAAGAATGCGGTGATCGCGATCGCGAATACCTTCTGCGGCGAGATGAATGAGAAGAGTGCTCATGATAATAGCGGCCCTCCCTCCGACTGCGGCAGGGAGAGCGGCTGTATCTTCTCAATGTGTCATATCGCCGATGGTAGTCTGTACGGCGTGGGGATCTTGGTGAAAGGGACCTCCTATAGTAGCGTGAGGGCAAGCCCGAATAGCGATCCCGATAGTATCGACGCGGCGATGAACGACGAGGTGACCTATAGTAGGGCTCCCTGGAGGTCGAGTAGCGGTGACTGTGACGACGGTAATCAGCATTGGACGAGGTAGGTGAGTCAGGTCCAGGTGAGAAGGTGACACTGTCCGGAGTTATTGATGGTGTCCGGACTCTGGCAGTCTTTTGCTGAGCTTTGGTTGGCACCGAGGCATTGCAGGCAGGCTGCAGAGGTGCTTGCGTGAGAACAGCAGGCAGTGGAGAAGCCTCTGCCACTTGAACGTCTGCCACATGAACGGCAGAGTAAAGGCTCGGTGCTGCTTGATCCCCCGACAGGGTGAAAGCAGGAGGCTGGGTTGGCAGAGACTCCTGTGTGGGAGGTGCATCCGGTGCCGATATGCCTGGCACCGAGGAGCCCAGGGTGGCACCTAAGGAAGGCGCTGCGGGTGTCGTCATGGCTGGCTGCGAGCGCGCATGCGCCGAAACTCCCGGTGCCGGGGCTTCCCTTGCCGGTTCCGCAATCGCCGTTAAAGCCGTTGCCGGCACCGACTCAGCTCTCGATCCCTTCTTGAGCGTCGGATCGGAGCTTTTGGGGCCGGCTGTAGTCGGGGCAGAAGAGCTACGGCCCTTGGCTGCCTTGGCCGCGGGGAGTCTCGGCGCATAGCCAGAGCTCCCCGGCTTGCCTGTACTGGCGCTTGGCGTCCCGTGGGTCCTGGGGGCTTGCACGGGTTGCTGAGGAGTTGCAGAGTGCGGCTCGGAGACCTCCGGAGCTTGGAGAGCCTTATTGAAGAGAAGAACTCTCAACCTAAGCTCCCGATCTTTTCTAGCGCGAGCTGTCATCTTCGCGCAGTGACAGCACTTGGTCGGGACATGAGTGTCCCCGAGACATCGGACACAGCGGGAGTGTCCATCTGAGATGGGGATAGCCTCCTGGCACTGGAGGCACTTCTTGAAGCCGGGTGATCCTGGCATTCTTGCGTCCTTTCCTTTTCCTTGTCCTTTTTTTTTTTTTTTTTTTTTTTTGTCAATTTCAGTCAGGGAAGCCCTGACCGCCCGCCGAAGAAAAGCGGCGTTTCTTTACTTCTTTCTCTTTTTTTTTTTTAATAAAGGGGGAACTACAACTAGAACAGATAACTACCTATCACTAACTAAACAACAACTAGGAAGGTTCTTCCCTTTCCCCTCAGAGAGGAGAAGGGAGCCTAAACTAACTCCGTCTGCGGCCGCGGACGGTTGGAAGGAAACTGACGAGACCGGACCGCGCTCAGATGAAAGGCGTGAAGGGGGCACTCGCGCATGCGCGGTCCGGCAGGGGGGCTACTGCTAGTGAAAATTTCTCCGGTTTGCGGCGCCGGGACGAGCCCAGCACCTCGAGTGGAGCACCCTCGGGGACACTACTCGATGAAGAACTGCATCCATTTGGCCAGGTAAGCCATCTTGATTGAGGGCTTCCTCTTTCCTAGGAGGACCCAGGGACCTTCTCCGAGCAGATAAACTCTTCCAGGTTTCACCATGTAGAACTACAATGTGAGGTGTAGAGATTCCAGGTTCAGGTGCAAGAAATGACCGTGATCCTATGACAATAGGTCTGAACAGCTGGGAAGGGAGCAGGAACGGTCCACCATCACATTCAGGTGGGTCCTGAAACAGAGTTGTCACAGTCAGGCCTGGACTGAGGCATGGCCTACCCGGGCAGCTGCCCGGGGCGCCAACCGATGGGGGGCACCTGATGGCAGCTGTAAGGGGGGCGTGTCATCCCTTATAGCTGCCATCAGGCGCCACACGCCCGGCTCCCGCAGCGATGGCAACTAGTATCACTTGAACCGTGTCCCTCTTGGTCTTTACTAGGACCTGGCTAATAAGGAGAACCAGCGGGAACACTTACATCAGAACCCCCACCACCCATGACAGGAGAGGAAGTTCTTGCTCCACTCCCATTGGGAACAAAAGCCATAACACTTTCTGTTCTCTCAGCTGTTAAACAAGGCCTGTTGGGGAACTCCTCACCTCTGGAAGAGTGCATGGGCCACCTTGTGTGGAGTGACCACTCGTGAGGTGAGGAAAAGTCCCTGCTGAGTGGATCTCTGATGGTATTCTGGACACTGAGGAGGTGAAAGGCCTCTAGATGGATGTCATGGCCAATACAGAAATCCAAGAAATGGAGGGTCTCCCTGCAGATCTGAGGAGTACGTCCCTCTCCACTGCCTGTGGATGTGAATCATTAAGTCTCTTACTGCCCTGTTTGCCAGTTGAGGTAGGAAGACCCCGCTCACCAAGAGGACTGCTCTGAGTTCTTTTCCATTTATGTGCAGCATCATCTCTCTTGGGGACCACATATCCTTGCCCTGAAGGACACAACTGTGAGATCCCCAGGCAGAGCTGAGGCATCCATCACACACCAGCTCAATGGAGGGTGCCGGGCTGTCAAACAGGACTCTGTCTAGGACAGACTCAGTCCTCGTTCATCACCGCAGCGAGGTAAGCACTACTGAGGGAATTGTAACTATCTTTGACAGATCGCGCTTGGACTGGAATTAGGCCAAGTCCAGCCACTGTACAGTGGTGCATGGCATATTGTTCCACATATGTGCATGTGGCCACGAGACCCAGAAGTCATAGGTAGATCCTGACAGTTGTGAGAGGGAACTTCCTCAATGAGGGCTGAGAAGACTTGGAACCCATTATGAGGCAGAAAAGCTTGTGCACAAATTGAGCCCTGCATTGCTCCCATGAGTTCTATCCTTTGCCCTGGGATGAGCATCAGTGTTTCCAATTTTTTCCACCCCAAGCAAAATGAATTTTCTTATGGGCATCAGTATTGTAGATGTGCAACACATCACCATCATATTGCTGCACACTGTAAAATTCATGTGACAGGAGTAGAGCCAAGGGGTTCTGACTGTGGAAGGGGGCTTGGGCCCGGGATAGAAGGTTGGGGTGCAGGAGTGTGAGGGGTTCAGCTGCGGGTGCAGGCTCTAGGGTGGGGCAAGGATTGAGGGACAGAGGATTGGGGAACATTGGCTCTGGCTTGAGTGCAGACTCTGAGGTGGGGCTGGAGATGAAAGGTTTGGAGCGCTGGGGGGGGAGGGGCTCCAAGTTTGTGGGTAGGGCTCAGAGCTGGGTTCAAGGATGGTATAGGTTCTGGGCTGGAGAGCAGGCCTTTGGGATACGGGAGGGTGCTCAGCGCTGGGAGGGCTCAAGGTGGGGTAGGGGAGGGGGCTTATCTGAGTGGCTCTGTACTAGGGCTGGCAGGGAGGGCCACCCCTCCACTGTCTGAGACTGCTTGCTGCTGGGGCTAGCAGGGAGACGCTCCCTTCCATCAGCTGAGACGGGCTCCCTTCTGCTGGCCATGGCAGCTTCCAGTCTTGGGGAGAGGTATCTTTCCCTGCTGCAGCCCTTAGCCCCTGAACAGGACTTAACAGCTTCATCTCACGATTTAAGGGGAAGTTGTGCATCCATGCAGCTTACAGGGAATTATGGTGAGCATACATTTTTCTATATTCATAAACAGGCTGAGGAATTTTCAAGTGGAGCACAATATCTCAATGTCCCTTTGGATGCTGGACCTGAAGTGGCCCTTGATGAGCCTAGACATTGAGTTACCTGCGCTTCAGGTAAGCAGCAACCACTGCCTTGCACTTGGTGAACATCTTTGGTGCTGTCACCAAGCCAATGGGAGGACCGCAAACTGAAAGTAGCCAGGAACCCCTGTAAAGTATAGAATGTGTCTGTGTCCCAGAAAAATCGCTGTGATGCTATGCCCCCATGTTTTTATGGAAATATGTTAATATAAATATACATAACTGCTTTATGCAAAATAGGTCACATATCTGATCATTCAAGAGTCTGCAATCCCCTGAATGTGCATATTCTATTTGTGTGCCTCCTTCCTGCGACCAGCTCTTTGCAGACTCTGTGATCTTGGGCAGACTAGGCACTATAGTCCATGAGTGATGTCCTGCATTTCATCCAGAAGTATCTGCAGTGTGCCTGCAATTCTCCCAAAGTGGACTTGGAACTGCCGCTAATCAGATGGTGAAGGTGTGTTCACTTCATCTTGTGTGGATAATGATAATCATTCCATGGAGTGAATAGTTCCAGCTATCTGGGTTGTTTCTCTTCAGTGTGTTCCTGACCAAGCTGAGGTTCATTTCCAGCTGAGAATTCTGCCTCAGCTCTCACTGAGGCATCACATATTTGGGAATCACATACATGGTTCTCAAGGACACTCAATAAAGCTAGTATGAGGGATCATAGAAAGAAGGGTACCATTGGTCCTGAACTGGGCAATCATTCCAATGAAAAAATTAAGGTGCCCAAGAGATCTTGGGGTTTCTCTTGGGGCTGATTTCCTGATTCATTAAAGCTGGTGAAGTGGTATCTCCCACTGATACCACACTTAGTGGAGGAAACTAAGGCCTCTATGCTAGTGGGTGGCACCATCAGTACTAATGGTCTTCTTATATATTGGCTGGCGGATAATACAGCAGAGTGGTGAAGTGATGGTGCCAAAAGCTCCTTAGTTAGGACCGGATCCGACGGTATCAGTGATTCCAGGTCTGCAAAGACAGTAAATGTCTTCCATGATAGGGTATGGACCCAGCTTCTGTCCCTTGGCAGTGCTGATTTCATAAGAACAGCGGTTTTCAGTAACAATGATTTCTTATCTCTTTACAATGGAATCATCGGTGTAGGATGTGTCCACACTCCTCTTTCCATCATCAGTATCAGAAAGGAGCCCATCCCTCTAGCTATCAAGTGTTTTAGGGCACTCTTTTTCAGTGCCAAGGAACCAGTATCTTGCTCCTTATTAGTTCCTGTAGTAGGGTGTGGGCTATTACCAACAAGGAAACCCTGTTTTTAGGTGAATACCAACAAGGAAACCCTCTTTTCCTGTGAGTGTTTGCTCTTCTCCTTCTCCTGACTCTGTTTGGAAGAATCTTTAACTCTGCCATGAGCAGCTCTGGAGTCAGACACCACCATGATCAAAGGGGTGTTTCTCAATGCCTTTGTCTGATGTGCAAGGGAGTTTGATGGGGCAGAATAAGATTCAAGTCTCAATCTTCAATTGTTCATCTGGAATCTTATAGCCTAAACTCATTAGATTGATGGGCTTGACAAGGAAAGCAAGGCCAGATACTACACTTAGAGGGATTATGAGATTCTCCAAGGCAACAGAGGCATGTATTGTGAAGTCAGTGACCAGTCATAGGCCTTGCAGACCCTCTGATTTTGGGTACACTAAGCACCCCCATAAGGAGGGGGGGGGAGAGGTGTTTGGTTGGGGGCGTCCCCCCCAGACCTCAGAATTTCTATAACTACATGACCTAAATCGCTAAAACTATTAATAATGTCTAATTTTTAAAGTATCGCTAGGAAAAGCTCCAGACATTAGAGAAGCTCAGTCTTAGACCACATGCAATAGAAAGGAACAGAGGAAGTGGCAGATCTGCTCCACTCTTATGCCCTTGGTTCAGAGCAAGAGAAGAAAAGTGCAGGCCGGGCAAAACAACTTCCCATCTCAAACATGTGGAATACATATGCACCTTGAGTGGCATACACATGGTGACCATCACTCAAAGAACACTGGCTTACACTCATGTTTATCTTCATTGGTATGCAGTACAAATATTTGGGATTACTTGGCCTCATACAACATGAAAAAGACCCTAGCCATAATAGATGACACTACACAAACTGGAATTCAAGTGCATTTTCATGAAAGTAATTAAAAAGAAAAATGGATAAAAAGTTAAGTTTTGCATTGGATTAGGGTGACATTTGAGTATCTCTCTAGGGGCATGTCTAGACTACATGGCTCCGTTGATGGGGCCATGCAGATTTGTTTACTCGGCAAAGGGAAATGAAGCAGTGATTTAAATAATCGCCGCTTCATTTAAATTAAAATGGCTGCCACGCTGTACCGATCAGCTGTTTGTCGCCACAGTGCTGTAGTCTGGACGCTCCGCGGTCGACATCAAAGACATTTGTCGATCTCCCCAGTAAACCTCATCCCACGAGGCATACCGGGGAGGTCAACAAATGCCTTTGATGTCGACCACGGAGCGTCCAGACTACAGCGCTGTGCCAACAAACAGCTGATCGGCACAGCGCGGCAGCCATTTTAATTTAAATGAAGCCGTGATTATTTAAATTGCCGCTTCATTTCCCTTTGCCTACAACCCTAATCTACATGGCTCTGTTGACGGAGCCATGTAGTCTAGACGCACCTTAGGTGTACAGAAGGGACTCACCACTTACAAAATGAGTCCAAGATGTAGCCCTAGATTGGACCTAATTTCATCAAATGATTAGACATGTTAAAGCATCTCTAACAACAGCTATACTTTTATCAACAACAATCTCAAAGCACAAACATTCATCAGCATTTTGTTTATGTGGCCAGATTCTTCCTATATATTTTATACTAAATATCAATTTCAGATTTTTTTCTCTCATGAACCCCATTCAAATAAGGGCAATAGATAGATTAAATTACAGAAAGGATAAAGGCAGGTTAACACTAACTGTCATTCTGGATTGAATGCTCTGTCTCCAAGAGCATCCAATACCAGATGCCTCAGAGGCAGGTGCAAAAAATCACAATAGCCAAATGTGCTATTATCTCCTCCCTCTGCATAAAGGTTTCATTCTAATCTCTAATTGTGAGAGACTGGTTTAAAATCTGATGCATGAAGGTTTTGCATCCCTTCCAAAACTCTATTTGTAATGTTATCTGGCTATTTTTGTTATCCATATAAATGTCTAATCCCTCTTTGAATCTTGTTAAATTCTTGGCACTACTGACATGTTGATGCACAATATTCTCATGGAATACCTTTAACTCACAGATACCTTGAGAATCTCCTTCACAGAATCTGTGAAACTCTATAACATTTGCGGAATCACAAGACCAACAGACTATGAAGAAAGACTCCTACCACAGCACAAAGCAAGTAGCCTTTCCCATTGAGCTTAACATGCAGTTTTTGCCAATTATTGAAGCAAGCCGAGACAGGTAAAAGCAGGAACAGAATGTCTAAAGAACAGATTTATATAAAGGTTAGGGGCAGCACGGGCAATATTGGTTGCAAAAGCAATCAAGCAAAGATAAAACACACACACACACAAAAAAGATCATACCTAATTGAACATAAAGCAGTAAATGACAAGGATAAAGACAACAACATGTTTTCAGCACTACAGTAGCAATGGGCATTCCATGCAATTTCTGCCCTCTCACACAACACTTTACTGGTAGAACATCAACATATCCAAAAGACAGACACGACAGCAAACAGACATACTTGTCAGTTCTCTTCTGGGAACCAGATTTCTTATTTGAATGACTGCTTTTATTTAGATACTTTTATTTTCTTTTTCTGAATGATCTACAATATTAAAAGCAGGAGTTAGCTGAACTGTGAGTGTAAGGGTTGAACATCTGTTTTTCTGCCTGTCTCTCTGTGAAGAACTGCACATATCCAAGGCTTAATCACTATGTATTCAGTAGAAAGTTGGCCTTCTAGCTAAACGTACTGATATCCTAGGTGAAGTAAATGTCCTATTGAATCCCAGATTAATATTTAAATAAATAAATAAAAGAGGTATACATTTTGTTCATCCTTGTTAATTGTGAAGGAGAGAGGAAAGGAGATACTGGGCTAACACAACACAAGGGAAAAGTGCTACTGCTGGAGAATGAGTAAGAAAGAGCACCGAGAGAAACAGCCACCTGTTTTGTTCATGCAAAATTGCCAGCAAACACTAACCACAACTCAGCTATATTTCTTGCCTCCTGAAGGAAAAATGAAGGTCAGCAGCTGCTGTAGGGAGATAGGGTTATAAATGTGTGTACTGTACTAGTCTATAAGCTTTTATTGCTCTATATTTTCCAGTTTGTCTAAAAAAGCTTGATACTCTAAACCAGCACTACAAGGATTCAAAGTGGTCTTCATTATAGCAGCCATTTCTGAATTTTTTGTCTATCTTTTCCCAAATATAGAAATATGCTGGGTAGTTATAGTACAATATGAGAGAGATAAGGTGAGGGAGGGACAGAAGTTGGTCCAATAAAATACATTATCTCACCCACCTTCTCTAATATACTTTGATCACCCAGCATTATATCTCTCTAATATACAGGATCAACATGGATATAACTACACTACATGGACATTCAGCTACATCATCTGAAAATAAATGCTTGCCCTTTACATTTTAGCTATGTAGAGGTGCACACTTGAGGACTTGAGTCCAGTGATTTTCAGTGAAGGGCTCTTGTCTGTGAACAAACTCTCTCTCTCAAAGTCAACCAAGCTGCTGACCTACAGTGCAGTAGAAAGATACGTTGGCATTACATATGCTTGTAGTAATGCAAAAAGAGGGAATGTATGTGTGTGAGCTCTTCTGCATACACTTAAATTACTGGCATTTATTTTGTCAGGTGACCATATTCCATGGCGAGAAGCACATAAAAATACTAAAACATTTGGAGTAAATATCTGTACTGAATTTGGACCAAACTATTTTATTCAAGAAAAATGCCAATGTGGGCCATTTCAATTGGTGTCAGAATAGTAGAAGTTTCCTGAAAGCAGTAAGTTTTAAAAAAAGGCAAATAAGAATTTGACTATTTTTAGGAACAATATAATGGAAACATAGACACCACACTTCTGCAGCAACTAAGTTGTGTTAAAGATGTCAGTAGTGCTTTAGTTAAAAGCAGAACATATTTTAACAAAAGCATTATGCAAATTAATGCAAAGCAATGCAATATTGGTCACACACGCACACGCACACACACACGTGTGAGTAGCTTCTAAGCTTCTTAACCTGTTAGCACTCCTCCATCTGCAACAGCAGCTTTAGGTAAATATTTTAATTTCCTGGGGCTTTTCAATGTGCTGCTGCTGTAATTTGGCTCTGCCAGCTATTTATAAGGCATTATGATTGGGGCAGTGTTTTGCAATTCTACTTGTAATAGTCACCCTCTACCTTCCTAAAGCGCACACTACCTAAACTTCTGCAAATAGAAAATTTCAATAAGTTGTGAGAGCAACTATACTATGCTATGGCATGCTTGCAGGTCTGGAATTGCTGCTTCAGCCTTGACTCCTTAGCTTGTATCTTCTGATTCTGTGAAGCAGTTCATCTTCCTCCCCTCGGAAAATTAGTATGCCACAACCCAGAATACTTTGCTGTGAGTGAACGCTTTCTTGTCTCCTGAGAACATTTCAGCTACCATAGGGCCTGTGCATATGTAGTCTGACAGAGAATTGAATCACACAGTGCATATTACTTCAGGATACTTTTTTTTATATATATATATTTTTCACTTCTAACGTCAGTCTCCAAATTGAGTGGGGGGAGAGAGGAAAGCATAGCATGACTAGCCTCATATCTAAGGGTATGCCGAGACTACATGCCTCTGTCGGCAGAGGCATGTAGATTAGGCTACCCGACATAGTCAATGAAGCAGGGATTTAAATACTCCCCACTTCATTAAAATAAACATAGCCACCGCGCTGTGCTGACGATCAGCTGATCCGCCACGCTGTGACGGCCATGTTTATTTTAATGAAGCAGGGATTATTTAAATCCCCACTTCATTGACTATGTCGGGTAGCCTAATCTACATGCCTCTGCTGACAGAGGCATGTAGTCTAGACATACCTTAAGTAACAGCAGAGAGAGGAGGTTACTCACCTATGGAGTAACTGACTTACTTCATGATGAATGTCCCTGTGGGTGCTCCACTGCAAGTGTTGGTGTGCCCCTGTGCCATTAACTCAAGTCTTTTAAAGCAGTCTACTCGTGGGCCATACAGGTACAGTGCCTGGTTCATGAGCTTTCAGTGCCCTGACATTGTGAATGCATGCTCCCCCCTCAATTCCTTCTCTACATACCCCACCAAAAAACTTTGAAACAGAGGGGTAGTGACGCACCAACAGGGACACTCATCTCAAAGAATGCCAAGTAAATAACCGTCTCTTCTTCTTTGAGAGAAATACCCATAGTGGGGCATCCACAAGGATGACTATAAAGCAGTGTTTCTTCAAGTGGTCTGCAAAACCACTTTGAAAAACTTATTAGCTGGCCGTGCCAGTTTGTTTACGTACTGGTGCTACAGCTACGGGGGCCTTGCGACTGCTATTGGCTCCGTTCTGCCATTTGCAGCCAAGGGGAGCCATGGGAAGCATTGGCCCAATCCACACTGCTTCCCATGGCTCCCTTTGGCTGGAAACGACAAAACAGAGCCAAGAGGAGCTGCGAGGCCCCGTGGCTGCAGCACTGGTAAGTAAACAAACCAGCACGGCCAGCTAATAGGTTTCTCAAAGTGGTTTTGTGGACCACTTTGAGAAACACTGCTATAAAATAGTACATTTAAAGGTAGTGGGCACTTTGGATCTCTCAGAAAAGCCACGGATAGCAAAGCAGTATCAGAGAAAAGACCTCAGAGGAATGTGTAGTGTTTTGCAATGGTGTGTTTAGAGGCCCGTGTGGCAGCTCTACAAATGTCTACAATTGGATCCTTCCATAGGTAGGCTATAGAGGTAGAGACTGCTTTGTGAGATGGATGTATAGTCATGTGAAAACAAGGACAACTGCTCATTGAAGAGGGAGAACCAATAACAGGAAACTTGGAAATGGCAGAGGTGCTTAACTTCCTTGCTTCGACTTTTGTGAAGAAGATTGATGGTGACAGGATACCTAACATAGTGAATGCTAGTGGAAATGGGTTAAGTTTAGAAGATAAAAAATACTTAATAAAGTTAGATGTCTTCAACTCATCAGGGCCTGATGAAATGCATCTTAGAATACTCGAGGCACAGATAGAGGAGGTATCTGAGTCTTTAGCTATCATCTTTGAAAAGTTATGGATGTCGGGAAAGATTCCAGAAGACTGGAAAAGGAAAAATATAGTGCCCATGTATAAAAGGGGAAATAAGAACAACTCAAGAATCTACTGATCAGTCAGCTTAACTTCTGTGCCAGGCAAGATAATGGAGCAAGTAATTAAGGAATCCATCTGCAAATGACTGAAAGATAATAAGGTGATAACAAATCCCATGCTGACTATTGCCTAAGAACAAATCATGTCAAACCAATCTGATAGGTTTCTTTGATAGGATAACAAGTCTTCTGGATAAGGGAGAAGCAGTGGACTGGTATACCTACACTTCAGTAACGCATTCGAATGTTGGGGGCAGATGGTTGCATTTGAGATGTAGCAGGTTTCTCCTGTCCCTCGGTCTATGAAGGGTCACGTATTGGTATCTTCGTTTGGCAATGCTGTAACGATACATAGTGCTAGGCTTGGCACTGGTACAGGTGGCTCGGCACTGTTGCTGCTGTATGGTGCCAGTGGGAGAGAGGCAGACAACTTCAAGCCTATTGCCTCAGCAACAAAGCAATGTGTGCTACTAGATTTTGAGGTGTGGAAGGTACCAAAAATCCCTGGTGTGTCACAGGGGCTTAGTCACTGTGCTGTTGACACAGTTGGCACCGAAGTCCATGCAGAGCACCTAACTGCCAGGGGAGCCTTATCAGGCAAAGACGACAGGTACTTTTTTGTAGTCTTCTTGGAGTTGAAGATTCAGGAGTAGACTGGGCCATACTGGGCTCAGAACCTAGGTCTCAGGCAGAGCAAATGGCCTTCTCCATCAGGATAACTTTAAGTCTTAGGTCTCTGTGTTTTCACCCCCTCACATTTAACTTGCAGCAATGGACACATTTTTGAGGAACACAGACTTCCCCCAAGCATCCAGTACATTGAGAATGCCCGTCTGATATTGGTATAGTGTCCTTATATATCGTGCACTGCTTAAAATCTAGTGAACCAGGCATCATGACAAACAACGAGAGAAAAGCAAGTGAGTATTTTTTTTTTGTTTTGTTTAGAATTGGGGAGAAAAAAATATACATATGTAATTAAGACGTAACTTCTTATCCAATTAAGGTTGATAATGAACATTTTTGATCTGAAGAACACTGCAGAGCTCCATCTCAGGTGGTAGAGAAGACACTGGAGGCGAGGGGGGGCATGCATGCGCAATGTCAGCCTGCAAGGACACTGCTCCACAAGACTCTGAAAAATGGCACAGAAGTGTGTGAGGTAGTGGGGGCTGTCTGCTCTGTAACCCGGGGTTCCCCCACACTGTGATGTGTGATTCCCACTGACTCACCCATATGTGGATTGGCCCAGACACCTAGTCCCAGCCTGAGGAGATAACACTGCTCTTCCCGGGAGGAGAGACAAAGGAAGGGAGGCGGAGATGGCCACCTGGCTGGGGGGCAGGGCCTGGGAGCTGGGCAGTCTGGTCTGGGAAAACATGAAGAGAAAAGACTAAACTGAGTACTGTGGGTTTGGGGGCCTGTGGACCCCTACCCCAAGGGATCTGAGGCTGCCTGGCCCCTCACTTCGATGCTCGCATAGAACCCGGGCTGTGCTGAACCTCACAGAAGCAATAAACCCTCTCTATTCTACTGGCTGGCAGAGTCTCATCCTGCTGCAGATGGGATGCAGGGTTGGGTGGCAGAGGTCCCCGACGCGCTGTCACAAGCTGCACCAACACCTAGAGGGAAGCACCCACAGAGCCATCTCTCAAAGAAGAGCAGCAGTTCCATGGGGAGAATGCTTTAATCCGGGGAGGAGAATCTACGGATCCAACCACTGGCTTAATTTGATCCAGCCTGCGGCAACTCTGTACCGCAGGCCAGAAGCCCTGATCCTCAGCGCTCACCCTGCAAGGCTGGAGCATCAGTCTTGGCTCACCCCACTGCCTTGGCCCCATTCCCACTTCATGGCTGGAAGTGCAAGCACCAGCTCACTCAGCAGCTGGGGGAAGACTGGAGCCTTGGGTGTGAGTGAGGGGTGGCTGGTTTTGTTTTCCACCTTGGAAGCATGGGGAGCAGGTGAATACGGAGGGTTTTTGTTTTGCTTCTCACTAAGAGCAGGTAAATAGTGAGGGGCTTTTTTACTTGAGTGTGGTCCCTGACTGATTTTTCAGTGGCTCCTGACTGAAAAAAGGTCCCCAACACTGCTGTAATCCATCAACACTCAGCTGCAGAAGTGCTCTACAGAATATGCACTTCATGCATGAATGCTGGTAGCCAAAGCTCAACTGGTCACCAGAGCTGTGATACTGAAACAAAACTGCCTGCCAAAACATAGCGTCAGGTTTCCTAAATAGTAGATTTCTATTAATTTGTATTGCAATGACACCACTATGCTGCCTTACTGCTTTTCTTTCTAAATCAAGCAGCTGTTATTTTATGATCCACAAAAATGTGCTACTAGCCAGTTATTGTAAATAATAAAGAAAAAATTAAGAGATAATGTCTATTAGACCACCATGCAAACCACCTTGATAAGCAATATATTCATACAGTCGCCACCTGCCTCATTCCAAATGGGATGAATTCTAGTGGGATTTGTTGGGTGAAATATCACAAAAAGTTAACTGATTTGCTCAGAATTTAACCAAGTAGTAGTATCAGGTATAAAATATCAATTAAGCACAAGTCTTATCTCAAACTCTACACGCAAACGTTTGGCTCAAGCTATACAATGTTACTGAAGGAAAAATTTAATTACTTTCATACTCCATCCTACCCCCAATTCCCATTTAGTTTGGATGGAAGGTGACGACTTTGAATTTTCTGTTTAAAGCTCTGAGTAATGTGAATTTATGAAGTTAATGAGCAGCAATATTGCCCGTGTTACCACAGACCCATCACCCTCATGGAAAAGAGCAGATTGATCTTCCCAGGTCAAGCCCCACATGATTAGAGCACCTCCCTGTGCTGGCAGTATTGAGAACAGGGACTGTACCGTCCGGCGTTGCCTGCTGATGGGGTTTTTTACATTTGACGTAATCGTGGTCAACTGGAGTGGCTGTGTAAGGTGGGGATGTCAGACCTGGACCAGAGGATGAGGGGAGGGAAGTCCCAGGGCCTGGCACTGTTCCAGCAGACGAGTGAGAATCTTCATCAATCATGCAAGTCTTTTCCCTGGGGAGGGGAAGAAAAGAAAAATGGAAAGGAAGAAATATAAATGAAACTGAAAGAGACTGCTGCTCTTGCATCATTATCTTCTGTATATAATCAAATCTATTAGTAACACCAACAAGATGCATTTTCACCATAAGACACAGGAAAGAAATGAAAACTGGATCCTCATTAATGGTTTGCGTTGAGACATTTTTATTTTATAACCACTAACAAACCAAAGCTAGATAGTTCATGTCAACAAATTAAATTGGACTTTAAAGTAAAGCATCTGCTAATTAAACAAAAATAATGGTTTCAAAACCAGGGATCAAAAGATAGGGTTGTCTCCTTTTCTTGTTAACCTTCCTCCCTACACTGTACCTAGATTGCAGAGATCTCAAAAAAATCAGTACTGTAAGTTCTATAACATGGAACACTAGACACCATAAGACTGAGTTGAAGTCTTAACATTTTATAACTTCTGCTGGCACATTCATTGTTACTGTAATAGATTGTGACACCATTTTTTGAATCTGTCTGAACAAATATTAATCTTTACACTCATAGCCCACTGGGTGTGGAAAAGCACGGCTTGCAGATTATTTTCTGGAATTTAGCACTTACTTTTCTGTGACTTTTGGGGTGTTCTTCTCTTCACCCCTGGCAAATGGTCCTTCAGAAGCCTCTTTCATGAAAGTAACTAATATCTCTGCATCTATCCCAGAGTCTGGCTTCCCCACGAGTTTCAGGATGGAAGCATGAAGACGGAAGTAAACCTAGGAATACAAAACACAATCCATTAAATCAGCAGAGAGCTCAGAATTTCTGAAACTAGTTCCAAGAAGTAGGCCTTGCTTTGCAGAAATTGCTGAAATTTGCAGAGCAAGCTATTTGCTGTCATATGTAACTCTCCAAGAGATTTCCTGTCTATCCAATTCAAGAAAATAGCACGTTTTCAAAACAAAAATGTGCTCCCTTTAGGCAATGGAATGAAGCAATGGAATCACATGGGAGGAAGTCACTGTATGCTTGATGTGGTCAATATTCTTAACAAGCTGCACAATAGGTGCAGAGGGTCTGTGACTATTACGTCAGCTAATGGAGTCATGTCCTGCCTCTGGGTTAGGGGATGAATTTCACATCAATCACATACATTCCAACCTCAAAGTCTGATTGATGAGTTTTATGTGGCTAAATCTGACTCTTATTAAAGTAGTGATAAATAGTAGCATCACATTTATAAACTGGCTTTACAATGCAAGCATTTAGGAATTCCATTTGATTCTTGGGTTTTGTCTTGCATATATATCCATCTGTAAGGTACAGTGCGCTTCTATTGCCACTATGTTACTAATATAAATATCGTTATTTCAACTAGCTGGAGAAAACAAAATTTTAAATCATAGGGTTATAAACAGAAAATGGTGTCTACTGGTTAACTATGCATGTGTATCAACATTTTCATTATACTGAAAACACGGTAACAGCTTTTAAATTTTGATTCAGTTTAGTTAGTAGACATGACATTAGGCTTTTGTATATGTTTTCCCATTTTACCTCTAATGCCTCCATGGCCAGTTCTGGTGGGTTATGGTAATGAATCTTCTTTGGATACCTAGCAGCTTCCTCATGGAGGTAGTGACCTGCCTGTTTGTAATGAAGCAGATAGACAACAGGAGGCTGTTCTTGCTTCTCTGCAATCTTTCCCAGCATGTAGTGAATAAGCCACTCCTCTTCATCTCCATCTCCCTCACAGCGAGATGCCGAAGTAAAGCAGAGTTTGGCTGTCTCCAACATGCTGTCTCGTCGCTCTTCCATCTGCAATGGGACAAGATGCTGAAAACACAAGTTTACCCTTAGATGGCATGAACAATGCTGAAATGTATGAAAGTTCTCAAAAGCAATAGGCTATTTAAAAATCCTTTGACTTTAATGGCAGAGCATACAAAATGTACCCAAATACTCAAATGACTTCTGAAAACTCAAAATGTGGTGTATATGAATCTGTTCCATCCAGTTAAATCACTTTTCATATCAATGACTGAAATAAAGCAATAAGAAAAATGTATAAACATAAAACACTTATGGAGAAATTAATAGTGATTATCCATCATTGTAAGTAATTCTCTCAACACATTTATTTAAAAATAAGTATTAGTGATATTTACCTCTCTCTACAACTAATAGTCTGCTAGAACACAGCTTATTAAAATACACAATAAAATACATTTTGTAATAGTTGGTAAAAAGCCTATAAGCAAGGCTGCAGTATTGATTTTTTACTAAAACAGCAGTATAAATTAAGGTTAGCCTTCAGCAAGGGAGAACTAAAAAATATCTATAAAGTATGAAGTCATGACAGCATCTAAAGTACTGTCTGGAAAAATGTTGCTTTATTTTACAGAATTTCAATGTAACATACAGCGTCCTTGCACAGAAAAATATTCTTGAAACATCTCTGTCCCATTTTACATAATTTAAGGAAAACCCCTTTGATTATGGTTTGGTATACAACAACAATGCTTTGTGTTTGTTTTTAAACAGATATATACCTGAAACCAAAAATCACTCTGTTCTAACAACTTTTGTTACAGTGGAAGCTTAGCCTTCTCAAAGCCTTATAACATATCATTTTAAAAAGAAGAGTGAAACCATTTTAAAGAAATATGATGATTTCATGCATGGAAACTAAAGTTGAATGGTCAGTACCATATTATTTACTCTGTTACACAGGTTACACACTCTGTCCACTCAATTCCTGAGTAAGTACTAAAGATATTAAGTAACGGTTAATTTACTAGTTGAGTAGTTGATGGAATTTCCATTGACTACTTGACTACTCGATAGGCACTTCTGCATTTCTCCTTTGAAATGTACAAAAGCCCCAGCTAGGGATCTTGTACATTTCAAAGGAGGAATGTGGAACTCCAGGGACAGCCTGGTGCCAGCGGGAAGTCCCACTGACTTCGGGGCTGCACACAGCATGGCAGCTTTGAAATGTACAAGAGTCCCCAGCGGGGGCTCTTGTGCATTTCAAAGTGGCACCGTAGCATGTAGCCTGGGTCAGCGGGGGACTCAGAGCTGACCCCGGAGCTCCATGCTGCACTGCCAATTTGAAATGCCAGGGCCCAGGCCAGATTTAACCTCTTCTGCTTGCTTGTGGTGAGGCAGGTTGGTCTCACTCTGATCCTGGACAGATTCGGGACCCTGGCCTGATCCATTACTCCCACCAATAGTACTGAATACTTCAATCAGAAAGCCTATAAGGTTTAAATAAGCATTTCACACAGCTCTAACTTAACCCCACCTGATGTACAACTTCAGGGGGAAGTTCTAACTTCCACTGCTTAAGCTGCCGGGATGCAAAAGAATGCAGGGCATAGGAAATGGTGCCATATTCTATCCAGAGAGAAAGATTGGAGCTATCAATCTCCAGGGCTCGTTTGAAGCAATTGAGGACAGGAGTAGAGTGCTTCCAAATCGGGCCATCACTCTTCAGCTCATTGGAGTTCAACTTGTCCTGAATTCGACTTGCTCTAGCCAGTGCCATGCCAGCCCAAGAATCAAATCTATGCAAGAAAGAACAGACAAAAAACTACTCACTACTAAGTCTTAAATGAGTGTGATTATTTCTTTTGCTGTTTCTCCTGATATTTCCTTCTTTCATCACAGGACTGTCCAAAACTATATTCTTGCAGCACATCCTCCTGTTTGTGGCATTTGAGACACACCATACATATCTAACCTTTACTATTCTCAAAATTTACTGAAAATGCTTCCTCTGACCTCATTTTCTATTTCAGCTGAGTGAGGAACCTGGTCTAGAAATGCATGAAACAGAAAAACAGTTAAAATGGATAAAACATATATACTGATTTTGAAAAATCCATTTTCTTGATAACCTAATACTGCCCCAAAGAACCATCATCAAAGAAAACTGAAAACAAATAATGGGATAACTGGTGTCTTTTCATATAAATCCAGTCTGTCCAAGTTTGAATAGTTCCATTACCAACAGCTTCTTCTCTCAGAAACTATGCTATCAAAACAAAATATGGTGCCCTTTCATCCTAATCACCAAAAATTAGCAAATCTTGACCAACAGGCGGCAAGATACACAACGTTCTGTATTGCAGGACTGGATGACATTGTCTTTACTATCATTATGCTTTCTTGACATCAACATGACTAGGAACCAAAAAATCTCACTCTGGGAAAATCTTAACGAATGGCAAAAACTACCTTGTGCAACAATACTTCAAGATGAAGCACTACACCTATAAGTAAGGTTAAGATTTTGTCAGTTATTTTTATTACAAGTCAAGGACAGTTTGCAGACTAAAAATAAAAAATCATGAAAGCTCACAATTTTTTCATAACTTGTACTAAAAAATCACTGAGGGCAGGGGACGAATAGGTCCTGCTGTCACGGAGACGGGGAAGGACAGCTCTGGTCCTCACTGCGGGGGGGCGGGGGCGGGAGAAGATGACTGACTGTCCTTGCTGCTGTGGAGAGAACAGCTCCAGCTCTAGCCTGCAGCCACAGAGCTCCATTAAAGTCACAGAATCCATGACCTGTGTGACTAAATCATACCCTTACTTTTAAGTGACAGTAAATTCAAAGGTATTCTCTCTCTCTCTCTCTCTCTCTCTCTCTCTCTCTCTCTCTCTCTCTCTATATATATATATATATACACACACATAAAACGCTTTTAAAGTTTCTGCACATCGACATTGAAATAAAATTGAACTCAATGTCAAATTAAAAGGTAATGTGCCAAGTAACTGGGATGAAAATACCAGTTGCAATACAACTGGTATTCTTTTCTAGACAATTAATTGTAACAAATTAATGGCAGTCTGTGGCACAGAATTATAAAGTGACACTCAGAGGGCTAAAGCCTGTTAGCATTTTTCTCAAGAAAAGCACAACTTTTTATTAATACGTTCTTGAAGTCTTATTGTAAGTCATCAATTCAAGATTTCAACACTTGGACAATCGCATTTCCTACACTGGAAGACTCAACGATAACTCCATGTAACCCGGGGACTGCCTGTACATAAAGGGTGTTACAAGGAGGAAAGAGATTGTTCTCCTTGACCTCCGACAATAGGACAAGAAGCAATGGGCTTAAATTAAAGCAAAGGAGGTTTAGGTTAGACATTAAGAAAAAATTCCTAAGTGGTTAAACACTGGAATAAATTGCCTAGGGAGGTTGTGGAATCTCCATCTCTGGAGATATTGAAGAGCAGGTTACACAGATATCTACCAGGGATGATCTAGATCCATGGTCACCAACTAGTCGATCAGCAAGGGCCCGACCAGTCGATCGCAAGGAGTTCCGGGCTCCCCCATTTCCCCCACCCCCAAGAAGCTCCACTGCCTACTTCCAGCAACAATGGAGGTAGCGCCAGCTTCCTGCAGGGTGGACAGAAGTCCCGCAGCTGTGCGCCTGATGCATGTCTATGACATGCCAGGGACTTCCTGTGCGGGGGGTGGAGGGGCAGAGGGAGTGTAGGAGTCCCTGGAGGAGGAGTGTGCAGACTTCCCTCCTCTGCGGGAAGTGGGGGGGAGGGATGAGAGGGTAGGAGACCCCGGAGCAGGTGAGTGCTGGGACATGTCTCCCCTGCCGGGGGCAAGGGTGAGAGGAAGGAGAAGTTCTCAGAGCAGGTGAGTTCCAGGATATGCTTCCTCTGTGTGGGGGGGGAGGGGGGGAGCGTGGTAAGAGTCCTCGGAGGAGGCGAGTGCCAGGGACTCCCTGTTCCCTGCCCCCACCAACACCCTGCCCTCTGCTGCAGCACCCACTGGCAGCCTGCTACCTGCCCCATCAGCCTGTCCCCTACCTCCACCAACACCCTGTCCCCTGCCACAGCACCCACTGGCACTGTCCCCTGTCCCCCCTGGTACCCTGCCCCCACTTGCATCCCATCCCTACCCTGAGCATCCTTCCTCAGTACCATGTCCCCTGCTCCAACCAGCACAGTTGGGGCCACATTAGTGAGGCTTCGGGGGTTTTGGAGAAGTTGGGTTTTGTTTTTGTTTTTTGCATCTCACTTGTGTGGCCCCAACTGAATTTTCTGTGCGTCAGTGACTCCGACTCAAAACAGGTTCCCTGCCCTGCTCATAAATAAACTCAATGCTGAAACTTTGTGTTTGACATCGTATTTTATTTAAAAATGAAGTCTGGTTAACAAGCCCCCAATTGGGGCCAAGCCCCCTTCTGGCCTCAGAATCATAACACTCCTGTACCACCCCCCAATCCCAAATCTGAGCCTATCACACACTGGAACCCCACCTTGAGCCTCTCACATCCCCAAACTCCTGCACCCCCACATCCTCAGTTTGCCACAACACTTCTGCATCATCCACACACCGCAAATCTGTATCCTGAGCCCATCATACTCCCACCCAACTCCTCTGCCCTGAGCCCCTCACATACCCCAACCCAAACTCCTGCACCCTCACATCCACAAGCCCGTGGCTTGCTCAGTACCCCAACCCTCCATCTGACCCCAACACTCCCCAGCCTGGAGCCCCTTCCCCAAGCCAGCAACTTTCTCCACCTCCTCCTGCATCCAAATTCCCTCCCAGAGCTTGCACCTCTCCCCCCTTCCCACACCCAAATCCTTCATTCCCACCCCAGAGCCCGCACCTCCTGTCTCAACCCAGTGAGGGTACAGCTAGACTACAGGAGTTTTTTCCGGGATACCGTATCCCAGAAAAACTCTTCTGCATCCAGGGACATGTTTGTTCTTCTGCTTTTTTTTAGCAGAAGAGCAAACACGCTCTATCGGCAACCCCTGTATTTCCCATTCCACGAGGAATAAGGGGACTTCCGAAAGAAGGGGTTTTTCTAACATTTGGCCCAGTCTAGACCGGCCAAATGTTGAAAAAACCTCTTCCTACAGAAGAATCGGAAAAAAGTGGCCACATAGTCATACCCTGAGAATGTATAAGGGTCAGGGTTAGCAAGTGATGGAGAGGAGGAGAACAGAGAGGGCAGGGCTTCAAGGAAGGGGTGGAGTCTTAGGGAAAGGATGGGGTAGATCTTGGCTTGTTCTGACATTTAAAAAGTGATCTTGGGCGTAAAAAGGTTGGAGACCACTGATCTAGATGGTGCTTGGTCCTGCTGTGAGAGCAGGGAACTGGATTTGATGACCTTTCAAGGTCCCTTCCAGTTCTGGTGTTCTAAGATTCTACGATTCTAAAATAGGTATTTGTATTATGCAGGTAGTTTCCATTTCTTACTGTCTGTAATCCCCACTCAGGGAAATGAATGAATAAAAAAGAAAAGGAAGTCAAGTCATTGTACTTCTTGCTCTTCCTGATTTTAATTCAATTTCTCCTACTCTCTGAATTCTGGTTCTCTCACAAACCAAAGGAAAATGTCAAATAATTCATAGTTTTTCCCTCCCAGATGCTCCTGCAGATACAACTTAGTTCTAACAATAAACATCAGAAAATGTTATTACTTTCCAAATAGAACAAAACCCCTGACTTATCCCTCATTTCAGCACTGTTGAATTGAAGGAAATGAACACCACTGACCTATTTGGACAAATACAGATGTCATGCATGTAGAATTTAATGGCCTTAGATTGCTCTTTATTCTTGAAGTGATAGTCTGCCAAGAGGTAATACAGCTCAGTCACCACTGGAGGAGAGTAGTCTGCACCCTCAGGGAGAGATGGTACCTGTAAAGAGAAAACCTCAGATGCCTCTGAAGCACATTCTAAAATAGTTGTGTATATGTTACTACTTCTCCACATCCCTAAATCTATCCATATTCATATACATTGTACCTTTTCCTTATAAAACTGCAAGCTTTGGAAAGGCCATTCTAACCCAATTAAAATGTGATTTTGTGAGCATCAAATGCCAAATCAGGTATCACCCAACAATCCCTTACTGTGAAAGCAAAACTACACAACCATTTCTTCCTCTTGAAGTTTTTTAAACACAATTAACCTTGCTGAAGGTTCCTTCAATATAGCCAGAGACATCATCTAAGCTTAACATCGGTTTGTCTGTTCGAGGAACAATTGTAGCAATCTTCTTCAGAAGGTTGGCCAGATCTGCAGATACAGTGCTGGTCTTGTAACTATCAAATTCAGGGAGGGTTTTGGGCTTAAAATATTCAAACATAAATAATGCATCTTCCCACATCAGATCCACCTTAAGAGAAGGAGGGGGAAAAAAAGAGAGAGAAAGAAAGAAATTGTCTCAAAAAGTCGAAAGATAGGGATTTTTTTTTTAAATAGCATAAAATAAATCATTACATCAGCTGGAAACCAGCAGAAGCTTCCCAGAATGGAAGATCCAAAGGCATTATTAAAAATATTCTGTTCAACATAGTAATTACAGTGTAAAGCTCCCAACTATAACTCAACAAATGCTTTTAACAGGGATAGCTTTACTTACTTGAAGAGTTGGGGTATGTCTACACTACCCTGCTAGTTCAAACTAGCGGGGTAATGTAGGCATACCGCACTTGCAAATGAAGCCCGGGATTTGAATTTCCCGGGCTTCATTTGCATAAACTGGGCACCGCCATTTTTAAATCCCTGCTCGTTCGAACCCTGTGCTGCGCGGCTACACGCGGCACGAACTAGATAGTTCGGACTAGGCTTCCTAGTCCGAACTACCGTTACTCCTCATTCCACGAGGAGTAACGGTAGTTCGGACTAGGAAGCCTAGTCTGGACTAGGAAGCCTAGTCCGAACTACCTAGTTCGTGCCGCGTGTAGCCGCGCAGCACAGGGTTCGAACGAGCAGGGATTTAAAAATGGCGGTGCCCAGTTTATGCAAATGAAGCCCGGGAAATTCAAATCCCGGGCTTCATTTGCAAGTGCGGTATGCCTACATTACCCTCCTAGTTCGAACTAGGAGGGTAGTGTAGACATACCCTTAGAGACTCTGCTTAAACCTCCCTGGGAAACAGGACAGTTGGAGGCACGCATTTATACCTCCATTGCAGCTGATACAAACTGACATGGAAGGCGTGGGATAAGACAGACATAAAGAACTACATTTGCTACAGATTTTGAAACAACAAATCTATGTAATACAGAAGGAAAATTCCAGGGGCTTCTCCAGCAATAACAGTGTTGAAAGCATTTGCAAATCAAACAGTAAAATAGTCAGTCACAACCTTGTCCCATCACCATTTTTTCATCATTTAAAATAATGTTTACGTGTTTGCAGTTTTCCTATTTTAAGATAAATGAATTATGCTTCCCTATTGCTTGTGTAACTTTGGAATCTGCTTTTCTGAAGACAGGGTGAAATTGTAGCCCCAGAGAAGTCAATGGGAGTTTTGTCATTTACTTCAGTGGGGCCAGGATTTCACCCAGAGTTTTCCATCTTTTTTAGACAGGAAATGTTGTTTCCAGCAGGAGGGATTCTCTTCTCCCACATTTCTGTTTTTCTTTGTTCTTCCTATTCCTTTATTCCTTTTTATTAGTCTTGCAAAGCTGTCTACCTAAACCACTTCTTGTGGCCCTCTAGCATATCACTAGATGGGATGAGAAAGTTTGAAAAGAATTTACTGACAGACTATGATCAGGAAAACACAGCTATTATTCAGCAAACTGCACTACAAAATTATTAATAGGGTTAGTCACATTATGATTTCAGAGGCACTAATCAATTAAATGGGGGGGTTGGGGGTAAAATTCATTTTACCAGCATCACTTTAAACTGTGCATTTTCCATATTCATCAATAGTAAGATGTCTGGGATATTATATCATGGATAAAGCTACAATTGGCTTTATTTCCAATATTTAGCCCTCTTATTCCATGCTTATAACCTATTAGGGACCCATGGAATTTTTTCATCATTTCTACCTGATACAAAGGAAATTAATCACAGGACTGGAAAAAATGGTCCTTACTATTACGAATCATTCCCATTAATTCAGCTCAACACATTGACAAAGGAAAAAACCATGTTCTCCAGCATTCTAAGATGCTATTGTAAAGATAAGTTGAGTTTATCTTACCTGCTGCACAGAATGCTCTTCCAGGTACCTTGCTTTGCTTTTTTTACTTGGGAAGCTATACAAACAGTAGAAACATTGTTCAAGGGCTGTCTCCAGTTCTTCTTTGTAGGGATGAGTATCTTCAGAGGTTGATACTGTAAGCTCCTTTTGCAGCACCCACACCTAAAATATCACAAGCATTATAACCCAAAGTCTGATAACTTAATTTCACATTAAATTAAATGCTTCCTATTTTCCTAAATATGGTACTCATATACTACGTTGAGGAATACAGTATAAGAGCCAGTGGTCTCCAACCTTTTTAACCTCACTCCATCCCCCTTCCTCCTCCATCCTCACTCACTTTCACCATGCTGAGGTAGGAGGCTGAGGTGCAGGCTTTGGTCTTGGGTCAAAGGGTTCAGAGTGTGGGAGGGGCTCCAGGCTTAGCTCAGTATGGGTGAGTAGGGTCCAGGAGGGCTTTCAGGGTGCAAGGTCTGGGAAGGCGTTTGGGTGCAAAGGACTCCTATCTGGGGCTGGGTGTTGGATGCATGAGGAGGTTCAGGCTAGGACAAGGGTTCAAGAAGCAGAATCTGGCTGGGCACCATTTAACTGAGATGGTTTCTGGGTGGTAGAGCAATGGGGTTAAGGCGGGGTTATTTCTGCCCTGTTCCAGCCCCACTCCTGAAAGCAGCTGGCATGTAGAGCAATGGCTCCATGGCGCCATGTGCTGCCCCCTCATCTACAAGCACTGAACCCAGAGCTTCTACTGGCCATGATTCCCTATTATTGATCAATGGGAGCTGAAGTTGTGGTATCTGCAGGCAAGGACAGCATGTGAAGACCCCCTGCTCTGCCTCTCTCAGGGGCTCCAGGGACATGCCAGCCACTTCCAGGAGCAGCGATTACCATAGAGATAATTATTCCACACATGACAAGTTGGACATTTTTTAATTCACTACCCAAAGAATTAAATTTAAGCTTAAGAGAGAAATGAAAATGATGAAATGCACAGATTAGTCAAAACCAAAACTAACCCACTTTGCAAGCAGTAAAATAAATAACCACCAACCCCCACATACATGTTGGGCTGGAAGATGAGAATGAAGGAAGAGTATGTTTGTGACAATGACAGACACACACACTGTTGAGAGCTGGCCATGCAAATTCCGGATGCCATTTCCTGACAGAGCAGCCCCTGCCTGCAGCGGACTCTGGGTGCCCGCAGACAGAGGCTGCTCTGGGTGAGAGCAGCCCTTGTTTGCAGCAGGCTCCCTGTGGGGCTGGAGCAGACCCTGCCAGTGTCAAGCAGAAAGCTGCTTCAGCTCCCACTGGTTACCAGTTAACCAGAATTGATAAGCATTACCCATTTCAGATGATGCTTACTGCTTAACCTTTCCCTAATTAGCTCAGCTGCAGCTTCAGTTCCCACATGTTCCGGCTCCTGCATGCTACCTCCCCCCTGCCATGCTGCTGCCTCTGATACAGAAGCAGCAGCACGGGAGCAGTGGGGGGAAGGTCAGGCTAGTGGTGGCAGGAGCAGAATTGCAGCCAGCCACTGTGAAGCCTGGAGACAGGTTTGCAATCGGAAGAATACCACAGGAAATGTAATGGAAATTGTTTTTAAATTGACAATGTAAAATGGAGGTAAATAGTGATTAGGGTGAAACGAAGGAATAAATTATTAAAGAATACTATAGTAAAAGCAAGGCATGCCCACCCAATGCAAAGTGCATAAACACTCAAATATAATTTGACAGAATTATTATTTGAACAGTGACCAGTACAGCCTCCTCTGCCCTTGGTCAGTTTTTAATAATAATCATTCTTAGCAGAGCCTGCTGCAGCCATGAAGCTCACCTGGTCCCAAGCTGCTGCAGTGAGAGAGAGCTGGGGTAGTCCTCTCTTTCCTGGGCAGCCTGTGTACTGAATCCCTCATCCCCAGCTCTAAAGCAGCATGCAAAGCCTCTCTTCCCTTTCCTCCAGGCTTGCAGCTCTTCAAAGACAACAGCACACTGCAGACACTTTTCTGAGCAGCATGCTTGGGGGAGGGGCAGGCAGGCAGGCTCCCCTCTACGTCCATGACAGATCTGGCCTGCAGATCATATTTTCCCCAGCCCTATCCTGGCCAGTTTACTGCATGGGAGCCACCTGGACCAGACAGGTCTGTGTTTCTCTAGGATGGGGTAGAGAACCTTTTTTTGGCAGGAGCTATTGACCCACTGAAAAATCAGTTGGAGGCCGCACACAAGTGAGAAGCAAAAACAAAAAACCAAACCCTCAATGACATGGCTTCTGACTGAGAAGCAGAAAGACACTCCCCTCATTCCCCTTGCACACCAAAGCCTAGGGGCCCAGGCTAGTAGACGCTGTGTGCTCCAGGACCATGGGGGTGCATCCAGCCCCCAGGCCTTAGGTTACCCACCCCTGGTCTAGGAGGCTCCAGACTGGCAGTACAGAACAGCTGGGAAGCAGGCTGTAACTGTAGTAGCATGGGAAGGAAACTGGGAATGGAGGTCACTTATCACACTCTCTGGTATCAGAAGCATCCATGCTGTGTGTGCAACCACCACCAGGCAGATCTGAACCTGGGACCTCTGAAGCTCAGTATAGGAGCCAGCTGAAAAGCCAGCTGGCTTCCAGGCTGTAGAGGTCTCTAGTTCTTATCTGTTGCTGTGGTCTAAGTGCCGCTGCATGGGACAATGAACCACACTAGGAGTGTGGGTTACATATGCAGTGTCCTCCATCCACTGCCTGAGAAGAGACTGAGGAGGAGGAGGTGGCTGAATTCTGCAGTCAGAAATGTGGCTTCTCGTGATAGTTCTAGGGCCACAGGCATGATGCCATTCTGGCATCATTCTCCTCATGGAGCTAAGAGAGGGGAAGCTGGTTGCCTCCTGGAGCTGGTTTTTCTAATCATACCTGCCTCCTTTTTTGCTGGCATGAGAGGGCCTGAAGTGACCCCACCTAGACTAAACTGCTGAAACTATGCGTGCATCTTGGCCAGCATTGGTGGCCTCTTCCATCTCTCATGGCAGGAAATGGTAGCAAAGGCAAATCTGCTCACACTGAGCTGAGAGAAACTGCATTTTGCCCACGGAGCTGGCTGAGTTCCTTAATATGACACTTGATAAACAGAGGAACCAGACACAGACCTTGCCTTTTGCCTTTCCTTGCCCTAGCTATCTCCCTGAAGCCTGCAGGGATGCTAGCTGCTGCAAATGCCTCAAAGGGAGAAGTAGGATAAATTTCCCCAAAATAGAGAAACACACAGCCCTAGGAGACAGCAGGGAAATAAAATATGCTACTGAGTCAAAAAGTTATTCAAAAACTTGAAACAATGTTTCAGAAAAGCTCTGAAAACAGGGAGATCTGGAAGAACCACCAGCTGCTGTAAAGGCAGATAAAAATTTCAGTCACAGTATTCCCTTGAAGCTAGTTAATAGGTCTGGTTCTGCCCCCAAACTGCAAAGCAACAAGCACCTTTCATACCAAATATCTGGACCACAACACAATACAAAATGTGTAGTATCATGATTGGTCATCAGGTTACAAGTAATGTTGATGGATGTTGATGGATCCATTCATTGTTGTGGTTTCTACTAATGTAGATAACATCTGTTCAGTTAATTCTTTTTTTCCCTTTTTAAAAGATTACAATTCCCTCCATTGCTTTATTAAAATTTCAGTTGCATAATTTGAATCTTGCATCGATCACTGAGAACACTGGCTGATGCAAGAGTATAATATTTTCAAGCAAATCTGTAAATAACATTTCAAAAAAATATATAGTGAATGAGTAATGAATAGTTAATGAGTTAACATAAAATAAACCGGTTATCCTGGGCAAATGGGATGGTATGTGTTTTTTTTAGGAAAAACAGTCTGAAAATGTTATGATGGACAGCAGATTGGAAGAGCAATCCTTAACTATTTCATTACCTAGGATGACCATTCCAATAAATGTATATGGGAAGGGAACAGGAGAAAAAAAAACAAATTTTAAAAAAGATTTTTAATATTTAGGCATCAATACTTACATAGAATTTGAGAAGGGCACCATCTGAGTTACAACACCAAGATCTTCTTCCGAGATACTCATGAGCAGTATTCAGTAACATGAGAGAAGGAGGCAGCATAGGTGTGTCAGGACTCACTGGAAGAAAGAGGCCAATAAGTAGATCTCCTAAGTACAAAACTGAGATAACTCACCTAGCCACTTGTTTTTCCATGTTCGGAAAAGGAAACCTTTCCTCAGAATGACTACTTCCCCTTCTCTCCAGTGAGGAAATGAGAATTGGCAACTCTTAGTGAAGGGTACAAAGGAACACCAGCCATTTCTATACACATACCAAAGAGCAAAAGGATAAAGAGCAATGTTTGAACAACATGTAACACTGAAAAATTAATCTATTACCTTCTTCCCCCTGGCTTTGGAGCTGTTGCTGCTGGCAGCAAAGTGATCGGAAGGCTTCTTCTTCATGCTGGATGATCCGGTGCAAAATAATCCAGGGAAGCACTGACGAGACATATGGTTCTTTGGGTTCCTCTTGGACAGCCATGCTGCAGTCTATAATCTAAAGAAGAAATAGAGGGTATCCATTATATGCACAAAGATATACACATTAGTAAAAGGATTTACGCATGTCCAGATCAGTGTTCCCTCTAAGATTTTCCATCCGTGAGGGGAGTGAGTTTTGTCTTATGCACCAATGTGGGGGTCACAGGCACTTCTTTGGATGTGTGCCTCCATGGTCCCCTTAAGTTGCTCACATATATATATATATATATATATATACTATATATTTGTTAAATGTTATGGAAGAAAGAGTAATTAACAACTTTAATAACTTTAAATAATATGAAGACAAATAAATAAAATTAATACTGTAAAATTGTCAGTAGTCATAAAGAAACTAGATGCCTGCCAAGCAATGGTAATTACAAATCTGTTCAGTTTGAAGTGTTAGTTATATTAAGTTTCCTGGTAATGTGACTCAAAATCCTCCAAAACACACTGGGCTTCTTCAGTGTCAACATCAAAGAAGCTATAATTATGAATAAAGGGAGATACTCCAGCTATTGCTCTCCTGAGCAGTTCATTGCTTGATATGCATGTTTGTTTACTGCTCTCATACATCTGCCTGCATCCACACGCTATTTCATCTCTCCCTCTCTCACACAGCTGTGCGCACACACACCTTCATTCATTGAATTTTGTGCTAGGGATTGAGTTTGCATCTCTGAGTCACATATTTCAGTGATTATGGCTGATTTTGTAAGCAAGTAGTTTTTAAACTTGGGAGTACACAAGATAAATCAAGACTACTGAGAGGGGCTACAATATCTTGAAAGGTTGAGTGTCACTGATCTAATAACAGTGCTTTTTGGGCTCTTGAATTTGTGAATTACATGTTTAATGGTTTGTCTTTTGATTTCTTCAGCTATTGTATCTTGGACAGCCCTGACATGTGTTATAGTTGCCTTGCACTATACTATGTCTTCCTTGTGTTGTGATGAGTCAGTAGATTACGAGTTAAAAGTATATTTGGAAAAGATACTGTTTGTTTTAGTTCTTTGTAACTTTTGGCCATTTGAAAATGTTGCATTAAAAGTGTTTAGATTAAATATGGTTTTTTAAAAATGTAAAGGCAGGCAATCTGTCTAATTAAAACTAATTAAAATGAGAGAGCCTACTGAGTTTGACATAATAATTGAAGAAATTCAGCCATTTTAATAGAACCAGTTCATGAATTAAAGATGGTCAATTAAGGCAAAGAAAATAGGGAAACTCAAACCACAGTGCACTTGAATTCAAGTGATGACCTCAGGGAAGTGCAAATGATGACCTGCCTGCCAGATCTGGAATCAGGGCTTCTGACACTGTCCCAGCCAGAGCAAAGGGGTCCGCTGCCTGCCGCTATGTGGCTGGCCAGGACCCACAAGGCCACTGCCACCACCACCCTTCACTTTCCGATCCAGCAGGAAAGTGAGTGAAGGCGAGTGCAGATTTGTGGCTCTGCAAATGAGGTGGATGGGCCCAAAAATTCTTTTGCACAGCCACGCAGGTGCGCAACTTACAGGGAACGCTGGTCAGGATGTCTCACTCAAAAAATCTACATTTAAATAAGCATCTCTGCCTCTTGTGCTGGCAGGGTCTGAAAATACTAAAAATAGAAGAGACATAGTATGGGAAAAGGTCATTTTTCTTACCTGTAAGGTAATTTTCTAACTAATATGATACTAGAACTAAGGATGTGAATAGTTAACTGGTAAGCATCATCCTTAATGGGTGATATTTACAAGTTACAGTTAACCAGTGGCGCTGGAGAGACATAATGGCCATGATGAAAGCAACCTTCAATGAAAGGTGCTACAGTGAACACGTTGCCAGCTGTTCAAAGGGAGGTAGCATAAGCCTGTGGAGGACCACGTTAAGGTCCCAGGTGGGAAGCGGGGCCCTCACCGAGGGGTACAGTTTTTCCAGGCCAGTAAGAAACCTTTTAACCACCGGGTTAGAAAAAAGGGAAACTCCTGCCATACCAACATGGAAGGTGGAGAGAGATGCCACATGGACTTTGATAGAAGAAAAAGATAGGCCACTAGTCCAAAGCTGGAAAAGGTAGTCAAGAATAGTTGGAATAGGAGCCGAGGACGGGTGTACTCCTCTCCGGGACGCCCAAGACGAGAAGTGCCGCCACTTGGCAGCATACTACCGTCTAGTAGAGGGTTTCCTGCTACTGAGGAGACCCATCTGAACCTCTTGGGAACATTCCCTTTCAGGTTGGTTCAACCATGAATAAACCATGCCGTTAGGTGGAGAGATCGGAGATCTGGGTGAACCATGATCCCTTTGCCCCAGGGTTGAGTTAGCAGATCCCGGACTAGAGGGAGTGCTATTGGGTCCTGGACAAGCATGTCCACTAGTATGGGGAACCAGAACTGTCTGGGCCACCTGGGGGCTATGAGAATGACCGAGGACCGAAAGGTCCTCGCCCTGGTCAATACCCTGGAAATTAGGGGAAACGGGGGAAAGGCATAGAGGATGCCCTCTGGCCATACGGTTGTCAAAGCATCCCCCAGGGAATATCTCCCCAACCCCAGCAGGGAACAGTAGTTTCTGCACTTGGCATTGTTTACCAAGGCGAACAGGTCTAGGTGGGGATAACCGCACCTGCGGAAAACCTGGCGGAGAGCCGAGTCCTTGAGGGTCCATTCGTGGGCTCCAAAGGATCTGCTCAGCGTGTCCGCTAGCAGGTTTTTGCACCCCGGGAGGTACTCCGCTTGAGGTGTGATACCGTGCATGATGCACAGGTGCCAAAGTTGCAGGGCCCCTTTGCAGAGGGGAGGTGATCGTGCCCCACCCTGCTTGTTGAGGTAAAAGACCTCCGCTGTGTTGTCCATACGAACCAGGATGGAGTGGTGGGAGAGCCTTGGCAGGAAAGCTTCGCAGGCTCTCCTCACCGCCCGCAATTCCCGGACGTTTATTTGCAGGGCTCGCTCGGAAGGGAACCAAAGGCCTGGAGTCCTGTGCAGCCCCAGGTGTGCTCCCTAGCCCTGGTTGGACGCATCGGTGACCAGCGTCAGGGAGGGGGGCGGGGCATTGAAAGGAACCCCACTGCATACCACAGTTTCCTGGGTCCACCATAGGAGGGAGTCTAGAATTTCTGAGGGCACCGTAATTATTGAGTCCCAAAAACCACTGGACTGGCTGAAGGCCCTCACCAACCACGCCTGCAGGGGTCTCATCCTCAATCTGGCATAGCGGACTGTGTACGTACACGCTGCCATATGGCCCAGGAGCCTGGAGCAGACCCGAGGGGTCGTGATAGGGGACCGGGTTAACCCCGAGATCAGCTCCTCTATGGAGAGGAACCTGCTCTTGGGCAGGAACGCCCTTGCCACCCTCGAATCGAGGAGGGCTCCCACGAATTCTATCTGTTAGGAGGGAGTCAGGGATGATTTCTCGACATTTATCATGAGTCCCAACCTTAGGAAGAGGGCTCTTGTGAGTGCCACGTGAGCTTCTACCTGCCCATACGAGCGACCTTGGATTAGCCAATCGTTGAGGTACGGGAACACGTGCACACCTTTTTTGCGGAGATATGCAGCAACCACCGCCATGCATTTCGTGAACACCCTCAGTGCCATACATAAACCAAAAGGGAGCACCGTAAACTGAAAATGGGATTGGGCCACCATAAACCTGAGGAACCTCCTGCGGCTGGGTCTGATCGCCACGTGGAAGTACGCGTCCTTGAGGTCGAGAGTCGCGTACCAGTCTCTGAATTGTAGCACTGGGATGACCGATGCTAAGGTCACCATTCTGAACCTGTGTTTTATGACCGCCTTGTTTAAATCTCGAAGGCCCAAGATGGGGCGGACCCCTCCCTTCAGCCTGGGGACAACAAAATAACGGGAGTAAAAACCCCTTCCTTGCAGATGCGGAGGAACCTCCTCTATTGCTCCTTTTTTGAGGAGCGCAGACACCTCCTGACACAGGATGTTTTCGTGAGGGGTGTCCCTTACTACGGACGGAGAAGGGGGTTTTGAGGGCGGCGGACCTAGGAACGGGATAAAATAGCCTCCATTCACTATGTTCAGAACCCAGGCATCTGATGTTATTATGGCCCATGCCTGGGCAAAAAGGGATAGCCTGGCCCCAAACGGGGGGCCAGGGCGGGAGATTGGTATGGGACTCACGAACAGGGCGTCAAAACTGGGGCTTGCCCTGATGGGAAGGACCGTGAGGACCTCCCCGCTGGGCATCAGGTCTGGGGCGACGTCGTTGACCCCTAGCGCCCTGAGGGTGCGCGGCTGCCCTGGAACCTCCACTGGAGGCCAGGGAGCGGCGCCTCCAGTAAGCCCCACGGGGGACCTGGGGCTGCACCCTCCCCTGATGCCTATAGGGCAGCTGTCGACGCTGTGGGGCTGGAGTGTGGATTCCCAAGGACTTCAAGGTAGACCTTGTGTCCTTTAGGCTATGGAGCCTAGAGTCGGTGTGCTCCGAGAACAGAGCTTTGCCCTCAAAAGGCAAGTCCTGTACTGTATGCTGCACATCCGGGGGAATTCCCGAGACATGGAGCCATGCCCCCAATGCATAATGACACCAGTCGTCATCGTGCGGGCTGCTGAGTCCACGGTGTCCAGAGCCACCTGGAGAGCAGTCCGCGCAATGACTTTACCCTCCGAGGCAACCGCCGCAAACTCCTGACAGTCCTCCACAGGGAGTCTGTCTTGGAACTTTTCGACGGCCTGCCAGGTGTTAAAAGCATACCTGCTTAGCATCACCTGTTGATTCGCGATGCGGAGTTACAGCATCCTGTGGCGTAAACCTTACGGCCCAACGGGTCCAGCTGCTTAGGTTCCCTCGCCTGTGGGGAAGGACTAGGCTGAGGGAGTCTTTCCTTTTGGGCCGCAGCCTGCACGACCAAGGACCCAGAGATGGGTTGTGAATACAGGTATTCATGCCCCGAGTTTGGGACATTATAACACCTCTCGGCCCCTTTTAAGGTAGGGGTCAAGGTTGCCGGCGTTTGCCATAGAGCATTGGTAATCTTTGACACCGTTTTGTTAAGCAGTAAGGCCAATCGCGTAGACGCATCTTCAGTGAGGATGTCCACCATTGGATCCGGGTCCTCGATGACAGGTTCCACCGTAACGGCCAGGTTGGAAGCCATGCGGCGGAGGAGGTCCTGGTGCGTGCGGGCATCCATTGACGACAGACTCGGTGCAGGGTCTGCTAGTGCCTCGTCCGGAGACGACAAGGACTCTTGCACTGGCACAGGAACAGTTGTTGCCAACTGCGGTGCCATCTGGGCGGCTTGCGCTCCCGATGGGTCCACCTCCGGTGCCGATGATTGCGGTGCCGCTGGATCGGGTTGCGGCGCCCGAAGAGGGGAGGGAGGGGCCCGGGACAGGCACGCCGACGGTTGGGATCGGTGCCCTGAAGTCCCCGACCCCAGAGAAGGAGGCAGCTGACCTTGCCACTGATGGTAGGCCCAGGGGGTCCAGAAAGGCCACTGTGGGTGCGGAGGCCAAATTTGTTGAGTGTAGTCCCTCCTATGACTGGACCCGGACCTGTGGGCCGAAGATGCTCCCGAAGAGCCCGAACAGACAGAGACAGCATCCGAGTCCGAAGAGTAATCGGACTCCGGCCATCGTGGAGCCGAGGAAGAGTGCGGGACAAACCTTGCCATGGACTCTGGTTTACCCTCATGAGTATGGCGGGGCCGAGCGATCTGCAGCACCGGGGGACTCATGCCCGGTGCCGGAAGCCTCGCTGATGGTTGAGGCACTGGGGGACCCAGACCCGGTGCCAAGGGTTCTACGGCACCCAGTTGCGGTACCGGGATGCCCAGACTTGGTACAGACTGCGACATCGCTAGCTGCGGCAACGGGGTGCCCAGGCCCGGTGCCTGATAAGTCACCAGTATCTGCAGTGCCAGGGTGCTCAGGCCCGGTGCCGGTTGAGTTGCCAGCAGCTGCGGAACCGAGGTGCTTAGGCTCGGTGCCGGTTGAGTTGCGGCTGGCGGTTGCAGCACCGGGGTACCCAGGCCTGTCAAGACCACTGCGTCAATGCCGGTGCAGATGAAGGCACGGAGACGGACGCTGGCTCCTGTGTGACCTCCATGGAGGAGAGAGATGTCTGAGTGGACACCACATGGCTACTCAGATACGGCACCGGCACTGCCAGGCGGGGAGCTGGCAAGGAGCTCAACTGCAGCGAAGTTCGCGCATGGCTGGAAGCTCCCTGAGAATGACGGTTCGGCGTCAAGAAGGGTGCCAAAGTAGCGATCGGTACTGGCCCCACACGGGGTGGTCCCGACACATAAGCCACTTTAGCATGCCGACCTGGGCCATGCTGGGGCGAAGCCGTAGCCAGCCGAGCCTCCGAAGATGGTGACCTCAACCCTTCTGAGTCAACCGAGGATGGAAGGGAGGTCGTGAGGCTAATAAGGTCCTGCGCCGCCTCAAACGTATCCACCGTGGACGGACGGTGTGGAGGCAGGCGACCAGGACTATCAAGGCCTCCTCGGTACCGACGGTGCGGTGGAGGCGATACGCGCACCGATGAGCCCACGGCGCGGTGCCCAGCCGAAGTTGCCTTCTTTGAAGGGGACCTTCCCCGGGATTTCTTCACTCTGGGTATGTCTACACTACAGCGCTAATTCGAAGTAACTTACTTCGAATTAGTTCATTCGAACTAAGCTAATTTGAAATAACAGATCCAGACTAAAAAACTAGTTCGAATTAGCGTTTTGCTAATTCGAACTAGCATGTCCACACAGAGTGGACCCTGAATCGGAGTTAAGGATGGCCGGAAGCAGTGCCGGCAGGGCATCAGAGGAGGACTTAGAGCGTGGAGCTGCTGCCTCAGGCTAGCCGAGGGCTGTGCTTAAAGGGACCCGACCCCCACCCTGGACAGACAGTTCTCAGGGGTGCCCCACTTGCAAAGCAGTCCTGGCTTGGAGTGCCCTGAGTGCCCACACTGGGCACATCACAGCACTCGGCCATCAGACCGGCTGCACTTGCCGCAGGCTGCCATCTGGGGAGAGGGGGCAATTGGGGGGCTGCAGGAGAGCTTCCACCCCCAGAAGCCCGCAGAGCCAGCCCAGTCCTCCCCATCGGGGGCTCGTACCCCATTCCTCCCTCACCTCCTTCCACTTACCGTTCCCTAGCCCCCCTTCCTGATGTACAAAATAAAGAAAATGTGTGGTCAAAAATAGAATCTCTCATTATTGAACAAAACTCGGGGAGACTGGGAAAAGGAGGTGGGAGAGGGGAAGAGAGAGGGTGGGAGAGGGGAGGGCAACTAAAATGATGAGAGGTTTGGAAGAGGTCCCATATGAAGAGAGGCTAAAGAGACTGGGACTTTTCAGTTTAGAAAAGAGGAGACTGAGGGGGGATAGGATAGAGGTCTATAAAAGCATGAGTGGGGTAGAGAGGGTGCATCAAGAAAAGTTCTTCATTAGTTCCCATAATAGAAGGACTAGAGGACACCAAAGGAAAGGAATGGGTAGCAGGCTTCAAACTAGTAACAGAAAGTTGTTCTTCATAAAGCAAAGAGTCAACCTGTGGAACTCCTTGCTGCAGGAGGCTGTGAAGGCTAGAACTGGAACAGAGTTTAAAGAGAAGTGAGATAAAGTGATGGAGGTTGGGTCCATGGAGTGCTATTAGCCAGGGGGTAGGAGTGGTGTCCCTGCCCAAAGTTTGTGGAAGGCTGGAGAGGGATGGCACGAGACAAATGGCTTGGTCACCGTCTTCGGTCCATCCCCTCCAGGGTCCCTAGGGTTGGCCACTGTCGACAGACAGGCTATGGGCTACATGGACCTTTGGTCTGACTCAGTACGGCCATTGTAAGCTCAGGGCTCAGGGTCGGGGGTCTCAGTGGACCCCCTTGATTTTCATGCACACCTGCTCCTGGGTGGCCAGGCTGGCAGCTCTCCTGCCCTAGACGGCAACTCTCCTGTACCTAGTGCGGAGGTCGTGGATGAGGTCCACGATGTCCGCACTAGACCAGGCGGGTGTCCGCCTCTTGCGGTCTCGGGCAAGCTCCCGGGAGCCGCCAGCCTCGTCTCGGGAAGAGGGGGAGGGCTGGGGGGCATCGGGTGGCTGGCTCGAGCCGTGCCAGGTGCAGGGTCTGCTAGCTGGGTGCTGGCAGGCTTGCACCTGGCATGGGCATCGTAGCCAGCCCGTGCCCCGTTAAGGGGTCCGGGGCTGGGAGGGGGGCAATAGAGTTTCCCTGGTGTTGGCCAGAGTGGCCACCAGGACAAGCTGGGGAGGGCTAGCCTCCCACTAGCTCGAATTAAGGGGCTACACAACCCTTAATTCAAACTAGTAAGTTCGAACTAGGCTTAGTCCTCGTAGAATGAGGTTTACCTAGTTCAAACTAAGCGTTCCGTTAGTTCGAATTAAGTTCGAACTAGCGGAGCGCTAGTGTAGCGCCTATCAAAGTTAATTCGAACTAACGTCCGTTAGTTCAAATTAACTTTGTAGTGTAGACATACCCTCTCTTAGTGGGAGGAGAGTGAGACCGGTGCCGAGACCTCGACGCCGACGCACGGTGCCGGTGAGGAGACTCCCGCGTGGAAGCTGGTGCACTGCGCACCGCGGGCTGTTCCGGCGGCACCGGTGGAAGTGCTGTCTCCATGAGGAGAAGCTTTAGGCGCGAAACCCTTTCTTTTCTGGTACAGGGCTTAAAGGACTTGCAGATCTTACAGGCAATAAGCCAGATGTGCCTCACCCAAGCACTTAAGACAACTGTTGTGTGGGTCACCCCTGGGCATAAACTTCCCACAGTCAGCGCACGTTTTGAAGCCTTGCGGCCCTGGTATTCCTTACCCCCAAGGGGGAAGGAACAAAAAAAAAAACCTAACCATCTAACTACAAGAACTATTTACAAAGCAATGTGAGAACGGGAACCATTAACTAACTAGGAAACTAAGAAAGATAGAGACACTCCAACGACCGTCACTGTGGTAAGAAGGAACTGAGGTGGGGCAGCACCGGCAGGGGTACCTATGCCCCGCCATGGCGGCGCCCTGCCGGCGCTACGGGTACCGCTAGGGAAAACGCTCTGGAAGACGCGGTGTACGCGGTGCACACACCTACTTCGAATGGACATGAACAACCACTCCAAGAAGAAGGCCTAATAACAAACAGCCAAGAAAAAAGGGGCATGTGGGTGTGTGACAGACTGTTAGAGAAATATCAGTATTATTTCCTTATGAAAAACTGCCTATTTTCAAAACGGAGAAGAGAACAGCTCAGAGAAAAGAGTTTTATATGGTTCCCCCTCTAAACAACAGGGTGGATTACTTCTCCAGAACATGTACTAGAAGAGCTCTACTGAAGCATATTTCCCAACCTTATCATGTCTATATTGTTAGAACATTTGTATTTTATTCCAGTTTTTATGACCTATTGAACATCTCAGCATAGGTGTAGAGACAAAGGCATAGGGAAGGAAAGCTGATCTCTTGATTCTGATAAAAATTACTAGTACTAACTACATAAACACTCTATGCTTCAGTTTCACCAAGTGAAAAATGGGAATAATACAATGTTTTATAAAGCATAGAGAGCTTCTGATGAAAATATCTGAGATCATCATCACTTTGTTTTTTGTTAACATAAGAAATAAAACCCAACTCTTGACTTCTAATATTAAAGTCCCTTTGAAGAAGAACTACACTGTAACATGAAAGGTGATCCAACAGCTATATATTTCAAGATAAGAGTGTGCCTCTACATAATTTTAAGTGTCTAATCTGTAACTAAAAAACCCCCACTGACAACAATCAAGAAGCAATTACAAACAAAAACAAAATAATCAAGCAAAAACGTAATTGATTCAGAATAAAATAAATAGGAAACTAGCATTTTACACATTTTTGAGATTATTTAGGATTGAGAACATTCATAAACTTTCAAGAAACTCTCTGGAGAGCCCTTTCTATTAGAAACTTTCTGAAAACCTTTCTACGCTAAATCAAAAAACATTTTTTTTTCTTAAAAAATTTACTTTCTAGCAAATTTGAAATTCTCTGATTTTCCTTCCCTCACCTCCCATGAGAAACCGATATTATTCCCAATGTACCTCCTCAGAGAGCCTCTTGGTGAACAGTACAATATCCCATTATTAAAACAGTAGCCATAATCTTACCGCAAGATAAATATCCTAGTTACTAAAACAATGACAAGTGTTTCTAAAACTGCTAAAAATTCCCTCTTTATTCCCTGTGTTCATGTGTAATCATTTACCTGATTAACCAATAAGCCTGGCCTTATTGGTCAATCCAAATGACTATATGCACTCTCCCTACTTGCTGCCTCTCTATCAGAGGCAACGGGGATGAAGCTTGAGCCAATGCCTGTAGGGAGCTAGCTTTCCCCATATGTGCGGGCTCCTGTGGAACTACCTCCTATAGAGGCAGCACTGGCTCCCAGAGCCACCTCCCCACAGCCCCGCTCTACTGCCTCTGATTAAGAGGCAGCAGCATAAGAGGTATGAAGGGCAGGCGGAAGCCAATACATGGAGGAAGCCGACTTTCAAGCTGTCTCCCTGAATGTATCAGGCCCTGTGGAGCTGCCTGCCCCTTCATCCCCCCCACACTGCTGCCTCTGTAGGAGAGTCAGTTGCGCAGGAGGAGGGCGGGGGGGGGGGGGGGGGAGAGACTGGAAGGTGGGAACCAATATGCGCAGGAAGTCATCCTTCGAGAGAGCTCCCCATATGTACCAGCTCTGCAGAAAAGCAGATTTCCTGTGAGCACCAGCTCCTGCCTGATCCCTCTGTGTGTTAATGTGTAACCGGTGAAAAAATGCATGGGGTTATACATTTACAAAAATAACATTTGCTAACATTCCTACTCTTTATATTAAACTTTTGAGATGTATTTTACATATGATACATAAAAACTGTTTACATTTGTTCTTATTTATGAAAATATTTATGGTATTACAAGAAATTCCTGCTGTTTCCCTGCAATAGCCTTACCTTTAGTATCAATTTAACTAGCACCACACAGGCATCATTGTGCATATTGCTCATCTAAAGCCTAAGGGCCAGATTGTGCAAGGTGTCGACTGACCCCAGCTGCCACTGAAGTTAATGACAGTTGAGGGCACTCAGAATGTACCAGACAGAAGTTGGCAAGCATTGATCTTTAAAAAGAAAATAACATTAAAAGTAATTTACCACTCTGGCATTTGTAGCACTTAAATGAGAAGCTCAGGAGAAGAGTCTTTCCAAAATTTCAGAACTTCTACAAAAAGAAGCAATGACCATCATTTTACTTAAATCTTTCCTTAATAGAAAGGAGAAAGGAAAGAGGAATGAGGATGAAAGCACCCCTTATAATCATCAGAGTCCTGACTCAAGTCCTGTTTCTCTATAAATATCTTCTAAAGAACTGACCAGTGTCCAGAGCAACTAGCATCTCAATTGAACTAATGATACCAATTATACCAACTGACTGTCCTAAGGCTCATAGGATTATTCTTCCCATCCCTTATGTGAAAAGCAGGAATATACAGCAAAATCTGTGCCAAAAACAAACTGGGCCTTGCCAGCTGGACCAAACCTTGCATTACTTCCCCTAGCCTAGGAACAGAGTCAAAACCAGCAGTATTGCTCTGTGAGCCACCTTATTACTATTCTTCGCTCATTTCAGCAGAGAGAGTTCTCAGAATTAGCTGCCATTAGATTCTAGAAGAGATTCTCAGTGCACCTGACATCTTGCAGTGAAAACAGAGTGTGAAAGGAAACAACCCACACAGAACTGTAGCCCAACAGAGACCCTGTAAGTGGGTGGCAGTTTAGGCAGCAGCTGCATCATACCTAAAAAAGATCTGTAGCACAGAGCGGCTGCTTGTTAGTGTGTGAGAGAATAGGTTACCTGAATGAGATTGTTTGTTAGCCGAATGAGGCTCAGCGTTACAGAAGATTCCTTCAGGATGCTGCTGTCTGACGACAGTGAGCGATCAATCCCTGCAAGCAGCTGTGTTACTGTAGCAACCCACTCTTCTTTAGCAGAAGCTACTGTTGTGTTAATCATCTGCTGAATTGCTTCGTTCAAGGCAACTTCAGAGCATTCAAAACATTGCCTATAATCCTTCTGTTTCAGCAGGGAATCCTAGTGAATGTTAACATGAAACATAATGTTATATGAACCTAATGTTTATTTCAAAACATAAAAGAACAATAAACGGGAAGGTGAATAGAAGAAGGTACATAGTTTGCAGCTAATGTTTACTCTGCTGAGATATCAGTAGGAAGTTTCTAAATGTGATATTAAAATGGGCGACAAGATTCCAGAACCCTTGCTCCTCAATTAAGTGGCATCAGAGAAGTAATATTAAGTCCCATTCTCTCAATACAAAGAGCCTCTGCATGACTCTACTTTGAAGGGAAGAACAACGAGTCTCTTGCTTCCTAGCTACATACTGCCATGTCTGAGAGGTTCAACAGAATCAGAGTTGAGTCACTGTGGACCCATGCTACAATGTTATTACTGGCTTAAAAAACAAGCTCATACAATGAAAAAGGTTACAATCTTCAAAGAATTATGATCTTCAGATCTAAGGTTCTTTCTTGTTGAGTATGGACAAGATAAAAATAGCCAGCAAAATGAACGATTAAGGAACTGACAGATTGTATCCTCTCCCTTAGCAGAGGACATCTATCCATTGAGTATCATAGAATCATAGAACACTAGAACTGGAAGGGACCTCGAGAAGTCATCGAGTCCAATCCCCTGCCCTCATGGCAGGACCCAGTACTGTCAAGACTATCCCTGATAGACATTTATCTAACCTACTCTTAAATATCTCCAGAGATGGACATTCCACAACCTCCCTCAGCAATTTATTCCAGTGTTTAACCACCCTGACAGGTAGGAAGTTTTTCCTAATGTCCAACCTAAACCTCCCTTGCTGCAATTTAAGCCCATTGCTTCTTCTCCTATCCTCAGAGGCTAAGGAGAACAATTTTTCTCCCACCTCCTTGTGACATCCTTAAAACCGCTACCATGTCCCCTCTCAATCTTCTCCTGTCCAAACTAAACAAGCCCAATTCTTTCAGTCTTCCCTCATAGGTCATATTCTCTAGACCTTTCATCATTTGTGTTGCTCTTCTTCGAACCTTCTCCAATTTCTCCACCTCTTTATTGAAATGTGATGCCCAGAACTGGACTCAATACTCAAATTGAGGCCTAATCAGCACAGTGTAGAGCATAAGAATGACTTCTCATGTCTTGCTCACAACACTCCTGTGAATGCATCCTAGAATGATGTTTGCTTTTTTTTGCAACAGCATCACACTGTTGACTCACTATGACCCCTAGATCCCTTTTTGCAGTACTCCTTTGGAGATAGTCGCTTCCCATTCTGTATGGGATGTTTAGCAAGGTCAAAAGATTATGATAGTGCATAATCTTTTGACCTCGCTAAACTAATCTCCTATATTATAGTTCCTGACCCCTGCAGTGGTCAAGAACTTTTTTTAAAATCTAAAGCTAGGGAATATCTAGCACTGTGCTCTGTTAAGTAAGGTTTGTCATAGTGATTTATGTTTATCACCTCCATATTGGAGTCTTGTAATATGCTGGGAAGCTGGAGGTTACAGCTTGTGTAACAGCCTGCCTGGAAAGCAGGAAAGACCATTGAGAAATTATCACAAGAGTGCTTCTTGCCACACGTCTAACTGGCTAACAACTTTTATTATAGAGGGTGCTTGGGAGCCACCATATTACATATTTAATGGCACAAAAAACTCCAAGTCCTAGTAAAGTGGGTTCATCCATAATAAACATCTAAAACTGAGTCAGGTCATTCAAGTTTGTAAACTGCAGAGACGGACAGGCAGATACATGCACACTCACACACATACAGAAGTAGTGATCAGAGAGCCTACACTATAAGTTTAAGATTCATCTGAACTTTGCCAATTTATCTCACTTGAGAATCTGGCACTAACTTTCCAAATCTTTTTCGTGTGATTCTTAGATATTAAGTAGATGTAAGGCTTTCAAACTCTCACCAAGAGCATTTTTAAAAAAAAGATAACAAACCTGCAGCAGCAGCAACTGTGTTGGTCTCTCTGGTATAGATATAACAAATTCCAGATGTTTAGCCCTACCATATCCACTAAAGCACAAAGTTGGGCGAAGCAGATGCACCACTGCCTTGTAATCCCCTGCCTCATACAGTCGCTGGATCTCCTCCAAAGACTGGCATCTCTCCAGAGACTTTAGGTTCTTGTCAATCTGCAAAAGTCACAGATGGTACAATCCAACCTACATTTCACCTTCATGTGCAAATGAACCACAAAGCTACAGATGTAGGATGTGTACAGTTTACAGTATTATATAGGACAAGGAGGAAAGTAGACAATCTTCCATCCCATTATCATTTATAAATTGGGGGCATTTATCTTTATAAAGAAAGCATTTAACTGAAAAAGAGAAAGATGGTTTTCAAATCAATTAACTGTAAAAACTCAATCAATGTTGGTTTCATCTTAGTTCACTTTAAAACAGCTAATATTGATGCTGTAATTACTACTTTTCCATCAAGGCAAAGTGCTAGTAATTTGAAATGAGTCTTGCAGCTATGGCATTGTCTCTGAGCACTATTGATATAGAAGCCACACTAGATTTTAAAAATAATAATTATAAAACACGTTTTTAATCCCCAAAGGAAATAAATGCCTCTAATAAGTATAGGGACTTGTCCATTATCATCTCCATCCTCAGAAGTATCACAATACAACCCCAAAAGAAATTGGACTGTGCGTAAGAAAATGGCATGCACATCTAAAATCTCTAGTTTCTCACAAGACTTAGCTATTATTTAGAAATGTCTCAAAAACACATTAAGATGACTGGAATCTTCTATTTTGGATGAACTTCAAAACAGAAAAACCCAAAATAACAAACTGATCCCTACCTCTTCTAGAGAGACAACAGAATCAATATGGAGATTAGGTAATCGGATTATTATGCTGCTTTCATTTCCAGCTTTGAGTTGGACTGCAGTGGAACTCTGCAGCATTTCGGTGCAGATGTCATAATTCTCCAATGCCTGCTCCATGTCACCCTGTGGAAATAGTTCAAGGAAATCACACAATCTTGCGTGAGACTTGTCAAAAGCAGCTAGGCAATGTTGAATCACTAACTGCATGAGTACACCATCAGGGAGAATGCAAATTATTTGGGAGAGAACTTTACTAATCAAAATAGCAACCAAGGAGTAATCAGCAATAAAAAGCTTATGAATCTATTCTACTAGTGACCTGCCCCACCCCTGGGGCAGACACGTAGATATTCAAGTTACATAGCAGGAAAATGTATTTGTATAAAGTAACTAACATGCTCTATCTGTGAAAGTGAAAGGATGTGGATTAATTCCAGAAGTGAGCCTTGCTTTTGCACTCACTGGAACCATAAATTCAGGTAACATGATTGAGATGTACAGCTAACTGGTTAAGATAAACTGTGAAGAACAACTTTGTCCATCGTAAGCAGATCTGAATTTTCCTAAAATGGAGGGATCAAGACAGGGAAAGAAGCTGCAGAAGGAGAAAATATAACTCAATAAAGCTAAAGAGATATAGCACTAACCATAAGAGCAGTTATTTAGTAAAGACAATCAATCCAATTTTGACTAGACAACCAGTAGTATTCAGTGTAAGCAGAGCTGGCTCTGATTCTAAATGTTTATTTGTTTCAGATTATCCTTCAACTTCCATCTTTGTTTTTTAAATTCAAGTAACTACATCTGTTGTGAAAGAGGAGTTACATGCGTACCCTAACCATTAAAACGGTACCTTTCAGTGAAACAGAGCAAAAAGTATGCCTAGTCCAATGTTTCTCATAGTGGTCTGCGGACCCACTCTGAGAAAGCTGCTGACTGTTCCCATTTGTTTATTACAAGCTCTGCAGCCACAGAAGCATGCAGCTCCCAGTGGCTGCTTCTCACTATTTGCAGCCAAAGAGAGCTGCAGAAAGCAGCAGCCTGGTTGGTCCACACCACTTTCTATGGCTCCCCTTGTCTCCCCAAATGACGAAATGCAGCCAATGAGAGCTGCAAGGCTCTGTGGCTGCAGAACCAGTAAATAAACAATTGGGAGCAGCCAGTTAGCAGCTTTTTCAGAGCAAATCTGCAGAACACTTTGAGAAACACCAGTCTAATATATGTTTCTACATTACTGGGATTGTGCAGTGATAGTTGATTTTGACCAGTCGTCACCTGGAAAGGGAATTAGAAATTTTTTTAATGTAAAGAAATTTTATTTTGTGTGAAAATTAAAATAACTTATCAAGGAGTCTCTACTTCAGATGTATAAAATGATTAATAGTTTATAAATGAGAGAAAGGATTTGTCTCCACTAATTATTCTGAAGAACAATCCAGTTTATTAGCTGGATTTATTAAAGGATTTTGAAATATGAAAATGAAAGGGAATGTATTACCCAGTGGGTGTATATGAAATCAACCGATAAAGTACTTTATCGATTGTAGATTAAAATTTGATTAGTAAAAAACACATTTTTTCTCTCAACAGTTTAGACCTAAGTATGGAAAATTTGTAAACATTTTCTTCACTTCTTAAGAAAATGATGTTTGAAATAAAATAATAATAAAGTCTGGGATTCAATAAGTAACTTTTCTTTGGATTGTTTACTTAAGTAATGGGTCTAGGACAAACTGATCAAAAAATCTGTATATTAAATGAACAATTGTTGCCAAAAGAACCAAGCTCCACTGGGGAAAAAGAATCAATCACAACTCAGTACACAGTTGCATTTCAGACATTCTGGCTTTCTATACAGATTCTAAGAGCTAGAATCCAGGCTTCTATCTGCTAGTGAATTTGTGCCTTGCAGCTGCTCATTGTAATTCCAAGATAACTCCAATGGAAACTTGTTTTGGGGATCTAAGACAAACCACTTTAAACATGTGTATGTACCAAAATGACTGACTACTGATATGCATAAGGATTTTGGCCAGACCCTTTGCCTCTGTCTAATTACTGAATAATACATGTTCTTTCCATAGGGAAAGTTAATTTAACTAAATAAAAGAGACAAATATAATCTCTACTTGGTCATCAAATTAGAGATCAGTTGAAATATTCATGAATCACCTGACTAGAGTGTATTTATGACTTAATACACCCGTCACTTCAAATGCTTATAATAATTCTAATGTCCATTTGTTTAAAAAAATTCTGGATGAGAAAATGTTCTGTTTGTTGAACGCAAAATGAAAACAAACCTGCAGTGCTAGAAAGCGAGCTTTCAACCAGTACACTCGAACCACAAACTCTAGCCAGTCTTTCTCAAACAGATCTCGCTGGGAGGATGCAAATGAGAGCTGCAACAAGTCCCCCAGAAAATGGGATCCTGGGAAGTCAGGACCAAACTTTCCATTCGCAGTGGCAGAAGGGCAATTTCGAGGGGAAACTGTAAATCATGTAATGACAGGTTAGCATAAAATTACATTATTCTTCTTATGCAAACAATTCCATGTGCAGCAGCTACAGTGCTTAGCTCACCCTTCTAAGACAAATACTAGTCCATGTCTACACTACAAGATAAGGTTGAATTTATTAAGAGCTATTTCTTGACACGTGATTTTGTAAAGTCGAAGATCTATGTTCCCATGTGTGCAAGAATTTAAAGTAGTTAGAAGTAGTATGTCCCCATTAAGGAGACTGCTGTCAACTTTGAGAGTGATGCACTGTGGGTAGCTATCCCACTGTGCCTGCACCACTTGGCATTCTGGGTTATGCTCCTCGTGCATGCTGGGACCAAAACTGTGCAGTGGGTGGCTCTGGGTTCATGTCATCAGTATCCCAAAATACACTCATCTACTCCTCCCCCTTTGTTTGAGATCAATAGGAAACTGTCTTTTCACACCCTTTTTGACCCTGGTTATTTGCACAGATGCCATAACAGCAGGAGCATGCCCCCTCATGGATCATGCTGTGCATCAAACCATTGTGATATTGATGTGTACCTTGGTGCAAATAATGATGCGGTATGTCAAGAGCGTATGCACATCGCTGCACCAGAAAGCGAATGAGGAGGAATCTTTGTCTCAGGATGTCACAGGCACACTGTACAGGCAAGCACTTGAACTGAGCCAATTGAAAAAGTAGCTGGCATACGATCCTTTGGAAAGAGTGGAATGCCGGTTTTGGTGCTGAGAGACAAGCACAGACTAGTAGGACTGCATAATGCTGCCGGTCTGGTACAATCAACAGTGGCTGTAAAACTTCTGAATGCACAACACTTTCATGGAACTTTGTGAATGGTTTTCCCCTGTCCTGAAGTTCAGGGACACCCAAATGAGACATGCTCTGACAATGCAGATGCCTGTGGTAATTACTCTGTGCAACTTTGCAATGCCAGACTGCTACCAGTAAGTTGTGAATCAATTCAGAGTGGGGAAATCTACAGCAGGGGCTGTTATTATATTAGTAGCGAAGGCAATCAATACCATTCTGTTATGGAGGGTAGTGACTCTGAGTAAGGTGGATGGCTTTGCCATGATGGGATTCCCTAACTGTGATGGGGCAATAGATGGAAGGCACATCCCCATGTTGGCTCCCAACCATCTTGCCAAGGAATACATAAACCGCAAGCGATAATTCTTGAGGTGCTGCAGGCGCTAGTGGATCACAAGGGCCGTTTCAACAACACTAATGTGAGCTGGTCGGGAAAGGAGCATGATGCACACATTTTTAGGAGCTCCTGCCTTTTCAGAAAGATGCAAGCTGCAACTTTCTTCCCAGACTGGAAAATCAAATCAGAGAGGTGCAAATGCCAACACTGATCCGCAACATATGCAACATTCCCTCTTGGTGGTAGTCTACTGTGTGCTCCATAATATTTGTGAGAAGAAGTGGAAAAGTTATCTGTCAGGATGGGGGGGCTGAGGGAGAGTGCCTAGTCAGAGATTTTCAGCAGCCAGACACAAGGGCAACATCATGGGGCAGTGAAAATGAGAGAGGCTTTGAAAGAAAGAGTTATAAATGGCCAGTTCCGAGAGTCATGCATGTTGCTCTCAATGAAGTGCTCTGCATTCAGTGTGTTTGCCTGTAATCCCCACCACTGCAATACAGGCAATAAAGAGACTGTTGTTCAGAGATCATGTGTTTTTATTTAGGGAAGAGAGCAGGGACAGAAAAGACCATGGTAAGACTCGAAGTGGGGGAGAGACCAGAAAGATGAGACAGATAGTCGTTTGTTTCTTGAGGCTTTGGAGATTCCCCCACCCTTTGGGAGTGGAGGCTATGGAACTGAGTGAGGAGGGAAAGTTGTTCTGCATGGGGTAGGTGGGTTCCTCTTCAGGCACATAGTCATGCAGTCCATCAAGGCCAACAGGAACAAAAAGGCATTCTCCTGTTGTTTCGCTTGCAGTTACCTGCATGCTCACCCCCTCCTGTCGCTCTGCTAGCCTACCCTGCCACTCTGCTCGTCTCCTCCAGGAGCGTATTCCTCCATTCATTTGCTTCTTAAACATGTCTTCCCTTGTCCTTTTTCACCTGGGGATTTCTGCAAGCTGGACAGCTGATGGAGCTGGTGGAGTACACAGCAAGCTCCCTGCTGTTCCTGCTATAACAAAAAGTTACAAGGGCACACTTTACAGGAGATACATTGCAGAGCCTAAAGCCTAATCTGTTAACCTACAACAAAGGTTTCTCTAAAGATAATGGAGGTGTGTTCTGTGCAAAGCCAAAGTTTTGCTTTAAAGCTGCTACTGTACAGCAGGCACACAACAAAGTTCTCAAGGGAACATCTAGAATCACATAGTTTGGAGGCAGGCATGGTAAGGGCTTTGCCAGGGCACGATCCTGAGGGTTGAAGGGGACAGCGGGGCAGAGTGGTGGCTCACATGACTTCCCTCCTCTGTGTCTGCCACAACCTGCTTCCTGCTACTTTGCCACCTCGCAGAAGCCTACCAGAGGAAAACAGGGAGGGAGGGGGTGTCAGAGGTTGCTTCTATCAGCAAAGGCAGCTTCATCCATGTTGCCATGCAAGATATCAGTCTTCTGCGAATCACACAGTGAGTTATGGAGCAGAGACTGACTGAATGTGGCCAGAAATCTAGGATTTATGCTACAGTGTTTTGTCCTGAAATAATGCCAGACCATTTACTGCAGGCTTGGCATGGAAAGGTATTCTACCATGGAGGACAGAATAAGGCAGGCCTCCTCAGAAACCTTGTGAGAAGGATCAAAGAGTTTCTATATGAAAGCTTTGTGGAGATATGCAGGGAGGATTCCCGCTCCATCTCCAGACACGTTAACAAGCTGTTTCAGGTCCCCCACGCTGTGCAGGCTCAGAGCACACCGCACACCCAATTGCTTTTACCTTCTTGGAGCAAGAAAAAAAACTGTGAACTCACCAGAAGTGCCCTTTCCAGGATCAGTGCCCAACTGCAAGATGTCCTGGGAGGGGTGGATTGGGTCCAAAGTGATGAAAAGTTCTTGACTCTTGCCGTTCACCATTCTCCTCATCTTCCACCTCTTCCTTGACCACCCCCTGTCCTCCATGTGGCTGCTCGGAGTCTCTTGGGCAGATTCCAAGATCTGGCGAGGGAAGCAGGTCGGGTCCTCTACTAGGTTTGTATGCAGCTCGCTATAGAAGAGGTATGTTCGCTGCAAATTCACCAGACCATCCATTTGCCTCCTTTGTCTTGTGATAAAACTGCCTCAGTTCTTTTACTTTAACATGGTACTGCTGGGAGTAACTGGCATATCCTTTTTCCTCTATGCGCTTGGCGATCTTCACATAGACACTGTCGTTTCTTTCGCTCTTTCAGAGCTCCAAGAGAACAGATTCCTCTTCCCATGCATTAATGAGGTCCAAGATCTCCTTCACAATCCATAATGATGCTCTTTTGCACCCGTGGGAACTGGAACTCATTAAACTTGAACTCATGGGCTATGTTTACACTCGCTGCTTCCTGTGCAAGAACATCTTGCGCAAGTGTTCTTGTACAAGAACTCTTGCTCAAGAAAACGTCCACACTGCCATGTGCGAGCTGTGCTTTTGTGCAAGAGCGCCCATGGCAGTGTGGACACTCTCTTGCGCAAGAAAGCGCCAATGGCCATTTTAGCCATAGGGCTTTCTTGCGCAAGAAATCCCTGCTGAGCGACCACACTGCCCTCTTGTGCAAGAGCTCCTGCACAAGAGGGCTTACACCTGTCAAAAAAGAGCGTAACTCTTGCGCAAAGAGCCCCCTCTTACCACGCCGTACTGTAGATTTCCTTGCATAAGAGCAGGTGGGCAGTGTGGACACTCTGCAGATTCTTGTGCAAGAATGGCCGTACTTGCGCAAGAAGCCGCGAGTGTAGACATAGACATGGAGTGCTTCCTGTTCTGACGTGTGCTCGTAATGCTGATTTTCCCAGGGCTTTTCCTACTCACCTGGAGAGTAGTACATGCACAAGTTCTGACAAGAGTGGTCACAGCAGGGCACTGTGGGATGCCTCACAGAGGCCAAGAATGTCGACTTTCTCAACACTGAGTCGACATGCCTTTTTTGACCATGTGACGTCAAATTTTGCGTTTCTCCCCGTGAAAAACATGAGTACCAAAATTAACTTCAGCAGCCCTTAAAGTTGATGGAATGGGCTAGGTAGTGTGGACTCACTGTTCAGAAAATCGACCCTCTGCAGCTAAATTCAACCTAAATTCCTAGTGAGACTAGGCTAATGAAAAAAACCCTGATGATCAACCGCACACATCCATAGTTAAGAACTGCAGCTGGAGAAGTAACAGCTCAATTTTCTAATAAATGACTCTCAAAACTTCTTACAAGTATAATTTATGTTGTAAGAATACCCTAGCAAAGAAATACCAATTCTCACCTGTAGAGCTTTTTCCTTTGGTCAGCAGCCATTGGTCAAGTTGTAGCTCCATGCAAGAAAGACTCATCAGCATCATATCCTACAGATAAAGTATGAAGAGATAAGGGAAGAATACAAAAAACTTTGTTTTGATAGTAAAAAATTTGACAGTTAACTGGAATGGAAGATTTCCATTAATTAATCCTCTTTTGTGGTTTCTGGTGCCAATTGTTTTGGTGCCAGGCTACAGTCACCCTTTTTACTGTGCTTTTATTGGTGTTTGAGTTTGTGAGTGTGTGTGTGTGTGTGTGTCATGCCTCTTCTCCATGTGTCTTAGAAGGTTTTATGCCCCTTCTTCGGATCTTTTATTCTACATTTTATATATTGTGTTTTATATATTGTGTTATATAATGTATTCTACATTTTATATATTCTACATTTTATATATCGTGTTTTAAAATTTTGTAAGCCACCTTGAATGTTTTAAATAAAAAGGTGGGGTAAAAATATTTAAAATAAATAAATAAAAAATAAAGTATTTCCAAGCTACCGCCATTGTGGCCTTCTGTCTAGGAATAGGAGGCTGCCTTACAATTCTCAGTCAGATTAAAGAGACCCCCTTGCCTTTTACAACTAGAAAGAGGAATGAAAAGAATCTGTTCTTGGAAAGATAAGATGATCTAGTAAGGAAGATAATACCAAGGGCCCAGTATTGAAAAAGGGCAGCATTTTCAATCTAAAATACAACCTTTTCAATTGCTGCATCATTAATACTTTATTAGAACACCAAAAATATACACATCAAAAGTCTGAGATTAATACTGAAGAAGTTGTAGGAATCAAGGAGATTGAGCGCATATACTGTACTAGTATTACCAGCTCATTATTGTTTTCTGCATAAAGAGAATTTTTTTTATATAGCTGGATATGAGTTACTCCTGGTAACAATGTTCTATTACAGCTTTTACAGACATGGTTGTGTGGATTAAAGAAAGAATTATGTTCACACTTTTTCATAGTAACTAGGGTTGTAACTGCAGCTCCATCTGAAGAGAGTGAAAGCCCTGATGTTCAAAAAATTGCTGCATCCAAAAAATGCTGGGTCTTTGTTACATCCAAGGTGTCACTGTCTATTCTCAATGACCTCAAAAACAAAAGGGTATCTTGGAAATCAATGTATGACCAAAGTGAAATAGAAAGATTCAGAAGTAATAAGTATTACTCAGAATTCACAAATTTCCTAATGTTAATTTGTGTAAAATCTGATCCATAATGTTCTATGTAGTATTTCTGTTTTTTAATTTAGAACATAAGCAATAATGATCAAGCAATCATATACAAGTAACATTTGAAATAGCTATATAGGATACTGTAAATTGTTTAGATTATGTTATGTCTAGAGTATATACAATTACATTATTTTTTTAAATCACCAAGATATTTTCAAACCTCAGTTTTTTTTTCTACACAGCATTAAATACTTGGTGATAAGAAAAGCTATAATGTGAGAAACAGGAAAAGAAGAAATTACATGGTAGCGTAGTTAGCATGAATAATCAAAAGTCAGAACTCTTCAGCCTCAGGACTGATCCTTCTTACTAATGTCTTAAAACCCTAATAATATAAACAGCATTTAGTGGACTATGAATATCACTTTTTGGTTTTACTGTTACCACATAGAGATTTAACCTAAAATGTGTACATTCATGTAAGCCAGACCTATTCTGATTTCAAATTTACTGTATTATTTAGGTTTTTCTCTCTTATATTTGTGAAATGTATGTACCTATATGTGGAAATGGCAAATAAAAGTTTGTCACTGTCCCTTCACTATGGGATGTAATTATTTTTCTTATAAACAAGCTCAACAATTTGCCTTTAATAAAATTACTATATATTTAACACACTATTCAAAACAGAGACTTTCTTAAAAACTGTGACGTAGTGGGGGTACCTGGCTGGTTTCTATGCTGCTGGCTCTGGGGTAACCCCCACTGGCTGCCATGGGTACCACGACCCAGCAAAACAGGATGAGTCACTATGCAAACCAGTATGGCCAGACACCCCCCATGGAGAGGAACAAAGGAAGGTGGAGGCTGCCCTGGCTGGGGGGCAGGGCTGGAAGAGAGTGAGTTAGCTGCTGTCTGAGAGCATGGAGGAGACAGCCTAGGGAAAGGGCTGCAGTTTAGGGGCCCAGTCTCCCCCATCTCAAGGGGGCCTGAGGCATCCTAGCCCAGCTCTGTGACCAGATTACATCTGTGCTGTGCTGTATCCTGGAGAGGCAATAAACTTCCTCTATTCCACCGGCTGGTGCAGTCTGTTTGTGCCATTTCGGGGTGCAGGAGACGGGGGACCCCCAACCCGCTGTCACACCAAGGTACTTGAAATTTCAGTATGCCTCTACACCCCAAAATTTTTGAGCCAATTATCAATTTTTGAGCCAACACGCCACAATGTTCAGTGAATGGTAAAGCCTCAACTCAGACCCTAAACGCTAATGTGTGTGTCATGTGAGATGCAGAAGGCAAGTCTAGACACAAAGTGTGTATAAAGTACTTTAAGACAAAGCTGGGCAGGAACAGAAACAACGCTATCTGCACTGGACTCAAGATAGTTTTAGACTGAAGTTAGAACTAGGCTAACAATAACCCAGGCATAGATTGTTTGTAGGAGAACTTGACTTGAGTTGCTTTGCTGCACTGAAGTTAGCTACATTCAAGGCATACAGAGCAATACACAATGAACAGGGCATATTATGAAGTTCAAAAAATAGAGTATGTTTTCTTACCTTGATGTGCTGGTTACTACAGTCCCTCAGTAATGGGTTGGGCAAATTACTACTGTGCTTTCTCCAGCTGTTATAGATACTAAGGACCACCTCAGATAAGCCAGATGGCCACTTCACCAGGAACTTCTGGCCAATTACTTTCAGGTATCTCATCATCAGTTCTAAAATACCACCATTGTTCAGGTTATCCAATAGGAATTCATGAACATCCTGCTTCTCTGGAAAGCATATGAGCACAAAATCTATCAGATCCATTTGTTGTGGTTCTCCTTTTGCAGGAGTGGCCTTTAATTTATGCAGAATAAAATGACTCTACTAAAATGATTAAATGAGATGATGTATACAATACAGATCACACAGAGCGAGCAAATAAGCAGCCCAATGACATCACAAAATAAATTGTTATTAATATTACAAAACTCAGTCAAATGATCTAATAAACACTTCAAATGAATGGATTATTTTGTTCACAGAAAGATAAAAAGAAAACAAAAGAAGTGGGGAAAAGAAAGCAGATGTGAGGGGTAGAAGATAGAAGAATAGATAGGCTAAAATCCCTACCAGATTCCATGAATGTTGTAGAATCAAACGACATTCTATGTGGTCCAATATGCTGGAAATTCTCTTGTTTAATCTCTGACTGCACCTCATAGTTACTGAAAGGATCATCCTCTTCCTCTGGATCCAGTTTCCTCAGTCTGAGTGAAAACAAGTAAAAGATAGCATTGTATTTATGAGAGTGTGAATATTACTTTCAATAACAAATAATTACACCTGGCAAGCTATGTATATCTTCACAGTGAAAGTGCCCTTGTGGGAGTTTCCCCTCAAAAACGTAAATTTGATTCCTGAACTTCACCAGAGGGGAAAAAAGCCCTCAAGCATGCTACACTTAAAAATGAAAAGAAACAGCCTATAGCCGTGGTCACCAACAGGTCGATCGTGATCGACTGGTCGATTGCGAGACCTCGACCAGTCGATCGTGAAGCATCCTGTCTGCCCCGCCCCCATTTCCCTCCCACCCCCGACAAGCCCCACTACCTACCTCCAGTGAAAATGGAGGTAGTGCAGGCTTCCTGGGGATGGACAGAAGTCCCCCAGCTTAGCGCCACTTCCGGCGATTCCGGAAGTAGCGCTAGCTGCTCTGCCGGGTGTACTGCGGGAGGGAGCATCGGTTCCCTGCACCGCACAGGAGGGGTGAGTCAGCCCCGGGGGAGGCACGCGTGCGCAGGGTTTCCCTGTGCTGGGGGGGTTAGCCCTGGGGCAGGCGCACGTGGGGCTTTCCTGCACCGGGGGGTTGGGCCCGGGGCAGGCGTGGGCGCACGGGGCTTCCCTGCGCCGGGGGGTCGGCCCTGGGGCAGGCATGGGTGCACGGGGCTTCCTTGCGCTGGGGGGGGTTGGCCCTGGGGCAGGCGCGCGTGGGGGGCGGGGATCGGCCGTGGGGCTTCCCTGCGCCGCGGGTGGGTCGGCCCCGGGGCAGGCACGCGCTGGTTTCCCTCTGGGGGTGGGGGAATCCTGGGAGGAGGCAGATACAGGGGACTCTCTGCCTCCACTGGTACCCCACTCCCCAGCCACAGAACTCTGTCCCCACTCCCCTGTCCCCAGCCACAGAATTCTGTCCCCACTCCTCTGTTCCTAGCTACATTTTGTGGGGACAGAGTTCTGCGGCTGAGGGTAGGGGAGATGGAACAGGGTGCTGGGAGGGCAGAGAACAGGGTTCTGCAGCAGGGGACAGAGTGCCAGTAGGGACAGGAATAGGAACAGAGTTCTGTAGCTAGGAACAGGGGCGTGGGGACAGAATTCTGTGGCTGGGGACAGGAGAGTGGGGACAGAGTTCGATTTAGATAGCATGAATAAAAAACAGACCATTTATTTCATAACTATAAACACCTGATTTTAATTTTATACATCACATAATTTAAAAATAAACTGTTTATCAGAGTGTGTAAGTAAGGGCTAGGAATAGCAAATGATGGACAGGAGGAGAATAGAGAGGGCGGGGCTTCAAGAAAGGGGCAGGGCTTCAAGAAAGGGGCGGGGCTTCAAGAAAGGGGCGGGGCGGTAAATCTTCTCCTGTTCGGAGATTTAAAAAGTGATCTTGGGTATAAAAAGGTTGGAGACCACTGGCCTACAGAAAAGAGCAAATCCTACCCTTCAGAAACTGACAAGAGTACTCTACAACATTTGGGATCAACAGTATTATCAGCACTGTCATGTCAATTACTGCAGACTCTAACTCCTTTAGTAATGAAGCTTAAAATTTCCTTTCAGAAATACTTTTGTTTTAGAAATTATCCCACTTAAAACAATAATCAATGTAAAGACAAAATATGTCCCTCTGATAGAATGAAAAATGCTGATCTGATTTGCTGACAATGATACTAGGGTCCATATAGATCCAATAAGGTATTAATCATACCTACTATTTACTATGCAAAAAAGTTCATTTCTAGAGAAGAAGCAGAAGCAAGTTAACACTGAGAAATAAACCTGAGAATACTTTACATAGGCTTCAAATTTTTTTATATATTTACTTTCCACTATCAAGCCAGATTCGAGAAGACAAGCTGTTTGGCCTGTAGAAGACCAGTTCTGAAACAGGAAGATATTCTAATTACCTTGCCTTAAGAATAAGAAATGGAGAAGATGAAACGGATCATAAATTTGAACTTATCTTTAATTTTGCATCTGAATGAATGTTGAATGACTAGTTGTTGAACAACCCTTCCAATCAGCTATTTTTATAGGAATTTTGTATTAAAACGTTTGTAAACTAATGACAATGTCATCTTAATTCCCTTTTACCAAGATAAGACCATGCCAACTTTCTCAAAAGTGCTCTCATACAGATTTTTTATATTTTGGGGATCACAGGAAACAGTCTGTGTGGTATGTAAAACACTCAGTATTTTTTAAATTGCTGATCTAAACAGGAGTCTTCCTAAAATTGATGTTAAGGATAACATCATTTGATTCAGCATGGACCAAGATGTACAGCTGCAAGGCATGTCTTACACATGCCTTGTTTGATGGCCCTAAGGGAGGAATTCACAAACCATAAAAATCAAGGGTAAGACCAAGAAACCTCAAACCTTTAGGTCAACAAGACAGCAGAGGAAAGACTAACATTCTAGAATCCTCAAGACAAACACCTCAGGGAGAAGAATTCATATCATCAATCATCAGGCCACTCCTACCCAGAAGGAGGCCTGCTAGTGAAAATCATTTTGCCAGGAGAACAATATTGTTTAATTCCTTGACTGCAGGTCCAGCTCATACTCTGAGAATGACCATAAGACTATGAGAGCTGAAGGAGTTTGAAAATTACGTTTTCTTAATACCTTATTTTTTCTTTTCCTATTTTTATCTTTTGTTTTTATTAGCTAGGAAATGGCCCAGACAATTTAGACTTTTTATTTTTAAAAGTATGGAAGTGAAAAGTGCACCAATAGCAATAAGTATGTAAGCACCAATAATACCCAAATGAGGAAGTCACCTGAAAGAAAAGTGTCCCAGGTAAGCAGTCCTCAATAGTCTCTCTCAAAAATTACCCATTAAAGTGTATTTTATGTTTCAAAATCTTGAAACCACACACAAAAACTGAAATGTAAAGAGGATAGTTTTATAGTTGGATCTGAGGTTGTACTCCAGACATTAGATAATAATTTGGTAAGACACTTAATCATTCAAATTAGAGAGCTGATGAACTTTAAAGTAACAGTCAATACCTTAGAACAGTGGTCACCAACCAGCAGGTTGGGCTACTGGTAGATCTTGAGCCTTTGACAAGTGATCCTGACAGGTTTGGCCAGGAGGCTATCAAGTGTTGGCATTTCATCTGCCCTTCTCAGCACTTCTGTGCTGCTCCTTCAAGCTGCCTTAGAGATGTTCCCCACCCCCGGGAGCCAGCAGGGCACAGGAAGAAGAGGAGGGGGTGCTGATATCAGTGTACCCCTCCCCCACCCTGTACCTCATCTCCATGGATCAATGGGGTAGGGATGGAGAGAGTTTGTTGGTTGCTTTTGGGAGTGGTGCAGGACCAGAGTAGGGGTGAGCCTGCCTTAGCTCCACTGCACTGCCACCCAAAATCCACCTGTGATAAGAGATGCCCAGCATTCCAAACCCCAGCCCCAGTCCTGAACCCCTTATGCACCCCAACACTTGTTCTAGCCTTGAGTCCCCCTGCACCCAAACTCCCTTCCAGAACCTGCACCCTGAACCCCCTCCTGCCCCTCAACTCCCTGCCCCAAGCTCAGCTCAGACCCCCACCCACACTCCAAATCCATTAACCCAAAATCAGCCTCCGCATCCCTCTACCCTCATAAAAAGGAGGGAGGATGGGGGAGGAAGGGAGGATGGAATGAGAAGGGGCAGGAAGGAGGCAGGGAAAGGGTGTTTGGGTTTGAGGTAGATCCTGGATTGCACTTAAATTCAAAGTGATCTCATGCTTCAAAAAGTTGGAGACCACTGCCTTAGAACGTATAAGGGCTGGTTATTTTTTGTATTAATCTGATGACTCAACAAAAATGATTAATTAAATCCAACATTGAGATTAATTTGTTATTTAACCGATTTAACAACTGTTTTATTTTTAATAGTTTCAATACCATTTATAACAAAGATAGGGAGTCACATTTCTGTCAATAAGCAAGATGAGGTGGAAAACTTGCAGATCAACAAAAAAGCCTGACTGGTTCCCTTAGTCTGTCATCCTTACATAATGCCAACAATTTTCATTACAAATGAAAATCAGTATACCTTGAAGGAAGAAATTTTACCAACAGTTCTTGAAAGTCAACCTTCTCCTCCTTTTTACATTTGGTGTTTCGGACCCTAGCAGACCGCCTTTTCGCTGTTTCACCACTATCTTCTATAATTTTCTTCCGCTTCACCCCTTTCTTGGATTTATCACTAACAGTTGTGTCTCCTAGAAAATAGAACCAAAAGTTTTCAAAACTCAAATTCCCAAACAACAACTTTGTAGCCCACTTGAATAGAATCATGTTCATCTCTGATAAACTACAGATAGATCTAAGTCATGTTTTCTTTCACACAACAGCTATAATGAATAACAGCAAATATATACAGGGACACACAACTAAAAACCAGACTTCTTGAAAGCCTGATTTTTTAAATAACTTTTAATTCTCAGCACAATTTTCTGGGTTTTTAGGAAAATATAGGACTCTGCCTACAGAGTGTAAACTCCCATAAACATCAAAGACTGAAAATATGAATATTAACATGAAAATAATCACATGTAATTAGAAATAAACAGGCCATGCAACTGATCTTGTTTACAAATAATAATACGTTGTATTTCTTTTTTAGTGTTTCCATCTGACATCAAGGCAATTAACAAAATATTAAAAATTCAGTCTCATATCACCCATGGAAGGCAGGCTTTATTATTCGTATATTACAGATGGGGAAACTGAGGCATGAGACAGCAGCACAATCAGGAACACAAGAGAATAGATCAGCAAAGGACAACCTTAGTTAGTGAGTGGGCCGCATGAGTGTCCCTCCAGCTCAGTGGACCACAAGATTGTCATAACCAAGACGTTCTCCTGGGAGACCTGCACATATGTAGTTTTACTAACTGCACGTGTACCTAGAATTTGTGGGGTGTGCCAATTGAACCGCAATAGCTTTCTAATTGGATACAAAGGAACAGGTCTAATTGGATGCAAATTCGATAGCTCTCACAATGCTGTGTACAATCAGCATGACTTCATTTCACATGACTTTGCTTTAAATCAGGGGTGGGCAAGAGGCAGTCAACGGGCTAGATCCTGACCACCAAGCCACCAGATCCCACCCAGGGCCACCTCTTCAGAATCTTTAGGCAGAGAGTAGTTCATGCTGTGCTCTGGATGCTAGGAAGGGGAGAGAGAGGTTTCAGGGGCTCCTCCCCTCCACCCCAAAAAAAATCTCTTGGCTCTCATTGACATCTCTTGGCATGATGTACCATGGGGGAGGGAGGGGAAAGAGCACTGCAAACTGCTTGTGCCCACAAACAGAGCCCCAAGGACTGTATTAAGGCCAAGGGCAATATGCAGAGACTCCCTTTCCCCCCAAAGGAACATGCATTGCACAGAGACATCCATGCTGGCCCCAGAAGCTGGCCACTTTGAGCAGTATCCAGGGCACAGCAGAGAAGAAGCCCACCTTAGGGTCCCACTTGGTTTCATGACACTGGCAACCCAACGGATCCTGGGGGGTCATAGCCATCCCACAGGCCAGATTTTGCTCACCTTTGTCCTGCACCCTTTTCTTGAAATAACTGTTTTATAGATATCACAACTTTATATGACTGAACTTTGTTTTTTCTGACTTGGAATATAAGTAAAATGAAAATGACTGGATCAGCTAGATGATAATTTAGAAAATACTTATTTTCCAAGATAACAGACATTTTGTAGTCCTTTTTATGTCTGGAAATACAACAGTGTTATCTGTTATCTGAATTAGAGACTAAAGTACCTTGCTCACCTATAGGCATTACTGGTTCCAGTACATTCTCAGTATGACTGGGAAAGCTCGGTGTCACTGGAGTGTATGTTAATTCTGGGTTACTCATTGTAACCACTGGATTAGTACTGACAGGATTGGGCTGGATAACACTGACAGGAGTGGAGGTTGGAGAAAGAATCAAGTGCTGGACTGGGTCTTGGTATTCTGAAAGGTCAATTCTCTTCCCCAGGCTCGGTCGAGGAGGCTCACATGTTGTCAGGTGATGATACATAGCAAGTAAACTTTCTCCTAGACACTTCCACCTGCATGTGAAAACATAATCACAACATAACCTTATTAACATTTAATTAATCTATTTATACATTAGTTCTTGCCACAAAGACTAGAGTTAAAAACCTCTTTGTTGCAGGACATAAGAATTACAATTAAGATGTTCTACTGCAGAAGATTACAATTACTGAGGGCATCCAACGTGATTTTATCAGTATAAGAGACATAGATACTCATGGGGTCAAACTCTGCCGCGCCCCTGAAAAGTTTGCAATTATTATTTTTGGCATCCTGTCACCTGGCGATTTCAGTTCAGTAGCAAATGTCTCATGGCTTTTGCTTCCTGTTTGGAACATGCTGTAGAACCAAAGAGCAGGATCAACCTTATCACAATTACAGCATTACTGGGAACAAGATATCTATGTTAAAGAATCAAGTGTAACAGAAGGAAAATGAAGCTCACAGTATGCTTCACTCCGAGGCTGGGTCTACACTAAAGGGGAAAGTCGACGTAAGATATACAATTCCAGCTACTTTAATTACATAGTTGGAGTCAAAATATCTTAAATTGTATTTTCAGGCCATCCATGCAGTGGGAGGATGATGGGAGCAAAAGGTGACACTGATTTCCCTTACTACTCGTGAGGAGCAGGACTACCAACACGAGGGGGGGGGAGGGCGGCGCGCACTCTCAGTATGAATCAGCATGTCTTCCCTAGTGTAGACATGGCCCAAGAAGTGTTAATTGCAGAGGAAATTGCCACACCTAAAAACCAAAAACATTAATCTAGTTTAATATGAACCATTTTCAGGTATAGCATTATATTCAATGGAAAAAGCCAAGATTTTGTCAGCCTTTTGCACAATTAATAGTAACCTGCTCTGTAATGGGGCTACTTGCAGAGCAACCTACTATTCAGAACAAATAAAGATGCAAATACAGAATCAGGTCCAAAATAAGATCACAGAAGTCTCTAACACAGGTATTTTAAACAACAGATGCACTAACAGGTTTCCTAGACTATCCAAATACACAGTAAAACATTTTTGTAGAACAATAATTTGATTATAAATCTCCATTATCCAAATAGTAAAAATATTAAAAACACAAGTTGAAAAAGTTTAAATTCAGATGTAAACCAATTAAAGCAGGAAAATTTCAATTTTTTTTTATTCCAAGATATCCTAAATTTTGCTATTTCTTCCTAGTTCATACATTAGTTTTGTTTTAGCAGGTTTTAATAGATATGTATCAACTTCAATCTGGAAACATGAATAGAGTCAAACTCCTTATAGATTAGTGAAACTTTAAAAAATAAATATATGAGGAGAAATGCATGCTAAAGAGATTCCAATGCATCACGGCTATGACCTTCTCAAACAAAAACAGTAATGACTCACGTGAAAAAGGGAATTGGCTGGACAAGCTTAAGATCTGGTACTCTCTCTCGCACCATGAGAGCCTGCCTCTTCCTACGCAGCTCCAATACTTCATCTATGATAGCTCTTGTTTCAGCTGCACTCACAGTCACATCATGGATTGACATATCACTGAGAAGTGGTAAGAAAGGAAGACAACAAAGGTAGTTTTATTTAGTATCAAACAGATTCATTTACGATTCTCCTCTAGCGCAGTATACAAAAACAACAATCACATATAAAAAAAACACATAAAAAGTTGTTCATAGTTCATTCTAAAATTGGATGGTTTGAGGAGATTCCTTTTAGGACCTGTCTCTTTGAGGAGACACTTTTTAGAAAGTGAAAGATGACTAGAAAAGCAGTGAAATAGCTAACAGCAGCACTTTGTTATAGTTGAGAAACTCCTTTGTTTCATGCTCCCATTTTGAGCAACTCAAAAGTTCCAGCAAAAATAACGTCTGAGGTTGAAAACTGTCTTGCAGGTTTTCAATCCAGACGTGTCTGAAAAATATTTATTCTAAGTTTTTGAGATATCAGACAGTGAGAAAAAAATATCATAAAATGCTTTGCTGAATATATGTGCTTAAAACTTTGCTAATCATGTTGTAAGTACCTAACGAACCAAAAGTCTGTATCAGAGGCCTTTACTTTGTATATCTAAGCCACGTTGTAAAACAAGATCATCCTGCCTCTAAGAATTGCAGGCTAGCAAGCTATCTCTACATTAAACTTCTACTTTAAGATTCCCATGTAGGTCTGTCAGCCTTTCTGCTCTTCCCCAGCACACACTCCACCTTAACTATGTAAGATTATTTGAATCTGTAACTGTATGCCTGCAAAAATTCAATTTTCAAATCAACAGTTTGCTATGCCCAAAATAAAAAAAAATATTAAATGACTCTCTCAGGATACTATAAAAAGCCAGTGATACATCTGGGTCCCTTTTGATGATCCACCATACTTCATATTTCAAAATTTGTAAGCTATGTATGGTGCTCAGAATGTGAAAAGCTTTGAATGCCTCAATTAACTGATGTGCACCAAGACACATATCCAGTACTCCCTCTAAGTTTTTCCATCCATGAGCGGAGTGAGTTTTGTCTAGTGCACCAGTATTGAGATCATGTGTGCTTATGCAGATGTGGCACCCACCAGTTACTAACAAAAATCCAATATATATATAATTAAATGTTATGGAGGAAGAAGAAGGAGGAATACTAAAATAAGAGAAAATTAACAAGATGCAAGACTTTAACTATTTAATATGAAATCAAATAAAAAGAAAAGTAATACCAAATGGCTACTGAAAAATTTGCATTATCTTATTAAAAAAGGTGTCTGCTCTTGTTGTCTTTGCCTGAAAATTAGAGTTGAAGGCACTGGAACTAAGCAGGCAGGGACTGGGTTGGGCTGTTGGGATAGAGGTTTTAAATTGTTTTCAACTACTGCTTAAATGTTATTTAATGGGCTCATTTCTGAACAGTTTTTGTGCACATATTGCTCCCTATTACCCAAGAAAGAGGATTTTTTTCATATTTCAGTTCTATTTACATATCTCAAATCTTTCAGATAATTTGTTTTGCCATTCATCAAAGCTGGTGTGATTCAGCTCTTGGAAAAGATTGAGGAATGAAATCCTTCTTCACATCTTATTCATTTATTTTTATTTCTGCACCTAAGTAATGTCTGAACAACATAGGTGAACAGCAAGCTTAAGCCTTTTAGCACCAAGTTATAGTGCAGTCTCATTCTCAGGTCTGAATTGCTCACTCTGTTTTACGGGTGCTTCCTACCTTGTGCTCTGAATCGGCGCCAAGCACCTGGAGTTACCTGGGTGGAAGGAGTAGCGGGACAAGGAAGTGCCACTTTTACTCAAAGCAGCCCAACACATGGGACTGCCTGGGAGGCAGAGTGGAGATGGTGTGCTGTTTCTATTTGCAGATACACTCACTGATAGCCACCCAGCTGCTGGAGCTGGCTGAGAAGAAGGAAGTGCCCTCTATATGCACAGCAACAGCAGCTGGAGCTGCCTGAGAAAGCTGGACTCAGAATAGACTCTTCCTCTGCTTCCTGACCCCCTTGCTGACTCCCCTCACTCCTTATTCCCCCACACCTTACCTTTTCCCACCTACAGGATCAGGACTCAGAAGGAGACAGCTATGGCTCCACTAATGAGGTGTGAAGTTCATAATTTCTTCATGCATGGTGCTTTATAGCAACGGTACCTAACCCCTGGGCCATGGCCAGGCTGCAAAGCTCTGTTGGGCCACAGAGGCTATGGGGGTTGGGGTACATCCTGTCTGTTGGGAGAGGTGTGTCCTGCCCTGCCTCTCAGCCAGCCAGCCAGTGCCAGGCAGGGGCGGAGTCTCCTCCTAGCTGTGAAAGAGCGCTTCATTCCACGGCTGGAAGGAGACCGCAGCCCAGCCCAGCAATGGCTGGCTGAGAGGCAGGGCAGTACACGCTTCTCCCAACAGCCACAGTGACGGAATACATTAGGTGTTGTAGCCTAGCATCGAGGGCCACCACCACGCAGGCAGCAGTGCAGGGTTAGGTCGGGGGGGGGGGGGTAGGGCAGGCACGTGGGGCTCTAGGGGAGGGGCTAGTGCTGTGGAGCTCCTGAGGCTGAGCTAGTAGTGGGGGAGGGAGGGGTTCTGCCGGCAGGGCTGACCCTGGGGGAGGAGGTTAGAGGGATTGGTTGCAGTGGGGCTCTGGAAACAGGATGCTGGTACTGGAGGAGTCTGGTGGGACCTCTAAGGGACGAGGGACTGGCACTGAGGTGTTTGGAATGGGGAGCTAAACTGGGAAGCTTTGAGGGTGGGAGGCTGGCACCGAGGTTATGAATAGGGGTAGTGGCGGGGAGGGGGGCTCATGGGGTTAGGGCTGGCACTGGGGGCTGGGCTTTTGGTGGACAGGCAACATTTTATCTGCATGTTTGCATATTCATCATTTGTATAATGAACATGCAAATATGAAAATACCAGTCCGCCACCTCCCACTTTAATTCATCCACATAGCACACACACAATAAGGCACTGCGGTTATCCACATATACAGCAACATCAACTGTCATGGATGCTCAATCAGACTGACAAATTTCTTGAGTTTTGTTAATGGATAGTGTTAGATTGGGAGTAAGGAGACCTGACTCTGCTACTGATCTGCTGGTGATTCTAGGTTAATCATTTCAATTCCCTGTATCACTACGTGTTTCACCTTTTAAATTATTAAATCTTCAAGGCAGGAAGAAGTCTCTAATTATAGATTTGTACAATGCCTAGCACAATGGAACCCCAACCTTTGTTGAGGTTTCTAGCTATTATAATAATATAAATAATAAAGCAATAAAGTATAGTAATGCAAAATCTCAATCAGAATGTTGCAATAATTAAGTTTTCAGAATTAATATAAATAAGACAAAGACTCACATAATCTTACAGGATTCTTGCAACTTAGATACTACAGAAGCTTACAAAACTAATAACAGTATACAATTTTTACTGAACACAGTGTACGTCTTAATATATTGACTTCAGTGGCAGCTGGAGCTAGTCCCAAGTCAAACTCGCTGCAAAGGTAATCAATGCGTGATCTCAATTAGAAAAGGTAATCCTGAAAAAGTCAGGCAATGGACATGAATGTAAATATTTCCATTATAATTATATATAAAAGCAAAGTAACATAATGAGGGTTTTTTTTAAGTCTGGGAATTAAAATAAGTTTGGAAAAGTTTGAATTATCTTATAGCATCAAGTAAATTAACATGGACAATACTGCCTAACTCAGCATCAGGTTTGATTTCTGGGGGGATATTTTTACAAGACAAAGACTACTGAGTACAATTACATTAGTTTAAATAGTTGGATGTCAATAGCCTTTTTAAATTACATCTGTCCTAAAATTCTAATAAAGGAACTACAGGATGACTAAGAATGGCATTCACCATTTGAGGAACATCCTTAAGGAGTCTTTCCTGAGACAAGGTTGCTCCTGAAAAATCTTCTCCTTTAGTACCAGTCCTTTGCTGTATTGACAGTCTTTCTCCAGAGCTTTGCAGATAAAATACAAACATGCTAATTGAGGGAAACAGAAATAAAGAGTTATGGACAATTCGACACTTCGTATCATTCAAAAATTCCAATTTCTGGGTTTCATATAAACAATTAACAAGATTGTTAAGATTTCCAAATGGACAAGAAATATTTCTACAATCAGTGTTTTGTAATTCTTACAGCAAATGGCTAAATACATGGAAATACAGTTAAAATAACTTACCAGAAACCCCACATTAACTTATCTTAATCAAAACCTCACATTCTCAAGTTTTAGCCCCTAAAAAGAAATCTTCAACTTTGCTATTCATCTTACGGTCATTTTCATCACATATTGAGTTCAAATTTCCTATTTCTGAAAAAACAGAAAGTCCTTTAATGTTTTTACATTATCCCTTAGTATTTATCATGATTGCTGCATTACAAATTGTATTACAACAAGAAAGGCCTACATTCCTTACTCAAAGGAGTAATCTCATCAACTCCACTAAGATTATTCTCAGGAGGAAGGCCTACAGAATGAGGCTCTACATCTCCAATTTACTTCTAAGCCTTCATTTGCATTGGTTCATCCACCACATAAAATCTGAATTTCAAAACAGAGAGCCCCTTATATCAACTGCTGCATAATTAACCATCCTAGGCTATGAGCTATATTGTAGTTGTATACTCAAACCCTGGAGGTAACTTGCTAGAAATGAAAACAAAGACAAAGACCATGCACAAGACAAAGAGAGGTCTACAAGAAAGCTTCTTGCAGAGCTCTGAGATATAACAGATCACAGCTCCAGATGACACTTCCACTCTAAACCCTGTTGTGGAGCAGAAAATAGATTATTCCTGACAGAATTAAATGTTCTTTCACATAGAGACAAATATCCTACTATCAGTAAAAAAAAAAGGTATTAAGAAAAACTTCATTGCAATATTTGCTGTTTAATTTTTATCTAAGTTCAGTCAATTCTTGCTTAAGTAGATTTTAGAAGTGCCATTCATAACTTCAGACTGGTGCCAAATCATCTCTTGATGTACGGTACAGAGGAAAGAGAAGAAGTGGCTAGGCTATCCTGTTCTTAAGGACTAGAATTGCATGGAGAGGATTTAATGCTGCATCGCTCCATTTTTGAGACCACAAAGAACTTTCCTAAGGAAGAGATATTGTAAACAAACAGGCAGCATTATATTGTGCAAATGTAAACAAATTTGTCGGTTCTAAAACTTTCATGGCAAACATATTGCATTACAATACTTGTATTAGGGGAACTGAAAAATACTATTGTTTTGTTTTTACAGTGCAAATATTTGTAACCAAATATACATATAAAGTGAACACTGCACATTTCATATTCTTTGTTGTTACTGAAATACAAATATTTGAAAAGGTAGAAAACATCCAAAATGTTTAAATAAATTATAATATCTTATTTTAATCATGCAGTTAATTGCAATTATTTGTAATCACAATTAATTTTTTTTAATGGTGTGACAAATTTAGTATCCAACATATTTTAATAAAAAATTTAAATGCTGTTCTTGTGAATTTTTAATTAAAACCATCAGAATCTTGTATCCAACCAGAGATACTGAATTTAAAAAAAAATTACCCCAAAAAGATCCTTCCTTACAGTCTGCTTCATGTTTTCTACAGAAAAGCATATCCTTTGGGGAATTCAGAGAGAAACACAATTCAACTCATTATCCCTGATTTGAGCTATTGGGTTTTTTTAACACCACTTTATCTGTTGCATTTCAATCTTCCTTAAGAAACTTGCAATATATAATAATCTAATTATTTCCATTTTTAGATAAGTCATAGGAATTCTGAGAGAGAAAAGAACAGAATAAAAATGTTTTAACAGTAGTGAGTATGATGATGGCTTTTAGTAAACAGAGCAGATAGAAATTTTTTACCAGAATTAAAACTAGTTAAAAGTCAATATATGTCATCACAAAACACTAATACACTACACGCTCTTTAAAATGTCAATACATTGCATGTTTAAAATATTGTGTCTGTAAGACTGCATCACTGTATTGTTCTAATCAAATGAAATTTTACTTAACTTACTTACAAATATTGTAACAAAAATTCAGAACTAATGGCGCTTACTTGTATAGTCACTGAGCGTGTACAAAACTGTGATGAGGTTATCTAAACAAGGCCAGTGATCAGGATTACATCTGAGTCCTTCTTCAAAAGCATGACGTGCCAGTGGCATACGGATTAGTCTTATTGCCACACGACCAATTTTATACCACAGGTTGACATCAGTAGAGTCTAACATTACAGCCTTGAAAACATAACAAATATCACATCACATATACGTGCATATTCAGACTGTCTTATATTGGGGCGGGCAATAATTTTTGGAGGGGGGCCATTCCAAGATTTTGGAAAGTGGTCAAGGGCCAAGAGAGAGTTTGGATGAAGGAGGGGGTTGTAACCTGGGTCAGGATATTGGAGTGTAGGGTTAGGGAGAGAGTCTTTTTAATGAGCTAGTGATATCATCAGCTTTCCATTTATGCCCAGTACCAATTATTGTTCTGCACCTGGGCCTATTACCAATTAGTGTTTTGCTCTCTCAGCCCTGTTTGTGTCAAGTTCTGTTAGCTGGGGCCTGCCTCTTGCTCACAGCTTAGCCATAATTTTTTCCATTGTTTGCTAGGCCTCAGACCAGGCCTATGCTGCATGGGCTTATGTTTTAGGCCTTCATCTTACTACAGGAGGTTCCAAAGAGGATGGAGAGAGGCTGCTCTCAGTAGTGAGGATGGCAGAACGAGGAACAATGGTCTTAAGTTACAGTGGGGGGAATCTAGGTTGGAGATTAGGAAAAACTATTTCCCTGAGGGGTGTGAAGCACTGGGATGGGTTCCCGAGGGAGGGGTGGAATCTCCATCCTTAGAGGCTTTTTAGTCTGGGCTTGACAAAGCCCTGGCTGGGTTGATTTAGTTGGGATTGGTCCTGCTTTGGGCAGGGGGCTGGACTCAATGACCTCCTGAGGTCCAGCCCTGGGATTCTATGGTTGTTTCCAGCCAATAAGGAGCTCAGGATTGGGCTATGGGCTGGGAGATCACATGGAGCCTCCCCATCTCTACAGAGCAGAGAGCTGCACAGACTGTGCTTTAAATGGTGGCAGCTGTGTGCCTAAAAGTGGCAGGGTGGTCCGTGGACCAGATCCGGTGGCTTGGTGGGCCAGATCTGGCCTCCGGGACATATTTTGCCCAGCCCTACCTTATATACAGTCTGCATTTGCTAGAGTCGAAGTTTATGATAGAACACTATTGTTCTTTGGAACTGAAATGGTGAGCAATACCATATTTATTACCTAAACATATATACGATATATGCAAATCACTTACACAAAAATGTTGAAGGTCTCACAACTCTACATCAGCAAGACTAGTAAATACTGAGACTCCTGTATTCAAACTGCACTATACCTCTAAGTAGAACTCCATGGCTGTCTCCAGATCATTTCGTTGTGATGCCAACTGCGCTAGATTTTTATAGGTGGAATATTTTAACATCAAACCTGGATGTTTCAACCCTTCTTTCTCATCACCAGAGAGAACTGCCTGAAATTTGTAAATGAAACAAGTGTACCAAGAATTATAAACAACAGCAAACAATCTGCCAAATGACAACTAACTTTTCATTTTTAAGTCATCCATGGCCAAGACATAATGATACAAAATGCAATAAAGATGTAGCTATCTTTCACTTTGGTTCTCTGAATGTCACTGACCTCTCTCAGAAGACGAATCTCAAGCAGCTCATGGTAAGCTTTGGCAGATTCTTCAAATCGGTCATGTTTCTGAAGGTCCAAAGCTTTGTGATACAGAGCAAAAGCTTCTGCTTCCTGTATGTCAAAATAACAAAACAACATAATCACTACAACTCAATGCACAAGTAACACACTCTACTTATTTTTCTATTAATTTTTTATTTAATATTCTTCAGAACCACCAAGGAGAATTATTGCAATACAATTAGTGATTTTAAGAAAATACAGTAAAACCTGTGTTATCTGGCATGCTCTGGGATGAGGGCATTCTGGTTATCTAAAAATTCTGGTTATCTGAAGGTGGTACGGAACCTTTTTGGAGCTGCGACCCCTGCACCGCAAGGGCCGCCAACTGCCCAGCCCAGCTCCCAGCCGGCTGGATCACAGAGGTGTGCCACGAGGCTGTGCCCAGGCTCGTGCTGGCTGGTTCAAAGCTGCCTGTTGCACGACCATGCCCAGCCTTGAACTGGCCGGATCAAAGCTCAGCGTGGTTGCACCAAGCCCCTAAGAAATCTGCCAGTTTCTAAAGTTTTCCGGACAGTTAAGTGCCCTGTATGTTCAGGAGCTTCAGGGGGTAGCCAAGTTAGTCTGTTACAGAAAAAAACAACAAATGTTCTGGTAGCACTTTATAGACTAACAAAACATGTGGATAGTATCATGAGCTTTCGTGGGCACAGCCCACTTCTTTAGATGAACGAAGTTATGTGGCAGTCAAAAGCAGTTTGCCTGGGGAAGGGAGGAAACCCTAGGCTTAACACCATGTGCATATTATGGTCATTATTCAGGAAAATAATTATGTCAACCCCTATTTAGGAAAGTACTCATGCACATGTTTAACTTTAAGCACATGCTTAAGTCCCATTAGCTTCAGTGGAATAATAAGTATGTTCCTTCATTGATGAGTGGTTCTTACCCTGGGGGTAATTACCACTTCAAGGGTAATTTGACATATTCCAAGGGGTAATGAACTGGTCCAGCAACACACACTTCTGATAAATAGAACATTAGCAAAAAGTAAAATTACTAACTGAATTAACACAAAGTAATGGCGACAACTGTAAATTGTTTAATTTACTTTATTCAACAATATTTTATTATTGTTCCTTCCAAGGTGATGTAGCATGAGTCATGCAGTAAGAGTGCGCATTGCAGCACACCTTGATCTGATTTGCATAGACATGTTCAATCCTGTTCAGCTCCTATAAACCACTGGCAAACGCAATGAAAGATTATTTTCAATTTAGCTTTGGTAGTGAAATATCTCTCTATAATGTCATCTGTTATTCCAGAATCCTGAGTCTGCTCCACTAGGCCAATTCCCCCTACCACTAGTGGTGGAGCAGCACCTTTGAGGAAGGGCTCCAGGATTTCAGTTGATAGTGGCAGCGCCACTGCATCTTGTTACCTACTAGCGCACCCCTTCCTCTCTGGAGCCAGGAACTACCCCCTCCCGTACGTGCTCTTCCATTCATGCCAGTTCCCAGCAGCAGTTCAGGCTCCTGCCTGCAGAGAAGGGGGGCATACACCGCTGGAGGCAACAGGGGATGGTCTGATGCTGGAAACACCCCTTCTTCCCCCGATTGTCTGCTGTAGGCATCGAGCTTCTCTACCTCCTCACCCTCTCTACCTCCCCACCCCCAGGATTCAAGCAGGATGGTTACTCAAGTCATAGGGCTGTCACCGCAGCCTGCCAGCAGCTCAGCTGCCCAGCCCCCCTCCTTCCCGGTACTCAGGGAGGCAGGAGCCACGCCCTAACCCCATACACACCCAGCCTCCTCACACACACCCTTGACCGAGACACCAAACCCCTAGACTCCTCGTACACTCCCTCCACCAAGACCCTACACCCCCAGCACACTTTGGCACCTCTCCCCTGGCCAGACACCCTGACCCCAGCCTGCTCCTGCACCCTCCCCTGGCCAGATAACTACTCCCAGAGAGAAGATTTGCCAAGTGTAGCGAGCAGGGGGTGCAGCCCCTCAGTAATAGCTAAAATACAGCTGTTATTTGAGGTAAGTCCATCATTATTAATATTTAATTGAATTTTGAATTAATTACAAATTAATGTGCTGACTTCTCTTTGGATTGTAAAAGAGAAAAGTAATTTTTAAAATTTAGTTTTAGAGTAATATACGTTAACTCATTAGTTCGAGCTAGGTAGGGTAATCAGGGCAACCGGAGTTGCAAATGAAGCCCAGGATTTAAATATCCCAGGCTTCATTTGCATGTTCCCGGGCGCCACCATTTTTAAACCCCCCTTAGTCCGAACTCCGTGCCCACAGCTACATGCGGCACGGAGTAAGTAGTTCGAATTAGAGATCCTAATTTGAACTACCGTTACATTCCACGAGGAGTAACGGTAGTTCGAATTAGGATCTCTGTTTCAAACTACCTACTCTGTGCCATGTGTAGCCGAGGGCACAGAATTCAGACTAAGGGGGATTTAAAAATGGTGGCGCCCGGGAACATGCAAATGAAGCCCGGGATCTTTAATCCCGGGCTTCATTTGCAACTCTGGCAGCCCTGATTACCCTACCTAGCTCGAACTAACGAACTAGTGTAGACATACCCATGCAGAGGCAGCAGTCCAGAGTGGCAGCAGCCTCAGTCCACAGGAGGTCCAAGCTCCCAGCGGACAGAGGCTGGAGCTTGGAGCAGCCTCTGTCCATGGACAGCCCATGGTGAACAAGGACCCTCCATGAGCAGAGACTGCTTCATAGTAACCTTCTCTGCACCCCAACTCCTGTGTTACTCTGACAGAGGCAGCAGCATGGGGTTGGGGCAGGTGGCACTGAGGAACCAGTGCTGGGGGGGAAGTAGCTTTTAAGTCATCTGCCCCCAGCAGCAGCTTCTGCTTCCCCCCACCTTGCTGCCTCTGAATGTGAGTAATCAACTAGATTAATTGATAGGCCTAGTCGACTACTCATTGACATCCCTAATACGTGGTTACAGTTTCACATCCCTCTGCTACACTGAGTTCCATATGGGCAGCCTCCTGCATTTGTAACACCTTTATTATATAATAGAAATGTAAGAACTGAAACAGGCATTACAATTGCCATGAAGAGTTAATAATTAAAGTAACTTTGAAGGAGAAAGAAAACAATCGCCAACTCCCAGACACAGAAAAATAAATGTATCTCTTCAGTTTATAAAAATATAACTATAGATGCGCATCCAATGCTCCATTTGCCTTTCCCATAATTAAAAATCAAACATAAAAAAAGGACTGACCATAAACATTAGAGAGACAGGGTGGGAGGAATTTTTTTGTGGGGTGGGGGAGCCAACATCAGTTGGTGAAAGAGAGTTGTCAAGCTCCTACAGAGCTCTTCTTTACAGCTATCCTTCCACTGCAGACAATACCCATAAATATGTTCCCCATAGCTGACAACCTCCTTAACAAGCAAAACAAAGAGAGGAAAAAATGGGATGTGCAGTGAGGATGTTAAGGACTAGCTAGTATCAGATAGAGGCAGCAAAGAGGGGGGGAAGAGGGAGCACTTCAAAGCAGCAGTGCTGCAAATAGCCCGTACCCGGTCTCCGTGTGGCGCTGCCCCTTTGAAACGCCGCCACGCTGTTTGAAAGGGGCAGCGCTGCACCAAGCTGACCCTGGGTTCCATGAGGTGCTGCCTCTCTGAAGCCCTAGCTGATCCCGGGTTCTGGGGAAATGCTACACAGAGCCTGAGATCAGCGGGGAAGTCCCCAGTTCAGCCTGAACTCCATGTGGCATTTCAAAGCAGCAGTGCAGCATGGAGCATCCAGGCTCTATGAGGGCACTTCCACTTTAAAATGCACAAGAGCCCTCACTGGGGATTCTTGTACATTTCAAAGTTTGCACATCAAGTGCAACCTGGAGTCAGTGGGCGTTCCTGCTGGCCCCACGCTGCATGCGGAATTCCACAATCCTCCTTTGTATTCCTCTGCATTCTCCCCCCTTGTACATTTCAAAGGGGGAATGCAGAAGTGCCTATCTACTAGTTGAGTAGTCAATGGAAATTCCATTGACTGCTTGACTACCAAATTAACATCCTTAATGTGCAGCATCCTCAGTTGATTAACAAACCTGGGCTCTGGTAGACGAAGTAGAGGGAGTTCCAGAATCAATGACTTCTCACAGAGGATGCCCTGCCAGCAACACCATCTCACTTATTTTGAGGAAGAACTTGAGTTCCATTGTTCTCAACTCTAGTAGCCGATCAGAGACGTGATCTCTACTTTAATCTCTAATCAATCTAGCAGCCAATATTTGGCCTACTGGATCTCTCTTCTATCTTTCCCTGTGTCATTGTTACCTACATGTATCACAACATCAACACTGCACCTCCAACATTGCAAATAAGTCTGCCTAGATGTCTGGAGAGGAAGAAAGACTGACACCTACCATCAACCAGCTCTATAAACAATTACCATAGTGGTTTACGCTGTTAGTTCTGCTAACAAAGATGCCTGTGGCTCTGGTTGTCCCCAGTTCCCCCCTTTTGATTTTCTGATTTTCACCAAGACCAATAGGGGTTCTGTCCACTGAAGCATTGATCATTCCTAAAATACTGGTATTGATCAGGATAGCACTGAAAAGTTACCATATTACATCCAAACAGAGAAATGCCACTAAGCTGAATGAATATAAAGCCTGGCAAAGTCAATTAAAGATACCGTATATACTCAAACATAAGCCATTTCTTTTCTACGCTTCCTCTCAAACTTACAGAGAAAAAATGTTAAAAATACACTGACCCATTTATAAGCCGACTCCAGAGTACAGACTTCCAGGCCCAGCTCAACAGTATCAATGCAGGCTGAGGGGCAAGCAAGCTGCAGGCACGGAGCCTCTCAGCTCCCATTTACTTCAGTTCACTGTTCCCAGCCAATGGGGGCTGAGAGGCTCCATGTTGGCAGCCAACAAGTCCTTCAGTTCACATTACTTCATGAGCTGCGGGATGAACCCATTCATAAGCCAATCTCCACTAATCACAGCGGGACTTTTTCCAGAAAAAATTGGCTTATGAATGACTACATACAGTGCACACTCTGTTTCCTCTTGCAATAATCTGTACACATGACACACTTATAAAGAAACAAACTATACTCAAACTAGTTATTTATAATTACATTCCTGAATAAGATATAAACTGCAGGATAAATCAGGATCTTGAACTTAGCCTCTTTAAATTTGCTTAGTCTCCCTAACTAACATGACTGGAATGATTCACAAAGCAGAGACACTGAGATCATTCCTATCAAAATGTCTTCAGTTTTCATCAAAAAGTAGAGTCAGGCAAATTAGCTCTTCCAACATCCAATATTTCTTCATCTCTTCAGTAAGCAAACAGGCAACTCAGCTCCTCAGCTCATGCAACTTACTCACAAATAAGCCAGACAGATGCACTGCACACCATTTCAGTGGAGTCATAATGGCATACTCAGGGCGGAGTTTAGGAAATGAGAATATTAGCCTTCACCATGGAACCAAAAATTATGAGAGAACAGTCCAATGTCTGGAGCATAGAACGTATCAAAAGAGATTCACTGTCAATTTTCCACATTTTGAAAATTGTTCTACTTACTTGAGCCTCTTTTGTCTGTGTTTTATGACTTTTGAAGGTACCTTCATGCTCATCCTCAACTGTGGAGCTGGCATTCAATGCTGCAATTCGGATCTAAGAATGAGAATCAAGAAACAGTTACGAACATGAAATTCATATCTGGCACAGCTTCTCATTTCATTCTCGTCTCCAAAATTTATCACTTCTTTCTCTCTCATTACAAATCTCACAATAAAATTCATGCTAACATGGAAAATATATGAAATTATTACTACTTCAGTATATAATAGTTATTTTATCCATCACCAACAGAAGAATATGACAAGCAAGCCAAAGAGAGCTCGTTTAAAGGCAGGAAAGGAAAGTCAAACCATCCCTAGGAATCTTGGAACTGAAGAATGGTAAATTAAGGAACTACACTGTTACTACAAAGATAATTGCTGAAAAGGCAATGTTCTAACTGTGCCATGTAACACTCCACTAAGAGTGGATAAGTCTTGGAATAAAGAAATATAGAAAACTGGGTTTGGTTTCTCACATCATGTGCAAAAGGATTTTAAGCAACATGAGGCATAGAGATCCTGACGGGGGTGCTGCATGGGGAGTGCGGGGCCCAAATGGACACTTGCACCGCTTTTTCCCAAGTGGCGGCCCAGCTGAGCGGCACAGAAGTCAGCCGAACTCCATGGTGGGAAGCAACAGTGCTGCCCAGAGGGAATAGCTAGGGGGCAGGGGCCTGGACGAGCATGCGTCTCTGACGTCAGAAAAGGGCGCCGGATTCAAAAGGAGGAAAGCGGAGCAGACACAGAGAAGACAGAGAGGAGAATGGAGGAGGCGGAGGACAGCGAGAGAGAGAGTGAGAGACACACAACAGGAGGAGGATAAGAGAAACACAGAGTGAGAGGCAGGAGGGGGAGAAGAAAAAGAGAGAGAGATGGAGAGGCAGGAGACGGATGAGAGCTGAGAGAGAGAGAGAGAGGACGGGGCAGTAGGAGAAGAGAGAGAGAGGCCGTTTGCACCGCTTGCTTCCGTGCGGTGGCCTGGCTGAACAGTGCAGAAGTCAGCCAAGCGCCACGGCGAGAGGCGAACAGGGGCGGGGCAGCGATGTACACTCCCAGGGGGCAGGGCCTGGACAAGCATGCATCCCTGACCGAGACAGAGGAGAGCGAAGAGAGAGTGAGAGGCAGGAGGAGGAGGAGAAGAGAAAGGGAGAGTGAGAGACAGGAAGGGGAGAAGAGAAAGAGAGAGACAGAGAGAGAGGCAGAAGGTGGAGGAGAGCTGAGAGAGAGAGAGGGAGGCAGTAGGAGGACGTGGGGGGGAGAGAGAGAGAGAGAGAGGTGGTACGAGAGACTGGAGGGTCAAGAGAGAAGACTGATGTGGAGGAGAGACCTGAAAATCCTGTCTTATGATAGGCTAATTGGCTAGTCTTACCATATTCAGCAAGATTCAATGCGGTCTTCCACTACAATCATGTGGTAATGCCAGTCACAAATAGGTCTGAAAAGCAAACAGGGATTAAAATTATATTTACGATAAATGGAGAGCATTTATTATTATAAATATATATTCATTATTTACCATTTAATTGGAAATTTTCACAAGCAAAGGATCTTACCATATAAACAAGAATTGACAATAATCTTAAAAACAATTGTAAATAAAGTTCTAAAATAATTAAGATGAAAGAAAATTCAGTTGTTCCTTATTTTTGCTTTTAAGGCCTTAAACACTAGGGGTACGTCTAGACTACAGGCTTTTGTCGACAGAAGTTTTGTTGACAGATACTGTCGACAAAGCTTCTGTTGACAAAGAGCATCTAGACTACATCCAGTTCTGTCGACAAAGCAAGCCGCTTTGTCAACATGACAGCATAGACATAAAGGACAGTGTAGATGCAATAATGCATTCTGTCAGCAGAACTCTGTCGACAAAAGGCGTTATTCCTCGAAGAATGAGGTTTACCGTCGTCGACAAAACTGCTGAGGCAGTGTAGATGCAGGTATAGTTTTGTCCTACCCCTGGGAATAGCTGGGGCCACAGCTACGCAGCTCTGCTGAGGGAGTGGGCGGGAAAGAAATACTTCGTGCACACCTTTGCAGGCATACACCTTATAGGGAGCCCTGCTTATAACAATCACAGAATCATAGAATACTAGGACTGGAAGCGACCTCGAGAGGTCACTGAGTCCAGTCCCCTGCCCTCATGGCAGGACCAAATACTGTCTAGACCATCCCTGATAGACATTTATCTAACCTACTCTGAAATATTACCAGAGATGGGGATTCCACAACTCCCTGGGCAATTTATTCCAGAGTTTGACTACCCTGATAGTTAGGAACTTTTTCCTAATGTCAAACCTAAACCTCCCTTGCTGCAGTTTAAGCCCATTGCTTCTTGTTCTATCCCCAGAGGTCAAGATGAGCAAGTTTTCTCCCTCCTCCTTATGACACCCTTTTAGATACCTGAAAACGGCTATCATGTCCCCCCACAATCTTCTCTTTTCTAAACTAAACAAACCTAATTCCTTCAGCTTTCCCTCATAGGTCATGTTCTCTAGACCTTTAATCATTCTCGTTGCTCTTCTCTGGACCCTCTCCAATTTCTCCACATCCTTCTTGAAATGCGGTGCCCAGAACTGAACACAATATTCCAATTGAGGCCTAACCAGCGCAGAGTAGAGCGGAAGAATGACTTCTCGTGTCTTGCTCACAAAACACCTTTTAATGCATCCCAGAATCATGTTTGCTTTCTTTGCAACGCCATCACACTGCTGACTCATATTCAACTTGTGATCCGCTATAACCCCTAGATCTCTTTCTGTCGTACTCCTTCCCAGACAGTCACTTCCCATTCTGTATGTGTGAAACTGATTGTTCCTTCCTAAATGGAGCACTTTGCATTTGTCTTTATTAAACTTCATCCTATTTACCTCAGACCACTTCTCCAATTTGTCTAGGTCATTTTGAATTATGACCCTATCCTGCAGATTAGTCGCAACCCATCCCAGCTTGGTATCATCTGCAAACTTAATAAGTGTACTTTCTATACCAATATCTAAATCATTGATGAAGACATTGAACAGAGCCTGTCCCAAAACAGACCCCTGTGGAACTCCACTTGTTATGCCTATCCAGCAGGATTGTGAACCATTAATAACTACTCGCTGGCTGCATCTAGATTGGCATGATTTTCCGGAAATTTTTTTAACAGAAAAATTATCCGTTAAAAGCATTTTCGGAACAGAGCGTCTAGATTGGCACCAACGCTTTTCCGCAAAAGCACTTTTTGTGGAAAAACGTCCATGGCCAATCTAGACGCACTTTTGCGCAAAAAAGCACCGATCGCCATTTTCGCCATTGGGGCCTTTTTGCGGAAAACAAATCTGAGCTGTCTACACTGGCCTTTTGCGCAAAAGCTTTGCACAAAAGAGACTTCTGCCTGAACAGGAGCAGAATAGTATTTCCGCAAAAAGCACTGACTTACAGTAGGAAGTCAGTGCTTTTGGGGAAATTCAAGCGGCCAATGTAAACAGCTGGCAAGTTTTTCTGGAAAAGCGGCTGATTTTCCGGAAAAACTGGCCAGTCTAGACATAGCCTCTGAGTATGGTTATCCAGCCAGTTATGTACCCACCTTATAGTAGCCCCATCTAAGTTGTATTTACCTAGTTTATTGATAAGACTAATGCAAGACCGTATCAAACACCTTACTAAAATCTCGGTATACCACATCCACCGCGTCTCCCTTATCCACAAGACTTGTTATCCTATTAAAGAAAGCTATCAGATTGGTTTAACATGATTTGTTCTTTACAAATCCATGCTGGCTGTTCCCTATCATCTTGCCACTTTCCAAGTATTTACAGACATTTTCCTTAATTACTTGCTCCATTATCTTCCCTGGCACAGAAGTTAAACTAACTGGTCTGTAGTTTCCTGGGTTGTTCTTATTTCCCTTTTTATAGATGGGCAGAATATTTGCCCTTTTCCAGTCCTCTGGAATCTCTCCTGTCTCCCATGATTTTCCAAAGATGATAGCTAGAGGCTCAGATACCTCCTCTATCAGCTCCTTGGTAATGTTATATGGTATATGTGTTATATGGTATATTTGTCAACTGTAGATTCATGTATAATGAAAGAATACTACTAAATATAATCCCAACATTACATATGACATTGAAAAAACATCCAAATTATTAAATCAACGTTAAGGCTGCAGCATTAAATGCAACACTTAAGTGTCAGAAAACGACAAAGATAAAGTTGCCTCTATAACCACAACTCTGCCTTTTTTCAGTGCATTATTATAATCTAACTGCACCACTGCATGCCATTTTTTTTTTTTTTTTTTTTTTTTGAATTATGGAAAAAGCCCTGCTTTGAGAAAAGGACCTATTTCCTGCCTCTGTATTGGCAATAGAAGGTCAAAAATCTCTGTTTACAGATGCATTTCTGGGACTAGAACCCAATTCCATCTCCACAACAAGTGTCTGTTGCCAGAAAACAAGGAAATAGTCATTCTGGGGCTCTAACTGACCGACTACTTATAATGAGCAGGCAAGCCCTCTACACTAGCACTCCCATGCCTACTGTTGCTTATTTTTATGAAGCTGAACTAACATTTGTATCAATGGGGGACTTAAAAATAACTTTCCCTATACAGAGAGTACATGGGCCAATGACAACACAGAGTCTCTGTCACCCATCTTCCAAAACCAGGAGTTTAGAGCTGCATACCCACTGAACTCTAAAAAAATAATTATTCAGCAGTTAAAAGAAGCTAAACTTCTATGACAAAGCCTGAAAACTGATATTCACATGTAAAATCAGTTATTTTTCATTCAAATTAAACCTATAGTTTTCATTCTATTAATTTCTTGAAGTATAATGTAAATAATGGTAAAAGAATGTGAAATGATTTTGTACATTTTTTTCTAAATTTTCACTGCCATGAGACAAATCACTCACATTAGCAGAAATAAAAAAAGACGACACGTGCAGGCTAAAAACAGTCTTTTATACTGTAGATCATATTAATAGCAAGACAAGTCCAGAATTAAGCATAGTAGGAAGCAGTAGGTGTACTGAACAATGAGCTGAATTAATTCAGACATCATTGATGAGCACTTTCACATGCAAAGAAAGCATGTTTTTACTTTAATGAAACTCATTCAAAAATGGTCACATTTTACTGGTTCACTCACATGGATTTTTCCCCTCAACTAAAGTTTCTGTTACTTGTATTTATATTACATAGACAACTACACAATACTATATTGTACATTTTCAGAGCTTTTCAGAAACATTAGTTAATAATGCTACAAAATCCCTACAAGACACACACATATTTTCCCCATTTAATACACGGGGAAAACAAAGGTCTGATTTTCAGAAGCTAAGTAACTAGAGATGGGCAAAATTTTCAGTCTGAATTTTTTTCTTTCAAAATGTCTAACTTTTAAAAATTCAAAAACACTTTAAATTGTTCAAAACAAAATAGTTTGATTATATCAAAATAAAATATTTTGTTTCACCCAAAAGAGGTTTTATTTTTTAATTTGCTTTTTTTAAAAAGGTTTTGATTTAACATGAAACAATTATTTTTCCATTTTTTAACTTGCCAATTAAACCAAAAAACCCGGTTTTCACCTAGATCTAAACTGAACATCTATGACTCCAAATTAAATTACCACCAGCTCTTAAAAAAAAAAATAGACTGCACAGCCCAATTCAATGAGATAAATATATACCTAACTTTAAGTAAATTTACTCAAACGTAAGTACCCGGCTAAATTAGGGCCATAGTGACTTGCAAAGGTCACACATCAAGTCACTGGTAGATAGGGTGACCATGCATCCCATTTTGGATGGGACAGTCCCTAAAGTTCTCCCAGCTATCCTGGTTTTTTTTGGTTTTGTATTTTTGGCAAACTGGGCATTTGTATTGTTTGCTCTTGCCAACTGATCATTAGATGGCAAGAGCATAAGAACATAAGAACGGCCGTACTGGGTCAGACCAAAGGTCCATCTAGCCCAGTATCCTGTCTACTGACAGTGGCCAGCACCAGGTGCCCCAGAGAGGGTGGACCGAAGACAATGATCAAGCGATTTGTCTCCTGCCATCCCTCTCCAGCCTCTGACAAACAGAGGCCAAGGACACCATTTTATCCCCTGGCTAATAGCCTTTTATGGACCTAACCTCCATGAATTTATCCAGCTTCTCTTTAAACTCTATTATAGTCCTAGCCTTCACAGCCTCCTCTGGCAAGGAGTTCCACAGGTTGACAACACGCTGTGTGAAGAAGAACTTCCTTTTATTAGTTTTAAACCTGCTACCCATTAATTTCATTTGGTGTCCTCTAGTTCTTCTATTATGGGAACTAATAAATAACTTTTCTTTATCAGCCCTCTCCACACCACTCATGATTTTATAGACCTCTATCATATCCCCCCTCAGTCTCCTCTTTTCTAAACTGAAAAGTCCCAGTCGCTTTAGCCTCTCCTCATATGGGACCCGTTCCAAACCCCTAATCATTTTAGTTGCCCCTTTCTGAACCCTTTCCAAGGCCAAAATATCTTTTTTGAGGTGAGGAGACCACATCTGTACACAGTATTCAAGATGTGGGCGTACCATAGTTTTATACAGGGGCAGTAAGATATTCTGGGTCTTATTTTCTATCCCTTTCCTAATACTTCCTAGCATCCTATTTGCCTTTTTGACCGCCGCTGCACTCTGTGTGGAAGTTTTCAGAGAACTGTCCACGATAACTCCAAGATCTCTTTCCTGATTTGTCGTAGCCAAATTAGCCCCCATCATACTGTACGTATAGTTGGGATTATTTTTCCCGATGTGCATTACTTTACACTTATCCACATTAAATTTCATTTGCCATTTTGTTGCCCAATCACTCAGTTTGGTGAGATCTTCTTGGAGTCCCTCACAGTCTGCTTCTGTCTTGACTATCCTAAACAGTTTGGTATCATCTGCAAACTTTACTACCTCACTGCTTACCCCTTTCTCCAGATCATTTATGAATAAGTTGAAAAGGATTGGCCCCAGGACTGACCCTTGGGGTACACCACTAGTTACCCCTCTCCAATCTGAAAATTTACCATTTATTCCTACCCTTTGTTTCCTGTCTTTTAACCAGTTCTCAACCCAAGAAAGGACCTTCCCTCTTATCCCATGGCCATGTAATTTACACAAGAGCCTTTGGTGAGGGACCTTGTCAAAGGCTTTCTGAAAATCCAAGTATACTATATGTACCGGATCCCCGTTGTCCGCATGTTTCTTAACCCCTTCAAAGAACTCTAATAGATTAGTAAGACAGGATTTCCCTTTACAGAAACCATGTTGACTTTTGTCCAACAAATTAAGTTCTTCTACATGCTTCACAATTTTATTCTTTACTATTGTTTCGACTAATTTGCCTGGTACTGAAGTTAGACTTACCGGTCTGTAATTGCCAGGATCGCCTCTAGAGCCCTTTTTAAATATTGGTGTCATGTTGGCTACCTTCCAGTCATTAGGTACGGAAGCCGATTTAAAGGATAGGTTACAAACCACAGATAATAGCTCAGCAATTTCCCATTTAAGTTCTTTTAGAACCGTTGGATGAATGCCATCCAGTCCCGGAGATTTGTTAACATTAAATTTTTCTATTTGTTCCAAAACCTCCTCTAATGACACTTCAATCCGGGACAGTTCCTCAGATTCATCACCCACAAAGGACGGTGCAGATTCAGGAATCTTCCCAACGTCCTCAGCCGTGAAGACTGAAGCAAAGAAATCATTTAGTTTCTCCGCAATGGATTTATCATCCTTGATTGCTCCTTTTATAGCTCGATCATCTAGGGGACCCACAGGCTTTTTAGCAGGCTTCCTGCTTCTAATGTACTTAAAAAACATTTTGTTATTTCTTTTTGAGTTTTTGGCTAGCTGTTCCTCAAAATCTTTTTTTGCTTTTCTTATTACATGTTTACACTTGATTTGACAGTGTTTATGTTCCTTTCTATTTATCTCACTAGGATTGGACTTCCACTTCTTAAAAGATACCTTTTTGTCCCTCACTGCTTCTTTTACATGGTGGTTAAGCCACGGTGACTCTTTTTTAGGTCTCTTGCTCTGTTTTTTAATTTGGGGTATACATTTAAGTTGGGCCTCTATTATGGTGTCTTTAAAAAGTTTCCATGCAGCTTTCAGGGATTTGGCTCTAGTCACTGTGCCTTTTAATTTCTGTTTAACTTACCTCCTCATTTTTGCGTAATTCCCCTTTTTGAAATTAAATGCCAGGGTGCTGGACTGCTGAGGTGTTCTTCCCACCACAGGAATGTTGAATGTTATTATATTATGGTCACTATTCCCAAGCGGTCCTGTAACGGTTATATCCTGGACCTGATCCTGCACTCCACTCAGGAGTAAATCGAGAATTGCCTCTCCCCTTGTGGGTTCCTGCACTAGCTGCTCCAAGAAGCAGTCATTTAAGAGCAAATGGGATAAATGCCTAATTTTACCAAAAAAAGTGGACATGCTCCCTAAGGAGAGCATAGAAGAACATTTGGGAGGTGGGCAAGCTGCAATGGGCCTAGTCCTAGGAGTTAGGCCAACCCCATGTAGGCAACAGGGACATCGGACCAGTCCCATGTGGTATCCTATTTTTCCTTTGGGAAATATGGTCACCCTATTGATAACAAAGATGTTAAATGGTTAACCCTGTAGTGTCCACAACCAGTTCTGAAACAGCAGCCCCTATAGTGCCTACTGCTATAGCAAACTAGCCCCATTCAACCAGCCAAATAGCCACATGTGGTTAGCGTGTTAAGCGGTAAGCCTACAGGTAAGCATGAAGCCTACAGGTATGCTTATCAATTAACTAGCTGTTCTCAGTGAATTCAGGTGGAGGCCAGCCACAGTCTGCTGAAGCAGCTCTGGCCATAGAGTGGCTGGTGGACCGGGTGGCAGTACCCCTTAAGCACTTCCTAACTGGTAAACGCAGGATTAGAACTCAATAGCTTGGCTGATATTGCACTAGACCTACCATTGCTATAAAGAAACACAGGCAGCTGGTAATCAATTTAATTCTGCATTTTCCTCAAATATAAATGTTTTAATAACAGTTAAATGCTCATAGAGGGAGAGAAATAAAACTGAAAAACAGTTTTTGTACTGACATATCTATGCCAGTTAAGAGTGTGGTATTTACAATGATACAATTCCTAATATGGGCACAACTATTTTATAGCAGAATAATGCTTCATGGGAACAAATTATAACATTGTACGTATTTTTATGCTAGTATAACTGAATTCACACAAAATGGTTTATACTGCTCTAAGTATATTAGCATACCTAGTATAACAACACAGTTAAAGCAACTTTTATGTATAAGACAAAACCTTAGGCATCTGCAGACTTTGTCTTGACAGATTCCCTCAATGTAAGAGTGCTCCTTTAAATTTTCCAACTTAAAACTCATATATGTACTGCAAGAATACATGTATTTGTTTCACACCTCTCCTTAGATGATTTCAAATAGAAATCAATTTTCTAATTCTAATTTACTTGATAATTATTTATGCTCCATTTTCATTTTGCAGTTCTCTTGTGAGTTTCATGGCACATTCTCACAGCAGTTATTTTGGGTTTCATGCATTAAAAGGGAATATTTGTTTAAAGACAGCTGTTTTCAGTGGTTTTAAAAAAAATGTGAAATGTTTCTATCAGATTTAAGAAACGTTTATTCTTCCAAAATCGCAGTTTTCAACCACATGCTAACAGGGATAGTTTCTACAAGCCGTGCACACAGTGCCAACGCCCAGAGCAGGGCTGAGTGTCTTCCTGACTGCAGGGGAAGACAGTGGGGCTATGTCTACACTGGCGTGATCTTGTGCCAAAGCTATGCAAATCAGGCTAAGCGTGGAATATCGCCGAGCCTCATTTGCATATCTAATGAGCCGCCATTTTGCGGAAGAGGCTCTTGCACAAAAAGGCGCTGTCTATGCTGCCCCTTCCTGTGCAAAAAAAGCCCTCTTGCGCAATGCTGTCACGCTGATTATTTTCAAGAGGGTTTTTCTTGCGCAAGACGGGGCAGTGTAGACAGCGCCTTCTTGCGCAAGAGCCTCTTCTGCAAAAATGGCGGCTCATTAGATACGCAAATAAGGCTCGGCGATATTCCACGCTCAGCCTCATTTGCATAGCAGTGGCGCAAGATGGCGCCAGTGTAGACATAGCCTAGATGTATGTAGGAGGGGTAGACTGGGGGGAGGAGCAGATGCACAATCCCTTCCATCTCCTATATGAATAGAGGTGCAGGAGCGGGCCAGGAGGCTCTCCCCGGCCACAGGCTGCGGGACATACGGGACACGGTAACGTGCAAGCGCTAGACCCCGCGGCGGTTACACGTGAGCCCCCCAGGGGCGGGGCCGGCAGCCCCGCCCGCGCAGTCCGCGGGGAGCCGGCGGCTTGGCCAATCCGAACCCCGCCCCTCCCCCCTCGGGGGGAGGGGAGAACCGGGCGCTTAACCGACACCGCTGGTGGCGGTTGTGTCGGTTAAACGGTTCTGGCGCCGGACGACGCTGTGGGCCTCGAGAGGCAGGGACCGCTCGCCCAGCGCCCCCCCCGACGAAGCCGATGCCGACCCGGGGCTCCAGCAGTTCCCCACACAGGGAGCCAGGCAGCACCGAGCCCCCCCCACCCCGCGCAGGGCCCGGCAGCGCCCCAGCCCTTCGCGCAGCCCCGTGCCGGGGGGGGGCTGCTGAGGGGAGCCTCACCTGCAGTCTCCACGGCAACCTCCTCCCCGGCCCGGGAGCCCTGCCGGCCAACAAAACGCCCGCTCATTGGCTGGACGGCGGCTCCCCACCCAGCCAATGGAGACGCGCCCGGCTGCCGGCGGAGGGGGCGGGAGCGCGCCCCGCCTCTCCCTCCTTCCCTGCCTCGGGCACCGTCAGCCGCGCGCGCGCGCGAGGTACCGCGTCATGGCGTCGCCCTGCGGACGTGACGTAGGCGCGCTTCCGGCCGGGCCCGCTGAAAATTCGGCGCAGGGCGAGGCGCGCTGTGGGAGCCCGGCCTCGCCCCGCGTGGCCCGGCTCACCCCCCCCCCCCCCCACGCGCATCCTCTCAAGCGCTGCGCTTTTCTTTCCTCTGCCCCCCGCTCAGCTGCGCCCAGGGGCGCTCCGGGCCCCGCTACCTGCACGGCGCCGCCACCCCGCCGCGCTGCACCTCCCCCGCCTCGCCACTATCGCTCCGGGTGCGTTTCGCAGCGTTGTTGAGTCTTTCACAGACATGCCCCTGAGGTGTCGCCGCCATGTTATTTACTTACCTAGCGGTAGCGATGCAGCCCTGCTAGTCTGGGGGAGCCGAGACAAAACCAGGACTATGTAGCACTTTACAGACTAACAAGATGGTTTATTAGGTGAGGAGCTTTCGTGGGCCAGACCCACTTCCTCAGATCAAACAGTGGAAGAAAATTGTCACAACCTTTGGTATCTATGGTTGTGACTATTTTCTTCCACTATTTGATCTGAGGAAGTGGGTCTGGCCCACGAAAGCTCATCACCTAATAAACCATCTTGTTAGTCTTTAAAGTGCTACATTGTCCTGCATTTTGTTTCATTTACTTAAATAGGAGCTAACAGCAAGAGTTTTAAAGGAGGTCAGTAAAAATCCTTTCCCTGTTAATTGTGAAGTTTTCAGCATCTCTTGATTCTTCAGGAGGTCATGGTTGCACTTGTTCTCTTGTCACCCAAGAGTCTTCCAACATAGATACCAGCTGAACAAAAGGAAAACATCACCACCTCTGGCTTTCTTCAAACATAACACAGAGGGAAAAAAACACTCACATTTTTGTTCCCTCCAAAGATGCTGGCAAAAAATATCTTGAGGCCAGTTTTGACAGCCACAGTTAGTTTGAGTTACCTGCTCAAGTTGCCCTGCTTGATTTAGCCTAGCTCAAGGGAGAGCAGCCACATCACAACATCATAATGGATCTGCAGAGAATAATTGTAATAGTAGCAACATAATTGGATTAATCTCATAAATTGTGCTTACTTGAGATGTAGCTGCATCCCCACTGTATTAATAGTATATGACACCTAATGGGCCAAGTAATTCAAATTTAAAAAATCAGTTTAACTCAAGGTAGAGGATTTTGCCTATGAACTGGAGTCAGACTGGGAGTAATACTTGAGTTGTATCTCAAGCTAAACGTTGCACTGCAGACAAGCTCTTGCTCTGTGTGTATTGTGTTATATAGTTAGACCACTTGGTAAATGGATTATAATAAATATAATGCCTTGCTCTTATAAAATGGTAAAAAAGTAGAGTTGGATGGAACCTCAGGAGGTCATTTAGTTTATTTTTCTCACATTGAGGCAGGCATCTTGGTCATCCCTGACAGGTGATTGTCCAACCTGTTCTTAAAAACCTCCAATGGCTTTCATTCCACAACTTTCCTTGGTAACCCATTCCAGAGTTTAACTGTTCTAGTTAGAATACCATCTATATGTTTTGTGATAGAAATAGCTTCCCCAGTTATCACCTCTAATATCATTAGCTCACAGACATTTACCTCCCCCCCTTAGCCCCCTTCTGTTCTGAAATTTGATTTGTCCTTTTCATATGTGTTCATTTTTTTTATTGTATCCTTTGGTATATATGGTTGTGACTATTTTCTTCCACTATTTGATGTGAGGAAGTGGGTCTGGCCCACGAAAGCTCATCACCTAATAAACCATCTTGTTAGTCTTTAAAGTGCTACATAGTCCTGTTTTTTGTTTCATCTACATGTTTTGTTAGTCTCTAAAGTGCTACCAGACCTTTTATTGTTTTTTAAGTTTATGTTGTACAGACTAACTCAGCTACCCCCTGAAGCTAGTTAGAAAGTTTCTCTTAGAATCTAACCTAAATCTTCCTTGCTGCAGATTAAGCTGATTACTTCTTGTCCTACTTTCAGTGGACATGAAGAACAATTGGTCAGTTTTCTCAGTCAAGTGAATTACAATCACTTTAGCCAAAGTGAGTGATTTATTAAGCTACTCTGATGGTCTTTAGAAAGCATATAACAACTTGTGTGCTACACTGGAGCTCCCTATAGTGAAATATCTACAACAGTTGAAACACACAAAATTTACTGATTTTTGAAGCTCAAAAATTTAGTGATTTTAGTGGGGAGGCAGCCGGCGGAAGCAGAGCTGGCCAGGGGGCAGGGGGCTGGCCGGGAGATCAGGAGGAGTAGGGGAGAAGCGGTTGCTGGAAGCAGGGCTTGCCTGGGGCATCGGAGCTGGCTGGGAGAGATGGGGGGGGGTGGGCAGCAGAAGCAGAGCTGCCAGGGGGCAAGAAGTCAGGGGTAGGGAGCTGGCCGGGGAAGATGGGGGGGCGGGAAGCAGCCGCCAGAATCAGGGCTGGACAAGGGCAGCGGGACTGGCCAAGGGAGATTAGGAGGAGAAGTGGGGGGTGGGGAGGGAGCAGGACTGACCCAGCCATATGTAGATCTCGGGGTGCTGCCCTCCCCCACAAAGCACGAATGATTCCGGCCCGGGGATTCTATTGTGCCTCCCCACCACACACACACCCCCTCTCAAGTAGTTGCGAACTGTCTGGCTGGTAGACACACTCATGCAGTCTGAGCACATTTACCAGCCAGGCAGGTAAATATAAACTGATACATCTAGTAATAATAAAACATACCTAATGAGAAAATACCAGACATGTTCTATGTCTGGTATTTTCTCAGTTTGTTTTTTGTGTGTTTATATTTTTGGGCTGCAAAAAGCAGTACTGAAAAAAAAGGGTTCCAACTAAAGTAAAAAGTTTGGGAAACCCTGGTCTAACCAGCTTTCTGTCTGTCTTACAGTCCATTTATCCAATCCATATTCCTTAACTTGAGGGCAAGAATATTGTGGATGACCATATCAAAAGCTTTGCTAAAGCTGGCACTGGGGGTTTTGACAACTTATTTGCATATCCAGCATTTGATTAATGAATATGCAAATATGCAAATGAATGTTACCGGTCCTCCAAAAGTTCGTGAATGGATTTACTGGTCCCTGTGTCAAAAAGTTTGGGAACCCCTGATGTAGAGTAATTGATTTAAGCAAGTAGGCTGTTAAGTATGAACAAATGCTAACAGCTTCTTTGGTTTCTCTATACTATGCAAGGTTGTGTAGTAATTTTAGCTTGTGGATTTAAAGGGCCAGCATAACCTCCCTATGCCAGTTTCCTCCTTAGCCCAAAACATTAATCTTCAGTAAGGGTACATCTAGACTGCTCTCTAAAATCAAAATAAGATACGCAATTTGTGCTACGCAAATTGTGTATCTTATTTCAATTTTATTTTGAAATCGGCTATTTCAAAATTTGGCACATCTACACGGCACCACATTTCAAATAAAGCTTTATATCAAGACATCCTCTATTCCTCGTGGAATGAGGTTTACAGGGATGCTGAAATAGCGCACCCATTATTTAAAAAATTATTTCAAAATCGTGGACACGTTCCTTGGACACCTCCGGGTGTCTAGACGTATTCTAAGAGTGAATGAGCTAAATGGCTGTTTCCATAGCCAATATAACAACAGAGTTTTTTGAATTTAAGTGCCATCCAGGATCTACCTCCAACCCAAACACCCTTACCCCGCTTCCACTGTGCCCCTTCTCCAAGGCCCCATCCCTGCTCACTCTGTTGTCCCCACCCTCCCTCCCACATCCTCCCTCACTTTCACCAGGCAGGGACAGAAGGCTGGGGTGCAGGCTCTGGTCTTGGATTAAGGGATTTGGAGTGAGCGGGGCTCTAAACTGAGCTTGGGGCAGGCCGTGGGGGTGCCAAGGGGATTCTAGGTGCAGGCTTTGGGAGAGTGTTTGGATGCAGGGGTGCTCAGGGTTGGGGCAGGGGTTTGTGGTGCAGGGGTAGGGTTTCAGGATGTGGGCTCCAACTGGACCCTGCTTACCTCAGGCGGCTCCTGGGTGGTGGTGCAGTGGGGCTAAGGCAGGCTCACCCCTGCCCTGGCCCTGCACCACTCCCAAAAGCAGCCAGCAAACTCCATCCCAAGTCCTGTTGTGCCCTCTCTCTGCTCTGTGGAGATTGAATAGTGTGGGAGAGGGGGCATGTTGACATCAGCACCCTCCTCTCCCTCTCCTGCCCCTGCACTGCAAGCAAGAGGCTACGGTGGGTTGGGGGGGACGACTCCAAGGCAAAGGGCAGGAGATGAGCAGCAGTGGGGGGAAGGGCAGTTGAAGTGCTGCACTTGATAGCCTCTTGGCCAAACCAGTCAGGATCACCTGTCAGAGGCTCCAAGATCTACTGGTGGATCCCGATCGACTGGCCGGTGACCGCTGCCCTACAGAGATTTCATTGTATTAAACCATAACTGTTACTTTGATCATACTCCATCCTCTGCAGCTGCCAGAGCCAAATAAAAGATAAGAGGACGCATGCTGAGAAAAACAATCTGCTCCTGCCATTCACCTTTCGGTTTAATATTTTAACTGCTCTCTTACAAAACAGCCAAAGTCCAGCAAGTTGCCTGCTCCAGCTTATGTTATGATTTTGCACTAGTATGGATGTTTTGTCACTAATGTCACAGCACACTGGGGGCGTGAAAGGTATTGTTCACATTGCATGAAAAGTCTGAGCTAGGAGAAACGAAAGTAACAGTAGTTCAGATACTCATCCCACAAACTTACCCCTCCTCGAAACATGCCCTGGTGCCCCTTTATGTTTTCTCTTCTAGGGAGCAGGGAGCCCTCTGGTTTACTATCCTCTTCAGCATTTGCAAAAGCTCAGAAATCATTCTCTTTTGCCATCTTTGCATGGCAACCTCCTTCACAAGCTTTCCCCGCTATTAACCCCTGAATGGGATCTACCCCCTTTCCTCTCCTTTGTCCACATCTACAGCCATTTGTAAAGTAGTGACGTTGCTGCTGAGAGATGGAGAATGTGTGTGAAGGCTGCCTCTTCTTGAACCTGCTCTCTTTTATAGCAATGAACTGGACACAAAGCCAGGAAGCAGCTAACAGGAGAAACAATGGAGAAACAGCTTTTAAAAGCAACCAATGGTAAGAAGCCAACAAGGCATAATAAGTGCTAGGGCCCATGGCAACAGCATGTGTGTCCTAAGAGAAGTCACAATTGTTAGCTACGAAAAGGGAAGGACTTAACATTTCTGTAATATTAACATAATGGTTATTGGGTTTTTTTCAGATTGCACAAAGGGTACATCTACACTGCACGGCTATTTCAGGATACACCTGCCACCCATTATTTTGAAATATCAGGCACACGATTTTGCCATCCCAGTAAACTTTGTTGCACAAGGGATAAGGGATGGCTTGAAATAGCACATTATTTTGAAATTTGGCACTGTGTAGACGTGCCAAATTTCAAATTAGATTTGAAAAAAGATATGCCATTTGCGCTATGCAAATTGCGTATCTTATTTTGAGTTTAGGATGCTATGTAGATGCACTCAAAGAGTACACCTCTACTTTTTAGAGCCACACCATAGGGACATGGGCAGTGCAATCCTCCAGCCTGGATAGAAGGTAGTAATAGGGTTTAAGTCAGATGTAAGGATCCTGGTTTTCCATGATAACCCTCAAAATTCATTCAAACCATAAAAATCCATGTTTTCCATGATTAAAATGAAATGATGAATTTTAATTTTCCTAACGACAATATATTGGTAACAATTGAACACGGCATTTTAATGATATATTTACAATTTTAAGCAAGTTTGAAGCCTATCGGTGCCATCAATTATAATAAAATAAATAGAATTGCAATTTGTATTTCATATATATATATATATATTATGCATGAATGTATATACACACACACCAAATAATTCTGTCTGTATTGTATATTTTCCGAATTTTTTTTAAATGCACAAAAATGCTGTAATGATACAATCACAATGCATTTTCTTTCTGTTGTCAACGGATCTGCTGTTTCAGTCTCTTGTGTTTACATTTTTTTCATTCAGTTTATGCTTCAGCCTTTTCCATCTGTTCTACAATTGTCTGCCTCGAATGTGGTCTATAGCCTTGCTGCATACAGTAAAGAACTGCACTTTATTATTAACATGAAATTTGTTCTTGCCAAACAAAGAGACACAGTCTTTGGGGTGATTTTTAAAGTTTTTCGCATCTTTTCATACCTTTAACCACTCATGGCTGGAGGCAGATGTGAAATTTGAGATGCATTTAAAAAAGATGCTAGCCCATATGCCATTGAGTAATCTCTATAAAGTGGAAACAATTTATTGAAGGGTATTTAGCAATGTAAATGTAAAGCACATTCAAAATTAAGCACAAGATGAGGAGGTTGCACACTGAATAAGTGACACTGGTATGTTCAGTAAAATTTATTGATATGTTTTATTTTTTCACAAAATTTAAAAACTGAAGATTCTTTGTAAAAACACATTCTGCTTTTTTCCCCATGGCAAAGGGATTTTTAGGATCACTGGTCATCTGCTTAGTGATACAGAATGGTTTAATTTACTATCTTATTTTTAAAAGCATTTAATTGAAAAGACTACATAAGAAAAATACACAAACGGAGGCAGTCCTGAATAGCTATGTTCTCTATAAGTGAGTTTAAAAAGAGTGAGATACGAGAAAAAGGAACAAAGTGAAAGTATTGTGATAATCTAGTGAATCGACACACACTAACAAAATATTTTGACACACATTTTATTGACCAGATAAACTCCTGATGTATGGTGCATACAGTATTTTGTTTAGAGCACAAAAACTCATTTCTGCAACAACAGAAGAAAGTTATGCTGCATGTATAGTAACTAGTTTCAGATATTAATAAATCATTTGTTTTTCATTCCTTTTGAATAACCTAATTGGTTTCAGTTATTTTTGAATAAATGAAAGACACTTCCAACTTAATGAAACTTGGGGAGGGGCTGAAAAGCTTTTTTAAAATAAAATATTGAGTGTAATCCAGTTATAGAAAGTGACCAAGGGAAAACTCCCTTCCTAAGAGAATGAACATTACAGCAGAAATAGAAAGACCTTGGGTCTAATAAGAAAAAGAAAAAATGCAAGCACTGCAAGAACTCGTTATCATGAGCTCTTCCATACCACCTACAAAACAGTACATTGAAAACATTCGTCAAATAAAAGCTGTTCTGATATTGTTCAGAGGAAAAGTACTGTGGACAAGAAGACAAGTTATAAGAATTGAAATTAATTATCAGAATCAGCAAAACAATTTCCTGGCTCCACACCATTGGGTATAGCCTGATACTGCAATAAGTAGCCCTCTTCCAAACATACCCTAATGCATGTTGTTCACATTGATATTAAACTATAGGAATCTACTGAATGAAGGAAATCCCATGGGAACAACCACCAGCACATGCAAATGATCCTAATGAAACAGAGCTCAGAGCAGGAGATTTGAGACGAGCCCTAGCCCAGACATCCCATACCAGTTTAAAGATTCTTTCTGCAGACCAATATTCCCTTTTCCCTTAAAGGAGGGGGAAGGAGGTTAGATTGAAGAAATTGTCACAGAAGTTGAACGTGAAAGACCTCACCTCTCCTTGGCTTTCTCTGCCCACCAGTGGCAGCAAGTTAGGCTAAGTACTATGTGTTAGTTTAGCACATACTGATAGATTACTGAGCAACCTTTACTAACTATTGAAGTTGAAATGTCTACAGGGTCATGGTCCCAATTACAATTCTATTTGGATAGTGGAAGCTCAACCTGTAATATTTCAAGCTATGGCCCCCGGACTCCTAGAACAGACAGAATTTCACAAGAAAGAGGGAAGATTGGGAGGACAGCTGTCATGACAGAATCTGTCTCATAAGAACAGCCGTACTGGGTCAGACCAAAGGTCCATCTACCCCAGTATCCTGTCTGCCGACAGTGGCCAGCACCAGGTGCCCCAGAGAGGGTAGACCGAAGATAATGATCAAGTGATTTGTCTCCTGCCATCCCTCTCCAGCCTCTGAAAAACAGAGGCCATGGACACCATTTTATCCGCTGGCTAATAGCCTTTTATGGACCTAACCTCCATGAAATTATCTAGCTTCTCTTTAAACTCTGTCATAGTCCTAGCCTTCACAGCCCCCTCTAGCAAGGAGTTCCACAGGTTGACTACACGCTGTGTGAAGAAGAACTTTCTTTTATTAGTTTTAAACCTGCTCCCCATTAATTTCATTTGGTGTCCTCTAGTTCTTCTATTATGGGAACTAATAAATAACTTTTCTTTATCAGCCCTCTCCACACCACTCATGATTTTATAGACCTCCATCATATCCCCCCTCAGTCTCCTCTTTTCTAAACTGAAAAGTCCCAGTCGCTTTAACCTCTCCTCATATGGGACCCGTTCCAAATCCCTAATCATTTTAGTTGCCCTTTTCTGAACCCTTTCCAAGGCCAAAATATCTTTTTTGAGGTGAGAAGACCCCATCTGTACACAGTATTCACAGAGTCAGTCTCTCTTGCAAAGTGGCCCTTAGGACTGAGCAAAACTGGAGAACCTCTGCAGTCAGTTATCAATGACACCAGTCTCGCAACAGAAATAAAGAGCTCTAGGCCATTCTTAGGATTTATGAGGCCCTAGGCAGTTTTATTAAACTGCTGCCCCTCTGCCCAATGATAGCTGTGGGGGACTGGGGAGACAATTATTTAGAGTTATGATTTTATAACCTTCAGTAACACACTAATGAAATATTTTAAAGCAAATTTTAAACTAAGGTCCAGTTGAATAACACAGTAAATTCAGGAACTGACAGTACAGACCTGATATTGGCAAATGCCTGTTACATGATTTCCTTACTACTTGAATGGCTCTTTCACAGAGTCAGTATTCTGCTAATAGCTCTGGCTGGCTTTTTCACATTTAAATTAAATAGATCTTCTCTGGAGAAAGGAGAGCCACAGGATAGGGATAGGAAGAGGTGGGTAGGTGGATAGTAAGACTCAGCAGTGCCCCAAATTTTCAGGTGCTCTAAATAACTGTGTATTCTGTATATGGGTAAGGACAGCTCTGAAAGAACTATTCATTGCTAAAAGAAAAGACTATAGAACTTGGATTAACTGGATCCAGATAAGGAAGGCCATTGCAATGCTGCTGCTGACAAAAACTCACAAAGATTCACGTTCAGTTTGAGATCACAGGTACCCGCATTGTCTCTGGGCAGGGGTGTGAAACAAAGGCTGCGTGTGCAGGCAGGAAACAGAAGAGAATGACATGAAGGAAGAGGCAGAAGGACAGATATAAATTTTGCATAGGAACAAATAGGTAGAGCTGGCCATCCTTGAGTTGTGCCTTTGACAAGGGTTTCTTTTTAATGGACTTCTTGAACGGTTCATAAGAAAGTCATGACAGTTCCTTTCTTGCCAATCTGCCAAGGTTCCAGCGGATAAAAACGGATAACAATCCTTTGTGTGTGGAAGAGAAGAAAACACAGAAGGAAAGGAAAAATTATTATTTTATAATGCAACATTATCTCCAGTAAATTCTCTCAACAACCCAGAAACGTATCACTAAACATAGCTCTCAGCGGTCTGGTCTGGTCTTGACTGTAATAAAGAACAGGATTTTGATATGGGACAGTGTGTGAGGGGGTTCTAAAGTCCTGTCCACTGCTATAGGAAGTTAAACTGGTAACTATTTATCCAAGGTGCTTGTACATTCTCATTGCTGTAGCATCTGAGTGGCTGCTGACCCCCACTACAGAGAAGAGCAAGCTGCACTGGGGTTTGTGCTAATTGTGTTAAATGGAGCTACTCAAGTTCAGAACAGAGTAAGCCCAACTAGCTCAGTCGGTGCAGCATCTTCCATGTCCTTGCCTACCCTTGCAGCTCAGCCCAGGGTGAGCATTAACACAGGTACACAGACTGCTAAACTCAGAGCTATTCTTGGAAATAGAAAATACCTTAGTTATATGCACAACAGGAATTCACTGCCTTTTTCATTTCAGGCATCTGCCCTACTTATGTTTGCTGTATTCCTCTTAGCTGTTATTCTCAAACCACCATGCTTTTTACCAGTGTTACTTGCCTATGGCAAAACACCATAGCAAGGTGTTTCTTAAACTGTGTTCCATGGCACACCAGTGTGCCACGAGGCAGTCGGAGGTGTGCCGCAGAGAACAACAGAATTGAAAATGGCCACCCTTAAAGGGGCAGGTGATCTTCCCCATCCCCCTTCTCCTCCTTCAACTTTTTTTTTTTTTTTGCTCAGTAAAAAAATCGTTGGTGTTCCTCATTAAAAACAAACATTGTTTGGTGTTCCTCGGTCTTAAAAAGTTTAAGAAACACTGCCATAGCAGCAGGATTCCAAAGGCAGCCAGTTAGGCAACTGGCTTACAACCTAGTTAACATAGTTAATATTTCTCTGTTATCCTGTTGTAATTCAGCGCTAGGACTTTTTTTTTTAAACTTCTGCTCATCATAAATCATTAAACACAAACAATTTTTCTCCCATATAAACACAAAGGGAGGATAAAATAATTCTCTTCCCAGAGCTGTGAACTACACTTGGAGCGAGTTTTTCTCTCTGCTGCTGCTACTGGATTAAGGGGAAAATAAAGGAGAAAGGGATAGAGGAAAAAAAACACTGGCAAATTCATCTCAGAGGCAAAGTAAGCCTTATGCTACCATCATTTCAAGGACGTCTGACCTTTTCTTTAAATAGATAAATTAATTTTATATTTCCTGTACTGAATATATGACATCCATGACATTAATTAGCCCTTCTGAGGGGTTATTGGGATCAGAGGTGACACTAATAGTATAGCGAACTTTATGTAAGATGACGGAGAGATGGAGTCAGAGCTGCTACGTAACAGAATAGGGGAACCAAATTAATCCAGCCTAAAGAACAGTGACATTCAATTGCCATAACTCTTTTTTTAATCTGTTTTCACTCCAATGCAGCTCTGCTTCTAATGCTTCTCCCCAAAATCCTCACTCATAAGTCACCAGGCTCTCTCTGATCCCATCATTACACCACTGCATTTTGGGGATAACTCTGCTATTGGTACTCCTCTGCCTTAACAACACCTGGGGGTTTAACCCCTCACTTAGAAAGCCAAGAGAGGAGCAAGAAGGAAGGTGTCTTATGAGTGCAGGAAATCAGCAGCAGAGCAGAGGGGAAATCAGAGGACTGGAGGACAGAGTGCCTTCCTGCTAAGGCCTCTTATAAAGCTTCCCCTACTTGTACCTAAACCAGTGGTCTCCAACCTTTTCACGCCCAAGATCAGTTTTTAAATGTCAGAACACGCCAAGATCTACCCATCCTTCTCCCAAGACTTCACCCCTTCTTTGAAGCTCCGCCCTCTCTTCTCCTCCTCTCCATCACTTGCTAACCCTGACCCTTATACACTCTCAAGGTATGGCTACATGGCCGGGTTTTTTTCCAATTCTTCTGTAGGAAGAGGTTTTCCCAGCATTTGGCCTGTCTAGACTGGCCCAAATGTTAGAAAAACCCCTTCTTTCAGAAGTCCCCTTATTCCTCGTGGAATGGGAAATACAGGGGTTGCCGATGGAGCATGTTTGCTCTTCCACTAAAAAAAGCTGAAGAGCAAACACGTCCCTGGATGCAGAAGAGTTTTTCTGAGATACCTCTGGTACCCCATAAAAAACTCCTGTAGTCTAGCCGTACCCTCACTGGGTTGAGACAGGAGGTGCGGGCTCTGGGGTGGGAATGAGGGATTTGGGTGTGGGAAGGGGGGAGAGGTGCAGGCTCTGGGAGGGAATTTGGATGCAGGAGGAGGTGGAGAAGGTTGCTGGCTTGGGGAAGGGGCTCCAGGCTGGGGAGTGTTGGGGTCAGATGGAGGGTTGGGGTACTGAGCAAGCCACAGGCTTGTGGATGTGAGGGTGCAGGAGTTTGGGTTGGGGTATGTGAGGGGCTCAGGGCAGAGGAGTTGGGTGGGAGTATGATGGGCTCAGGATACAGATTTGCGGTGTGTGGATGATGCAGAAGTCTTGTGGCAGACTGAGGATGTGGGGGTGCAGGAGTTTGGGGATGTGAGAGGCTCAGGACAGGGTTCCAGTGTATGATAGGCTCAGATTTGGGATTGGGGGGTGGTACAGGAGTGTTATGATTCTGAGGCCAGAAGGGGGCTTGGCCCCATTTGGGGGTTTGTTGGCCAGGCTTCATTTTTAAATAAAATATTATCTCAAACACAAAGTTTCAGCATTGAGTTTATTTCTGAGAAGGGCAGGGAACCTGTTTTGAGTCGGAGTCACTGACGCACAGAAAAGTCAGTTGAGGCCACACAAAAGAGATGAAACAAATCAATAAATAAATACACCTCCTCCAAAACCCCTCCTCATTAATGTGGCCCCAACTGCGCTGGTGGGAGTAGGGGACATGGTACTGAGGAAGGGTGCTCGGGACAGGGACAGCATGCCAGTGGGGACAGGATGCCAGTGGGTGCTGAAGCAGGGGACAGGGTGCTGTGGCACGGGACAGGGTGCTGGTGGGGGTAGGGGACAGGCTGATGGGGCAGGTAGCAGGCTGCGAGTGGGTGCTGCGGCAGGGGACAGGGTGTTGGTGGGGGCAAGGAACAGGGAGTCCCTGGTACTGCCTCCTCTGAGGACTGCTACTCCCTCCCCCCGGCAAGGGAAGCACATCCTGGCACTCGCCTGCTCCGGGGACTCCTACCCCCTCCCCCTCGCAGGGGAAGCTCATCCATGTGCGCGCATCCTCCAGGGACTTCTACTCCCTCTCATCTTTCCCACCCCCGGGGCAGCTCTTCCCGGCGCACGCCTCCTCCAGGGACTCCTACACACACATACACACATCCCACACTGGAAGTCCCCGGCATGCCACAGACTTGGGTCTGGTACCGCGCCAGCTGTCTGGGGGAAGGGGACCAGCCAGCACACTTCCTGAATCCCCAGAAGAAGCATGCAGCTGTGGGACTTCTGTCCACCCTGCGGGAAGCCGGCACTACCTCCATTGTCACTGGAGGTAGGCAGTGGGGTTCTTGGGGTTTGAGGGAGCCGAACACCTCGCAATTGACTGGTCGGGCCCTCCCGATCGACCAGTCGATCGCAATTGATGTGTTGGTGACCACAGACCTAAACAGAGACCTTGATTAGTGAGACAGCTCCACAGCACTGAACTGGGTCTGACTAGGAGGCTGTACTAAACCTCCTCTACCAGCTGAATACATCACCAGACCCCCACTCTCTCTCCTCCCTGTGCTGCTCTCACCTGTCTGCATCCAGCCCCAGCTCCTTGGTGAGGAACTCAAAGAACTTGGCACTGTGTCCTCTGTTCTGCTCAGCGGTTCCAACCACTGCGATGGACGAGATCAGCAGCTGAGCACACGGCGCTGTGGAGCCGCTCACCACCATGGGCAAGTCGCTCTTCACTGTGACATTTATCCTCTGCCAGGCCAGGCACACCCAGGGAAACAGGCATGGGAGGGAAAAAACACAGAACAGATCTGAGTAGCATCTGATGGGGAGCTGGTGCCTGGGCCACCCACCCACCCCCAGCTTTCCCTGTAAAGATGCAGGTTTGGGAGAGGTTCAAATGCCATGCAGTGGATTAGCAGAGCGCCCATCGCCACCCTCCGCTGGCTACTGGTGCTGCACATCCACACATGCCTTGGTGCACATCACAAAATTTATTCCCAACATGGATGGAAAAAACCTAGAGGGCACATTGCCAACCCAGCCCATGCATCCTAGGGGAATCCATTTCCATTTCCCTCCTATTAGGGTGCGCCCAGTCTAGTGGTTCCCACCCAGTACCTGCCATACTAGAATCCCTCCCGCTCCCATCTAGCCCCCCACAGGGTGGGTGCGGAGACAGCAGAGAGCGGTGGGCAGAGGGAACAAGGCAGCTGCTGCCATCTCACCATAGCAGAGAGGACAAACCCTGCACGTGTCGCAGGCGCACGGAGCCGGCCCCCGCAGGGCGCACTCCAGGGGAGCCGCAGGGCCAGGGCGCACGGAGCCGGCCCCCAGGGCGCACACGCCAGGGGAGCCGCAGGGCCAGGGCGCATGGAGCCGGCCCCCCCAGGGCGCACACGCCAGGGGAGCCGCAGGGCCAGGGCGCATGGAGCCGGCCCCCCCAGGGCGCACACGCCAGGGGAGCCGCAGGGCCAGGGCGCACGGAGCCGGCCCCCCCAGGGCGCACACGCCAGGGGAGCCGCAGGGCCAGGGCGCACGGAGCCGGCCCCCCCAGGGCGCACACTCCAGGGGCGCCGCAGGGCCAGGGCGCATGGAGCCGGCCCCCCCAGGGCGCACACTCCAGGGGCGCCGCAGGGCCAGGGCGCACGGAGCCGGCCTCCCCCCCCCCCCAGTGCGCACACGCCAGGGGAGCCGCAGGGCCAGGACGCACGGAGCCGGCCCCCCCAGGGCGCACTCCAGGGGAGCCGCAGGGCCAGGGCGCACGGAGCCGGCCCCCCCAGGGCGCACTCCAGGGGAGCCGCAGGGCCAGGGCGCACGGAGCCGGCCCCCCCAGGGCGCACTCCAGGGGAGCCGCAGGGCCAGGGCGCATGGAGCCGGCCCCCCCAGGGCGCACACTCCAGGGGAGCCGCAGGGCCAGGGCGCACGGAGCCGGCCCCCCAGGGCGCACTCCAGGGGAGCCGCAGGGCCAGGGCGCACGGAGCCGGCCCCCCAGGGCGCACTCCAGGGGAGCCGCAGGGCCAGGGCGCACGGAGCCGGCCCCCCCAGGGCGCACACTCCAGGGGAGCCGCAGGGCCAGGGCGCACGGAGCCGGCCCCCCCAGGGCGCACACGCCAGGGGAGCCGCAGGGCCAGGGCGCACGGGGCCGCCCGCGCTAGGGGCCTGCGTGCCGACTCACCTCCTCGGGCTTGCTGAGGATGGCAGCGGCGGCCTTGCACATCTTGCCGGCTAAGCCCGGCGGCAGCTGCGCGGCCGGGAGGCTGGTCTCCAGCTCCACGAAGGGCATGGCCGAGGCGAGCGCTACCAGGCCGCCAGAGTCTGCCGGGCCGCTGCCGCTGCTTTTCCCCGAGCTTTGGCTGCAAGGGAGAGGGTGGGGAGCGAGCCCTCGGCTGCGATTGGCTGCGTTTGGAGACATCCTCCTCTGTCTCTCCTTGACCCGCCCCGCCCCGCCCCAGGCCTGCGTCTCGCCGGGTAGCATCCGGGGGCACCAACAGGGACCGCCTGGCCCACGCGCGTTCCTCTCGCGCGAGGAGGTTTGCTTTGCCTGACCCTTTATAACAGAGCTGGCCTTGCCATGAGGCAAACTGAGGCTGTCGCCCCAGGTGCAAGACTGTGGAGGGGCCGCTAGGATCCAGAGTGTATAGAAAATTGTGTCTGCTGCTGGTGCATACCTATTATCTCTGCTCTAGATGTACAGAGAGCAGTGCCATGAGAGGAGTAGAACAGGAAGAATTGAGACCTTTCAAAGTTTTGTCCCAAGCAAGAGGTCATGGGGGCGTCATTTGAGCTCCCTGCCTCAGGTGCCAAAATGTTGTGGACCGGCCCTGCTTTATGAACATCTTGCCACTGGTGTCCACCTTGCACCGGGCCAGTCCTTGCCCAGGCAGGGCAGGAAAAGCAGTTCTGGAGCCTCCAAAGCTGCGTGCCCCGTTTACCAGATCTTACCGCAAAATACAGTAGAATGGATCAGATGCCCTGTTTTGGCGGGGGGGAAAGGCAGGTGGTATTTCCACAAGGCAGAGAAATTTGATATTTGGTGAATAGCATCAAAGACAGCGATACATAACGTGCCTTTAATGGCACATGTACACATGTGTGACATAGTGGGGGTACTTGCTGGGCTGTGGTGACCTCTGCTGTCTGGAGCAAGACCCAGCAGGGAAAACCTCATTATGCAAAGGTGATGCCAAACCGGTTGAACCAGATACACCCCATGGAGAGGAACAAAGGAAGGTGGAGGCTGCCCTGGCTGGGGGGCAGGGCTGGAAGAGAGTGAGTTTAGTGGCTGTCTGGGAGCATGGAGGAGACAGCCTAGGGAAAGGGGCTGGAGTTTAGGGGCCCAGTCTCCCCCCATCTCAAGGGGGCCTGAGGCATCCTAGCCCAGCTCTGTGACCAGATTACATCTGTGCTGTGCTGTATCCTGGAGAGGCAATAAACTTCCTCTATTCCACTGGCTGGTGCAGTCTGTTTGTGCCATTTCGGGGTGCAGGAGACGGGGGACCCCCAACCCGCCGTCACAACATGTGAAAGGAATAAATCCAAAGGAAACCCTCTTCTTTTAATATCCTGTGGCACTGGCAGGCAGGGATATAAATAGGCAATACTGATTATTTATCAGGAAGGCAGCTTGTGTACTTCATGCAATCCCCAGACCTGGACCATCCCTAACAAAGCCACACATTGAAACGTGCCAATGGAGTTTTCTCTTTCGTTTGTCTGTTGCTGGAAACGAATGTTTATCTCTCACACTCTGAGTGACCTGAGAAGAACAGTAGGGGTGAGGAGGTGGAAAGGCATAAAACACATGGCACACACAATAATAACCTGGACACTGAAATGTAACAGTAAGTCTTGACATGCAGCATGACCACAACTGATTGATCACAGCCTGTCATGTGACACAGAGTACTTATAATCATATGCCTATACCCCCATGAACACAGCTTACTGTGATACTTAATTTCTCTTGTGTGGGCAGCCTTTTTCGCATTCCTTTATCTTCCCTAAAGATCGGAAATCATTTCTGCCCCTAGTTGGGAGATGGATAGAGAGGTTTATGTGCCTACGGCTGGCTGGGACTCTATGCCTTCCATGTGTTCATTGTTTCTTCTCACTTTGATCTCTCTTCTTATTTAGATATTCCATACGGATAAATGGGCTGAAAAAAAATCTCATTTTCACTAATAGCTGCCTATTTTATCTCCAGATAGGGTTGCAAAAATCCAAGAAGCCTGTTTTAGAGGCTATGTTAAACTGAAGTGGCTACTTCTAATACACATTTATAATACCTGACTATTTATGCTGAAATACACCTTCATTATCATTAGAAAAAAGTTCTGCTGCAAAGTCTGAGACTGGTCCATGTGATAGAGACTTAATGATGTACAGCTTTTGAGTGGAAAAACCTCAGTAAAAATGGACACATATAGCAGATTGTGACATTTAAAAACCAAACCCACAACCCTACTTGGAGCTTCTTAAGAAAGGGAAGTATGTTTGTTAAGAGAAGAGAACAAAGCCCTGCTTTAAACTGTCTACATTTCAAATTAGGGATGTAACAGGATAACCATTTAAATGGGTATTTTATGTATCAAAACATGTAGATTGTACAATGAGGTTTTCTGAGCACAGCCCATTTCTTCAGAAACTCCAGTCATCTGAAGAAGTGGGCTGTGCCCACGAAAGCTCATGACACCATCAACATGTTTTGTTAGTCTATAAAGTGCTGCCAGACTATGTGTTGTTTTTTAAGTTTATCCTGTGCAGACTAACTCAGCTCCCCCTGAAACTTCCTGGGATTATCAGTTAACATGAATGGCTACATGCAGGCTCATGCCCTGCTCCCAGGGAGCCAGCTGCCACCCCCAGCTGCTAGCTTTATATCAGAGCCCACAGCACAGGGTAGGAGTCAGGAGAGGGAACTTGCTTAAAAACCAGCTTCCGGAGCACACTGGCTCCTGGGGAATCCCCTGCTGTGCTGCAGGTATGTTTAACCCCTGAAATTTTTAGCAGTTACATGGTTACCCAATGACCTGCTTTTTAACATCCCCCCTTTTCAAGCCTAGAACCTCTGAAATCAAAGATAACAAAACATCCAAAGACAAAAGATTGCTGCCTTTTTATTTGGAACATGTGCTATAAAAGGATACAGTATTCTGAAGAGGCACATTAGCAGGTGCGGAATCTGAGAGGTGGATGTCTGTGACACTTTAAGAAGATTCAGAAAATGTTGGTACATAAAATACCCAACTCCTGCTCTGAATTTTCTAGGGAAGAATGAGTAATGGCATTACAGTGAAGTATGCAAGAGCTGCCTGTCTGGCTGGATGATTGTTATATCCATGTGAAAAAGCTACAGTAAATGCTGTTTCTAGTTTTAATTTCTATTTTATAGCAGTAACAGCCCATCAGACAGTGCATTTTCAAGATTTGCGCAAAACATTTGGCACGTCGTGTGATAGAAGATACCTGACGGTTGGTATTCTGGGCATGCAGCTGCACAAAAAGCGCTCTGCTTGGAGGGTCCAAATAGCATAGTTACTTCTAGCAACACCTTAAGAGCATAAAATCCTGAATAGATGGGATACAGGAGGTTAAAACAGAAAACTCACCAAGGAATGAATCAGTCCTCTGCAGCAAACTTCCCGCTGTGAAGAATTGGCAATTATGGGATGAGAAAAGGAAAATAAGAACCATGTGTGCAGCCCAAAGAAACTAAACTGTCCCAGAGATTAGTAAACTTCCCTGGAGAGAAATCCAGAGCATACGTGTGGATGGGGGATAAAGACTCTGAGCTAGAAATCTGCATTCTTTCTGAATTTGTCAGAATTGTCCAACCAGCCGAGAACAGTCACCCTGAGGAAATTTAAGAGGACTGTGACAAGGAAGCCCTGTGAGAAATAATGGGTGAATTTAGGGAAGGTGGTGTGCAACACAATGCCTCCTTAAAGTGACAAAAAGGAAATGGTTAAGGGGGAAAGATCCAATTATAAAGTGCCCTGCTGTGATTCACTGTTGGATGCCTTGAGATAATTCACTTGCTCATCACCCAAAGGTAAAGACAGGGAATGTGGAAAAGCTCCACCACTCAAGTGAAACCTGTGCCAACTTCTTCCTTCTTGGCACAGGGCAACTGCACAAAACAGAGAAATTTGGAGGATGGATTAAGGAAAACATTCAGAGAAGGGAAAGAACTTCCCATTTCCTCCTAGTTCAGCATCTTCAGCAGCTGGGGTTTCATTTCCACCTTCATCTGTGGATCAACCTGGATATTCCTCAAATTCTGGGTGTTCAGGATCTGCTTGTGTGCTTCCTGGAAGAGCTCCTCCCCTGCCGATTCCTTCATCTGGCTGTGCCATGCTGCCAGCTCGGGCCAGCTCTCGAAGATATTACAACCAGCACCTACGGGCTGCAGAGAGAAAAGACCCAGCATCCAGATATGTTACTGGAAAGGAAAAGGACTTAACTACGCACAGCAGAATCCTGCCTGGGATTAACATGCTCCTGCACCTAAATGTCTGAGCCTGACTTGAAGGGTGAGGTAAGTCCTCATTGCCACTGACAAGGTGCTCACTGCAAAATCTCGGCCACCAAAGGTTAAGCCAGGAGATAATAAGCCAACTTCTCCAAGGGTGTGTCTAGACTGCAGGGTTATGTTGACAAGAGTGGACTTTTGTAGACAAAACTATACCTGCATCTACACTGCCGCTGAGTTCTGTCGACATAACGTCAACAGAACTCAGCAGTTTTGTCGACGGCGGTAAACCTCATTCTACGAGGAATAACGTTTTGTCGAAAGAGTTCCGCCGACAGAATGCGTTATTGCATTTACACTGTCCTTTGCGTCTACACTGTCATGTCGACAAAGCGGCTTGCTTTGTCGACAGAACTGGATGTAGTCTAGATGCTCTTTGTCAGCAGAAGCTTTGTCGACAGTATCTGTCAACAAAACTTCTGTCGACAAAAGCCTGTAGTCTAGACGTACCCCTACAGTTTAAGGCCTTAAAAGCAAAAATAAGGAACAACTGAATTTTCTTTCATCTTAATTATTTTAGAACTTTATTTACAATTGTTTTTAAGATTGTTATTGTCAATTCTTGTTTATATGGTAAGATTCTTTGCTTGTGATAATGTCCAGTTAAATGTTAAATAATGAATATATATTTGTAATAATCAATGTAATAATAAATGTAAATGTAAATGTAAATAATAAATCAATGTAAATAATAAATGTAATAATAAATATCTGTCGACAAAACTTCTGTCAACAAAAGCCGGTAGTCTAGACGTACCCCAAGAGCTTAATGTCACTGTAGCTACAGCAGCAGGAGAGAATTTGGCTCAGTGGCTGTAGCAGTTCTCACATGCACTGTGGTGTGGTCAGTGAGAGAACACATAGTCACCATTGAAGATGAGAATGGCAGCATCAGCTGTTTTCCTTGCTCTCTGAAGAGTTGATCTGCCCTCTGGAGGGAGGCAGGGGAGTGCTGATCGATGGAGCATCTGGAGGAAGGGGCCTGGGGAGAGGTGGAGACGGAAGGCTCTGTAACACTATGCTCCAGGCAAGTGACGCGTCCATACGGGAGCCATGTCATCGTACATGCTGTGTTTTGTGATCTTCCTGGTTGGTATTTTGCAGGTGGAGAGCAGGAAAGTGACCCCCATCCACCAGGGGAGGAAGCTCTAACCCACCCTGGGGCTGGGCTCAATCTAAGTACCTGACCTGCATGTCCTCTCCGTGAGTGCTTGAACTCATCACAAGGACAGAGGGCTGAGATAAGGAGGGAATGACTTGAAGGAAAACGGAGGACAGGGCAGGGGCAGAGCAATACTAGATCAGACAGTTCTGTCTGCCATCTTTGTGAGGCCACCGAACCCTGCTTCCCCTCCTCAGGTGTGCACAGCCGCACCAGACCCTGGAAGTGCACCAGGAGCACATGGTCTTCAGGCAGCTCAGACAACCGTCTGTCATGACACTGAGCATTCACAAACTCACCTCCATGAGCTCCACGATAGCCACCAGGTCTGCCAGGGAGATCTCGCTGCCCATGGTGAAAGGCTTGTCCTGCAGGAACTTCTCTGTGAACTTTTTCAAGGAATTATTCAACTCATCCAAAGCCTCTTGCAGCTTCTCTAAGGGCACTGGCTTTTCCGTGAAAAGGGGATTCACCACCTGCACAGGGAGGAGGGAGGAGGACAAGCTTCCACGCACATGCAATGCAAGTTAGTCCCAAATGGGGACTTGCACAGATTGTACCATTTGTTTACAATAAAGCTAATCTAGTACCCTGCGTGTATGAACTTCTGCTTCTCTGTACCTTTAGGCATCAGCAATCAGGATAAGACTTAATGGGGTCATCCAAACAGCTGGACGTTTTTGAGAATAATTTGTGGATCTCAGATGTCCTTATGTCAAATGCTGGCAACATATGCTTCAGGTTGCACTGTCTGCTTCTCTTTTATTCATACTTAGTAGGTGGATTAATCTGTTAATGTAAGAGGAGTATTAGGATCCCCACAAGTTTGATTTGAAAATATACATGTTACACAGTCACTGTAAGAAGAAACATACCAAATCTCCCAAAGATCCTTAGCCGTGCTGCTTTCCATTAGACCACTAGAGGGAGAAAAGAACTAGGTGCATGTGCTTTATTATCTGGCACCTTCATCATAATTTGCACTATCATAGCACCATGTAAGTGATCTGCATTTGTCCACACTTATTAAATACAACATGGGTTTCTGTATGTTCACCAATAAGCCGGCTGTAGCCACGAGACATCTGCTTATTGTACAGACACCCCAGAATGGAACTGTTTAACCTCACATAGGCAATGTGGCTGAAACAAAAGACAGGACTATGTAGCACTTTAAAGACTAACAAGATGGTTTATTAGGTGATGAGCTTTCGTGGGCCAGACCCACTTCCTCAGATCAAATAGTGGAAGAAAATTGTCACAACCATATATACCAAAGGATACAATTAAAAAAATGAACACATATGAAAAGGACAAATCACATTTCAGGACAGAAGGCAGATGTGGGGGGGAGGGAGGGGAGAGAGGTGGGGAAAGGTAAATGTCTGTGAGCTAATGGTATTAGAGGTGATAATTGGGGAAGCTATTACCCATTACCAAGATAGCTTCCCCAATTATCACCTCTAATAC